>NW_027142279.1:0-600000 GCF_036365525.1 Heterodontus francisci
TAACTCTACCAGCCCCAACAACCCTCCCTAACTCTATAGCCTCCTCCAGCCTCTACAACCCACCCTATCTCTGAAACCTCTTCCAACCCTGATAACCCTCCCTATCTCTGTAACCTCTTCCAACCTCGACTCCCCTTCCTATCTCTGTAACATCTTCCAGCCGCTACAACCCTCCCTATCTCTGTTACCACCTCCAGCCCCTACAGCCCTCCCTATCACTGTAACCTCCAGCCTCCACACTCCTCCCTATCCCTGTAACCTCTTCCTAGTCCCTAAAACCCGTCCTATCTCAGTAACATCCTCCAGCCTCTACACCCACCCCTATCTCTGTAATCTCTTCCAGCCCCTACAACCCTCCCTATCTCTGTAACCTCCTCCATCCCCTAAAGCCCCCTATCTCTGTAACCTCTTCCAGCCCCGACACCACTCCCTATCTCTGTTATCTCCTCCAGCCCCTGCACCCTCCCTATCTCTGTAACGTCTTCCAGCCCCTACAAACCTCCCTATCTCTGTTCCCTCCTCCAGTCCCTAAAGCACTCCCTATCTCTATTACCTCCTCCAGCCACTACACCCCACCCCATCTCTGGAACTTCCTCCAGCCCCTAATCCCCTCCCTATATCTGTAAACCCTACCAGCCCCTACAACACTCCCTATCTCTGTTACCTCCTCCAGCCCCATCAGCACTCCCTATCTCTATTACTTCCTCCAGTCACTACAACCCTCCCTATCTCTGTAACCTCCTCCAGCCACCACAACCCTCCCAAACTCTGTAACCTCCTCCAGCACCTACAATCCTCCCTATCCCTGTTACCTCCTCCAGCCCCTAATACCCTCCCTACATCTGTAAACTCTACCAGCCCCTACAACACTCCCTATCTCTGTTACCTCCTCCAGCCCCATCAGCACTCCCTATCTCTATTACTTCCTCCAGTCACTACAACCCTCCCTATCTCTGTAACCTCCTCCAGCCACCACAACCCTCCCAAACTCTGTAACCTCCTCCAGCCCCTTCAATCCTCCCTATCTCTGTTACCTCCTCCAGCCCCTAATACCCTCCCTATATCTGTAAACTCCACCAGCCCCTACAACACTCCCTATCTCTGTTACCTCCTCCAGCCCCATCAGCACTCCCTATCTCTATTACTTCCTCCAGTCACTACAACCCTCCCTATCTCTGTAACCTCCTCCAGCCACCACAACCCTCCCTATCTCTGTAACCTCCTCCAGCCACCACAACCCTCCCAAACTCTGTAACCTCCTCCAGCCCCTTCAATCCTCCCTATCTCTGTTACCTCCTCCAGCCCCTAATCCCCTCCCTATATCTGTAAACTCCACCAGCCCCTACAACACTCCCTATCTCTGTTACCTCCTCCAGCCCCATCAGCACTCCCTATCTCTATTACTTCCTCCAGTCACTACAACCCTCCCTATCTCTGTAACCTCCTCCAGCCACCACAAACCTCCCTATCTCTGTAACCTCCTCCAGCCCCTACAACCCTCCCTATCTCTGGAACCTCCTCCAACCCCTAAGCCCCTCCCTATATCTGTAAACTCTACCAGCCCCTGCAACTCTCCCAATCTCTGTTACCTCCCCCAGTCCCTACAGCTCTCCCTAGCTCTGTAACTCAACCAGCCCCTGCAACCCTCAGTGGCTCAGTGGCGAGCACCGCAGCCTCACAGCTCCAGCGACCCGGGTTCAATGCTGGGTACTGCCTGTGTGGAGTTTGCAATTTCTCTCTGTGTCCATTTGGGTTTCCTCCGGGTGCTCTGGTTTCCTGCCACGTGCCAAAGACTTGCAGGTTGATAAGTAAATTGGCCATTATGTATTGCCCCTAGTATAGGTAGGTGCAGGTGGGGATGTGGTAGGAATATGGAATTAGTGTAGGGTTGGTATAAATGGGTGGTTGATGGTCGGCACAGATTCGGTGGGCCGAAGGGCCTGTTTCAGTGCTGTATAACTAAATTGAATCCTCCCTATTTCTGTTACATCCTCCAGCCTCGACAACCCTCCCTATCTCTGTAACCCCCTCCAGCCCCTGCAACACTCCTTATCTCTGTAACCTCTTCCAGCCCCTATAACCCTCCCGATCTCTGTTCTGTTATCACATCCTTTATAATAGTCTCCAGCATTTTCCCCACTACTGATGTAAGGCTAACTGGTCTGTAATTCCCTGTTTTTTCCCCTCCCTCCTTTCTTTTACAGAGTCTACAACAAACTGTCGAAGTTGTGGTGAAGGAGAATGAACGCTGGGGTAAACACACGCCCCACCCCTCGCCACAACACCCCCCCCCCACCCACCCCACCCCGCTTCCATCCCCACCGTTCCTAACACTCATGTTTTGCTCTCCCACAGAGGCAGACCAAGAGGTTAACCATCCCACTGTGACCGTTTTTGAGCTGTCGGATGAAGAAATCAGGGCCCCTATGAAAGCCACTATTGTCTGCCTGGCCAGTGGCTTCTTCTCGGACTACGTTAAGTTCTCCTGGGCGGGGGGCAACGAGGAGATCGAGACGAAGGATGTGCTGACTGACAGGCAGGTAAAGGATGATGCAGGCCGCGACAGCGTGGACCAGTAGGGTGAGGGTTCCCATGGCCGAATGGGACCCGCAATCAGTATTCCTGCAAAGTGACCCATTACAGTAAAGCCGGCGCAGAGATTTCTCAAGATGCCAAGATCAGCAGTAAGGCAGGTGAGTGTCTGCAATGCCTGGAATCACCTCCGCTCCACCCGAGCCCAAAGCAAGGAAGCTATACTGAACCTTTATCAATGCAGCCTTGAGGGAGTATGTGAAGGCGTTAGAGAGGGTGCACAAAATATTCACGGCAATGGTTCCAGGGATGAGGGAATTCATAGCTTGGGGAAGTCTACATAATAGGTGAGACTGAAGAACACAGGAAGAGGCCGAGGCCATTCAGCCGTTCAAGCTTGTTCCACCATTCTGTTATATAAATCTAAATCTCTACCATTACTCTATTTTACGCCTCGGTTCAGTAACTGTCAATAACCTTATGTTCACCCAAATGGTTAGCACTCAGAGACAGACAGAGAGGGAGAAAGAGAGAGAGACAGAGAGAGAGACCGAGAACCAGATAGATTGAGAGAGAGAGAAATAGAGAAAGAGACAGACAGAAAGAGAAAGAGACAGACAGACAGACAGAGAGATAGAGACAGAGAGAGATACAGTGACAAACACACGGAGAAAGAGACAGAGAGAGAGAGACAGAGAAAGAGATGGAGAGAAAAACAGAGAGAAACAGAGAGAGAGAAACAGAGAAACAGACAGAGAGAAAGAGAGAGACACACAGATACAAAGAGAGAGGGAGAGAAAGAAATAGAGAAAGAGGCAGACAGAAAGAAAAAGAGAGAGACAGACAGAGAGATAGAGACAGAGACACAGAGACAGACATACACAGAGAGAGAGAGAGACAGACAGACAGAGAAAGAGAGACAGAGAGAGAGACAGAGAGAGAGAAACAAAAAGAGAGACAGAGAGACAAGGAGAGTGAGAGAGAGACAGAGACAGGAAGAGAGGCAGAGACAGATGAGTGACAGATCGAGAGAAGCAGAGACAACGGGAAAGGCAGAAACAGGGAATGAGAGAGAGAGAGGCAGAGAGAGACAGAAGCACAGAGACAGAAACAGAGACAGAGAGAAAAGGAGAGAAAGAGAGAGACAGAGAGAGTGAGAGAGAGACATGCAGAGAGAAACACATGGTCAAAGAGAGAGAGACTGAGAGAGAGACAGAGAGAGAGAGACAGGAAATGAAAGAGAGGGACAGAGAGAGAGAGGCAGAGAGACAGTGGGAAAGACAGAGACAGTGAGAGGGAGAAGCAGAGACAGAGACCGAGAGACACACAGAGAGACAGGGAAACAGAGACAGAGAGAAAATGAGAGAAATAGAGAGAGAGAAAGAGACAGAGAGAGACACACAGAGAAACAGAAAGACAGAGACAGAGAGAAAAGGAGAGAAATATAGAGAGATAGAGAGAGACAGAGACAGAGAGAGAGACTGAGAGAGAGACAGGAAGAGAAACAGAGACAGAGAGAGTGGTGACAGAGACAAAGAGAGACACACAGATAGACATGGAAACAGAGACAGAGAGAAAAGGAGAAAGAGAGAGAGACAGACAGACAGAGAGCGTAAGACAGACAGCGAAAGACAGGCAGAGACAGTGAGAGAGACACAGACCGAGAGAAAGAGAGACAGAGAGAGGCAGAGAGACAGCGCGAAAGACAGAGAGAGAGAGAAAGAGATTGAGAGAGACAGAGAGAGAGACGTGATAGAGAGACAGAGAGAGACAGTGACAGAGAGACAGAAACAGAGAGAAAGAGAGGCAGAGACAGGGAAAGCCAGAGACAGAAAGACAGAGAGACAGAGAGAAAGAGAGAAAGATAGATAGATAGAGAGAGAAACAGACAGACAGAGAAAGAGATACAGAGAGAGAGAGACCGAGACAGAGAGAGAGAAACAAAGAGAGAGACAGAGAGACAAGGAGAGAGAGAGAGACAGGAAGAGAGATAGAGACAAATGTGTAACAGATCGAGAGAGGCAGAGACAACAGGAAAGACAGAGACAGTTAATGAGAGAGAGAGAGAGGCAGACAGAGACAGAAACAGAGAGACAGAAACAGAGAGAAAAGGAGAGAAAAGGAGAGAAAGAGAGAGACAGAAACAGAGAGAGACACATGGTCAAAGAGAGACAGACTGAGAGAGAGACAGAGAGAGAGAGAGACAGGAAAGGAAAGAGAGAGGCAGAGAGACAGTGGGAAAGACAGAGACAGGGAGAGAGAGAAGCAGAGACAGAGACAGAGAGACACACAGAGAAATAGAAAAACAGAGACAGAGACAGACAGAAAAGGAGAGAAATAAAGAGAGATAGAGAGAGACAGAGACGGAGACAGAGAAAAAGAGAGACACGGACAGAGAGATAGAGAGAAAGACAGAGACAGAGGGAGAGACACATACACAGAGAAATAGAGATAGAGAGAGAGAGAAAGAGAGACAGGAAGAGAAATAGAGACAGAGAGATTGACAGAGGCAGAGAGAGACACACAGATAGACATGGAAACAGAGACAGAGAGAAAAGGAGAAAGAGAGACAGACAGACAGACAGAGTAAGACAGACAGAGAAAAACAGGAAGAGACAGTGAGAGAGACACAGAACGAGAGAAAGAGAGAAAGACAGAGACAGAGAGAGGCAGAGAGACAGCGGGAAAGACAGAGAGAAAGAGAGAAAGCGATTGAGAGATACAGAGAGAGACGAGATAGAGAGACAGAGATAGACAGTGACAGAGAGACAGAAACAGAGAGAAAGAGAGGCAGAGACAGGGAAAGCCAGAGACAGAAAGACAGAGAGACAGAGCGAAAGAGAGAAAGAAAGATAGAGAGAGAGAGAGACAGAAAGAAAGACATAGAAAGAGAGACAGAGACAGAGAGAGACTAAGAGAGAGAGAAACAAAGAGAGAGACAGAGAGACAAGGGGAGAGAGAGAGACAGAGACAGGAAGAGAGATAGAGACAAATGTGTGACAGATCGAGAGAGGCAGAGACAACGGGAAAGACAGAGACAGTGAATGAGAGAGAGTGAGGCAGAGAGAGACAGAAACAGAGTGACAGAAACAGAGACAAAGAGAAAAGGAGAGAAAGAGAGAGACACATGCAGAGAGAGACACATGGTCAAAGGGAGAGAGACTGAGAGAGAGACAGAGAGAGAGAGAGAGACAGGAAAGGAAAGAAAGAGACAGAGAGAGAGGCAGAGAGACAGTGTGAAAGACAGAGACAGTGAGAGAGAGAAGCAGAGACAGAGACAGAGAGAAACAGAGAGACAGAAACAGAGACAGAGAGAACAGGAGAGATAGAGAGAGACACATAAAGAGAGAGACTCATGGTCAAAGAGAGAGAGACTGAGAGAGAGACACTGAGTGAGAGATAGACAGGATAGGCAGGAGAGAGAAAGAGAGAGAGGCAGAAAGACAGTGCGAAAGACAGAGACAGTGAGAGAGAGAAGCAGAGACAGAGACAGAGAGACACACATAGAGACAGGGAAACAGAGACAGAGAGAAAATGAGAGAAATAGAGAGAGACAGAGAGAGACAGAGAGAGACACACAGAGAAGCAGAAAGACAGAGACAGAGACAGAGAGAAAAGGAGAGAAATAAAGAGAGATAGAGAGAGACAGAGACAGAGACAGAGAGAAAGAAAGAAACCGACAGAGAGAAAGAGAGAAAGACAGAGAGAGAGACACATGCACAAAGAGAAACAGAGACAGAGAGAGAGACTGAGACAGAGAGAGACACACAGAGAGACATGCAAACTGAGACAGAGAGAAAAGGAGAAGGAGAGACAGACAGACAGACAGACAGACAGACAGAGAAAGACAGACAGAGAAAGACATGCAGAGACTGTGAGAGAGCCACAGACCGAGAGACAGAGAGAGGCAGAGAGACAGTGGGAAAGACAGAGAGAAAGAAAGAGATTGAGAGATTCAGAGAGAAACGAGATAGAGAGACAGAGAGAGACAGTGACAGAGAGACGGAAACAAAGTGATTGAGAGGCAGAGACAGGGAGAGCCAGAGACAGAAAGACAGAGAGACAGAGAGACAGAGAGAAAGAGAGAAAGATAGGTTGTTAGATAGAGATAGAGATAGAGAGAGAGAGAGAGACGGGAAGAGAAAGAGACGGAGAGAGAGACACACACACACATACACACAGAGACAGAACGAGAGAGAGGCAGAAAGACAGCGGGAAAGTGAATGAGTGAGAGAGACAGAGACAGTGAGTCAGAGACAGAGAGACACACTGAGAGGCAGAGAAACGGAGACAGTGAGAAAAGGAGAGAAAGGAAGAGAGAGAGATATAGAACGAGAGACAGAGACACAGAGAGAGTTAGACACAAACAGAGAGAAAGACAGAGACACAGAGTGGCAGAGAGACAGAGGGAAAGACAGCGACAGAGAGAGAGAGACAGAGATTGAGAGAGACAGACAGAAAGAGAGACAGGGAGACAGAAACAGAGAGAAAAAGAGAGATAGACAGAGAGAGACAGACAGACAGAGACAAAGACAGAGAGACATACACAGAGAGAGAGGGAGAGAGGGAGAGAGAAGAGAAGCAAAAGAGAGGCAGAGAGAGAGAGAGCGACAGAGAGAGAGAGAGAGGCACTGAGACAGAGGGAAAGACAGAGACAGTGAGAAAGAGAGACAGAAAGAAACAGAGATAGAGACAGGCAGAGAAAGAGGGACAGAGACAGAGAGACAGAGATAAAAGGGGTAAGACAGAGATGGAGATAAGAAGAGAATGAGAGACAGAGAGAGACACACAGAGACTGAGAGAGAGAGGTAGAAAGAAAGAAATCGAGAAAGGGACAGCCAGAAATAGAGACAGACAGAGACAGAGACAAGGCGAGAAAGAGAGACAGAGCTAGAGTGTGCCATAGTGAGAGAGGCAGAGAGAGAGAAGAGAGAGAGACAGAGAGAAAGAGAAAAACAGAGACACAGCGAGAGACAGGAAGAGAAAGAGAGACCGAAAGAGAGAGAGAGACAGTCAGAGAGAAAGACTCAGATAGATAGAGATAGAGAGAGACTAGGAGAGAGAGAGAGAAAGAGAGACAGAGACAGACAGATAGAAACACAGGGACAGAGAGAGACGGGGGTGGGGGTGAGAGAGGAGAGAGAGACAGGGAGAGAAAGAGAGACAGAAGCCTGGATGCAATGCACAAATCTCAGAGTGAAGAAGTTTCTCCCACTTTATGTCCTTGGTGTGATATGAAAACTGTGTTTCATGCACAAATAATTGAAGTTATTTTTCTCTTTTAAATTTCTTGCCGGCGTATGTGAAGGGAAAGGTGAGGACTTCCAATATTTTATCTGTTTGCTATGATCTCTCTCTCTCTCTCTCTCTCTCTCTCTCTCTCTCTCTCTCTCTCTCTCTCTCTCTCTCTCTCTCTCTCTCTCTCTCTCTCTCTCTCTCTCTCTCTCCCCCCCCCCCCCCCCCCCCTCCCCTCTCTCATGCAAACATACACACACACACACTGACGGAATGTACATAATGATTAAGTTGGATTTTAGGGCGTGACTATGGTCTTTCTTGTCTGTCTTTCAGTGGAGCGGATACAGAGGCAACAGATTGTGGTATGAGAATTACCAGGACACTTTGATGAAGTGTAAAACGGACCCACTTCTCTATTCTGTAAACTTCAATCCTCTCCAGGTTTTAGGCCTCAGTGAGGCACATTCCCCAGACATAGTGTGAATCACTGAACCCAGTCCATGTCACTGTGCATGTGAATCGACAGTGAAACCACACTATTAGCACCACTGTCTCGACTGCAATCCATCTAGATCCTGCACCAAGGAGTCCTGAATCGCCCCTACCCTCTCACATGAGGACAGAATGAGCGATAGAGAAGGAGAATGAGAGAGATGTACCTATAGAGTAATAGAGAGAGTGTGAGGGATGGAGGGACAGAGAGCGAGAAAGAAAAAGACAGAGAGAGATATACAGAAAGTAAGACAAAGAGCTAGAGTGACAAAACCAGTGAGGGAAATGCTGAGACAGTTGGAGACAGTGAGAGAAAGGGATAGCTAAGGATAAGTTGTGTGTGTGAGAGAGAGTGAGAGATAAAAAGAGAGAGAGATGGATAAACATAGAGTGACAGATACAGAGAGAGAGAGAGAGAGAGAGTCTGGGGAGATAAAATGAGAGAGAAAGGCAATTCGACAGAAATAAAGTGAAATTGAGATACGAGGGATGAACAGAGAGAGAGTGTGTCTGTATTACATACATTAAGAAGAAACAGTTTTGCGCAATGAAAGAGAGACAGGGTGAGAAAGGAAGATTGAGGCAGACAGAGAGAGGAAGAGAAAGAGAGAGAGAGAGAAGCATTTAAGGGAAAGACAGACAGACACAGAGACACAGAGAGAGGGAGACAGGAACAGACAGAGAGAGAACCTAAGAGAGAGAAATAGACAGAGAGAACATGCGGGAGAGACGGTGATAGTGGGAGAGACAGGAAGAGAGAGGGAGAGAGAGGAGAGTACAACGGAGAGGCAGAGTGACACAGAGACACAGACAGAGAAAGGAACACATAGACAAAAAGAAAGAAAGCGAGAGACAGAGAGAGAAAGAGAGAGAGAGAGAGGGGAGCGTTTAAGGGAGACAGAGAGAGAGCCCTACTCCCCCACCCTTTCCTCATCACCTTGCAAAATTTACTCTTTCAAGTCTTAATCCAATTGTCCACTTTTTCAGGCATTGCTTTCCAGATGACAGCAACGCTCTGAGTTTAAGAAAAACTCACCCTTTCCTCTGGATCTTTTTAAATGCCATGAAATGTGTTTCCACTGACTCGAAATCCTTCCCAGGGCATTGTGTAAGAAATATTCCATGACTGACTCAATCTTTTTCCTTCCTTTTTTTCCCCTTCCAGATTTCGGGAAAGTTGACGAAAAGTTTCGATTAACTAAGCCGGGGCCAAAAACTCTGCAACAGGGCACGCGTCACAACATATCCTGAAAAAATATAGGAAAGGAGGAGGAGGCTATTGGGTCATATCCCTGTCATTGATATGTTGTCATTTTCTATTGGTTAGTAACAGTTTGGCAACTGGCAAAACCCATTAGGTCTTTTAGAGGATTTGGATTATAACATAATTAAAATTTATGTCTCAATTTCTATTCAATTCATTTAACCACTTGTCAGCTGGTTAGCTGAGCTGGTTAAGCTACTTTAACTAGTTGAGATGTCTCCTGTCCATCTTTGACCCGTTTGCACACTGAGCATTATTTCTTTAAGTTGAGCTTCTTCATGATGCACCCTTCTCTCTCTTGTGACATCAAGCAGGCTAATAAAAAGATCTGTGGAAATGATACGCTGTGGTTTTAACTCTGCTTTTCGCACCTTTACACAACATTTCACCAGGCATTGCAGTTCGCCAGCTCGCAGGAGAAAATACAAAACAGATACTGAGCAGAAAACAACATGAGAAACACACAGCAGGAACAGAGTCGAAAGGGGCTCCTGAGGATGGGAGGAAATAACACGGCGGGCACATCAGCATTTTGGAGGAGTTTTGGATGGAGGGTCAATCGGGAATGTTAACAAGGGATGCTGGGTGGGTGCCCAGCACAGCTTTTTGTTTGACCGACTGGCTTGCCCAGTCATTTCAGAGTCAGCCACATTGTTGCAGGAATGGAGTCACCTTTTAGGCCAGGCCGGTTAAAGATGACAGATTTCCTACTCTCAGTGAGAGATGGGTTTTTCAGGCAATCCAGTAGTTTCATGCTCACCATGACTGAGACCAGCTTTTTATCATTTTTTAAATTCGTTCATAGGATGTGGGCGTCGCTGGCCAGGCCAGCATTTATTGCCCATCTCTAATTGCCCTTGAGAAGGTGGTGGTGAGCTGCCTTCTTGAACCACTGCAGTCCATGTGTGGTAGTTACATCCACAGTGCTGTTCGGAAGGGAGTTCCAGGATTTTGACCCAGCGACAGTGAAGGAACGGCGATATAGTTCCAAGTCAGGATGGTGTGTGACTTGGAGGGGAGCTTGCAGGTGGTGGTGTCCCGATGCATCTGCTGCCCTTGTCATTCTAGTTGGTAGAGGTCGCGAGTTTGGAAGGTGCTGTCTAAGGAGACTTTGTGCATTGCTACAGTGCATCTTGTAGATGGTACACACTGCTGCCACTGTGTGTCGGTGGTGGAGGGAGTGAATGTTTATCTAACTAAGTGAACTTACATTATCCACCTTGCTGGGATTCGAATTCACGTCACCAAGTTATTAGCCCAGGCCTTTAGATTACTAGCCCAGTAGCGTAACACTTTGCGACCTTACACTTCAACCTTCTTTTGAGCCTCAGCCCTAGGAGTGGAAAATACAAATGTGGGCGGGTTTCTACGTGTGATTCACGCACTGTTAAACCCACTCACCAGCCTGTTTTTCTTTCTTAAGCTGTTTAAACGTTTGCAGCTGCACTCTGATAACCGCACATCCTGACTGCGTGTTTCCTGTCTCTGTGTCTCTCTGTATAATTCGATTCTGCTGCTGTGTTGTTCTGAAAAAGTCTTTCCACAAAAAAACATGGAAAGAAAGCAGTACAGAGGAATTTGCAGGTAGTTAGGGCGACGAATTGAATTAACAGGGGAGATAGGAGGAGTTGCACTAGCTGGGTTGATCTTGCAGAGAGCTGGAATTGACTCGATGGGCCAAATGGCCTTCTTCTGTACTGTAACCAGTCTCTGATTCTATGATAGATTCCCTGTGGTTGGAGAATCTGAAAATATATTTGATCAGTCAATCAAGTGTGAAGGAAATGCAACACCCAACATGTTTACATTGCTGACTCTTTATTCCCTCAGGTATAGAAGATTAAACGGTGATCTGACTGAGGTGTTTAAAATGACTGAATGTGTTGATAGAATAGATAGAGATAAACTATATCCTGTTGTTGGGGGCGGGGCACGGGGGCAGAACAAGTTGGTTTAAACCCAAACATCGAGCCAGGCTATTCAGGAGTGATGTCAGGAAGCATTTCTTCACACAAAGGGGCGTGGAAATCTGTTTCCTGTGTGTAGATTAGTGTTTGTAAGGTCAATAAAATTTTGCACGAATGGTGTGGTAGTGATTCCTTTAGAAGAACAACACTTCATCTTTAAGACAGGCAGTTAAACAATAAATGCATGTGCCAGAGTAGCATTTACCCCCACATCACGGTATTGTTTTTCATCACACCTCTGTTCATTATCAGAATGTCTATTGCACCATCTCTCTTTCTCTCTGTTTCTCTGAATCTATCTATCTATCTATCTATCTATCTATCTATCTATCTATCTATCTGTCTGCCTGTCTATCTGTCTGTCTATCTATCTATCTGTCTCCCTACCTATCTGTCTGTCTATGGCTATCTAATTATCTGTCTGTCTACCTATTTCACTCTCTATATAGAATCTTTATCCATCAATATTTATCTACAAATCTATCTGTTGATCCCTCTGTCTATCTATTCTCTAAACCACCTGTAGAACTCCCAATTCATTTCTTTCACTCTCTCCATCCAGTTATTTATCTATCTGTCTAGCCATCTCTCTATCAATCTGTCTATCTATTTCTCTATCTATTGATCCCTTTATCCAACTGTATCTCTATCTATCTTATATGCCTATATATATATCTATACCTGCATTGCTCGATCTTTCTATTTAGTTCTCTATCATTATCTACCCACATATCACTCTATCTATCTATTGCTCTCTCCATCCATCACTTTCTTTCTTTATATCCAACTATCGACCTATCCATTTATTCCAACAGTTCATCTATCCATTTATTCATAACTTTCTTTAACTAACTATTTACCCAACACTCTGTCTATCTATTGATACCTCTATCCATCTATTTCGTTATATCCATCTATCTCTTCATCTCGATTTCTCTCCCTGTATCTCCCTCTCTATCTATTGATATCTCTATCTATTGACTTTTCTGTCCATCTATATCTCCTATATGTCTATATAGGTCTACATGATCTGATATGATATGCCTATATATGTCTCTAGAGATCGATCTTTCTATCTAACGCCCTATCTCTCTATTAGTATCTATCTATCTACCACTTTATCAATTGATGTCTCCATACAACTCTCTTTATATCTATCAATAGCTTTCTATATTTATATCTATCTATCAATCCCTTTCTATCTATCAGTCAATCCTTGTCTATCTATCCATCTAACTCTCTATCCGTCTATCCATCTATCTATCTATTTTTCTGTACACCAGATTGACATTGGACTCTCATTGACAGGACCTGCATATAAGATCACAGACAGCAGGTGGCAGCAGAGATCAACATTTCATCCAATTCCATCATCCTGAGCTCAAGTGAGAAAGACAGGATGGAGGAAGGACAGGGGGCAGGAAAAAAGAAAGTTTGTTTGGGTGAAAAAGGGGGAAAAAAGAGATTGAAAGAACGTGACGAGAAAAGAGAGAAGAACTGCAAGAGAAATCCAAGGAAGGAGAAGAGTTTAGGAAAAAGGGGGCGGGAAGGAATGAGAAAGTAGAGAAAGAAAAAGAGAAGGGAAAGAAAATGGAGAGAAGAAATCAGAACAAGAAAGAAAGACAGAGAGGAAGAGAGATAGAGAGAAAGAAAGATAAACAATGAAGGAGAGGAGTAGATTGAAAGGAATGACAAAAGATAGAAAATTGGTCGATACAATAACAGAAAGTTTGATTGGATGAAATAAAAAAATTGATGGAAGAGAAGAATTAAAGAAAGGATAAAAGAGTGATGGGAAGGAAGAAAGATAATTAAAATAAGGAACTGAAGACTGAAAGCACAACTAAATGAATGATATAAAAATGCTGAAGAAGGAAATTCAGCTGCAATAGGCATCACAGACTTTGCTGCACTGACCCAGCAGCCACATTTCCTCTGCATGGAGGGGGCAGGTGCACGGGGCCCAGAGACAGCGTCTCACCCAGTAGGAAATGAGACAAACATGGGCTCAATCTGCCAGCCTCTGAGCGGAGAGCACAGCAACAATAACAGGTGGCACTTTCCGTTAAACCACAGGGTGAAACTCGGGCGCAATGACCTACTTTACAAACCGTGCAGCGCGCCTGCATGCAGAAAGCTGAGCTGCACCATTTGAAAGTTCACATCCCACGGCCTCCGTTTGATATCTTTCCGTGCAGCTGCACAATGTTATTTTCCAGCTCCAGTCTTGTTTTGAGTTAATATTTTCCGGAGGAAATGACACTGTAACCGAATTTTAAAGTCACAGCTCATTATCGCTCCGGTTCACTCAAGCAGACAATCACTTTAACAAGCCAAATCTTTACCCCCATACAGTATGTAAGATTTCAGTGAACGTTTGGCCGACTCTGCTCTGTCTCATTGATATTTTCCAGTGTTACTGCTGAAATTTTGCATTTAGGGTTGTTTTTTTTATATATGGAGAATTGGAACGGGGAGTGAGCAAGTACTGGGAAAAAAGGGTAAGGGATGTGATTCGAGACCAGATTGTGTGTGTGAGAGAAAGAGCTAGGGAGAGCTGGGGAGAGAGACAAAGAGAGAGAGAGGGTGAGGGGAAGAGGGGGCAAGGGAGCGAGAGAGAGAGATAAACAAACAGAGGGGGCAAGATATGGAGAGAGAGAAAGACAGAGGGAAAGAGAGGGGAAGGGATGGAGAGAGAGAAAGACAGAGGGAAAGAGAAGGGAAGCGATGGAGAGAGAGAAAGACAGAGGGAAAGAGAGGGGAAGGGATGGAGAGAGACAAATAGACAGACAGGATAGAATATGGAGAGAAAGACAGGCAGCGAGAGAGAGAGAGAGAGGGTTACAGAGAGACAGAAAGGCAGACAATGAAAAATACTGAGGAGTCAGCAACTTGGAAAACGGTAAGCGAGGTGATAGAGAGAGAGGGGGAGGGGAGAGAGAGAGACAAACATGGTGAGTGATGGGGAATTAAGCAGGCAGCGCACAGAAAGAGGAAGAAATGAGATAGAAAGGAAAAGAGGTAGGGGAATGGCTGTATAAGAGATACAGAGAGAAAGAAGGGATAAATGAAAGATACAGGGAGAGAAAAATAGAAAGAGAGAGGGAGAATGATAGTGGGGAATAGAAAAGGAGAGAAAGATGCAGGGCATAGAGAAAGGCAGGGGACGTATAGAGACAGAGAACTGGTGAGATAGAGAGACCAGGAACTAGAATCGTGGGTAGATAGAGCTGACAAAAAAGAGTTTCCGATTACCAAAAATGCAACGCTTGTAGCCTTCTAAAGCTGGTTTAAAGATTGACTCGATATCTACGTACATCAATCAGCCTGATAATGAAGGTATCTTTCAATGTCTGTAGCCAGTGAGAATGGGTTCATATTCCTGAGATGCAGGTCAGTGTGCACTGTTAGCCATCAGGAAAGAATGAACAGGCTGGGACACTTTTCTGTTGAATGAAGAAAGCTGAGGGGTGACCTGATAGACGTCTTTAGGCTTACGAAGGGGTTTGATAGGGGAGATGGGGCCATAAATATAAGACACATCACTATTGAATCCAATCAGGAGAGACTTCTTTACCCAGAGAGTGGTGGGAACGTGGAACTCGCTACCACTTTAAGAAGAATAGCATCGATGCCTTTAAGGGGAAGTTGGGAAAGCACTTGAAAGAGAACGGAATGGAAGGAGATGTGCTGGGGTGAGATGAAGCGTGGGTGGGAGGAGGCTCATGTGGAGCTGAAACACTGGCATGGACCAGACGGGCTGAATGGTCTGTTTCTGTGCTGAAATCTCTATGGAGCTGGGGTGCAGTTCAGACAAGGTCTCACTGAATGGCAGAACAGATGCGAGGATCAAAATGGCCCCCCTCTTGTTCCTAGGTTTCTTTGAACACAGCCTGGGTCTGGTGCAGTTAAACACAGAGGTGACTGGCTCGATCCCTCCCCAACAGTATCGCTCAGTAACCCCATAGGGCAGAAGGGAGACAGCAACCACCTGTCATTACCCATCTCCCACGTGGACAATCCCTTGGCGACTGTGAGCGCCATTGCCCGCTCAGAGCAAACCATTTACAAAGGAGGGGTGCAGCGTCCTGGGTGCCAAAGCCGGGGATGAAATTGCCCAAATCTAGAACAGTCTGGTAAAGCACTCATCGGTGAAATTGCGTGGAAGGACAGCATTGTGGTAGGAATGGTCTGGGCTCATAATCCCAAGATATGAGTTCAAATCCCATCATGGTAGCTGGGGAATTTCAATTCTGCTAATTAGCTCAAAATGTGCAATAAATAGCTAACATCAGCAATGGCGACCTTGAAACTGCGAGAGATTTGTATCAAACTCCATCTGGTTAACTCATGTTCTTTAGGGACGGAAATCTGCAGCCGTTACCCGGCCTGGCCTGCATGCAACTCCAGACCCACAGCAATGTGGTTGACTCATAACCGCTCTCTGAAATGGCCTAGAAAGACATTCATTTGTGTTCAGGAAAGTAGTTCATCGCCACCTTCTCAGTGGCTGTCAGGGATGGGTTACACATAGCAACAGGGAAACAGGAGACTATTTAGCCCACTCGAAGCTGCCACGTAGAGCGAGGAAGCGATTCTGCCCTCTCATGCTGTTGCATAGAATTGGGTGGAGGAGGTCATTCAAATCAGGAGAGCCTGTTGCATTGCAACAGGAGGAGTCCAATTCAGCCCCTCGAGCCTATTACATAGGCATAGTGTGAGGAGTCCATTAAACCCCGGCACATGTTCCGCCATTCAATTAGATCATGGAAGATCTGCACACCAACCCCATTTCCCCATCTTTGCTCAATATCCCTTGATCCCGTTACCCAATAAAATTAATCTAATGTCTACCTGCATATTTTAATGTTGTTTGGAAATGTTGTGCCAAGCGCGTGGGGTAAAACTGAAATAATAGTGGAGAGAAACGGTTTTCTTTGTCGAAATATTCTATTTATTTCTTAACCAGTGAACAAGAAAAGAAAAAAAAATGTAGAAGATCACAAGCGAGCTGTCGATACTGGATCCACTGAGAACCCCACGACAAATAATGGACAATTATGAGCGCATTTTCCATCTGCAATCGATGAGGTGTCTGATACAAATAGTAATAACATTTCTGCATTAACAGAAAAGGGAAAAAAGACATTAATAGTTGCACTAAACAGAACTTGAAGTTACAATTTGTTTACGACTGCTTAATATTATACACAGCTTTACGAGAATTGCACGGAATGAGGGACTTATGTTTCATGGAGAGATCAGCAAAGCTGGAATTGATCGCCTTGGCATTAACAACTGGCTTTTTCAAAGAGCTAGCACTTGCACGATGGGCCAAGTGGCCTCCTTTCGTCCTGTAAGGTTGTATGTTTCTTTATAACGTTTCAAACAACACAGACTAACAATTAATAAACAGACAAAATAAACTGGAAAAGAAGTTTGCACGTTTCTCAAAGCTTCACCTACTGAGACAACAGGAATTTAATACATTGACGAGAATATGAAAGGACTTATTCGAGTGGAAAAGACAGACTGGGGCTTAAAATTTCCTCTGTTCGTTTCCCGCAGTGGTGATGGGTATTTAGGGTTGTCCGCCAAAGTTACGCGAGTACAGCGGGAGTGGTTTAGACGAAATTCACCCCCGAGATATTCACAATAATCGTATTTTCTCTCCCCTTGCTCCCTCGTGTGTTCTGCTGCTTATCCATCTTTTGAGTTAATTAATTTGCGACGATCAGTCAAACCTTTTGCTGTAAGACGTCTGGTATATGATAAAAAAAAGAGGGCGTTATTATCGTCATGGAATTATGGACTGATACAGAACAGAAGGAGGCCATTCGTCCCGCGTGCCTATACTGGCATTTTGAAAGAGCTGTCCAATTAGTCCCATTTCACAGTTCTTTCCCCTATAGCCCTGAGACTATTCCCTCCCCCACTACCTCAACCCCCTCAAACAAGTATTCATCCAATTCCCTCTTGAAAGTTACTACTGAATCAGCTTCCACCGACCTTTCAGCCAGTGCATTCTCAACCACAACAACTCGCTGGCTCAAAATATATTTCTCACCTGCCCCTCTGCTCCCTTGGCTAATCACCTTACAGCTGTGTCCTTGGTTGGGCAATCCTGCTGCCTCTTTGAAGCTGTTACCCCATTCGCTGTCCTATCCAAACCCTTCATCATTGTGCACACCTCTATTAAATCTCTCCTTAACCTTCCCTGATCCAAGGAGAACAATCCCAACTTCCGTATTCTCCTCACATCACTGAGGTCCCTCAACACTGTTACCGTTCAAGTAAATCGCCCCTTCACCCTCTCCAATGACTCGACATCACTGTCCTGAGCAGATCATCATGTGCATGAATAATCGAGACGAACCATGCACATGCTCTTTCCTGCTCATGCATTCCTAACCTTTCATATAAAGTCTTGTAAAGTTACAATAAGTTCAATTATTTTCCAAGGGAAATTCCAGAACATTGACAATTGTGTTCAACTGGATTAAATTGGTTGGTTAGTGTTGTGGGCGCAGGAATGAATGGAAAGTGAATTGGTGTATTCCATCTGCGTGCAATAGGAATGCAAAACTAGGGCTCGTGAATATCGGATAGTCACTCGTAATTTCAGTCTGGAATTCAGGAGAAACTTCTTTACCCAGTTTCATCATTACAATACCTATGTTAAGAACTTCAGTAATTTTAATCTTACCTTAGTTTTCCAAGCAATTGTTGAGATGAAAATTGTATAAAAGATGCTTTTGCAGATGAGGATCAGGTATGTCAGTTTTGCTGTTGCCATGCTTTGGATTTTCGCCTCTGTAAAATAAATGTAACAGAAAATGTTGCACTCTCTGTTCTCTCAAGGCAAGAAATGCTACTGCGTGAAAATGTCATGTGTGTCAGTGAAGCAGCCCAATGTAAGGGTCGAGCTGCGAAAGCAGAACTGATCTCCCTTTGACGCAAGGAGCCCTGGGGTATTCCTTACTCCAAATGGAGTTCAGCAATATGGCCGATCTGAATTGGGGCCGCTGTAACTTATGTGTCAGCTATGGCTCACGTATGTATCAGCTCTAGCTGAGTGGGTAACGCTCTCCTGTCTTCAAGACCCAGTCCAAAGACATGAACCCCATAATCCAGACTGACTCTCCCAGTGCCAGTAGACAGCGTGTGTGCTGCACTGCAACTTTGGAGGAACCTTCTTTGAGATGATGTGTTAAACTAATTTAACCTCTGGGAAGTGGAACTGTCCCTCTTATCTCCACGCCAGATTCACACTATGAACTCCCAAGGAATTGTAAGTTTTAAGACAGGTGTACACAGCTCCCTCCCCTCCCATCCCCAGGCGTCCCCTCTCCCTCATCACAGGGCAACATATTTCCCTGAGGTCGTGAACCCAAGAGGACCGTGAGGTTATATCATTCGACTAGGCTGGTCTCGAAATTCCAACGGCCTTTCCCTCCCAGAGGAGTTTTCTCATCAACTCGTTGTGCATGATAGTATGTATAACTGTAAAACTACAGCTTGGAAATGTTGAAATGAGTATATACATGAAATGTCTGACACAGTAATAATTCCAGAATTATTGGTGAATATTTTTTGAGTCATGGAGTCATTACAGCACTGAAAGAGGTCATTCGGCCCATCGAGTCCATGCAGGATCTCTATAGAGCAATCCAATCAGTCCAGCTCTCCCCTTCCATCTCCATTCCCCTGCAAGTTAATTACCCTCAACAGTCCGTCCAGTTCCCTTATGAAATCATTCATTATCTCCATTTCCACCACCCTCGTAGACAGTGACTTCCAGGTCATTACCACTCGCTGCATAAAACACTTCTTCCTCACATCCTCCCCCCCCCCACCCCCCACTGCATCTTTTTCCCAAAGCCTGAAAACAGACAGAGACCCCCACCCCAGACCTTGTGCCAGCAACTCATGGGGACAACTTTTCTTTGTCTACCTATTGTAAACCTGTCATAATCTTGTACAAAACTGTCAAATAGCCCCTCAATCTCCTTTTCTCCAAGGAGAAGAACCCAGGTTCTCCAATGTAACTTTGTAGCTAAAATTCCTCATCTCTGGAACCATTGGGGTAAATCTCCTCTGCACCCTCTCAAGGACCTTCACCTCCTTTACAAAGTGTGGAGACCAGATACAGATAGAAGCAGATAGATATTCACCTTTACTTATACCGCACATTTCTGGGAAAAGAAAGAAAAATCAATAAACATTCAGCATCAGAATATTTTATGAAATCACTGTGTAAATGTAGATTATCACAATTGAGTCCCGCACTGTACTCTAATATATTGAGAGTCATTTTAATTGAGTGTTTAACCATATCTTCCCCTTTGCACTACAATATTGTTCTATTTCATGAATTATTTAATTATTTATTGACTTACTGATACATCTACTTGCTTATTCGTACTTTCATAAGAGCACAGGTACTATATAAATGCAACTTTCTGATTTCTTTGAAGCTGAAATAAAATGGTATTGGTCTCACTAGTGTGCTTACCTGCTTTGACAGCTAATGTTGAACTGCTTGTTGTAGGCACTGATTCGTTAGTGTAGAGATCTACTCTGCACTCAACGTTCTTGGACCGAGCCCAATCTAGGGCGTCGAATCTCAGCCGGCTGCTGATGCTGTAAGATGTATTTTCTTTTGATAGGATGGCATTGAGATCAGTGTGAATGTTCGTGTCATTGGCATCTTTCTCCTTGCCATCGACAAGCCAGTGGATCTTGATGTTGTCGGGGTAGAAGTCGCTTACGAGGCAGACCACAGTGGCTTTTTTCTTTTCTCTAATCTCTTCGGGAGAGGGCTCAAAGACAGTAACTTTGGCAGGCCTAATCGTATCGTTTTCGCCTGCAGGAAAAGTAAATGGAGAGAATATGGATGAGTATGAAACCCGTCTTGAGAATTTTAAACCACCAAACAATATCAACCTTTCAATTCTAGCCAGAGCAGTTAATTTTGTGCCAACTCCAGAATAAACCTCTCTGTTTCCCGAACACCGATCAGTCATAAAACGTAGAATCAGTTTGCAACCTCGACCTGCTTTTGTACATTTTAACCCAAAGTGGCAGAAACTGATCATCTCAACCTCTTAGTCATTGAGTGAAGTACAAGTCTGTCTCACTATGAAAGAGGTTCTCCTGTCTATCTGAAAAGTGTTACCCTGAACTCTGGGCCAGCCTGTTCTCAATAACCAGGCTATCACTCACCTTGTCCCATTATCTAGAGCCCTTTCCTATCAGGGAAGTTATGGGGAACATTTCTAAAGCTCTGGTTCGGAAACAACTAGAGTTTTGCAGCCACTTCTGATCACCACATTTGAGGAAGGTTGTGAGTGTCCTTGAAAGGGTTCAGAGGATATTTAACAGAATGGTTCCAGGGATGAAGGATTTTAGCTACAAGGTTAGGTTGGAGAAGCTGGGATTGTTCTGCTTGGAACAAAGGAGATTGAGGGGAGATTTGATGGCAGCGTACAAGATTATGACGGATTTAGATAAGGTAGACAAAGAAATGCGTCACCTATTAGTTGTTGGTGCAAGGACCAGAAGAGACAGATTTCTGGTGCTGTGCAAAAGATGCAGGGGGATGTGAGGAGGGACACTTTTATGCCACGTGTGGTAATGACCTGGAACTCGCTGCCTACAAGGGTGGTGGAAGCGGAGACAATGAATGATTTCAGAAGGAAATTGGATGGACACTTGAGGCAAATTAACTTGCAGGGCCACAGGGATAGAGCGAGGGAGTGGGACTGATTGGATTGCCAGACAGAGAGCTGGCATGGACTCGATGGGCGGAATGGCCCCCCTGTGTGCTGCATTATGATTCTAATCCTACTCTTGTCTCTTCCCCCAAATGTAATATTTAATAATTAGTGCTACCATAAACTCACACATGAAAGGAGGGGACCATTCGGCCTGTTGTGTGAATTCCAGCTCTTTGGTAGAACTAGCCAATTAATCCTACTCCCCACCCTGTTCTTCTCACATAACCCAGTAAACTATGTACCTTCAAACTCTCTCTATTTCCCTTTTGAAAGCTACTATTGAAGTGAAGCTACTATTGAATCTGCTTTCAGCACCATGTCAGGCATTACATTCCAAATCACAACAACTCGCTGTTTAAACAAAATATTTCCTCATCCCCCTTTTTTTTGCCAACGACCTTAAATCTGTGTCCTTCTGGTTACCGAACCTCCTCCCACTGGAAAAAAAGGTTTCTCCCTTTTAACTCTATCAAAAGCCTTCCTGAGTTTCAGCACCTCAATTAAAATTTTCCCTGTACCTTCTCTGCTCCAAGGAGAACAATCCCAGCTTCTACAATCTCTTCACGATATCTGAAGTGCCTCAACTCTGGAACCATTCCAGTCAATCTACTCTGCATTCTCTCTGGGGACTTAACCTGTATTCCAAAGGGTGGCACCAGGATGGAATACAATGCTGCTACTGAGGCCTAAACAGTGTTTTATAAATGTTCATGATAACAGCTTTGCTTTTGCCCTCTGTGCCTCTGTTTACAGAGCCAAAAGGATTCAGTGTGCATTTTGATAGCCTTTTGAACCTGCCCTGCCACCTTCATAGATTTATGAACATACATCCCCCTGGTTTCTCTGTTCCTGCACCCAATTTAAAATTGTACCGTTTGAGAAACAATGTATTGGCTCAAAGAAAATAAGGGGAGTGTGTCCGAGCCAATATTTATCCCTCATTCAGCACTTCACATCCACCATTTCCGGTTATCTGGTCATTTAGTGCAATGATGCTTGTGGGATCTTGCTGTGCGCATTTTGGCTGAAACCTTTCCCTACATTACAACAGTGACTACACTCCACAGTCAGTTCTTTAACTCTAAAGCTCTATGAGCGTAATATTGCGAAAGAAATACCTGAACAGGTTTGGGTTTACAGTCAAGACTCTGTGAGAATGCCATGAATATTAAAATGATACAATCATTAACATAATGACTGATGCCTAATTTTGTTACATTTTTGTTCTGAATATTGAACCAATGGAGATTTCAGGAGACTCCTCTTCACCCAGAGAATAGTGAGAATGTGGAATTCGCTTTTTTTTTTGACTCGGAGGTAAGAGTGTCACCACTGTGTAACTTCACTGAAATACTTAAACCCAAGCTGTATTTTGAGAACTGGTCTCTTTCTCAACCAGTTGAGCTGCAATTGACAGATGCAGTTTGACAATGGTGCGTCTTTACCAAGCACTCGTTCGTTTGGTACCTTTGCTGCAATACACGAAAGTGCCTTGCGCACGTTGCTGTCCAAAATCTGCCTGTTTGCAAAGGGGCTGAACGCAAGTTTAATTTTGGTCTTAACAATTGTACTTTTATTGGGACTTCCTCCCTCTGGGATTCGCCACGCTGTTGTTTGTCTTCAATTAATTTTCCCTTTATATTTTGTCTGCTTTTCCTGGTTACTTGCGAATGTGTCTTTATTTTAAGAATAAGTTTAATAAAACAACACTGATCCCCCCTTCGCCTTCTCTGCTCTAAGGAGAACAATCCCAGCTTCTCCCATTTCGACACACAAGTGAAACCTTCCCATGTCTGGTACCATTCTAGTAAACATCTTCTGCACCCTCTCTATGGCCTTGACATCCTTCCCAAAGTGTGTTAGACACGAATTGGTCACAATACTCCAGGCGAGGCCTACCTGGTGATTAATAACAAAAAAAAATTGCATTTATCTAGCACCGTTGATGCAGTGAAAAATCTCAATATAAGAGCAACTCAGACAACAACTTGATACCGAGTTATCGAAGTAGATATTAGGGACAGGTGACCTGTCAAAGAAGTAGGTTCTAAGATGCTTCTTAAAGAAGGAGAGAGGGAGAGAAGCAGAGGTGTTTAAGGAGGGAATTCCAGGGTTTAGGGCTCAGGCAGCTGAAGGCACAGCCGCCAATGGTGGGTTCGAGGGAGGGGAGGATGCACAAGAGGCCAGAATTGGAGGAGCACAGAGAAATCATCATGGTTTCTTTTAGGTCCAGAGGAAGTTACAGAAATAAGGAGCCACCGCCTCACTGACAGAACAATGCACGAATCCCGCGTAAATGTCCCCTACACGTGAAATGAATCCTCGTGTTCATCTGCTAAAATCCCTCCCCACAATTAGAGAACTGCATCCGTATAACAACAGCAGACCTCTGTCCATCCATCATTAACTGAGACCTCTTGTACTGTCAGCTACTCACCTGAAACGCTTAGCTTCGTGCCCCCTCCAGAATACTGTTCATATCCTGAAGCACCATGCTGCAACACTACACTAAAACTAACAAGAGTGTCTCTCCCCTCTAGAGGGATGGAGTTGGCGCTGGGGATTTTACATCGAAATGCATTGTAATTGCAACGATCTAACCAAAGTTCTATATAAGTTTCATGTAACTTCTGTGCTTTGGAATGCTAGCTAATCCCCTCCAAAAAAGCCCTGTGCTTTGTTTGCTGTTATTATTGGATATTAGTCAATATTAAAGATGCAGACAAGTACTATGTCGCACTGCATCAGAGGATACCAATTAGAATTAAGCCTTCAGGTTGCTCAATCTTCTGCGAACACCCAGAGCTTCTTGCTGCTTCACCATAACCCTACATTTGTTAGCCTTCAAGTATGCATCAAATGCATTGTTTGAGCTATTTTCAGGCAGTGCATTCCACATGACAACAATTGGCTGAGTAAAAGCCAATACTCATCTCCCTCTTTGTTTCTTTTGCCAATCACAAATCTGTTCTCTTTGCTTACCGACCCTTCTCCCAGCAGAAATGAGTTATTCTTATTTACTCTATTACAAAACATATGATTTTGGACATTTTGAATATGATATTAATTCCCACCTTAACCTTCTCTTCTCTGAGGAGAACAACCCCAGTTTCTCCAGTATCTCCACACAATTGAAGTCATTCATCCCTGGTACCACACTGGCAAATCTTCTTTAACCTTCTCTGCTCCAAGGAGAACAATATTCAGCTTTTCCAGTCTCTCTACAAAGCTGAAATCCTTTCTCCCTGGTATCAATCCTCCCACCACCACTTAATCTTCTCTGCTTTATCCTACTTGTTTTCAGAATACATCTTGCTGAAATATTGCGAAATAAATATAATAATTATTACGATAATTTGGTAATAAGTGGGGCAACGAGGGAAATCTGGGTAGCAGGGTCAGACATACAGCACTGTGCAGTTATGTACTGGAGTGCAATGCCATGGGTAAATATACAACTAATTTAATTGACGCACTCAAAACGTTACATTTTTTAAAACTTACCCAACACTGTTAATTTGGAACCGGGGCCAAAATGAAAGTTAGTAGTTACATCCACAATGCTACATTCCGATCAGAAAACTAGGATTGCCTAACAGTTCCCGTAGACTGCCAATGCAGGAGCTTGTTCCCTATATTTATTTAGTATGCCAAGAAAGCAAGTAGTGAAATTGTTAAACTGTTTGGACATTGCCACGTACCTCTCACTTTGAATTCTGATTTGAAATAGTGTTTCAGCATAAATGTAAGTCAA
Organism: Heterodontus francisci; assembly: GCF_036365525.1. Taxonomy (NCBI): domain Eukaryota; kingdom Metazoa; phylum Chordata; class Chondrichthyes; order Heterodontiformes; family Heterodontidae; genus Heterodontus; species Heterodontus francisci. Next base: position 25,027 of record NW_027142279.1, read on the forward strand.
TTCCTTATGCACTGAATTTAGTTATTTTCTTGAAGGAAGACTAGGTGAGTTTGCCATTTAGTATCTAATCTTCTACAATCTTGACTAGATCTAGTCTTTGTTTATTACATTCAATCATTTTTGTTGGGTCAGTGTGTTAAAGGTTATGGGACCAAAGACGGTAGCTGGAGCTAAGATAAAACTCAGCCATGATTTAAGTGAATGGTGTAAGAGGCTCAAGGGATGAATGGTCCTTTGTGGCTTCTTGTGTTTGATTGGAGTCCTTTCAAAATCGTTGACTCGGGTTTGCATCTGTTATAAACTCGACAGTGGCCCTTCCTGAGTTCAGCCATTAAGATAATCACTACTAGTTGAGCCTTGCCTCTCTGCTTTTACATTGGTGAAGATTAATGCTTTTACATTGACCACTGGGGGGACACATCGCTCGGTTTTACATACCCAGAACTGTTAATCTTGTCCCATCGCCAAAGCGGAGAGGTGTGCTGTTTCCAGAACACAGTGTTACAAAGCAGTATTAAAACTGCTGGGGACCAATGATTACACGATACTTCATCGAATGCTCTGACACCTTTGAACAATTATCATTCAACCAATTGCAATGTGTAGATTTGTCTGTCCTTTTCTCCACCATTCCATTTTAAAGCAGAGAAATTATGGTAAAATTTGCTTAGACGTTCTTGGAGCTCTGTGCACAGTTCTGGTCTCCATATCCCTCGGTTAGACCACACTTGGATCACTGTGCACAGTTCTCGTCTTCATACATATTTACCTATCAGGAAAGACTGAATAGCCTTTATGATAGAGAAGAGAAGGCTTAGAGGTGACCTGAAAGAGGCGTCTAAGATTATGAAAGGGTTGGGGGGTTCCAGAGGGTAGACACAGAGAAGTCTGGTAACGTTGTCTTTGCAAAATTGTGCATCTTGGGATTCAAATTTACTCAAGTTTTCCAGTACGTGGCCAGGTTTGTGAGTTTTGGCAGAATTACGAAGCAATGAATGAACACTTAGAGCGAATTAAATTTGAATATTGAGATCTATTCTTGTTTACCTACCTAGAACGTAATCCCAGAGCCAAAGTAAGAGATCGAGGTCCCAGCTGAACACAATGTCACAGGCCAGTTGTAAAACTACCAGGGCCCTCAGTTAGGCCTGAGCTGGAGTCTCGTGCCCAATTCAGGGCACCACACTTTTGGAAGGATGTCAAGGTCTTGGAGAGCGTGCAGAGAGAGATTTACTGGAATGGTCCTAGAAATGAGGGACTCAGTTATGTGGACAGACTGGAGAAGGTGGGATTGTTCTCCCAGAGAAGGTGAAGGAGAGATTTAATAGTTGATTTCAAAGCCACGAAGGGCTTTGTTAGAGTCAGTAGGGGGAGACTGATTCCACTGGCCGGAGATTTCACAACCAGAGAACATAGATTTAAAGCAATTGGCAAACGATCCAGATGTTTATTGAGGGGGCCATTTTTTTGCACAACGACTTGTTATGATATGGAATGCATTACCTGAAAATGTGATAGATACTGATTGCATATTGAACTTCAAAAAAGAATTGGATCATAGTTCAAAAAGGCGAAAATTGCAGGGCTGTATAGAAAGAAAAGGGGTGAGTGGGGCGAATTGGAGAACATTTCCCAACAGCCGACTCTAGTAAGATGGGCCGAGTGGTATTCTTGTGTCCAACATGCATATTTGTCGAATTATTTCCATCAACTGTTTTTTTTAGAAGTCTGTCCCATTATCAACAGTGAGCATTCATTCCAGAAGATCACTGCTTCAGGACGTTAATCATAACAAGCTGAACAAACTCTGTTTAAGAATGGGATTGAATTTTATACGGATGAAGGCAAAGCACAATCTTCTAAAACAAAATCGAAGCGGTCATTTTTATTAATTAGTGTGAGGTTAACAATTTTATGCGGCAACAGCTCAGAATTGTTGACTTAATTTTGGCTGCAAGCCCATAAAGTATGGATTGACAAAAGTATTAGGGTCATGTCTTTACAGCCATGTCTATCCTGGATTCTACTCCACCCAATAACCCTCCTGAGAAAAGAGCCTGAGGAATGTCTCCCAATTCCAAAACAATTCAGCCAATCACAAGAAGGCATTTCCACCATAACATTCTACGTTAGACAACCCAATGCACTTCTCTGTCGGTTTAATGTCACACAGCATTTTCTACATTTTTGAAAGGATAATAAGATTGTCGATGTGCTGGTTGATAATTCGAAAACTGGACAGTAATGGGAAACTACAGAATATGATGATAGACTATCCCATCTTCTTTCTTTTGGGCCTACTTATCTCGAGAGACAATGGATACGCGCCTGGAGGTGGTCAGTGGTTTGTGAAGCAGCGCCTGGAGTGGCTATAAAGGCCAATTCTGGAGTGACAGGCTCTTCCACAGGTGCTGCAGAGAAATTTGTTTGTCGGGGCTGTTGCACAGTTGGCTCTCCCCTTGCGCCTCTGTCTTTTTTCCTGCCAACTACTAAGTCTCTTCGGCTCGCCACAATTTAGCCCTGTCTTTATGGCTGCCCGCCAGCTCTGGCGAACGCTGGCAACTGACTCCCACGACTTGTGATCAATGTCACACGATTTCATGTCGCGTTTGCAGACGTCTTTATAGCAGAGACATGGACAGCCAGTGGGTCTGATACCAGTGGCGAACTCGCTGTACAATGTGTCTTTGGGGATCCTGCCATCTTCCATGCGGCTCACATGGCCAAGCCATCTCAAGCGCCGCTGACTCAGTAGTGTGTATAAGCTGGGAGTGTTGGCCGCTTCAAGGACTAGTTAGACAAACAAAGTCTTTAACATTTACAGACCCAAAACTGTGAGCTTGGTCCCTTGGCCAAAATATAATGGTTCGGTCTTTCCATAACACAGTGTTACACTCCCATTACAAAACTATTACCCTCCAGACAACCTATTGCACCAGGAGGCGGCCATTCAGCCCCTCTACCCTGCTCCTCTATTCAAAGGCTGATCTGTACCTCACTTCATTTACCATTCTAATCTCGATATCCCTCGATAACCTCCCCAAACAAAGTTATTTCCATCTCAATTTTGTCAGGTCTAATCGCCCTCCAGGATTCACAGCTTTTTCTTGAAGAGGGAGTTCCAGAGATCTTTTACAATCAATTATTATCATGTACTTTTACTACGGATTCCTCTGCGAGAGGTGAAATCAGAGGGTTTTCCATCAAAATATCTGATGTTCGACATCCCAGTACGGCTTTAGTTTCACATAAAAAGCTACAATGAGATTCTTGATATTCCCATTGATAACTAGAATAATGGAGAGTTGTGGGCAATCACAGAATATAACAATAGACCAACAAATGGCTTTATCAAGTTTGACTATCCCAGTGGATAGTGAATGGAACAATTTAACAATAGTGTTACTCTAAAAGAGAAGCAAATTAATCTCTTTTAAAGGCAGGCTGGAGATTGGGTCAAATCATTAACTAAACCCTCGCCACTCCCCATTGGAGGCAACCTAATAGCAATTAAACTGTAAAATGAATACAATGGTGTAACCGTTCACCTACCGAAAACTACTATCTTGGTCCCATCGCCAAAAGTATAATCGTAGTTATTTGAGCACAGTGATGCCTGTCAGTTTTAAAACTCCCATCTAGTTAGAAATGCTAAAATGCACCGTCTTCGAAATGATGTACTCAAATTGTAGATTTACATACTATTAATGTGTGATGTAAAGACAGCGGCAATGCACCCTAGATATTGGACAGGAGAACAAAAGGTTAGTTATAGGGCCTGGTGGAGGTTACAGAGACAGCGAGATTTGTCGGGATTGGAGGATGTTACAGGGATAAGGAGAGTTATAGAGGCTGGAGGCGGTTACAGGGATAGGGAGACAGCGAGGCCTTGGGGTGAGTTGAAAACAAAGGTGAAAGATGTTTAAACCAAGATACTGCAGGTTCTGCTGCCAATATAAATCGGCGAGGTGATCCTGTGACCGAGAACATGATGTATTTTAGAGCATCTAATTTCGTCTGAGAATCTCAAGGATCCTCATTGACGAAAACAACAAAAGCTTCAGTTCTGTGCTCACCTAAAACAATCAATTTTGTCCCGTCACCGAAGTAATACAGAGTATTTCCTGTACACAATGTTACATGACAATAGTATAACTACAGGTCGAAGAGCAATGAAGCTGGTGCACTGATGCAAAACTTCACACACAATGCACTGGCGATTTGACTCTTTATGTCAAGGACATTATAAGGTTAATTAGAAATTCAGTGTGAGGAATAGAATGGGAAGTTCGTTACTCAGACAGTGGTGATAAGTTGGAATGCACTACCACAGGGAATGGGTTGAGGTGAATTGTGGAGATGCTTTCAAGGTGTAAGTTGGAAAAAGACATGGGAGAGAAAGGAATAGAAGATTAGATGAAGTAAGGGTGAGAGGAGGCTCGTGTGCAGTTTCACCACTGGCTTGCTTACGCACATTCTATATAATTAAATGTAATTATGATGTTTTATTTCACTCATTCTGGGGGAAGAACGATGACAGCATTTTTTGGAAACAAATAATCTGCCCTCTGAGAAAACGGTTCACAAATCTGCAACTCCCTCCCTGACAGGACTGCAGAAAGACCTACACCCCATTGAGTGCAGGGGCGATGGTTGCAAAGTGATAATGTTACTGTGCTAGTAATGTTCTAGTTCAAATCCCGAGGGTAGCTAGAGGAATTTAACTTCAACTGATAAATGAAAGTTTGGTTTAACTGCATGAAACTATCGTCAATTGTCAGAAAACCCCGCCTGTTGTCATATAAGTGACTTCAGACTTCAGTTGACTCTCAACTGCCTTCTGAAACAGCAAACCACCCAGTCCAAGAGCAATTAGGGTTGGCCAACAAATCTTGGCCTTGCCAGCGACGCCCATATCTGATGAAAAAAAATGAGCTAGCAAACCACTCAGAGGGCAATTCGGGATGGGCAATAAATTCTGGTCCACATTCCACGTATTAAAAAAAATCTTTCCCTGTGCATCTTAGTATTTTCCATGTATTCTGGCTTTTATGCACATTGGAAATGTTGCCTGAAATTTTTTTGTTACTTGTCAATGCAACATTTCAGTTGCAAACTGAAACTCAGAAACAGCGTGAGTGACAATCATTTTTTTTCAAAGAACGTCCAACTCACCCAACACAGTCAGTTTAGTCCCGTCGCCAAAGAAATACTCGTAGCTTCCAGAACACAGTGTTTCAGCCCTGTTACTAAACTATACTGGTCCCTGAAAGGTTGCCGAATATTTGAGTGAATAATACAGCTCTTGTTTGTTTGTCCAAAGTAAGCTAAATGGGAGAAATTTTCCCTTCTTTAAACACGAAGACAGTTCAAGAATCAGTCTTTCTCCCCCTCTCACTCTCTGTCCCTGTTTGGGCGCGACCATATTTTAAATGCATTGGAAAAATGTCTTTCACCAATGAACCCGGAGCCTTAAACCTCTTTCCGACCATTTCAGACAACGTGCATTCTCAGAGTTGGTCTAACATTCCTGGACTCACCTGTCACAAGTAACTTGGTACCGCCTCCGAAGTAATATTGATAGCCAGAACACAGTGAGAGACCCTTGTAACAAAACCTCAGAAGGCAAGGTGCAGGTCTTGCCGATATCATACTTGGACCCTGTCCTCGAAAGCGTTTGTAGATCACATCTCCTTAATTTATATATCTCCCAATTTACATTTGTGGCTCAATGAACAAGCTCATAGAATCATAGAAATATGCAGCACAGAAGGGGAGACCATTCGGCCCGAAGGTCCTGTGCTGACTTTATGAAAGAGTTTTCCCATAGTCCAGTATATTTCCCTTCGAGTAACTATCCAATTCCCATTTTGAAAGTCACGACTGAACCAACTTCCACCACCATTTCAGATGTGCCTTCCCGATCACAGTAACTACCTCTGTGGGAGAATGTCTCTTCATCCCGCCTCTGGTCATTTTTGTCAATTGCCTCAAAACCTGTGTCCTCTGGTTACCGACCCTTCTACCAATGGAGACAGTTTCTGATTATTAACTCGATCCAAAACCTTCATTAATTTGAACACCTCTTTTCAATCTCCCTTTAACCTTCTCTGTTTAAAGGAGAACAAGCCCAGGTTCTCCAGTCTCTACAACTATCTGAGGTCCCTCATCTCTGGTACAATTCTGGTGAATCATTTCTGCTCCCAATCTAAGGCCTCGACATCCTTCATAAAGTGTGGTACCGAGAACCGAACACAACACTCCAGCTGGGACCTTACCAGTGATTTGTAAATGTTAATCCTCACTTCCTTACTCAACTCCTCGTGAATCTTTAATCAATGATGGTGCGTTCCAGAATCATCAACTGGTCATTCCAAACATCTAGTCTCTTTTTTTAACCTAGCTCTCTCGCTATCTCACTCCTCGCATTAAACCGATAGAGTAACATTAGGGGCAGTGGTAGGCCATTCAGAGTCTGCTTTTCCAGACAGCTATCACTTGTTGATTTCCACACACACAATCGGTCATTGTTAAGAAACGGATGGCACCTGAATAGGGAATATGATTAGCGTTATCGTCATATATTAATCTTGTAAATTTCAATCAGACTATACCATATCAGACCGTGCGGAATGATTCTCACTGACGCCACGTTAATCAGTTACCTAAAACCACGAGGTTTGTGCCATCGCCAAATGTATAGTCATTGTTCCCTGACACAATGTTACACAGTTGTAACAAAGCTAGGGAATCTTTAACTCTCTACACGCCGGTTAATTAAGCACAGTTGCATCATTTTGTATTGGGTGGCATTTATTACCCCGCCCTTTCCCTCTTTACCTCTTTTTGTCATTTCTTTTGTCTTTGTCTCTACCTCTCCAAACTTTTTCTCTCTAATTCTCTGTCCCCTTTTGCCTGCATTTTGCTCCCAATCTGTCTCTCTGCAGATATGGTTTGCCTCCCTAACCTTCCTCCATTTCCACCTCGCCATTCCCCTATGTTTATTTGTTTTAACTCTTGCTTCGCTACTCTTTGTTTTTTCTAAAGTTTACGTTCTCTCCCCTTTCTTCAAACTGACGGGAGCAAACCGGCCGACAGTTTTAATACTTACTGAGACCACTGATATGTTTCAACAAATATCTCACTCACCCAGGACTGTTAACTAAGTGCCGTCTCCAAAATATGATAGCTGGGTATTTCCTGCACCCACATCATCATGTGACAACACGAAAACATTCCTCAATAGCGCCCTGCCAGTTTTCAGTGTCCATCTCATTAATATTTGATATTGCCCTTTGACTAACATGAGCTGACCATCCAACAAAGTACACCCATAAAATAACCTGGTGGGGAGGTGGGGAAGCGGGGGCTTGACCATTAAAGCTAGCAACATTCACAGTACCGTCTATCTATCCATCTGTGAATATGTTAGATGTCCACAGATACAGTGCTTATAATACAGGAAGATTTTACATGGAGTTCTTCATAATTATTAATTAACTTCGACTCACAAGTTGGGGACCAGATAGCTCCAGTTGCCTAACGTGCCAGTTAGAAAAACGCTTACAGAACGGATTCATTTCTCACCGTGTCTGGTGAAGGCAAGGGGTAGCCTCCTCATAGGCACTCCTCCCCATTCATGCTCCTCTCTCCTGCTGGAGAAAAGGAGCAGAGAGCCAGTCCATCAGATGACCACCAGCCTGCACAGACAAGATGAACCCAGCATCCCTGGCTTCATTGAATGAAAGTCTAACTCACCCAATACTGCTGTTAGAGCCGAACCGTCCCCATAATGTCAAGGCTGGTAGCTCCCGCCTGCACTATACTAAACAACAGTACCAAAACACACCTTTGGATAGACAGATACACCGACAGAAAAGTAGCTACGTAGATCGATAAACATAAAGATGGATACACAGACCGATACATTGTGGATGATGGAACAATAGATGTTTATATAGATGCTAACGTACCTAAAACAGTTAACTTGGTACCAGCTCCGAAGTAGTAAATATCAGAAGAGCACAAAGCTAAATCCCTGTATCAAAACCTCTCACCTCTCTCTGATTCTTGTCCTGAAGGAGTCTTTCACAACTAGAAAGAACCTACAGGAGTATTGGCACAAAGGAACATAGAAATACTGTAGCTGGAGTAGGCTATTCAGCCCGTCGAGCTTGTTCTGACATTCAGTGAGGTCATGACTCATCTGTATTGTAACCCCATCAGCCTGTTTGTGTTCCAGACCCTTTTCCTAACAAGGCTGTATCATTCTCAGATTGGGAAGTGACAATTGACCCTGTGGCCTCAGCAGTTTCTCAGGGTGGAGAGGCCCAGATTTCCGCCACCGTTTGTTCAGTTATGTCCTTTCTGGCATCACCCCTGAACGGCCAAGCTTTAATGTTAAGCTAATGCTCCCCTCCACCCTCACCCTTGTTCTGGGCTCTGACACCCGCGGAAATTGCAGCTCTATCTACCCGATCGAATCCTCTCATGATCTTAAACACATCAGTTGGATCAATCCTTAATCTCCAATGCTCAACATCTCTAAGCAACCTGCCCCCACAATTTAATTCCGGCATGATTCTGGTAAATGAGGAAAGATCATTCGCAATCTGCCCTGGACTTTCAGCTCACGTTCCCTAGGCCGTTCAATGTGCATTCTACACCCAGTCTCGATTCACAAATTTAAAAAATCCCTTTTGATATTTCTCATCCATTTAAACGCTTCAGGTTAATGGGGAATACATCAAATCATATCGACACTTCAGCACCGAACCAGACCATTCAGCCCACTACATCCTAGCCGATTAAATGCTCCACATTATCCTTCTCACACCCTCTTCATCTCACCCCATCAATAGGTCCTTTTATTCCTTTCTCCCCCATATGTTTATCCAGCTTCCCTTTTAAAAACATCTCTGCTATTTGCCTCAGCCCACTCCCTGTGGTAGTGAATTCCACATTCTTGCCACTCTCTGGTTGAAAAGGCTTCTCCTGAATTCCATATTGGATTTATTAGTGACTGTCTTATATTGATGGTCCCCTGGTTCTGGTCTCCCCAACAAGTAGAATCATCTTGCCTCTGTCATAATCATAAAGACCTCGATCAGGTTATCCTCTCTGCCTTCTCTTTTCTAGAGAAAACAGCACCAGCCTCTTCATTCTTTACCTGTAGTTATATTCTCTCCGTTTTGGGAGCTCACTTGTAAATATGTTTTGTTTTGCTCTATCCAGTGCCTCTGCTTTTTTAATCATATGCAGAACAGAACGGCATACTAAAGAACTGAATCTGACAGTTTTCGTTCTGTGTCTGTGTCCTCTTGTTCTGCTCTCATTTGCAGCTACAATTGCCGTTTGCACTGTTTATTTTAGAGACCCTCCCTTATGTTCCACTCAAACCCCTTTCCATCCAGTGACATGAATTCAGCAGTTGTAGGTCTCCCTTTGTAAGCTCAAGAGTCGAAATTAATTCACCAAATTCCCATATTTTCACTCCCTCGACCACCCCACGTGAATTCCCAAATTGAATCAACTTTTCCAGCATTAGGAATGCATTCACTCACCTAAAACCACCAGTTTGGTCCCATCTCCGAAATATGCTTCTCCAGCATTACACAATGGTATGGGGCTGTCGCAAAATCCCCCTCAAGTCTAGATTGTTAAGTCTGTTCCATTGAAGTTCTGACTGTGTCAATGGCCTGTAAAGGTCGTTGGAACATGGGGACAGGAGGTGGCCATTCAGCCCTTCGTACCTGTTCCACCATTCAGTTAGATCAGGGTTGTTCTGAACCTTAACTCCATCATCCCACCTTGCTTCTGTAAACCTCAATACTTCTGTTTAACAAAAATCAAACAATCTTGGATTTGAACTTATCAATTGACCCCCAGCCTCAACAGTATTTTATTTGTTGTGGGGGGTTCGGGGAGAGTTCCTGATCTCACCCCTGAACGGCTCGAATTGAAATTGTTCTGGATTCCCCCCAACCTGAAGAAGCAGTTTCTCTCTTTCTATCCAACACCTCAAGCACCTCGATTATATCAACTCTTAATGATCTAGGTTCAAGGGACTGTCAGCTTAGTCTGAGTAACCAGTCCTCATGATTTAACCCCTTTCTGCATCTAATATCTGAACTTACTCCCCGCGATTTTATAACCGCATATAGACCTCGATGTTGATCTGATAGGAAGAACAGAGTCCCTTACCGAAAACTGTTAACTTGGTCCCGTCGCCGAAGTAAGCTATGTTTCCTGCACAGTGGCCTAAACCCAGTCATGAACTGGCCCGGGAACTGTTACCCTTGCAGCTGAACGGGTCTGTGCTTGGGCGGTTTTCCGTGGAACACATCACCAAGCGGGTGTCCCGTTGGACTGGTCTTTGCGAACCAGAAGGAAGGGCCAGTGTCGTCCCGGGGAGAGAAATACCGCGCCAAAGTGACATACGGACGCTTGTGGCAGGAGGGAAATTAGGCGCAATTCTCGGCGGTCATGAGACAGATCTAACCGACTGACTAACTCGTTAAACTGTCCGGGGTTGGGGGGGGTGGTGGTGTGGGAGGGGGTGCAGTAAGCTGTGAATGCACACAGCTACACATGAAGGTAGAGAGAACAAAAGACCCCATTATCTTACCTAACACCGTCAGTTTGGTGCCGGTCCCGAAATTGTGTGGTGCTGTCTGGGCACATCAGCAAATCATGTTACATCAACCCGGTCGAAAACGGTTTGCTACAAGTGGGCTGCTCAGCGTTTAGGAAGCACTGGTCAAGACAATCAGGAGGCACAAAGCAGCTTACAGCCAATGAAGCAGTTTGTTTAGGAAGTGGTCACCACAGGGAGACAGAGCAACTGATATTGTACCAAGGAAGTCCCATCAAACAGCAGTGAGATTAATGAGCAGATCATTGTGATGTTGGTTGAGGGATCAATATTGGTCCCAAGACACCGGGGTGGTGTTTCAGGGGTTGAAGAGTAACCAGTTTTCACACAAATAACACAGTTATTCGCTTTTCCAGAGGAATGCTCTAGGTTATAAAGCTGGACCATTCTGAGGCATCTACAAGATTGAAAGGGCCCAGCTCCCGCCATAATCCAGAGGAGATGTTTATTCGTTTACTCTGTTGCCACTGCTCTTCTGCTGATCTTCCTCGAGGTGTGTAGAGCGAGGTTTTTGTACGGAGGCTGCATTGGATTCTATCACAGTGTCCCCCCTGTCCCCACGGTGATAGACACTCATACAAGAAAGAACGCGAATTTTGCAAGGCCCTGCTTCTTCAAAGACTCCCGAGGGCTTCACTTGGTGAAGTCAGTTGAGATTGAGCTGCTGAAAGTTTTTTAGTCCTTTGGACCAGAATTAAAGGCCGTTCATTCCGTCTCAAAACTGTTAGCAGGAACAGGAGGTGGCCATTCCGCCCCTTCACAGCCTGCTACACAGGTGCAGCAAGAGGCCATTCAGCCCCTCTAGACCTTGTTACACAGGAAGAAGAGGAGGCCCATTCAGCCCCTCTTGAGCTGCTTACACAGTAACAGGCCCATTCATCCACTCAAGCCTCCTTCCTTTCCTCTACTTCCTTCCTTCCTTTCTTTCCGTCCTTCCATCCTTCCTCCCTTCCTTCCTTTCATGGTTTTTTTCTTGCTTGCTTTCTCTCTTTCTTTCTCTCTCTCCATTCCATCTCTCTGTTGCACCCCTTCTCCCCTTCCCCCTCCCCCATCCCTTACCCGCTTCATGATCTGCATTCTCTCTTCTACAACGTGCAGGACCTCAGGACATACCGGCCACGGGACCTCAAACAGAAGCCACTTACTCTAGACAGTAAATCGTTCACACTGCTATCTCTTATCTTATCACTCAGAGAGACCCATGTCTGCCAAACTAGTGCAAGTTTCCCAGGTGTCGTGTTGATGTGCGCAGTGCTGTTATCATTCCTGCAGATCTCATTGCACACCAACCCCCATCGCCATGCACCTGACATGAGGGAGAAAGGAATAGAAGTTTAGATGGTGTAGGGGGGGTGGGGGGGGAGAGGAGGCTCATGTTCAGTATCACCACTGGCTTGATGACACATTTCTGGGGGGATTCGAGCAATGTTTGAAAATGAATAATCCGCCCTCTGAGAAAATGGGTCAAAAAAGGAACTTCCTTAAAAACACTGTGGAAATACCTAAAACACATTGAACGCAGGCGTGACGCTAGCAAAATGATAATGTTGCTGGGCTAGTAATCCTGCAGCCCGGGCTAGTGTTCTGGTTGTGTGAATTCAAATGGCCGCAGATGGGATTTAAATTCAGCTGATTCATAAAAATCTGTCAGGGTGCCATGAAACTGTCGTCGATTGTCATAAAAACCCATCTCCCATCTTATATGGGACTCCAAACCTGCAGCATGCAGTTGACTGTTAACTGCCCTCTGAAATTGCAAAGCACTCAGTTCAAGGGCAATTAGGGATGGGCAACAAATGTTGGCCTTGCCATCGGTGCCCACATCCCATGACAAGAATAAAAACATGGCCTAACAAACCACTCAGAAGGCAATTATGGGTGGCCAATAAATGCATCCCAGCACGAATTAACAATGACTTTTCCTGTTCATTTTTGTCTGTATTTTGCTCCCTATCTGTGTCTCTCTGTATATGGTTGCCTCCCTAGCCTTCCTCCACTCTCCACCTCGCCTTTCCTCTATGTTTAATTGTTTTAACCTTTGCTACTTTACTGTAATGCTTACGGTTTATTTTTACAAATTTCATGTTCTCTCCCCTTTCTTCAAACGGAAGGGAGCAAACTGCCCAACAGTTTCAGTGCTGATTGAGCCCACTGATATATTTCGACCAATATTCTACTCACCCAGGACCGTTAACTTCGTGGCATCTCCAAAATATGATGGATGGTTACTTCCTGCTCCCACATCACCATGTCACAACATTCCTCAATAGCGTCCTGCTAATTTGCATTGTCCCGATCATTAATATTTGATATGGGCCTTTGAGTGACACAGGCCAAAGTAAACTCATAAACTAACCAGGGTGTTTGGCAATTAAAACTATCAACATTCCCAATACTGGCTTTCCATTAATGTATGGACCAGTTAGTCAGATGTCCACAGAAACAGCTCTGACAATACTGGACAATTTTACTTGGAGTTCGTCATAATTATTAAGTAAGTTGTGCATGCAGGATGGGGACCGAATAGTTCAGTTAGCTGGATGGCTCACGTGTGATTCAGAGCAATGTCAACAGCAGGGGTTCAGTTATCGTCTTGGTCAAACTAAAGAAATGGGAAACCGCCTTACCTACCTTTTTCCCTTGTCATTCTCATCTCTCCTGCTGGAGAAAAGGAGCAGAGATCCATGGACGGAACATCTGCATGACACAGGCAATAGGAACCCAACCATCCTGGCTTAATCGAATAAACATCTAACTCACCCAAAACTGTTAGAGTCGAGCCTTCCCCAAAATGTAGAGTCTGGATGTTCCCGCCTACACTATACTAAACAACAGTACCAAAACACAGCGTTGGGTAGACAGGTACAGTCTCAAACAAGTAATGTATCGATATCTAAACACATGGATGGATGCACAGATACATGTGGAAAGATCGAACAATGGATATTTGCACATTTATGTAGATGGGATATTGCCTAAATCTTCGATCCAGTTCCGAGGTATTAATATCAGCAGAGCAAAAGCTAACTCCCTGAATAAAACCTCTCACCTCTCTGTGGTTCTATCCCAAGAGAGCCTTTCACAACAATGGAGAACATACAAGTACAGGAATATTGGCTGACTGCAGCACAGGAGCGTAAATTGACTGTTCAGCCCTTCGAGTGGGTTCCGACATGCAAAAAGAACATGTATGTTAGTATCGTCAAGGTGGATGGAAAGAAAGGTGCAGAGCTGAGTGGTTAAGTGCACAGCTCTCAATGGTGGATCGATGGAAATCGGACAGTCCAGAATTTCAGGATCACAAAGATCTCGGAGAGTTGTAGAGGCTGGAGGAGGTTACAGAGATAGGGAGTGTTGTAGAGGCTGGAGGAGGTTACAGACATAGGGAGGGTGGTAGGGGGCTGGAGGTGGTTACAGACATAGAGAGGGTGGTAGTGGGCTGGATGAGGTTACAGGGATAGGGAGGGTTGTAGGGGGCTGGAGGAGGTTGAGGCCATTTTTATTAACTCATTCATGGGATGTGGGCGTCACTGACAAGGCCAGCATTTGTTACCCATCCCTAGTTGCCCTTGACAACTGCGTGGCTATTTCAGAAAGCAGTTACGAGTAAAGCAAAATAGTTAATAGGTAGAATGAGGTAGAAGTCGTGTTTCAGCTATACAAAGCCCTGGTTACACCACATCTGGAGTTCCTCTGAGCATTTATGGGCACCAGACATTAGGAAAGATATGCTGGTCTTGGGGCAAGTGTAGTGTAGATTAAACAGACTGATACCTGGACGCCAAGGGTTAAATTGCAAGGAAAGATGACACATTTCCTATTCTTTGGAAAAGAGAAGGTTAAAGGGTGGTTTGAGCAAAGTTTTCAAGATATTAAGGGGAATGCATGATGTAGATAGAGAGAAACGATCTCCATTAGTTGTGCAGTCTAGATCTACGGGACAGAGTTTAAGAATTAGAGCCAAAACTTTTCAGGCATGAAATTAGAAAACATCTTTTCACATAAAGGATGGTAGAAGTTTGGAACGCTCTTCTGCTGGAACAATTGTCAATTTTCAATCTCAAATTGATAGATTGTTGTTAACCACAGCTATTAAGGGATTATGGGGCAATGGGGGTAGATAGAGTTAGGTCACAGATCAGTCATGATCGCATTGATTGGCAGAACAGACTCGAGGGGCCGAATGGCCTACTCCTGCTCCTGTGTACCAATGATCCTATGTTCCTGTAACTTTTATTTAAACATAGAGTCAGCATTCTGCTTCAGTTAGAGTGTCCCAAATTCTGACAACACTGAGTGAAAAGGAATCTAGTAATTGTCCTTGTAGATCTTTTGTCAATGATTTTAAATATCTGACCTTTGTTTATTGACCCATCCACCAGTGGAAAGAATTTCCCCTTCAAGTATTTGTCCAGTCCCCCTTTTGAAAGTTACTATTGAGTCTGTTTCCACACCCTTTCAGGCAGCGCATTCCAGATAACAACACACCGCATAATTGTTTTATTCATCATATCACCCCTGTTTATTTCGTCAATTACCTTAACTCTGTGTCCTTTGCTGACCAACGAGCATTGGAAATTGTTTCTGAGCACGTACTGTGTCCAAAGCCTTCATTGCTTTGGACACCTCTGTCAAATCCCCCCTTACCTTTCTCTGCTCTAGTCTCTAGACGCAACTGAAGCCCCTCATCACTGGAACCAGTCGTAGAAATCATTCGTGCAACCGCTCGAAGGCCTTGACATCCATCCTAACATGTGACACTCACAATTCTCCAGCTGGGACCCAACCAGCGATTCATCGAGGTTCAGCTTAACTCCCTTGCTCAACTCCTCGTCAATCCTTCATCAACGAAGGTGCTTTCCAGCTTCCTAAACTCTTTATTCTAAATCTATTGATCGGCAGGTATTTGTCCCTGTACCTCACTCCTATCATCAACTCGCATTACGCCGATTTAGCCACATTAGGGACTGGATTAGGCCATTCAACCTCTGATATCACATGTCACTTATCACATGTCGATTTCCACATGCACAATACGTCTCTAGTTTGTTTCAGGAAATATTCCATATGGGGCTCGGAAGTAATGCATGGAGTCTGAACACGAATACAAGGTGTATGTTTATATATAAGGTCCTCAGTTCCGCCCTCTGATTTCACTTTACTTTAAAGAGCTAATTCGACTCTATATCACTTACCTAAAACCATGAGCTTTGAACTGCCCCCAATGTTGCCTGGAACACAACTTGCGTTTCTTCAACTCGATACACAATAGTTAATGAACATAGTTGGAACATTTTGTATTGTGTTAAATTCATTATTCCACCCTATTGCTCTTTATCTTATATTCTGTTACAATTGATCTCCTCGTCTCTGTCTCTTTTTTATTGTTTTAAATCTAATTTCCCATCTCCCTCCAGTTCTGTCTGCTGTTTGCTCTCCATCTGGAGTTAAGAAGAATGGGAGATGGTCTTCTGGGAAACTCTAAGATTCTGAGGGCGCTTGAAAGGTTAAATGCAGAGAGGATGTTCCCCTGTAGAACTTAAGGGCGCAGTTTCAGAATGAGGGGTCGCTCATTTAGGACGGAGTGGAGGAGGAATGTCTTCGATCATGGAGTCGTGAATCTTTGGAATTCCCTACTCCACAGCGCTGTGGAGGCTGAGTCCGTGAATGCATTCAAGACTGAGATAGAGAGCGGAGCCAAGGAATATGGAGAACAGGTAGGAAAGAGGGATCGAGGCCAACATCAGATCAGCCATGATCTCTGGTTGCAAATTCCTCTCTCACCAGCCCTCCTCCAATCTCCTACATTAAGCAATTTACATTCTTGCTTCTTCAATGCAATGCTTACTCTTTTGCCTGTTTTCACATTCTCTCTCCTTTCTTTAAATTGAAGAGAGTAAACTAGTCGACGTTTGCAATGCTAGTAAGAGACATATTTTGACGAACATCTCACTTACCCAGGACTGTTAATTTAGAGCCATCTCCAAAATACACAAGGCTGAATACTCCCTGCTCCCACATCATCACCTCACATCACAAAAACATTCCCCAACTCTCTTCTGGAAGAAAAGAAATTCACTGCCCCATTCCTTAATATTTGATAGTGGCCTCTGGTTAACGCAAGCTAACTGTAAGTTAATGTAAACTCGTGGACTAACCAGGCAGTTTGCAGTTATAACTCTCAGAATTCCCAAGACTGTCTGCCCCGTCTAAATGTGGACCTGTTAGTCAGTTATCCACCGTGGCAGTCCTGACAATAGGAGATTTTCTCTAAGTCCCTCCCAATTATTCATTCAATCCTTCTTGCAAGATGTTTACAGGTGACCCTTGCTTCATTGAAAACAAAGAAACTGAACTCACCCAAAATCGTCAACGTGGACCCGTCCCCAAAATGTAGCAGGTTGGTATACCCGCCCGCACTGAACTAAACAACAATACCAAAATACAACGATGGGTAGACAGATCTATGGACAGACAAATAGATAAGTAGATGGACAAACAGACAGACAGATGGATCCACAGACCAACAAATAGATAGGTACATTGATAGATAAAGAAATAGAAAGACTTACAGATGAAAATAGATGTTTACATATATAAATATCTACATGTGCAAACATAATCTTACCTAAAACAGTGAGTTTCGTCCCATCTCCGAAATAATAAATCTCACCAGAGCACAATGATAAACTCATGTATTAAAACATCTCCTGTCTTTGAGTCCTTTTCCGAAGGAGCCCCTCATAATAAGGGAGAACCGACAAGTATAAGGAAATTTTGTCCAAAGGAACATAGCAACTGGGGAACAGGAGTCGACCATTCAGCCCTTCGTGCTTATTCCGACATTTAATTAGATTATAAATCATTTGTACCTTAACCCCATCGACCTGCCTTCTTGGTTCCATAACCTTTAGCATCTTTGCCGATCAAAAAATAATCAACCACACATTTGAAATTTTCAATTGACCCCCTCAGATTTCTGTGGGAGAGATTTCTGGATTCCACGGGGCATTTTGTAAACAAGTCCTTCTTGACATCACTCCTGAATGGTCTAGCTATCAGTGTAAGGTTTTGCTCTCTTGTTCTGGACCCGTCACACCAGAGGAAATATCAGATCCTATCATTATCTTAAACACATCAATTGGATCACTCCTGAATCTCCAATTCTCAATTTACTGCAACCCTACTTTAAACAACACATCGTCATAAATTAAATTCTTTTAATTCCGGTATTATCCTGGTGAATGAGGAAAGGTCATGGGGCCCTTGACACCTCATTGTCCACTGGATATGGATAGCTCACCAGTTCGATTAGTAACTTGAAAATAGTGTGTCTCAAAACAGTTTCATCCATTGCTGCTCGAGGCCAAGAGGGAATATATAGAATTACATAGAATTTACAACACACAAACAGGCCATTCAGCCCATCTGCTCCATACCAGTGTTTACACTCCACTTGAGACTCCTCTCATCCCCTTCATTTAATCCATTTTTTTTTTTATCCAAACTACTTTTTTAAACCCACTCCTTGTGGTAGTGAGTTTCACATTCGCACCACTGTCTGGGTAAAGAAATTTCTCCTGAATTCCCCATTGAATTTATTACTGACTATCTGACATTTATGATCCCCCCGTTCTGGTCTCCCCACAAGTGGAAAAAACTTCGGTGTGTCTACCCTATCGAAACCGCTTTCAAAATCGTGCAGACCTCGACCAGGTCACCCCTCAAACTTCACTGCTCTCGAGAAAGGAGTTCCAGTCTGTCCGACCTTCCCCAATAGATACAACGTCCCAGTTTGGGCAGCACAGTTGTTAATCTGTTCTGATTTACCTTATCCAGAGCCTCTACATCATTTATTTTATAATATGCAGACCAGAACTGCATACTGAACGATGCAATCTGACATTTTTCGTTCTATGTCTGTGTCCTCTTGTTTTGCTCTCACAAGCGCAATCATTCTATTTGTATCTACATTACTGTTTGTTCTGTTTATTTTAGCGACCCTCCCTTATGTATCTACTCAAAACCCTTCCCGACAGTGAAACGAATTCGGCAGTTGTAGGTCTCCCCTTGTAAGCTGAAGAATTGAAATTAATTCACCAAATTTCTACATTTTCACCCCCTCGACCACCCCACGTGAATTCCCAAATTGAATCAACTTTTCCAGTGTTAGGAATGCATTCACTCACCTAAAACCACCAGTTTGGTCCCATCTCCGAAATATGCTTCGTAATTGGAGCACACTGGTATGGGGCTGTCACAAAATCCCCTTCAATCCCTCTCGACTGTTAAGTCTGTTCCATTGAAGTTCCTATTATGTCAATGACCGTAAAGGTCGGTGGAACATGGGGACAGAAGGTGACCGTTCAGCCCTTCGATCAGTTCGATCAAGGTTGATCTGAATCTTAACTCCATCAATCCGCCTTGGTTCTGTAACCCTCAATACTTTTGTTTTACACAGCTCTATCAATCTTGGATTTGTATTTATCAATTGACCCTCAGTCTCAACTGATTGTTTTTTATGGGGTCGGGGTGGAATCCATCATTTCCACTAACCTTTGCATGAAGAAGTGCTTCCTGATATCATCCCTGAATGGCAATAATTTAAACTGTTCTGCACTCCCCCCAACCTGAGGAAGCAGTTTCTCTCTCTATCGATCCAACACCTCAAACCCCTCCATGATATCAGCCCTTAAAATTCTATATTCGAGGGACTGTCAGCTTCGTCTGAGTAACCAGTCCTCATGAGTTAACCCTTTAATGTATCTAATATCTGAACATTACTCCTGGTGATTTTTTAACTGGACATAGATTCTGATCGATTGGAGGAACATAAATACATAGTCGCCTTACCCAACACTGTCAACTTGGTCCCATCGCCGAAGTAAGCTATCTCTGCTGCACGATGCTCTAAACTCAGTCATGAACAGACCCGGGAGATGTTCCCCTTGTAACTGAACGAGACAGGACGGGGTGGTTTACAGACGAGGGTCATATTGGACTGGTCTTTGCAAACCAGAAAGAAGGGCCAGTGTCATCAGCCTGACTTTTTAAACCGCCCGCGGAGGGTTGGGGGGGAACAAGCTTGGAATGCAAACAGCTGGACATGAAGGGAGTGGGAAAAAATCGTCCCTTTTTCTTACCTAACACCGTCAGTTTGGTGCCGGTCCCGAAGTTGAGTGGTGCGTTGTTAGCACGTCAGCAGATCTCGTTACATCAACCCGGTCGGAAACTGATTGCTAAAACTGACCTGCTCAGCATTTCGGAAGCACTGGTCAAGATTATCAGGACGTACAAAGCAGCTTACAGCCAATGAAGCAGTTTGTTTATGAAGTGGTCACCACAGGGAGAAACAGCAACTGATATTGTACCAAGAAAGTCCCATCAAACAATAGTGAGATTAATGAGCAGATCATTGTTTGTGATGTTGGTTGAGGGATCAATATTGGTCCCTGGACACCAGGGTGGGGTTTAAAGGTTAAAGAGTAACCAGTTTCCACACAAATGACACACAGTTATTCTCTTTTCCAGAGGAATATTCTAACTTATAAGGCTGGACCATTCTGAGACATCTTTATGATGAAAAGGGCCCAGTTCCCGCCATAATCCTGGGCCATGTTGACTCGTTCACTCTGTTGTCACTGCTCTTCTGCTGATCCTCCACCAGGTGTGTAGAGCGAGGTTTTTGTACGGAGGTTGCATTGGATTTTATCACCGTGTCCCTGTTGTCCCCACAGTGATAGACACTCATACAAAAAAGAGGAACGCGAAATTTACAAGTCCCCGCCGCTTAAACGGCTCCCGAGGCTTTCACCTGGTGACGGCAGTTGAGATTGAGGTGCTGAAATTTAGTTAGAGCTACGGAGCACAATTAGAGGCCATTCAGCCCCTCTCAAACCTGATTCTCTGGAACAGGAGGTGGACATTCAGCCCCTCTACAGTCTGTTACACGGGAACAGGAGGTGGACATTCAGCCCCTCTCCAGTCTGTTACACAGGAACAGGAGGAGGATATTCAGCCCCTGTCCAGTCTGTTACACGGGAACAGGAGGAGGACATTCAGCCCCTCTCCAGTCTTTTACTCAGAAACAGGAGGAGGACATTCAGCCCCTCTCCAGTCTGTTACACAGGAACAGGAGGAGGACATTCAGCCCCCCTCGAACCTGTTACACAGGGACAGGAGGAGGACATTCAGCCCCTCTCCAGTCTGTTGCACAGGAACAGGAGGAGGACATTCCGCCCCTCTCGAGCCTGTTACACAGGAACAGTAGGAGGACATTCAGCCCCTCTCCAGTCTGTAACACAGGAACAGGAGGAGGACATTCAGGCCCTCTCCAGTCTGTTACACAGGGACAGGAGGAGGGCATTCAACCCCTCTAGAGCTTGTTACACAGAAACAGGAGGAGGACATTTTGCCCCTCTAGAACATGTTACGCAGAAACAGGTGGAGGACATTCATCCCCTTCTCAAATCTGTTACACAAGAACAGGAGGAGGACATTCAGCCCCTCTGGAGCATGTTACACAGAAACAGGAGGAGGCCTTCAGCCCCTCTTGAACCTGTTACACCGGAACAGGAGGAGGCCATTCAGCCACTCTCGAATCGTTCTTTCTTTCTTTCTTTCTTTCTTTCTTTCTTTCTTTCTTTCTTTCTTTCTTTCTTTCTTTCTATCTTTCTTTCTTTCTTTCTTTCTTTCTTTCTTTCTTTCTTTCTTTCTTTCCCTCTTTCTTTCTTTCTTTCTCTCTCACTTTCTTTCTGTCCCTCTCAATTCCTTCCCTCTGTTGCACCCCTTATCCCAATCCTTGTCTCCGTTCCTTACGCTTTTCTTTACCTGCATTGTCCCTCTACAACCTGCAGGATCTCAGGAAGCACCGGCTACGGGTCCACAAACAGAACGCACTTAATGTATATAGTAAATCGTGCACACTGCAATCTCTTCACCTATCACTCAGAGAGTCCCAGGTCTGCCAAACCAGGGGTGTGCAAGTTCCCAGGTGTTCTGTTGCGGTGCTGTTATCATTTCAGCTGATCTGTCTGCACACCAACACCCAACGCCCATGCACCTGGTCCTCAACTCTAACATTAAGGGTTTTACTCTTTTGTTCGGTTCTTATGCTGCTTGCTCTTCAGATGAAGGTAACGCGAGGTTCTGGGTTGAAGAGGTTCAACAAATTTCTAACAATAAAGGCGGACGTTGAATGAAGGATTGGGATATGGACACAAAACATTTTCAAAGAAAGGCGATTATGGAGTCATCAAAGTAAGTACATTTCCCTTTGTCCTTTTGCAAACATGGTACAAAGTAGGAATCCATTGCTGCTTCTAAATGTTCCCTGGACATTATAGAGCGATGAGAAGTCATGTTAAGCTTGTATAGAATCTAGCTTGACCACAGTTAGAACACTTTTCCCAGTTCTGGTATTCATTTTAAAGAGCTATAGAGATACAGGAGAAAGGGCAAAAAAATAATGACAAGGATGATATCAGAACTGAGAGGTTATAATTATCAGGAAGGGCTGAAAAGAGAAGGCTGAGGGGGTGATCTGATGGAGGGATTTAAGATTATGAAAGAGTTTTTGATAAGGTAGACGTGCAAAAGATGTCTTCACTTGTGGGGGAGTCAGGAACTCCGAACCATCAATAGAAAGATAGTCACTAATAAATAAAATCGGGAATTCAGGAGAAACTTCTTTACCCAGAGAGTGGGAGGATGTAGGGAGTGGGATAAGGCGAATAGCGGAGATGTATTCAAGAGGGAATTTGGATAAACAAATGGGGGTGGGGGAGATTTGGAAGGATCTACTGATGGGGTGAGATGAAGACGGGAGCGAGGAAGCTCGTGTGGAGGATGAACACCAGCATGAATGTGTTGGGCCGAATGGCCTGTTTCTTTGCGATTTGCCTCAGGACACAGTCCAAGGGATAAAGTGTGTCTCACCTGAGAAGGCAGACCAGCTGCTGGTTTAAAATCTCAGGTGCAAATTCAGCACTCCCTTTGTACTGACCCTCTGAGAGTGCAGCACTCCCACAGTACTGACCCTCGGACAGTGCAGCACTTCCTCAGTACTGACCCTCTGACAGTGCAGCACTCCCTCAGTACTGACCCTCTGACAGTGCAGCACTCCCTCAGTACTGACCCTCTGACAGTGCAGCACTCCCTCAGTTCGGACACTCAGACAGTGCAGCACTCCCTCAGTACTGACCCACTGACAGTGCAGCACTCCCTCAGTACTGACCATCTGAGAGTGCAGCACTACCTCAGTACTGCCCCTCTGACAGTGCAACACTCTCTCAGTACTGACACTCTGACAGTGCAGCACTCCCTCAGTACTGACACTCTGACAGAGCAGCACTCCCTCAGTACTGACCCTCTGACAGTGCTGCAATCCCTCAGTACAGACACTCTGACATGCAGCACTCCCTCAGTACAGACACTCTGCCAGTGCAGTGCTCCCTCAGTACTGACCCTCTGACAGTGCAGCATTACCTCAGTACTAACCCTCTGACAGTGCAGCACTCCCTCAGTACTGACACTCTGACATGCAGCACTCCCTCAGTACTGACCCTCGGGCAGTGCAGCACTCCCTCAGTGCTGACCATCTGATGGTGCGGCACTCCCTCAGTACTGACACTCCAACAGTGCAGCACTCCCTCAGTACTGACCCTCTGACAGTGCAGCACTCCCTCAGTACTGTCCCTCCAACAATGCAGCACTCCCTCAGTACTGAATTAACGAAATTGGCTGCATTGGCGATCGATGGGCGGTAGGTGGCGCTATTGCTCCGCTAATCCTGATCGCTTCTTCATTTCACAGCCGCTCCTTCCTCTGACAGCGACCTCAGGTCTGCCATTCCCTCCCAAAGCCCCTCCACATCTCTCTCCTCCAAATCTTCCCAGCTTTGGCCCACACCTCCTAACAATTTCTGCTGTAACTCTGTGTCAAATAGTTGGCAGATTTACGCTATTCGGGCCGTTTATCTCGGGACGGTGAAGTCGCTATATAAATGCAAACTGCAGCTGTTTAATTACACGCTCGTGCTGACCTGTGAACAGGAGGTTTGGGACTTGGAACATGTCTTCCAGAAACGGACTCTGTCGGCAGTTTCGCTTGACGTTTCTTCCACGGGGGGAGACGAATTAAACTCTGCATTCACAGAAAATTTGATTCGAATTTGTCACGACCGGGATTTCGCGTCCTGTTGCTATAGTTTTCAGCACTTGTATCTTGTCGCTTGATGTAACGTCCTCTTAAAATCTATCACCATCCTCCTCACGGTTCACAAAACTGCAAAGTTTGAAATTGTGCCCTGCACACCCAAGTCTAGGTTATTAATATCAATCAAGACAAGCAGTGGTCCCTGGAGAACCCCACTATATACCTTCCTTCAGACTGAACACCAACTGTTTACCACTACTCTGTTCCATGTTGCTTTGTATCCATGTTGCTAATGCCCCTTTTATTGCATGGGCTTTATCTTTGCTGACAAGCCTGTTATGTAGTACTTTATCAAACGCTTTTTTTGAAGTTCATGTACACCACATCAACCGCATTACCCTCATTAACCCTCTCTGTTACCTCATCAAAAAATGTGTATCCGACTCTTGGTTTCCTGATTAGTCTACAGAGTGCTGGTTGTTTCAAAAGGCCATGCAGTATTCATCATCTCTACAGATGGGAGAACCTCAAAGCATCTTGTATGACTGACCACTTCCTCTGATGTGTCTTTATATATCAGACGTGGTTTAGTGGGGAGCACCTCGGCACTGAGTCAGAGGTTTGTGGGTTTAAGTCCCCGGACCGAGATTTAAGCATAAAATCGAGGCTGACACCCCCAGTGCAGGACAGAGGAAGTGCTGCACCGTGTGGAGGTGTAGCACCGAGGTACTCTCTTTATTTTGGCTGAGATGTTAAAACGAGGTCCCGACTGCAGATGGGAAGGATCTCATAGCCACTATTTCGGAGAATAACAGGGGCATTCTCGAGGGTTATCTGGGGCGATAGACATCCCTGAACCAACTTTACTAAAACAGATTATCTGGTCATTCTCAGTTTCCACCAGGAGATGGCGCAGTACTCCGCAGATCTCGTGGCTGCAAATAGAATTCGAGCAGATGTCAGAAAATGAATTTCCATTCAGCGAGTGATCGCGCCCTCTGGCGGCCGCAGAGGGAATACAATGAAGTCTGAATAATTTTCATCACCATTCACCATTTGGATCATTCTTCTGGCGTTACCGAGTCGCAGCCGGAGTGTGATCAATGCTACCTACTTCCAGTGAGATGTGGGATTATTTATTGCCATGTGCAAAGATTACCAGATGGTGACAAGTGGAGCGAAACTCCCCCCCTCCCCCACCCACCCCTCCGCTACCAGTATTGGATCCAAGATGCATCAGTTGGAATTCATTCCTGGTTATGTGCATTCACCTCACATTGGAATTTCGAGACAGGGTGCCGACCGGGAGTTTTATAACGCTGCTCGATCTTGGACCCTGCAAGTAAAGGGTTACTATCTTGTTGGCACGTGGAAAAGACTTCTGATCTGCGTCCCTGCAATTTTGCTTCAATCCTCAGAGAACACATCAGCTAAGGAACTCACTTTCGACTCCACTGGCATAATGGAGGTTGGAAATGTGCACAGCATCTCGAATCCGTAAAGGCTGGAGGACATCTGACCGTCAGGAGCCCATTAAAAGTCTTCCACTTCATAAAAGCTAAAGAAAAGAAATGACGGAATGTTGTAGATTTCGGGAACTCCAGTCCAATCTGAAAATATCTGGGTCTGTAGTAAAAGTGGTCGAGCAACAGGGTGAGTAATTTCAATAACAACATTCTTCCCATTATTGATATTGCAAGAGGGACCCGTGTATATGAATGAGAGCAATTTTACATCAATGTACAACAAGGAATTAGGAAGGCGAGTAACATGTTAGCTTTTATTGTAAGGCGTTTGAAACACAAGAGTAAGGAAATCTTTCTGCAGCTAGTTGGGACTTTGGTAACAAAACAAATATAGTGTTGTGTCGAGTGTTGCTCTCCTTATCTACGGAAGCATGTATTTGCCTTAGAGGAGGTTGCAACGAAGGTTCACTCAATTGGTTCCAAGGAGGAGAAGGCTGCCCAATGAGGAGAAATTGAGTCGAATGGGCTGTTATTCTCTGGAAGAATCAGAGGTGATCCATTTGAAACGTACAAAATTATGAGAGTGTTTGACAGGGTACACACTGAGAGGCTGCTTCCCCCCTGGCTGGAGAACCTAGAAATAAGGGGAAGAAGCTTCAGGATAAGGGGTCCATCTACAACACTTAGATGAGGAGGAATGTCTTCACTCAGAGGGTTATGACTCTTTGGAATTCAGAGAGCTGTGGAATTCTCAGTCATTGAGAAAATTGAAGACATGAGATCCATAGATTTTAGGCACCAAGGGAATCCAGGGATGTAGGAATATGGCGGGAAAGTGGAGTGAAGGTAGCAGATCTTCAAGATCTTCATTATGTGGAGGAGCAGACACGGCGGGCCGAATGGCTTACTCCTGCTCCTATTTTCTAATGTTCTGATGTAAGTGGTTCCTGCGCGTTTGCAGTGTCAGATCATTGTGTCATCACAGCACATACGGTCTAAAATATTATCTTTCTCTTCCGGTCTAACCCGTGTTTCACTTGACCATGAAGTCACGTCATGGCAAACCCTGAAGCCAGTTACAGGCCAAACCAGATCTTGATAAGGGAAGTTTGTCGATTTCAGTGCAATTTCCAGGCGATCGGAAAGAATTATAATCAGAGCAGAGAAGGTTAAGGGACCCAGCGGAAGGTGGTGTTGGAAATCAGGAAGGATTTTGATAAATTGAACAGGGAGAAGCTGTTTTCTGAGGCAGGAAGGTCGCTAACCAGGGAGGCGCTGATTTAGGGTCAGTGGCAAAAGAACCAGAAGCGGGACGAGGAGAAAGATTCTGAGTGGGACGGGTATTATCGATCTTGAACGCATCGCCTGAAACGGCAGTGGAATGGGATTCCGCTTTCAAAAGGGAATTGGATAGATCCTTGGAGCAGAAGATTTCCAGGGCTAGGGCAAAAGGGCAGGAGAGTGGGACTAACTGGATAGATTTTTCACAAAAGCAAGCAGAGACGGGATGATCTCCTTTGTGTTGAATCTTTCTGTGATGCTATAATGTGTACAGATCAGAAAGGAACAACTTGACATCATTGCCTTTATTCAATAAAAGTAAAACTATTCTCCACCCTTTGGCATATGAAGCATGACAACCAAGCTATTGGGAGACGGTGAACCTTATCTGTTATCTCTATGGGTGCATTCTCACTGCAGACCGGGTTCCAGTCAAGCAAACCCTACTTATATGGCTGTGTTGGAGTTGGAACTGCCCTGGGACAAATTCCTCCCGGTACACCAGGGAATTCTGTCAAGAGCAGGCTGGTTATCATCTCAACAGGTCAGTGTTGAAGAGGTTTAACATGACATGTGGAAGTATGTCAATGAGACACCGGTCATTCTTTATTCAATAGGGGCCCTAAGACTGTGTTTGCCTCGTGGTATTGATCCATCCATATCCAGATTTGATAGATTTCCTTCAGTGAGGAACATTTTGGGATTAAGTTGAGACATGACATGTGACAAGAGTTGCCTGCTTGGGAGGAACAGGGACTTTGGGCCTGACATTTTGGTGCTTTCCACACCTCATGCCTGGGCCCTGTTGTAGATCAAGTAACCGCAATTGGTTTATTTCTGTTCTGTTACGGGATGTGGGCTGGCGAGGGCTACGTTTATTTCCAAGTCTAACCGCTCTTGAGCAGACTTCTTCTTGAATGCAACTGCGTGGCTGACTAGGCCCATTCCTTAGGGCAGTGAAGGGTGAACAGCATTGCTGCCGGGGTCTGGAGTTACTGAGTGTCCAGACTGGGTGAGGGAGGCAAAATTCCTTCCCCAAAGGATATCACTGAACCAGGTGGCTCTTTCCGCCAATCCAGCAGCTTTATGCTGAGCATCATTGCTGGAATACAACTACTGTTACAAAGGCTACCATCATCAACAACTACATTATTGGTCTACAAGGATACCAGAAGTTGAACGAGGTGTCCTGGTTTTTTTTTGGCATCTAGCAAATCCTGCATTCCGAAGCCTGCCTGTTTAGCTTAGTGCTGGAACCCAACACAGTTTAATTCAGAGAGTACAGAGCTGAGAGATGCCAGATAAACCTTATTCTTCAGATTCACTGTGACACCAGTGACAGCCTCATTCAACTTGATGGACCGTCCCCCAGTTGGACCAAGTTTCAGCTGAAAGACCGGCCCCAGCGCCTGGGAGTTCCTGCTGCGCCTTCGTTAGACCAAAGTACGTGAATTGAATGCAGTTATGAGACAGTGCATTCCAGGAAGGTGGGGATTGCTCTACCGAGGGATATCGGAATATAATTTCTGAAAATGAGATGGATAAGTTAGCGGTTTGTCAATAAAAAGATACTGATACGCAGATTAACCACAAGCATTATTCATGGTTGGCGCTGGACAGGTTGAGAGAGCAGTTAATAAAGCATACAGTATCTGGGCTTTATTAAAAGAGGCAGAGAGTACAAGAGCATGGAAGTAAGTTGCACTTGTACAAGACACTAGTTCGACTTCAGCCGGAGTATTGTGTCCAGTTCTGGGAGCTGCACTTGAGGAAAGAAATGAAAGCATTGGAGAGAGTGAGGAAAAGATTCAGGAGAATGGTTCCACGGGTGAGGGACCTCTGTTATGATGATAGTTTGGAGAAGTTGGGATTGTTTTCCTTGGAGAAGAGAAGGCTGAGAGGTGATTTGATAGAGGGATTCAAAATCATGAGGTGTCGGGACAGAACAGATAGAGAGAAACTGCTCCCACTCGTGAAAGGATGGAGAATGAGAGGGCACACATTTAAACTAATTGGAAACAGAAGTAAAAGTGACATGAGGAAAACATTGTTTCACAAAGCGAATGGTTAATGTCTGGAGTGCATGCTCAGAGAGTATGGTGCAGGCAGGTGCAATCGGGGCATTCAAAATGGAATTATGAAAAGGAAGAATGTGCAGGGTTACGGGTAGAAGGCGAGGGAATGGGACTGAGTGAATTGCTCATTCGGAGGGCCGGTTCAGACACAATGGGTCGAATTGCCTTCTTGTGTACTGTTCCAATTTTCTGATTCTGTGATTAGGAATATCGATGATAAGTGGCAGTAACTTGATTGCTAACCTGATGATCAAGGTTGGGTAAAATTTGTGATAAACACAACAATGTTCAGTTTAAATGGTACAGGGTGATATTCTAAGATAATAAGATGTATCTATCCATCGGGACTTTGATAGCTCTATCTTTCAGCAGAACCAAGCCATCTATTTATCACTTTAAGAGCTGCTTGCAAGCTGTAAGATACAGATGCAGACTCA
Organism: Heterodontus francisci; assembly: GCF_036365525.1. NCBI lineage: Eukaryota > Metazoa > Chordata > Chondrichthyes > Heterodontiformes > Heterodontidae > Heterodontus > Heterodontus francisci. The sequence continues at coordinate 54,095 of NW_027142279.1, forward strand.
CACAGACAACACCAGCACAGACGAAGAGATTTTTCTTTTAACTTGTTGAGTTATTCTGATCAGGAATGCGATGCCTGAAAGGATGGAGCAAGCAGATTCAACAGTAACTTAGAAAGGAGATTGGGAAATATATTTGAACAGGAAATATCTACACTCTGAAAGTTGATGGAAAACTCTGCAAAGTTTCATCAATGAACAGCTGTCTTTATGAACTCTGCTTACTTGAGTTTTCCTCTCGAACACTCACAGTATAAGAGGGTGGTATGTTTTTGACCCAGCCCTGCACCTGTTTGAATCACTGTGATCACTAGCAGCACAGTAATACACCGCCCTGTCAGTCTGATCCACCCTCAGTATTTTCAGGCTGCAGGTTTTAAGATCGGGTCTGGTGACCTTAAATCTCTCCTTGAAACCCTCTTCAGGGCTGGTATCAGAGGTGCCAATCGAGGTCACTATGAGCAGTAACCCTGCTCCGCTCTGCTGGCGATACCAGTACATGTAACTGTCGCTGGTGTCATTCTGGAAACAGTGCATTTCCACCGTTTTCCCCTCTGCGACCGTCAGCCGGTTCCCCCACTGGGTAACGAGAGTGCTCCTGGACCGGGCTGTGGAGGAACATGAGAAACAGATCGGGTCAAAGAGAACAGACACAATAAGGAGAGAGAGAGAGATTTAATGGTAAAGCTCACGATGCACACCACAGTCGATCAGCTCGCTGCCGCCCCAGCACAGGGGTCATGTGCTGATTCCCAGAATCGCTGGGCACAACTGCAGCGGTGCTAAATAACGACACTTGTCCTCAACAGTAAAACCAAACCAGTAAATCTCTAACTGATTGGAGCCCTTCGATATCAACAGGAATTGTGTCTCAAAGCTGATTAACTGGGGCCTGAATTTCCCTCCAAGTAGGAGCAGTAACCTGGGAGCAGCAGAAACAGTAGATGGAGGTAAACAGGACACAGCATGATGCAGGAATGTGAACCCTTCTTTCAACCTTCCAGCTTGGTCCAGCTCTTATGCACACTGCAGTCCTATTGGTGCACAGCCTGCTTTTGTGATGCAGTGCGGAAGTGACGTCATTGCAAGGGCAACCAATAGAACCTTCCTTGTGTATCCAACAAAGCAGATGGTTCTTTCACCTGTGTGGATGTAGGAATTAGAATGACACAAGATTGACTTGCAAAGTCCCATCTATTGCAGGGTTTGGGGATATGCATAACGATTGGAATGGTTGACATATATACCAACTTGATTGAATTTTTCGTGGCGGTGACTTGATGTGTAGATAAGGGTCAAGCAGTTGATATAGTCTACATGGCTTTTGATAAAGTCCCGCATGGGAGATTGGTTAGGAAGGTCAGAGCCCATGGGATCCAGGGCAGTTTGGGAAAATGGATTCAAAATTGGTTTCTTCGCAGGAGGCAGAGGGTGATGGTCGAGGGTTTTTTTTCTGAGTGGAATCCTGTGAACAGTGGTGTACCACAGGGATCAGTGCTGGGACCCTTGCTGTTTGTGGTGTACATTAATGAATGAAGTGTGAATATAGGAGGTATGTTACGTAAGTTCGCAGATGACACAAAAATTGGTGGTGTCGCAAACAGTGAGAAGGAAAGCCTTAGATTACAGGACAATATAGATGGGCTGGTCGGATGGGCAGAGCAGTGGCAAATGGAGTTTAATCCTGGGAATTGTGAGGTGATGCATTTTGGGAGGACTAACAAGGCAAGGGAATATCCAATGGATGGTAGGACCCTAGGAAGTACAGGGTGTCAGATGGATCTTTGTGTACTTGTCCATAGATCACTGAAGGCAGCAGCACAGGTAGATAAGGTGGTTAGGAAGGTATATGCGATACTTGCCTTTATCAACCGAGGTATAGAATATAAGAACAGGGAGGTTATGATGGAGCTGTATAAAACACTAGTTAGGCCACATCTGGAGTACTGTGTACAGTTCTGGGCACCACACTATAGGAAGGATGTGATTGCACTGGAGAGGGTGCAGAGGAGATTCACCAGGATGTTGCCTGGGATGGAGCATTTCAGCTGTGAAGAGAGACGGAAAACACTATGGTCGTTTTCCTCAGAGCAGAGCATTCTGAGGGGTTACATTATTGTGTTTTTTGAAATTATGCGGGGTACTGATAGGTTAGTTAGGAAGACATTTATCCCGTTCTTGGAGGGGTCAATAACCAGGTGGCATAGATTTAAGGTAAGAAGCAGGAGGTTTAGAGGGGATTTCATGAAAAAATGCTTCACACAGAGGGTGGTTGGAATCTAGAACACACTGCCTGAAGAGGTGGTAGAGGCAGGAACCCTCACAACATTTCAGAAGTATTTAGATGAGAACTTGTAACGCCATAGCATACAACGCTACGGGCCACGTGCTGCAAAATTTGATTAAAATAGTCAGGTCCTTGATGGCCGGCACAGACAGGATGGGCAGAATGGCCTGCTTCTGTGCTGTGTAACTGTATGACTCTAGATGTGCTTTATAGAGAGATATCTCACCTGAAGTGATTGTAGAAACTCCTGGGGGAGACCTCATTTCACCGCTCGGAATCTCAGGAGTGCAGTGAGCAGACAGTCAAACAAGGCGTCCCCTTATAAAGATTTCCAATCACAGGACAGCACTTTTAGTAATGTAGAAACTGGGACTGTTCTCCGGAGAGCAGAGAAGGTTAAGAGGAGATTTGATAGTGAGGTTCAAAATCAGGAAGGGTTTAGACAGAGTAAATAAGGAGAAACTGTTTGCAGTGGCAGAAGGGTCGGTAAAGAGAGGACAAGAATTAAAGGATTCACAAAAGAGGAAGAGGGAAGATTAGGAGTTTTTTCTTTAACTTGGTGAGTTATTCTGATCAGGAATGCACTGCCTGAAAGGATGGAGGAAGCAGATTCAACAGTCACTTTCAAAAGAGATTAGGATGTATATTTGAACAGGAAATATCTGCCACCCATTGAGGATAGTGTGTAGAGTGGGATGAAACAAGTAGATCTTTCAAAATGTTGGCACAGGAACAATGGGCCGAATAGCCTCCTCTGCCCTCTATGATTTTCAACTTATCTGGAGATTATTTCCTCTGCTTTGGAAAGTACTGAAATGAGTCTTTGGATATTGAACTGTCACTCAGGGAGCACTTAGAATCTATTGGAATATCCCACACTCTGCTGGGTTTGGAAAACTTCTCAAAGCTCCATCCATGAACGGTTGACTTTATGATCTCTCCTGGAAAGTATAAACAGGATTGGACCAAGTCAGCATGGGTTTGCGAAAGGGAAATCATGCTGAACAAATCTACTGCAGTTGTTTGAGGACTTAACAAGTAGAATAGATAAGGGAGAACCAGTGGATCTGGTGCATTTGGATTTTCAAAAAGCTTTTAATAAGGTCCCACATAAGAGGTAAGCATGCAAAATTAAAGCACATGGGATTGGGGGCAATATACTGGCATGGATTGAAAATTGGTTGACAGACATGAAACAGAGAGTAGGAATAAACGGGTCTTTTTTCCAGGAAGCAGACAGTGACCAGTGGGATATCACAGGGATCAGTGCTTGGGCCCCAGCTATTCACAATATATATTAATGACTTGGGTGAGGGAACTAAATGTAACATTTCCAAGTTTGCAGATGACACAAAGCTGGGGGTAATGTGAGCTGTGAGGAGGATGCAAAAAGACTCCAATATGATTTGGACAAGTTGGGTGAGTGGGCAAATGCATGGTAGATGCAGTATAATGTGGATAAATGTGAGGTTATCCACTTTGGTTGTAAAAACAGAAAGGCAAATGATTATCTGAATGGTGATCGACTGGGAAAGGGGAGGTTCAGTGAGACCTGGGGATCCTTGTACCCCAGTTGCTGAAAGCAAGCATTCAGGTGCAGAAAGCAATTAGGAAGGAGAATGGTATGTTGGCCTTCGTTGCAGGAGGATTTGAGTACAGGAGCAAGGATGTCTTACTGCAGTTATACAGAGCCTTGGTGAGATCAGATCTGGAGTATTGTGTGCAGTTTTGGTCTCATTATCTGAGAAAGGATGTTCTTGCCATGGAGGGAGTACAAATAAGATTTACTAGGCTGATTCCTGGGATGGCAGGATTGACGTATGAGGAGAGATTGGGCCGACTAGGCCTATATTAACTAGAGTTTAAAAGAATGAGAGGGAATCTCGTAGAAACGTCTAACATTCTAACAGGACTATTCAGGCAAGAAGCAGGAAGGATGTTCCCGATGGCTGGGGAGTCCAGAACCAGGGGTCACAGTCTCAGAATACAGGGTATGTCATTTACAGCAGAGATGAGGAGAAATGTCTTCACTCAGAGGGTGGTGAACCTGTGGAATTCTCCTGCTCCTATTTTCTGTGTTTCCATGTTTCCCTACTTGAATTTTCCTCTCTAACAGCTCACAGTATAAGAGGGTGGTATGTTTTTGACCCAGCCCTGCACCTGTTTGAATCACTGTGATCACGAGCAGCGCAGTAATACACCGCCCTGTCAGTCTGCTCCACCCTCAGTATTTTCAGGCTGCAGGATTTAAAATCGGGTCTGGTGATTTTAAATCTCTCCTTGAAACCCTCTTCAGGCCTGGGATCAGATGTACCAATCGAGTTCACTATGAGCTGCAACCCTGCTCCGCTCTGCTGGCGATACCAGTACATGTAACTCTCGCTGGTGTCATTCTGGAAACAGTGCATTTCCGCAGTTGTCCCCTCTGCGACCATCAACCGGTTCCCCCACTGAGTAAGGAGGGCACTCCTGGACCGGGCTGTGGAGAAACATGAGAAACAGATCGGATCAAACATTTAAACAGGCACAGTAAGGACAGAGAGATACTTAATGTTTAAAATTGCGATGCACACCACAGTCGATCTGAGCCAACATACAGACCGGTCATCTCTGGAGGCTCAGTATCCGCTGGGCACACCTGCAGCTGCGCCCAAATCGCTGCACTTGGCCTCAGTGCCCATTGCTGGGGAGGACAAAAGTCAGCCAGCTTGCCCACATTCCCCGCCGCCAACACTAGCTCTATTGCAATGTCCTTGCACCGTCCGCCAGTCCAGCGACACTGACTGGGTCAGCTCATTGACATTGTGGGCAATGTGCCCAAAATCAGCTGCCTAGGACTGGCCAACCTTCAGGTAATGGGCAGGGCGAACAAGGCAAGTTACATTTATTATTGAACAGAGTAAGAAACAATTAGGACCCAAAAGAAAGGCATTTCCAGAGCCAGAGAATGATACAGCTCAGCAGGAAGCCCTTCGGCCAATCGCGCCTGTGCTAGCTCTTTGAAGAACCTTTCCAAATATTCCAACTCCCCTGCTCTTTACCCAGAGTCCTGCAAATATTGCCCATTCAGGAATTTATCCAGGTCTCCCTTTTTTTTTTAAAAGAAAAGGTTGCAATTGCATCCACCCGGCTTTCAGACAATGTATTTCAGAGCAGAACAATTCACTGCTTCAAACAGTGAAGAATCCTCCAAGTGATCGAACTGTTTGAAGACTTTCTGCAACAACGAGAATTGATGTTGCCCAGGAGCAGATTAATCCGGGCCCGGATTTCCCTAAAAGTAGGAGCAGTAACCTGGGAGCAGCAGAAACAGTAGATGGAGGTAAACAGTACACAGCATGATGCAGGAATGTGAACCGTGCTCTCAACCTTCCAGATTTGTCCGGCTTTCACACACACTGCAGTCCTATTGGTCCTGCACATGTCTTTGTCATCTAGGGTGCAAGTGACGTTATTGCAAGGGCAACCAATAGAACGACCCTTGTGTATCCAAGCAAATCAGATCCTCCTTTCCAATGTCTGAATGTAAGAATTAGAATGACACAGGATTGACTTGCAAAGTCCCATCTATTGCAGGGTTTGGGGATGTTCAGAAAGATTGAAACGGTTGACAAATGTGTACTTTATAGAGAGATATGTGATGTGAAGAGACTGTAGAAACTCCCGGGGGAGAACTAATTTCACCAATCAGCATTTCAGGTGGCCAGTGAGTGGATAGTTAAGTCAGACCTCTCTATATAAACCTTCCCCATCATAGGACAGCTGTACTAGTAATGGAGAAACTGGGACTGTTTTCCTTAGAGCAGAGAAGGTTAATTGGAGATTTGATAGAGAGGTTCAAAATCAGGAAGGGTTTTGATAGAGTAAATAAGGAGAATCTGTTTGCAGTGGTAGAAGGGTCAGTAAACATGGGACACGGATTGAAGATGATTCATCAAAGAACCAGAGAATGTCTGGAGGCTCGGTGTCCGCTGAACAGAACTGAATCTGCTCGAAATCAATAGCAAAACCAAAGCTCTGAAGGATTTAACTGATTGGAACCTTTTCATATCAACAAGAGTTGCTGATGTTCAAAGCTGATTAACCGGGGCCCGAATTAACCTCCAAATCGGAGCAGTAACCTGGGAGCAGCAGAAACAGCAGGTGTAGGTAAACAGTACACAACATGATGTGGGGATTTGAAGCCTCCTATCTCAGCCCCCTTGTCACACTCTGCAGCCCTCTCTCCCTCCCTCTGCGCCTCCTCTGGTGTTGCAGTGCGGAGATGCCGTCACTGCATGACCGTCCAACAGAACCTCTTGTTTATCAATGCAAAGCACATTGTTCCTCCTTAGTTGTGAAGAATATTGAATGTACAGCAATGACTTGCAATGTGCAAGCAATTCCAGAGGTTCGGGAATCTCCTGAAGGGTGCAATGTGTGGAGGTGTAGATTATTTGGAGAGTTTGGAAGAGTTAGGACTGTCTTCCGCTTCACAGAGAAGGTTAAGAGGAGATTCAATAGAGGTGTTCACAACCATGAGGGGTTTTGATAGGGTAAGTAATGAGACACTGTTTGCAGTGACAGGAGGGTCGGTAACCAGAGGGGCACAGATTTGAGATCATGGGCAAAAGAACCAGTGTCCCCTAATCCTTGTACCATCAGCTCATGAGAAAAACACCAAAAAAATCAACAAAAGCCTCAGCAGGTGAAAAACACCAATAAATTCAACAACATTAGCAGGAAAATAAATCAACAATTTCAACAACAATTTCAACAGGAGAAAAACACCAACAAATTCAACAACAACCTCACCAGGTGAAAAACACCAACAAACTCAACAACAACCTCAGCAGGGAAAAACACCAAAACATTCAACAACAACTTCAACAGGTGATAAACACCAACTAATTCAACAGAAGCCTCAGCAGGTGAAAACCACCAATAAATTCAACGACATTAGCAGGAAACAAAATCAACAATTTCAGCAGGAGGAAAACACCAACAAATTCAACAACAACCTCAACAGATGAAAAACACCAACAAATTCAACAGCTTCAGCAGGAAAAATCACCACAAAATTCAACAACAACCTCAACAGGTGAAAAACACCATCAAATGCAACAACAACTTCAGCAGGTGAAAAACAGCAACAAATTGAACAACAACTTCAGCAGGAGATAAACACCAACAAATTCAACAACAACCTCAACAGGTGAAAAACAGCAACAATTTCAACAACAACTTCAATCAGAAGAAGGCACCAACAAATAAAACAACAATTTCAGTCTGAGAAAAACACCAAAAAATTCTACAACAACCTCAGCAGGAGGAAACCCTCAACATATTGAGAGTGGAAAGGGATTGGTGAAGCTGGTAGAAATAACACAGCAGGCACATGAGCATTTTGTGGGAGTTTAGGATGGAGGGTTACTGGGGAATGTTAATGAGGGATGCTGGATGGCAGCTCCCCCAAGTGACTGTGCATGTATCGCGTGAATGGAGGAGGCTGGGGTTAGCAACGGAGCAGTGAGGGGAAAGATTGAAACAGGCCAGATGATGTGTCTGGGAGTGGGGAATGGCCACGCAGTGTAAAAACACCCGTGTTGAGGCCTCTATTCTATTTTCTTTCTGAATCTCTCTATCTGCTTTCAGTCACAGGATGTGGTTGTGCCTCTGATGTGCAGCATTCAGTGCCCACCACCTCACTGCCCTTGAGAAGGCGGCGATGAGCCCACCCCCATTGCTGTCTGTGCCCATCACAGCTTTTGTACGAGCGACTGTCTTGCCCGGCCAATTCAGAGGGCCCTTTAAGAATCAACCATATTGTTGTGGGACTGGAGTCACCTCTTCAGCCAGACCGGATAAGGATGGCAGGTATCCCTCTCTCTGTGACAGATGAGGTTTTAGTCCAAGACAGTAGGTTAATGTTCACCGTGACTGAGAGCAGCTTTTCATCAATTCCAGCTTTATCTAATGAAGGGAATAGAAATAATCTAGCATGCTGGGATTTGAATTCACATCTCCAGGATATCAGCCCAGGCCCTTATATTACTAGCCCAGTAACATAACACTTTGCTACCTTACCCTTTAACCTACTGTTTTGCCTCAGCCCTAGGAGTGGAAAAATACAAATGTGTGTAGGGTAAACCCACAGAACAGGCTGTTTCTCTTTCTTGCTGCATCCGTGAACATGTTGAAACATTTACAGCTGCACTCTGATAACCACACATCCTGACGGTGCCTTTCCTGTCTCTGTGTCTCTCTGTACAATGCGATTCTGTTGCTGTATTGTGCTGACAAAGTCCTTCCACAACAGCATGCAAAGGAAACAGTGCAGAGGAACTTACAGGTGGTTAAGGCGACAAATTGAATGAACAGGGGAGATAGGAGGAGTTGCACTAGCTGGGTTGATCTTGCAGAGAGCTAGCAAAGACTCGATGGGCCGAATGGCCTCCTTCTATACTGTAACCAGTCTCTGATTCTATGATCGATTTCCTGTGGTCGGAGAATCTGAAAATATCTTTGATCAGTCAATCAAGTGTGAAGGAAATGCAACACCCAACATGTTTACATTGCTTGTTCTTTATTCCCTCAGGTAGAGAAGATTAAACGGTGATCTGACTGAGGTGTTTAAAACGATTGAATGGGTTGACAGGGTAGATAGAGATAAACTGCTTCCTCTTGTTGGGGGCGGGGTACGAGGGCAGAACAGCAGAGAAGGAGCCTGTTCGGCCCTTCGAGTCCATGCGGGCTCTCTGTACAGAAATCCAGTTTGTCCCATTCCTCAAGCAAGTTTATTTCTCTCCAAGTTCCTGTCTATTTTCATATTGAAATCATTCATTCTCTCTGATTCCACCACCCTGGTAGGCAGTGAGTTCCAGGTCATTACACCTCACTGCGTAAACAAGATATTCCTCACCTCGCCCCTGTATCTCTTGCCCAAAACCGTACATCTGTGTCCCCGAGCCCTTGTACCCATCAGCTCATGGGAACAGCTTTTCATTGTCTACTTTACCTAAACCTCTCTTCATTTTGTACACTTCTATCAAATCTCCCCTCAATTTCCTTTGCTCCAAGGAGAACAACCCCAGCTTCAACAACCGAATCATGCAGCTAAAATCTCTCATCCCTGGAACCATCCCAATCCATCTCCTTTACACCCTCTCAAGGACCCTACAACCTTCCTCAAGTGTAGTGACCAGAACTGGACTCAATACTCAAGTTGGGGCTGAACAAGAGCCTTATAAATGTTTCGCTCAATCTCTCTGCTTTTGAACTCTACACCTCTATTTATAAATCTCGAGATCCCATAAGCTTTGTGAACCTCTCTCTCCATATGTCCTGCCACCTTCAAAGATCTATGCACATTAACCCCCAGGTCCCTCTGTCCTTGAACACTCTTCAGGCCTGTGTCATTAAGTCTGTATTTCCTCTCTGTCTCCCTTCTGCCAAAATGAATCACCTGATAGCAATGTAGTTCACTGTTAACTGCCTCTGAGATGGGCTAGCAAGTCATTCAGTTCAGGGCAATTCGGCATAGGTAATGAATTCTGACCTTGTCAGTGATGTGCACATCCCTGAATATGTGCTTCTTTATATAAAATTCCTCCTTCTCCATTTTTCTTTCACTGTTTTCTGACTTTGCTTCCCCTCTTTACTTCCTTCAGATTATCTGTTTTAGTATATCACAAGTGTTGGTCAAACCAGTCACTATGAACGAGCAGACTTGGGGAAATCCAGTTGTCTATTTTGTGTGGAATGGTTATGATTTTAATCTGTTTCAGAGTTAGTGGAATTGACTATTAGGTAGATGGGTCAAGTCACTGCTGCATTGCTCGCTCAGTCTCTCCAGAAGCAAGTGGGACTCAGGCTGCGGTGGAGCTCCATCCCCATCTCGTGGCTGTAATGTGTAACTACAGGCACCTGAGATTTGCAAAGTGCAATTGATAAAATAGGCATTATGAAGACATGCTTTGAAATTGCTCCGTCTTCCCATTTTTTATCCATTGCTTCAGCTGGTGACGCTAGTGACATCGAATTAGATAGAAATTGCAGCACAGATTCAGGCTATTCGGCCCGATGGCCCCACGTTCCAGACTAGCCTGGGGCAGATGGTGGTGTAGTTGTCATGTCACTGAGCTGGTGTACCAGAGGCGGGGGTGAATCTCCAGGGGACATGCGTTAGAATCCCACCAGGTCAGATGGTGGAATTTAAATTCAATTAATGAATAAATGCAATTATTTCATCAGAAAATCTGCAATTGAAAACTAGTCTCAGTTAAGGTGTCCTGACACCCAGCTGGCTCACTCATGTCTTTTCGGGAAGGAAATCATCCGTCCAAACCCGCTCTGAAAACCTCAACAAACTGAGTTTCACCTCCTCAATGAACAGACCTGATTAATACAGCCCCTCCACCAGCGCAGTGAGGCTATCACAACATGTCAGTGTGAAGCCTTCTGTTCTGAAAACTGTCTCTCACTTGATCACATGAAGTGAGCACCAGATCTCCCGTTATTCCACCTGGAAACAGGGAGCACGGGAGTGGGGGGCGGGGGGAATGTTACTTTAGACTTGGCACGATAGATGTGGGAGTTGTGCTAAAGTCACGATGGAAATTCAGGCTCTCTCCTAGTTTCCTACAAACACCTGGGCCAATGTAATTGCAAAATAGAACCTGGAAATCTACAAACTGGCATCTGGGTGCAAATATTTCAAGTTTGGAATGATATAAATGTCACTTAATGCCCCCTAAACAATCATATTAAAGGCTCATCTACGGGATATCAAATCATTGAGGTTTTTTTTCGCATTGCCGGAATATATTGTGTGAAATAGGTGAGAAGTGAAAAATTTCAGAAGCAGCCAAGTTGACCTGTGGAGCTGCTGTGGGGAAAGCTCACTCTGTCTGAGCATGTTCTCGGCAGCGGCGACAGTGGAGTAACACTGGCACCTAGTGGCTCCAGGTGCAACTGCAAGCTCCGATTCTGCAGGCGTTTCAGTGTCAGACCCTGAACCTGTTTCAGTCATTAGTTATCTTCTCCTACTCGACTCGTTTTGGCGCTTGTGGCACAGAACTAGATGGAAGTTAGTGCACAGATCCGCGCCATTCGGCCTGACAGCTCCCTGCTTCACTCAAGCCTCAGCCAGTCAAATACATATTGAAGTGCACTGTTGTCATGTCGGTAAGGAGGCAGACAAGCTGCAAGATCAAGTGCAGCGTTATTCATAAAGAAAAGGGAGTGGGAGTAATTGGACAGGGAGGGTGAAAACCAGGGATCATAAATGTAAGGTAGTCCTTAATAAATCCAATTCGGAATTCAGGAGGAGGTTCTTTAACCCAGGGAACGTTGAGAATGTAGAATTGGCGACCAAATGGAATGGGTTGAGATCGAATAGAGACGATGCAGTTAAGGGGGGAGCTGATTAAATACATGAGTGAGAAAGGAATAGAAGAATCTGCTGATGGTGCAAGATAGAGAGAGATGGGAGGAGGTCGCTCTTTCGAACAGCCAGGCCAGGATCGTTGGGCTGAATGGCCTGGATCTATCCTGCATGATTCTATGATCCAATAAGACCCGTCAACCTGCTGCCTTGTTTCAGGGCCAAGCCAGTTTCATTTCCCCCCTTGTGCTAAACGGGAGTTAAAGGGTTAAGTTCTTCACCGCACTGAACTCCAGTCACTGTGAAAATTCTTCAAAAGACCCCGAGAGACTGAGAGACAAATGGGTTAACAGTTTTGAACAGATGCTGAAGCCGCCGTCTGGAGGCAGGTGTTCCAGTCAGAGACGGATCTGGAGAGGTGTTTCGCCTTTGCACTGTATGAATCATCAGAGACATGATTAAAGGTTCCAAGATCAACCATTTCCTATTTGTATGGACTTGTGTCCATTAGAGTAATGAGGGTAAGGGGAGATTTGAAAGATGTGGTCAGAAGTGTCTTGATAGAGAAACTGTATCCAGATGGCTGTATCTACTGTCAGGAGGGTCGATAAACCAGGAACCAAGAATTGAAGGTAATTGGGAAAGGAACCAGAGTGGGAGATGAGTGGAATCTTTCTCCTCAGTGAATTGTTATCATGTGGAGGGCACTGACTGAAAGGGCGGTGGAAGACCATCCAATAGTAACTTCCAGATGTCAATTGGAGAAGTAGATGAAGGGGAGATTTATTAGTGCAATGGAGAACTAGTCAGTGAATGGGAACTAGTTAGACAACTCTGTCAAAGAGCCAGTTCATTCAACAGTAGACATAGAAACTGACAGATAGTCAGAGTGATAGAATGACAGCCCAGATAGACAGGTCTATCTCCCATAAGTGAGTTCTGCCAATGTTTAGAGTTTTTGCTGAACTCCGGCGCCTTTCTGAGTCACTGTGCTGACTCCAGGCACAGTAATGCACGGCTGATTGATTCGCCAACAGGCTGGAGGACTCCAGGTAAAAATGGGTGTTGTCGGGTATCCTAGCGGTGAAACCGTCCACCTCACCGGCGGGGTTGACCGTTCCGGCGGGGTAGGAATAGAAAAGATTCTCGGGCTCACGGTCCGGATGCCACCGGTACCAGTAGAAATAGGACGTAGCAGTTGCTTCAGTGTAAATACACTGGATCCTGACTGGAGATCCTGGGGAATGGGATATGGAAGCAGGAGTCTGTTGGATCAACACGGCCCCCACTTCTGTAAAACAGAGAGGGAACGAGGGAGATAAACCCAAGGACAATGTCAATAAAGATATCAACAAGAAGAGGTAGAGGCGGGCAGACAGAGAGATAAAGAGAGAGGTGGGGACCAGTTGGAGGCAGAGATAAAGGCAGAGAGAGAGATAGAGAGAGAATGAGAGACAGAGAAAGAATTATAGAGGGAGAAGGAGAGAGACAAAGACAGACAGAGACTGAGAAGCAGAGACACATGTACATCATTGTCACCTCACAGTTCAGACACCTCCTTACCCGTTAACACCAACAACACAACCCAGAGCTGAGACAAAGACATCTCTGGAGGGTGAAGGATCCGTGTGGTTTTATATGAAATGACTGAGCACTTTTATTGTCGAGTATCTCAAAGTTCTGGGCACTGACTGAAATTCACAGCTTCCTTCTCCATCACTTTATCATTCGGATAAGCGGGACCCAGTTTTCTTTCATTTCCGGGGAGGGACCAATGTTAGACTCCTGGTAATCGCTTTCTGGAACTGCAGTTCTGTGTCATTGACATCTGCAGCCCGATCATTCGGAGCTCTCTCCAAATATGTGCACCTAGTACTACAGGTGTGTTCTCACCAAGACCCAATACAAGTGTAATACGACTTCCTTATTCTTGTACTCCCATCCCCCTTGCAATAAAGACCAACATGCCTGAAATTCAACAGAAGCACTTCATTGGCTGTAGAACTCCTTGGGAAGTTCCAGATCGGCTTTCCAACTTTCTCCCCTCTTTCAGATACTGACGTTGACTATATAGAATTGCAGACAATATAGAACACAGCATCAGGTGAACGGATCTATACAGGTGTTGATGTTCCACAGATACATCCTTTCATCCCTCTTTATCTCATCTTCTCAGCATCTCCTGTCAATCCTTTCTGCCTCGTATGTCTACTAGTATCCCACTGAATACTATTTGCCTCCACCACTGCCTATGGTGGTTCGTTCCCCATTCTCACCAATCTCTGGGTAATGAAGTTTGTCCTGAATTCACGTCTGGATTTGTACTGAGTATTTTATACCTTATAGTTCTGGTCTTGGGCCTCAAGTGAAAATATCTTCTCTACGACTATCCTATCAAACCTATTAATAATATTAAAGACTTCTTATCTGGGCACCCCTCATTTCTAGAGAAGGACCCCTGCCTGTTCGATCTCTACTGTTATGTATAATTATACCGTGATCTAAATGTGGTCTAACCAATGTATGTAGACGCCAGAACTGTGCTCAGTGCTCCAGTTGTGATCTAACCAATGTATAATGAGAATGGAACAGTGCACAGTTCTCCAAATGAAGTCTAACCAAGGAATGAGGAGTCCTGAAATGTTCACAGTGCACCCAGTGTGTTTTAACCAAGGAGGTTGGAGGCCAAACATGTGCAAATTCCAATTTTGGAACCCAGGTACATGATGATAAAACTGTGGATCAGGCCCTGCTCTTTGAGTTCGTGGAAAAATTACGTGAGTTTGAGGTCAGTCTGTATGTGGTTCTTTGTCTAGACAGTGGATAACTCTGAACTGCTTTGTCCTGTCAGTCACTGTAAATAAATGCACCTCCACATTGACCTTACCTTGGAGAACCTACAGTCGACACCTCAAAGCACAAGAGAAGTAACACCAGAGGTGCCTCCGCATTAACCTCCAAATCCAGTGGCAAAACAGGTAGTCCAACAGCATCGTCCTCTCCCAAACCAATCTGTCTAGTGTCAGGGTTCGAGTCACCCAAAACCAGCTCCACTGGCTGGGACATGTCATTCACATTCCTGCCACCAGACTCCCCAAAGAAGCAGTTCTACTCAGAACTTAGCCGTGTCAGGAGACTCCCAGGAGGACAGCGGAAACGTTTTAGAGATGTCCTCACAGCATCCCTGGAGAGATGAAACATCCGCATTGACTCCTGGGAGAACATGGCTCCTGAACATCCCAGTTGGAGAAAGGACATACGGGAAGGCATTGGACACCTCGAGGAACTTAAGGAACATGCAGAGGTAAGGCCGAGGCATCGGAGGGAGCGCACAAACCTGAAAACTACTCACCTGCCTGATCCTCAAAGCACCGCCTGCCCCTCATGCGACAGAGTCTGCAGATCATACACTGGACTCATCAGCCATCTCAGAACCCATTGAACCGGAGTGGAAGCAAGTCATCCTCAATGCAGGGGGAACTGCCTAAGAAGGTGAACTCTCTCCAGCTTCCGGGTTAATTTATTATTTTGCACCATTCTGCAAAAGCAAACCCGCTGTTAAAACCTCAACATACTGAGTTTCACCTCCTCAAAGAACAGACCTGATTAATACAGCACCTCCACCAGCGGTGTGAGGATATCACAACATGTCATTGTGAAGCCTTCTGTTCTGAAAACTGTCCCTCACTTGATCACATGAAGTGAGCACCAGATCTGCCGTTTTCCACCAGGAAACAGGGAACATGGGGGGCAAATGTTACTTTACACTTGGCACGATACATGTGGGAGTTGTGCTAAAGTCAGGATGGACATTCAGGCTCTCTCCTAGTTTCCTACAAACACCTGGGACTATGTAATTGTAAAATAGAAACTGGAAATCTACAAACTGGCATCTGGCTGCAACTATTTCAAGGTTGGACTGATATTAATGTCACTTAATGACCCCAAAAGGATCAGATTTAAAGATCATCTACCTGATATCAAATCATTGATTTGTTTGACATTGCCAGAATATTTTGTGTGAAATAGTTGAGAAGTGAAACATTTCAGAAGCAGCCAAGTTGACCTGCAGAGCTGCTGTGGGGAAAGCTCACTCTGTCTGAGCATGTTCTGGGCAGCGGCGACAGTAGAGTAACACTGGCACCTAGTGGCTCCACGTGCAACTGCAAGCACCGATTCTGCAGGCGTTTCAGTCTCAGACTCTAAAATTGTATCAGTCATTGGCTTTATTATCCTACTCGACTCCCGTTTGCGCTTGTGGCATAGAACCAGATGGAAGTTAATGCACTCTTCCGCGCCATTCGGCCCGACAGCTCTCTGCTTCACTCAATCCGCAATCAGTCAAATACATTTTGAAGTGCAGTCACTGTTGTAATGTCGGGAAGGAGGCAGACAAGCTGCAAGATCAAGTGCAGGGATATTCAGAAAGAACAGGGAGTGGGAGTAATTGGACAGGGAAGATGAAAACGAGGGATCATAAATGTAAGGTTGTCCTTAATAAATCCAATTGGGAATTCAGAAGGAGGTTCTTTAACCAAGGGAGCGGTCAGAATGTGGAATTAGCGACCAACTGGAATGGGTTGAGGTCGAATAGAGACAATACTGTTAAGGGGGGAGCTCAATAAATACATGAGTGAGAAAGGAATAGGAGAATCTGTTGATAGGGTAGGATGAAGAGAGATGGGAGGAGGTCGCTCTTTCGAACAGCCAGGCCAGGATCGATGGGCTGAATGGCCTGGATTTGTCCTGCATGATTCTATGATCCAATAAGATCCATCAACCTGCTGCCTTGTTTCAGGGCCAAGACAGTTTCATTTCCCCGCCCACACCTCCCCCCCCCCTCTTCCCCCACTTGTACTAAACGGGAGCTAAAGGGTTAAGTTCTTCACCGCACTGAACTCCAGTCATTGTGAAAATTCTTCAAAAGACACCGAGAGACTGAGAGACAAGTGGGTTAACAGTTTTGAACAGATGCTGAAGCTGCCGTCTGGAGGCAGGTGTTCCAGTCAGAGACGGATCTGGAGAGGTGTTTCGCCTTTGCACTTTATGAATCATCAGGGACATGATTAAAGGTTCCAAGATCAACCATTTCCTATTTGTATAGACTTGTGTCCATTAGAGTAATGAGGGTAAGGGGAGATTTTAAAGATGTTGTCAGAAGTGTCTTGATAGAGAAACTGTATCCAGAGGGTCGTATCTACTGTCAGGAGGGTCGATAAACCAGGGACCAAGAATTGAAGGTAATTGGGAAAGGAACCAGAGTGGGAGATGAGTGGAATCTTTCTCCTCAGTGAATTGTTATCATGTGGAGGACACTGACTGAAAGGGCGGTGGAAGACCATCCAATCGTAACTTCCAGATGTCAATTGGAGAAGTAGATGAAGGGGAGATTTCTTAATGTAATGGAGAACTGGTCAGTGAATGGGAACTGGTCAGACAACTCTGTCAAAGAGCCAGTTCATTCAACAGTAGACATAGAAACTGACAGATCGTCAGAGTGTTAGAATGACACCCCAGATAGACAGGTCTATCTCCCACAAGTGAGCTCTGACAATGTCTAGAGTTTTTGCTGAACTCCGGCGCCTTTCTGAATCACTGTGCTGACTCCAGGCACAGTAATACACGGCTGATTGATTCACCCACAGGCTGGAGGACTCCAGGTAAAAATGGGTGCTTTCGGGTCTCCTGGCGGTGAAACCGTCCACCTCACCTGAGGGGTTGACCGTTCCGGCGTAGCTGGAATAGAATAGGTCCTGAGGCTCACGGTCCAGATGCCATCGGTACCAGTAGAAATAGGAGCCTGCTGTTGCTTCTGTGTAAATACATTGGATCCTGACTGGAGAGCCTGGGGAATGGGATATGGAAGCGGGAGTCTGTTGGATCAACACAGCCCCCACATCTGTAAAACAGAGAGGGAGAGAGAGAGAGAGAGAAATAGAGAGATAAACCCAGGGACAATGTCCATATCGTTACCAACAAGAAGAGGTAGAAGTGGGCAGACAGACAGAGATAGAGAGAGAGCGGTGGGGACCAGTTAGAGGCAGAGAGGCAGAGAGAGAGAGATGAGAGACAGAGAACGAAATATGGAGGGAGAAGGAGAGAGACAAAGACAGCCAGAGACTGAGAAGCAGAGACACATGTACATCATTGTAACCTCACAGTTCAGGCACCTCCTTACCGGTTAACACCAACAACACAACCCAGAGCTGAGACACAGCCATCTCTGGAGGGTGAAGGATCCGTGTGGTTTTATATGAAATGACTGAGCACTTGTATTGTCGAGTACCCCAAAGTTCTGGGTACTGACTGGAATTTATAGCTTCCGTCTCCATCATCTTCAACACTTGCCTATGCGGAGCCAAGCTTTCTTTCTTTGCTCATGGGCTCACCGAGGACTCGTCATTTCTGGGGAGGGACCAATGTTTGACCCTCAGCTCATCGGTTTCTGGGCCTGCAGTTCTGTTTCATGTCTTTGATAGTTGCAGAAGGGAAGGGAGCAAATGTGATTTAAACTATCTTCTGTGGTGGAGAGGTGATTAAATGAGCGGGTGTGTTGGGATCATCAATACCTTCAATACTCCCCTGATCATAACCACATTCATCCTGACACCATCCTCACACTCATCATTACCATCTGAGGCCACATTGTCACCCTCCTCCCGACCGCCAGCATCTGTGTCAGCCTCACCCTCAGCAGCCTCATAACCATGAAAAGATGCTCACTCCACCATCATTATCAAGCTTGTTCTCTTCCAATTGTATCTGAATGTATTCAGTGATGGGATGTGTGCATTGCTGGGAGGGTCATTTCAGAAAAGCTGAGATGTTACAAGAGTAAATGTTCACTTTCTTTCTTAAATATCCATCAGGACTCGGTAACAATGGAAATGTTAAAGGTTAGACCAGGAGTGGGGTGACAAGTTAACTATTCCATAGATGCACTTGACATGAAGTGAGGAGACCATGGATGGAATGGGAAACATTCCAATGTGTGTGGATTGAATGAGCAGTGGTGTGGTCCAGCATCGCACCCCTAACCTTCTGGATAGGGTTCTGGGACTTTTTGGAACCTTGTGTGTTACAATGAACAGCTTCTCCCACACCTCCACATAGCTGAAATCCCTCACGCCCGGTCACCTCCTTGTAAATCTCCTTTGCACCCTCTGCATCCTCCCAACAATGTCATGTACAGAAGTGGACGTAGCACACCGGTTGAAGCCAAAACAGGCTTTTTATAAAGGGTTGAGCATCAATTTGTTGCGTTTGTGTTGCATTCAAAATTGTGTGTGTTAATTCTGCTTAATCAGGGAAAATAGTATGAAACATGCATTTCGGTACGACATTTTTGCTCGGTGGATTTGTTTTGACTTACCTGCAGTTTTTTGGCACTAAAGTGTCAGCCTTTTTCTTGGCTCCAGTCTGTGGAGTGGGTCCTTCTAACTCAGAGAGGACAGTTCTACCCACTCAGGCAGCGCACGTTGAGTCTTGAGTACCTCACCTCCTGACTCCCCAAAGCCTGTCCACCATCTATAAGGTACAAGTCAGGAGTGTGTTGGAATACTCTCCACTAGAGTGTGGCTCCAACAACACTGAAGAAGCTCGATACCATCCAGGACAAAACAGCCCGCTTGATTGGCACCCCATTCACAAACATTCACCCCTCCACCACCGACGCACAGTGGCAGCAGTGTGTACTATATAGAAAATGCACTGCAGCAATGCACCAAGGCTCCTTCGACAACACCTTCCAAAACCACGACCTCCAACACCTAGAAGGACAAGGACAGCAGATGCACGGGAACATCACCAACTGCAGGTTCTCCTTCAAGCCACATGCCATCCTGACTTGGAACTATATCGCCGTTCCTTAGCTGTCGTTGATTCAAAATCCTGGAACTCCATTCCTAACAGGACCGTGGGTGGACCTACCCCACATGGACTGCAGTGGTTCAAGAAGGCAGCTCACCACCACCTTCTCAAGGGCAATTTGGGATGGATAGCAAATGTTGGACTGGTCAGCGATGCTCACATCTCAATAAATAATTATTTTAAAACTATAAATGAACAGAAGCTGCTTCTTTCGGCAGAAGGCAACCAGGAGACATTGATTAAATGTAACTGGCAGATGAATAAGTGGGGGGAGGGGGGAGATGTGATGATTTGTTTAAGCAGCGAGTTGTTATGATGTGGCTAGCACTGTCTGAAAGGGTGTTGGAAGCACCTTGAACATGAACATTCAAAAGGCAATGGATTGCACACGTGAATGGAATCAATGTGCATGGCTATGGGGAAGTAGCAGGGGGGAAGAGCATAAACTGGACAGTTCTTTCAAATAAGCCAGTACGGGGGAGATGGGCCGAATGGTCTCCTTCTGTTCTGTTATCCAAGATGATTCCATGAACTGGTTGCAGAAAATGAGCAGTCAGTCTACTGCTGCCCCCTGCCGGTGGAAGATGAGCACTGAGATTCAATCTACTGCTGCCCCCTGCCGGTGGAAGATGAGCACTGAGATTCAATCTACTGCTGCCCCCTGCCGGTGGAAGATGAGCACTGAGATTCAATCTACTGCTGCCCCCTGCCGGTGGAAGATGAGCACTGAGATTCAATCAACTGCTGCTCCCTGCCGGTGGAGGATGAGCACTGAGATTCAATCTGCTGCTGCCTCCTGCCGGTGGAAGTTGAGCACTGAGATTCAATCCACTGCTGCCCCCTGCAGGGGGAAGATGAGCACTGAGATTCAATCTACTGCTGCCCCCTGCCGGTGGAAGATGATAACTGAGATTCAATCTACTGCTGCCCCTCTGCCGTTGGAAGATGATAACTGAGATTCAATCTACTGCTGCCCCCTGCCGGTGGAAGATGATAACTGAGATTCAATCTACTGCTGCCCCCTGCCGGTGGAAGATGATAACTGAGATTCAATCTACTGCTGCCCCTCTGCCGTTGGAAGATGAGCACTGAGATTCAATCTACTGCTGCCCCTCTGCCGTTGGAAGATGAGCACTGAACTCCTGTTCATCCGCTGCAGGTTTTTGCAGCTGAGTATCCGCTTTCTCAAACACTGTGCAATACTACAAGCGCAGAAATAGACAGCGGTGTGAGATGGAGCGGCGTCTCTCAGTGCCAAAGTAAACAGCGTATCGCTGGCTCTGACTGCCTTAAATGACTCGGACGTGTAATTGGTAACAGACCCTTCTGTAGCAGAATAGAACAGAGCTTCCAGTGCCCTGTCTGGTTGTTGTCTGTACCAGTACATATAGGAATTGGCAGTATTGGTCAGCGTGCATCTCAGTGTTGTCGACTCTCCTGCTGCAATCGATAGGATCGAGGGTGACTGTTCCACATAGGAGGAGAGTATTCCTGTGGAATGGAACATCGATTAGATTATTATTTCAGTCAATAGTGGATTGGAGCAGGGGCTGCATTGCAAGAAAGAAAGGGCTTACATTAATATAGCGCCGTTCAGGACCTCCGGACATCAGAAAGTGCTTTGCAACAAATGCAGTTACTCCATCAGTACTGCCTATTCGACAGTGCAGCAGTCCCTCAGTACTGCCTCTGCGACAGTGCAGCAGTCCCTCAGTACTGCCTCTGCGACAGTGCAGAACTCACTCTGTACTGCCTCTGCGACAGTGCAGCACTCCCTCAGTACTGCCTCTGTGACAGTGCAGCACTCCCTCAGTACTGCCTCTGTGAAAGTGCAGCACTCCCTCAGTACTGCCTCTGCGACAGTGCAGCACTCCCTCAGTCCTGACACGTGGTTTGTGAGCCTTGACTTTGAGCTCAAGTGTTCTGGAGTGAGACTCAGACACAGGAGTGTTCCGGACAGAATCACCCCTAACATTACAATACATTATTCGACTCTGTTTCTGACTTTGACTTACGTGGGAACAGGGCAGGCATCAAGATTAGACAGAGAACTTCGTGCAACATGATTTCTTCATTCGATACTAACTCGATGTGTGAACGTGTGGAGTTTTCAACAACACACTTGCAGGCGGTTTCTTTATTGTATCCAATCAAATACCCAGCATCCGGTTGTCATTGTGATTGGCAGTCACTTACTGTGACACTCTGCTCCACCCCATTACTTTACATAGCAATGTTGTAGAATGATACAACACAGGAGGATAGGGGGACATTGAATAGAGGTGTTCACATTTCAGAAAGGGATTTGATAGAGTACAATTCAGGGAAGCAACCCTCTATACCCAGAGAGTGTGCCCATCCCTTATTGCCCCTGAGGAGGTGATGGTGAACCATCTTCGGGAATACCTGCTGGGCCATATCAGAGGGCAGTTAACAGTCAACCTCATTGCTGTGGGTCTGCAGTCACATATAGGCCAGACCGGGTAAGAATGGCAGATTTCCTTCCCTGAAGGTAATCAATGAAGACGTTGGGTTTTTAAGACACTCCATGTTCAGGATTACTCATACTTTCCATGACAAATTTTTATTTATTTAATTAATTGAATTTAAATTGCATTTCTGCCCCGGTGGGAATTGAACTCAAGTCTGGGGATCATTAGTCCAGGCCTCTGGATTACTAGCCCAGTAACATAACTGCTCTGCTGCCGAACCTCCGTGGTGAATGGGAGTTAAATGGTTAAATTGTTCACTGGTCTGAACTGCTGGTTTCTTTGAAGAACAGATTAAATGTGACTCGAGTCTGAGGTGAAAGTGGGTAAAGAGTTTTCAGCAGCTTCTGAACTCGCTGTCAGGAGGCAGGTGTCCCAGAGATGAAGTTATCTGGAGAGGGGTTTCGCCTTTGAACAGTGTGAAACAGCGCTCAGATGGTTCAGGGTTCTGAGCTGAGATAGTTTCTGTGCATTGGGGAGTTGTTCACCTCTGTGTAGTGAAGGTTAGAGGGAGATTAACAAGACTGGTACCAGGGATGAGGGACTTCAGTTACTGTGGAGAGACTGGAGAAGCTGGGGGTTTCTGCCCTCAGAGCAGAGAAGGTTAATGGCAGATGTGATACAGATATTGAAGATCATAGAGGATTTTGATAGATAATTGATGACTAACCACATCATCTACTGGTCAATATATAGAAAATCTATGAAAAGATGGTCATTCATTACATTACTGCAGTCTGTTTAATTAGTTCTCACAAACTGTAATTACCTAACGATAGAGTTAGATAGATAGAGAGACAGAGATGGATAACCAGGTAAAGAGATAGATAGATAGAGAGACAGAGAGATGAACAATCAGGTGGACAGATAGATCTGAACAATCAGCTTCAATCTACTGCTGCCCCCTGCCAGTTGAAGATGAGCACTGAACTCCCGTTCATCCGCTGCAGGTTTTTGCAGCTGCGGATCCGCTTTCTCAAACACTGTGCGATACTACAAGCGCAGAAATAGACAGCGGTGTGAGATGGAGCGGCGTCTCTCAGTGCCAAAGTAAACAGTGTATTGCTGGCTCTGTCTGCCTTAAATGACTCGGATGTGTAATTGGTGACAAACCCTGTTCCAGCAGAATAGAACAGAGCTTCCAGTGCCCTGTCCGGTTGTTACTGTACCAGTACATGAATGTATAGCCAGTATTCTTCAGCGTGCATCTGAGTGTTGTCGACTCTCCTGCGGAAATCGATAGGATGGAGGGTGACTGTTCCACATAGGAGGAGAGTATTCCTGTGGGGCGGAACATCGATTAGATTATTATTTCAGTCAATAATGGATTGGAAGAGGGGCTGCATTGCAAGAAAGAGAGGGCTTACATTAATATATCGCCGTTCAGGACCTCAGGACATCAGAAAGGGCTTTGCAACCAATGTAGTTACTCCCTCAGTACTGCCTCTGCGACAGTGCGGCACTCCCTCAGTACTGCCTCCGCAACAGTGCAGCACTCCCTCAGTACTGCCTCTGTGACAGTGCTGCACTCCCTCAGTACTGCCTCTGCGACAGTGCAGCACACCCTCAGTACTGCCTCTGCGACAGTGCAGCACACCCGCAGTACTGCCTCTGCGACAGTCCAGCACTCCCTCAGCCCTGACACCTGGGGTGTTAGTTTTGACTTTGAGCTCAAGTGTTCTGGAGTGAGACTCTGACACAGCAGTGTTATGGAACAGAATCACCGCTGACATTACAATACATTATTCGACACAGTTTCTGACTTTGACTTACGTGGGAAGAGTGCAGCCATCAAGATTAGACAGAGAACCTCATGCAACATGATTTCTTCATTCGATACTAACTCGATGTGTGAACGTGTGAAGTTTTCAACAACGCACTTGCAGGCGGTTTCTATATTGTATCCAATTAAATACCCAGCATCCGGTTGTCATTGTGATTGGCAGTCACTTACTGTGACACTCTGCTGCACCCCATTACTTTACATAGCAATGTTGTAGAATGATACAACACAGGAGGATAGGGGGAGATTGAATAGAGGTGTTCACATTTCAGGAAGGGATTCGATAGAGTAGAATTCAGGGAAACAACCCTCTGTACCTGGAGAGTGTGCCCATCCCTTATTGCCCTTGAGTTGGTGGTGGTGAACCATCTTCGGGAATGCCTGCAGGGCAGTTAATAGTCAACAACATTGCTGTTGGTCTGGAGGCACATATAGGCCAGACCGTGTAAGAACGGCATATTTCACTATGTTCACTATGGAGAAGGATGATGTAGGTGTAGATATCAGGGAGGGGGGTTGTGATATACTTGAACATATTAGCTTTTAAAGGGAGGAGTATTAGCTGTTTTAGCAGTCTTAAAAGTGGATAAGACCGCAGCCCGGATGAGACATATCCCAGGCTGTTATGTGAGGCAAGGGAGGAGATTTCAGGGCCTCTGACACAAATTTTCAATTCTCTCTGGCCACAGGAGTGGTCTCAGAGGACTGGAGGACAGCGAATGTTGTACCATTATTCAAGAAGGACACTTGTGCTCTTCTGAACTCGCTGTCAGGAGGCAGGTGTCCCAGAGATGAAGTTATCTGGAGAGGGATCTCGCCTTTCAACAGTGTGAAACAGCGCTCAGATGGTTAAGGGTTCCGAGCTGAGTTAGTTCCTGTTCATTGGGGGGTTGTTCGCCTCTGTGTAGTGAAGGTTAGAGGGAGATTAACAAGACTGGTACCAGGGATGAGGGAGCTCAATTACTGTGGAGAGACTGGAGAAGCTGGGGGTTTCTCTCCTGAGAGCAGAGAAGGTTAATGGTAGATGTGATACAGATATTGAAGATGATAAAAGATTTTGATAGATAATTGATGACAAACCACATCATCTACTGGTCAATGTATAGAAAATCCCGGAAAAGATGGTCATTCATTATATTGGTGCAGCATGTTTAATTAGTTCATACAAAGTGTAATCACCCAAAGATAGAGTTGGATAGATAGAGAGACAGAGAGATAGATCACCAGGGAGAGAGATAGATTGATATCGAGAGAGGTAGAGAAATAGAGAGTTGGAGGGAAAGTCAGACAGGTAGAGAAATAGCGAGCTGCATGGAGAGACAGTCACTGCTCCTGTAAAAGACAGGAATGTTAATTCGCATTCTACCATTTTACGCCAGCTTTGCAGCCAGTGGTAGAGTGGGGAATAGAGAGAGGGAGCGAGAGAGATGGAGAGAGTGGGATGGAGAGAGAGGGATGGAGACAGAGGGATGGTTAGAGAGGAATGGAGACAGAGGGATGGAGAGAGGGAGCGACAGAAAGTTATTGATAAGTCATGAACTCATTGAAGGGCGGAGTGTTTTCGAGGTGATGAATGTTCTCCTTGTGTTCCCAGGTCACTGTTAAAGTGTGTTCCAGACTCTGATGGAGAGAGGAGGAGATCAGTAAACAGGGAACTTCTGGGAATGAAAGGGAGACAGGGAGAGTAAAGGAAAGTTATTAACGATAATCTTTGTATTTCACACTCACTTACAATGAAACAGGATTATCAGAACCAGTAACTGATGCATCTTTCACATCGACCTGTTCCCTTAATAGACACAGGAGTGAGATCAGGAGCTTCGAGTCTTGTGAGGGTCCAAATTCACTCTTTACAAATCATTGGGAGCAACATGAAGAACGTCAGGAAGTGATACAATGTTGGAGACGCCCATTCCCCAGGTCAACAAATAACAATCGAATTCGTTGCCAATCTCCTTCTCTCTCTCCATATATATATATATATATATATATATACGTATATCTTTTTACCTTCAGCTCTTTTGCTCTCTCTTCCTGTGTCTGTCACCTCATGTGTCAAGGGTTCTGTCTTCCACTCTCTCCTACTCTCTCTCGCTATCTCAGTCTATTTTTACTCTCTTTCTCTCTCTGTCTTTCTCTCTCTCTCATCGTGTATCCAGGGTTCTGTCTCCCACTCTCTCCTTCTTTCTGACTCTCCCTTTCTCTTACTCTCGCTTTCTCTTTAGTTCTTTCCCTGTCTTTGTCTCTCTCTAGATCTATCTCCCTAGATGTCGCAGGCTCTTTGTCTCAGTCTCTCTTTCTCTCCTTCTCTCTCTCAGTGTCGCACTCTCTCTCTCTCTCTTGCTGTCTCGCTGTCTTTGCCTCGATTTCTGTCTCCCTCTCTATCTCAGTCTCTTTAACTCTATCTGTCGTTTTCTCTCTCTCTCACCAGATCTCTCTGTCACACACATACACGCTCTTTCTCTCTCTATCGAAGTAGGTGTCCTTGTCCTGTTGATGTGTATCAAGCTGGATCTACATGGATCTCCTGCTCTTTCAGTTTTCTCACTGAATCCTTCTCAAAGCCATTGTCCGTTCCATGGTCCTGGATCCCCCTCTGCTGTCCCTGTGGAGAAGGTAAACACAGGGTCAGTGCATAAAAACCCAGATTATTGTCATTGATTCCTGATAGTTACATTCTGAGATCTCGTGACATCTTTATTAATCGTTCATTGCACCCTCGGCAGTACCTGTAAATCTAGTGTGTCACTACAACCATAACTCAACTCTTTTTATTGTAACAAACACTTTCACTCTGCATAAGGGAACAGGAGGTCGAGGCACCGAACGATATTATCCTCCACAGGTGTTTCCTGCTGCCTTTGGGGTTTTTGTTGAACTGCTCCATCTCTCTGAGTCACTGTGAAGACTCCAGGCACAGACATACACGGCCGAGTGATTCTCCTACAGGCTGGAGGACTCCAGGTTGAACTTGGAGTTACTCGGTCTCTCGGCAGTGAAACTCTCCACCTAACGTTCTGAGTTCACCCTTTGTGCAGTTAGGGAGTAAAACATCAGCTGCGGCTCCTTCCCCGAGTATTGTCTGTACCAGTACATGTAAGGGTTGCTGGTACCATCCACGGTGCATTTCAGCTTCACCTGCTCCCCAGAAAAGTTGGCGACAGTGGCGGGAGTCTGGTTTATAGTCTGTGAGTTCACATCTCGGAAAGAGACAGGGAGAGGAGGAGATCAGTAAACAGACAACTTCAGTCCAGTGGGGAGAAAGAGGAGAGAGAGAGAAAATCAGTCCAGGAGGGAGAGAGAAAGAGAGAGAAGGAGAGAACGAAATAAATAAAAACATATCCTAAAGAAATGTTAAGCGGAATTATTGTTTCAATAAAATCCCTTACGGTGAAACAGGGTGATCAGAGTCTGTAACAGATACATCTTTTCCTTTAAGCTGCCCTCTGAATCTGCAAAGGGGAGAGAGCAGGAATGATGAGTGTTGTTAATAACCAACCCACTCTTTACAAATCATTGGGAGGAACAGGGAGAGCATTAGGAAGTGATCAACTCATCAACAAATGAGAATCGAGTTGGTTGCCAATGTCCCACTTTCTCTCTCTCTCTCTCTCTCTCTCTCTCTCTCTCTCCCTGTCTCTTACCTGCGCTGTTTCTTTCTTTCGCTCTGTCTCTGTCTCTCATTCTCTACCTCCCTATAGGTTTCAGTCTCTTTATCTCAGTCTCTCTCTCTCGCACACACACTAGGTCTCTCTCTCTCTCAGTCTCTCTCTTTGTCTCTCCCTCTATCTCTCTTTCTCTCTAAGGAGGTGGGTGTCCTTCTCCTGGTCATGTATATCAACCTGGAGGACTGTATGATCTCCCACTGTTTGAGTTATCCTATGAACTCCTTCTCAAAGCCATTGTGCATCACATGGTCCTCGAGCGTCCTCAGCTATCCCTGTGGTGAAAATATACACAGTGTCAGTCTATAACAGCCCCACTCCTTTCATTGTTATTCTTCCCTGACAGTTACTATCCTGAGATCACGGATATTCTAATTCAATGAGCTGGAAGATGAATGGGCACGAATACAAAGCTGTGCGTGTGTGTGTGTGTTTTTCACTCGCTCTGTCTTTAGTTCACTGTCCCTCTCTGTTTTACTGCTCTTTGTCTTTCTGTCCCTCTCTCTTTCTTTGTGTGTGTGTGTGTGTGTGTGTGTGTCTGTCTGTCTGTCTGCCAATATGTCTCAGTCTCTTCATCTGTGTTTTCTTTTTTTTCTCTCAGTCTCTGTCGCTCGGTCTTTCTTGTTTTCTCTCTCAGTTCTCTGGATCTTTGTTCTCTCTTTCTATCGCTCTCGCTCTCTCTCAACCTTTCTTGGTCCCTTTCTCTGTCCTCCTCTCTGTCACCGTCTCTGTCTCCCTCTCTGTCCTCTTCTCTGTTTCAGTTTCTTGGTCTCATTCTCTCAGTATCATTCTCTCTTTCTCTCAGACTTTTTCTCTCAGTCTCTCTGTCTCAGTCTCTCTGTTCCCCTCTCTGTCTCAGTCTCTCTGTCTCAGTCTCTCTTTTTCAGTCTGTTGTCTCTGTCAGTTTTCCTCTAAATCTCGTTCTGACCCTCTCTCACACTCGGTCTCCCTCTCTTTGTCTCTCTCACTGTGTGTGTGTATCCCTCTCTAAGGTGATGAATGTCCTTCTCCTGTCCATGTGTATGAAGCTGGAGGGCTGGATGACCTCTGCCTCTTTCTGTTTTCCTATTAAATGTTTTGCAGGCCATTGTGTATTCATGGTCCTGGAGCACCCTCCGTTAACAATATAGAGGAAGAAAACTCAGTGTCAGTGCAGTAAAACTCAGTCGTTTTATAGTTAATTCTTCCTGATAGTTACAACCTCAGATCTGGTGTTATTCTTGTTAATTGTTCTTTGCGCATTCTCCATTACCTGTATATCTAATCTCTCACTACCACTCAAACCCATCTCTTCTTGTTATCATAAACACTTTCTCTCTGCAAAACGAAAGAAGTTCGAGGCTCCGAGCTGTTTTATCCTCCACAGGTGTTTCCTGCTGCCTTTGGTGTTGTTGTTGAACTTCTCCATCTCTCTGAGTCACTGTGAAGACTCCAGGCACAGAAATACACGGCCCAGTGATTCTCCCGGAGGCTGGAGGACTCCAGGTTGAAGTCGGAGTTGCTCGGTCTCTCGGCGGTGAAACCCTCCAACGCCTCCTCCGGATTTATGTGATTAGTATCCGTGGAATAAAACATAAACTAGTCTCCTTCCCCGGGTATTGTCTGTACCAGAACATCTCAGGGTTACTGCTGCCCTGCACAGTGCATTTCAGCTTCACCTTCTCCCCAGAATATTTGGAGACAGCGGCGGGAGTCTGGTGGATAGTCTGTGAGTTCACATCTGGGAAAGAGACAGGGAGAGGAGGAGATCAATAAACAGGAACATTCAGTCAGTGGGGGAGAGAGAAAGAGAGAAAGAGAGAGAGAAATAAATAAAAACATAACCTCCAGAAATGTGAAGTAGAATTATTGTTTCAATGAAGTCCCTTACGGTGAATCAGAGTGATCAGAGTCAGTAACAGATACATCTTTTACTTTAAATTGCCCTCTGAATCAGCAAAGGGGAGGGAGCAGGAGTGATTAGTGTTGTCAACAACCAACCCACTCTTTACAAATCATTGGGAGGAACAGGGAGAGCGTTAGGAAGTGATGCAGAGATGGTGACATTCATTTCCCACATCAACAAATGAGAATCGAGGTGGGTGTCAATGTCCCACTTTCTCTCTCTCTCTCTCTCTCTCTCTCTCTCACTGTCTGTCTGTCTCTCTCTCTATGCCTCTCTCTCTCAGTCTCTCTCTCTCAGTCTCTCTCTCCCTCTCAGTCTCTCTTTCTCTCTGTCTCTCTCTCACAGTCTCTTTGTCTCAATCTCTCTCTCTCAATCTCTTTGTGTCAACCTCTCTGTCTCTGACTCTTTGTTTCAGTCTCTCTCTTTCTCAGTCTCTCTGTCTCAGTCTCTTTGTCTCAGTCTCTCTCTCAGTCTCTCTCTCTCTCTCATTATCTCTCTCTCAGTCTCCCTCTCACAGACTCTCCCTCTCTCAGACTCTCTGTCTCAGTCTCTTTGTCTGAGTCTCTCTGTCTCAGAGTCTCTGTCTCAGTCTCTCTCTCATAGTCTCTCTCTCACAGTCTCTTTGACTCAGTCTTTTTGTCTCAGTCTCCCTCTCTCTCTCTCAGTATCTCTCTCTCAGTCTCTTTGTCTCAGTCTCTCTCTCTCAGTCTCTCTCTCTCTCTCTCAAGTCTCTCTCTCAGTCTCTCTCTCAGTCTCTCTCTCACAGTCTCTTCGTCTCAATCTCTCTGTCTCAATCTCTTTGTGTCAGCCTCTCCATCTCTGACTCTTTGTCTCAGTCTCTCTCTCACTCAGTCTCTCTGACTCAGTCTCTCTCTTTCAGTCTCCCTCTCTCCTTTTCTCAGAGTCTCTGTCTCAGTCTCTCTCTTTCAGTCTCCCATTCTCCTTCTCTCAGACTCTCTGTCTCAGTCTCTTTGTCCCAGGCTCTCTTGCACAGTTTCTTTTTCTCAGTCTCTTTGTCTCAGTCTCTCTCTCTCTCTCTCTCTCTCTCTCAAGTCTCTCTCTCAGTCTCTCTCTCACAGTCTCTTCGTCTCAATCTCTCTGTCTCAATCTCTTTGTGTCAGCCTCTCCATCTCTGACTCTTTGTCTCAGTCTCTCTCTCTCTCAGCCTCTCTGTCTCAGTCTCTCTCTTTCAGTCTCCCTCTCTCCTTTTCTCAGAGTCTCTGTCTCAGTCTCTCTCTTTCAGTCTCCCATTCTCCTTCTCTCAGACTCTCTGTCTCAGTCTCTTTGTCCCAGGCTCTCTTGCACAGTTTCTTTTTCTCAGTCTCTTTGTCTCAGTCTCTCTCTCTCAGTATCTCTCTCTCAGTCTCTTTGTCTCATTCTCTTTGTCATGCTCTTTGTCTCAGTCTCTCTCTCTCTCAGCCTCTCTCTCTCAGTCTCTCTCTCTCTCAGTCTCTCTCTCTCAGTCTCTCTGTCTCAGTCTCTCTCTGTCTCAGTCTCTCTCTCTCAGTCTCTCTGTCTCAGTCTCTCTCTGTCTCAGTCTCAGTCTCTCTCTCTCTCAGCCTCTCTCTCTCTCAGTCTCTTTGTGTCAGTCTCTCACTCTCAGTCTCTCTCTCTCTCTGTCTCTCTCTGTCTCTCAGTCAGACTCTCACTCCCTATCTCTCAGTCTCTCTCGCTCTCAGTCTCTCTCTCTCGGTCTCTCTGTTTCAGTCTCTCTCTGTCTCAGTCTCTCACTCTCAGTCTCTCTCTCTGTCTCTCTGTCTCAGTCTCTCTCTCTCTCTCTCTCTGTCTCTCTCTCTGTCAGACACTCTCTCCCTCTCAGTCTCTATCTCTCAGTCTCTCTCACTCTCAGTCTCTCTGTCTCAGTCTCTTTATCTCTGTCAGTTTTCCTCTCAATCTCGTTCTCACCCTCTCTCTCACACTCGCTCTCTCTCTATCTTTGTCTCTCCCGCTATCTGTGTGTATATCCGTCTCTAAGGTGATGAATGTCTTTCTCCTGTCCACGTGGATGAAGCTCGACCACTGTATGATCTCTGCCTCTTTCTGTTTTCCTATTAAATGCTTTCTCGTCCATTGTGTATTCATGGTCCTAGAGCACCCTCTGTTAACCCTATAGAGGAGGAAAACTCAATGTCAGTGCAGAAAAACTCAAGTCGTTTTATTGTTAATCTTTCCTGATCGTTACAACCTCAGATCTGGTGTTATCCTTGTTAATCATTCAGAGAGAGATAGAAAGTTTTACCGCACAGGTGAGTCCGTTCATTGTCACTTCGTCAGTGCCTGTACATTTATTATCTCACTTTTATTCTCATTTGTCTTCTTATCGTCACAAACACAATCGCCCTGCACAAAAAAAAAGCGGGAACACCGTGCAATTTTATCTCCCAGAGGTGTTTCCTGCTGCCTTTGGGGTTTTTGTTGAACTGCTCCATCTCTCTGAGTCACTGTGAAGAATCCAGGCACAGAAATACACGGCCGAGTGATCCTCCCGCAGGCTGGAGGTCTCCAGGTTGAACTCGGAGTTACTCGGTCTCTCGGTGGTGAAACCATCCCCCGCCTCCTCTGGAGATACGATATTGGCACCCGTGGAGTAAAACATAAACTGCGGTTCCTTCCCCGGGTATTGTCAGTACCAGAACATGTTAGGGTTACTGGTGCTGCTGCCCAGCACGGTGCATTTCAGCTTCACCTGCTCCCCAGGAATTTTGGAGACAGTGGTGGGAGTCTGGCGGATAGTCTGTGAGTTCACATCTGGGAAAGAGACAGGGAGAGGAGGAGATCAGTAAACAGGAACATTCAGTCCAGTGGGGAGAGAGAAAGAGAGAGATAAATAAATAAAAGCATAACCAAAAGAAATGTTAAGTGGACTTATTGTTTCAATAAAATCCCTTACGGTGAAACAGGGTGATCAGAGTCAGTAACAGATACATCTTTTACTTTAAGCTGCCCTCTGAATCAGCAAAGGGGAGAAAGCAGGATTCATGAGTGTTGTCAATAACCAACCCACTCTTTACAAATCATTGGGAGGAACAGGGAGAGCATTAGGAAGTGATGCAGAGATGGTGACACTTATTTTCAAGATCAACAAATGAGAATCGAGTTGGTTGTCAATGTTCCACTTTCTCTCTCTCTCTCTCCCTTTCTCTAACTTGTGCTGTGTTTTTCTCTCTGTCTCTGTCTCTCATTCTCTGCCTCCCTGTATGTCTCAGTCTCTTTATCTCGATCTCTCTCTCACAGATACAAACACACAAGGTCCCTTTCTCTCTTTGTCTCTCTCGCTGTGTGTCTCTCTCTCGAAGGAGGTGGGTGTCCTTCTCCTGGTCATGCATATCAACCTGGAGGACTGTATGATCTCTCACTGTTTCAGTTTTCCTATGAACTCCTTCTCAATGCCATTGTGCATCACATGGTCCTCGAGCGTCCTCAGCTGTCCCTGTGGTGAACATATACACAGTGTCAGTCTATAACAGCCCCAGTCCTTTTATTGTTATTCTTTCCTGACAGTTACTATCCTGAGATCACGGGATATTCTGATTCAATGAGCTGCAAGATGAATGGGCACGGATACAAAGCTGTGCATGTGTGTGTGTGTGTTTTTCACTCGCTCTGTCTTTAGTTCACTGTCCCTGTCTGTTTTACTGCTCTCTGTCTTTCTGTCCCTCTCTCTTTCTGTGTGTGTGTGTGTGTGTGTGTGTGTGTGTCTGTCTGTCTGTCTGTCTGTCTGTCTGTCTTTCTCCCAATCTGTCTCAGTCTCTTGATCCATGTTTCCTTTTTTTTCTCTCACTCGGTCTCTCGGTCTTTCTTGTTTTCTCTGTCGCTCTCTCGACCTTTCTTGATCCTCGTCTCCCTCCTCCTCTCTGCCACCCTCTCTGACCTCCTCTATGTCACCCTCTGTCCTCCTTTCTGTCCTCCTCTCTGTCCTCTTCTCTCTTTCCTCTCTCTGTCTCTGTCTCTCTGTCTCTGTCAGTTTTCCTCTCAATCTTGTTCTCTCCCTCTCTCACACATTCGGTCTCCCTCTCTTTGTCTCTCTCACTGTGTGTGTGTATATCCCTCTCTAATGTGATGAATGTCCTTCTCCTGTCCATGTGTATGAAGCCTGAGGGTTGTATGACCTCTGCCTCTTTCTGTTTTCCTATTAAATGTTTTACAGACCATTGCATATTCATGGTCCGAGAGCACCCTCTGTTAATCATATAGAGGAAGAAAACTCAGTGTCAGTGCAGTAAAACTCAAGTCGTTTTATAGTTAATTCTTCCTGATAGTTACAACCTCAGATCTGGTGTTATCCTTGTTAATTGTTCTTTACACATTCTCCACTATCTGTATATCTAATCTCTCACTCCCACTCTAACCCATCTCTTCGTGTTATCATAAACACTTTCGCTCTGCAAAACGAAACAAGTTCGAGGCTCCGAGCAGTTTTATCCTCCACAGATTCTTCCTGCTGCCTTTGGTGTTGTTGTTGAACTGCTCCATCTCTCTGAGTCACTGTGATCTCTCCAGGCACAGAAATACACGACCGAGTGATTCTCCCACAGGCTGGAGGACTCCTGGTTGAACTCGGAATTCCTCTGTCTCCCGGCGGTGAAACCATCCACCGTCCCCTCTGGATCCACATGGTTAGCAGTATTGGAATAAAACATCAACAGCGGCTCCTTCCCCAGGTATTGTCTGTACCAGCACATTCTATCAGTACTGGTGCCCTGCACGGTGCACCTCAGTTCCACTGCTTCTCCACGCAATCTGGAGACAGCGGCACGAATCTGGTGGATTGTCTGTGAGTTCACATCTGGGAGAGAGATGGAGAGAGGAGGAGATCATTAAATAGGGAACTTCTTGGAATGAAAGGGAGATAGAGAGAGGAAAGGAAAGTTATTAACGATATATTTGTATTTCACACTCACTTACAATGAAACAGGATTATCAGACCCAGTAACTGATACATCTTTCACTACAACTTGTTCTCTTACTAGACACAGGAGTGAGAGCAGGAGGTTAAAGTCTTGTGAGGGTCCAAATTCACTCTTTGCAAATCATTGGGAGGAACATGAAGAGCATTAGGAAGTGATAGAATGTTGGAGACGCCCATTCCCCAGGTCAACAAATCACAATCAAATTGGTTGCCAATGTCTTTCTCTCTCTCTCTTTGTCTCTCAGTCTACCTTCACTCTCTTTCTCTATCACTCCATCTCTCTCTCTCGAGCACTGTCTCCCTATCTGTCTCAGTCTCTTTGTCTCAGTCTCTCCTCAGTGTCCCTCTCTCTCTCTCTCTCTCTCTCTCTGTAATTATGTGTCTCTTGCTGTCTCGCTGTCTTTGCCTCTATCTCTGTCTACCTTTCTGTCTCAGTCTCTTTAACTCTGTCTGTCATTTTTCCTCTCTCTATCCACTCTCTCACTACATCTCTCTCTCTGTCACACACACACACTCTCTTTCTCACTCTAATTAAGTGGGTGTCCTTGTCCTGTTGATGTGTATCAAGCTGGATCGGCGTGGTCTCCTGCTCTTTCAGTTTTCTCACTAAATCCTTCTCAAAGCCATTGTCTGTTACATGGTCCTGCAGCCCTCCGGTCCCACTTCCTCTGCTGTCCCTGTGGAGAAGGTAAACACAGGGGCAGCACAGTGGCTCAGTGGTCAGCACCACAGCCTCACAGCTCCAGCGACCCGGGTTCAATTCTGGGTACTGCCTGTATGGAGTTTGCAAGTTCTCCCTCTGTCTGCGTGGGTTTCCTCCGGGTGCTCCGGTTTCCTCCCACATGCCAAAGACTTGCAGGTTGATAGGTTAATTGGCCATTATAAATTGCCCCTAGTATAGGTAGGTGGTAGGGAAATATAGGGACAGGTGGGGATGTGGCAGGGATATGGGATTAGTGTAGGATTAGTATAAGTGGGTGGTTGATGGTCGGCACAGACTCGGTGGGCCGAAGGGCCTGTTTCAGTGCTGTATCTCTAAACTAAACTAAACAGGTTCAGTGCATAAAAACCCAGCTTATTGTCATTGATTCCTGATAGTGAATAGTTGCAGTGAATCTCAGTTCTGGTGACATCGTGATTAATCGTCCTTTGCCCCTTTCTCCAGTGCCTGTATCTCTAATCTCTCACTGTCACTGTAACCTGTCTTTTCTTAGGAATGTCGTCCTGCAGTTCCCTCCTACATCCCTTCCCCCCTCACTATATGTAAAAACAAGACCCCCCCCCACCCCCACACCCCCGCCTCCCCACATTAGAAAACGGACAGCTCGTTTCAGCTTTACCTCGATGGGAGGGTGCAGGGAACATTTGTCTGGTGGATAGGAGAAATGTGTGGGTGTGTTGGATCCAGAGGGGCTGAATGGCCTCCTCCTGTTTATTGTGTTCCTGATAAACATTTTCCTCATCCCAGGGAAAGAAGACACTCTGAACGTGGTTAAAACCTGTATCTTTTTACTGATATTCTCTTCTGATAATTACAACCTTTCAGTTCCAGTATCATCCATGTTAATCATTAATAGAAAGATAGAAAGCTTTCCAATACAGAAGGAGGGCATTCCTTGCATCTTCGCCAGTGTCTCTACATTTCGTTTCGAAGTTTTATTCTAAGCGTCTCTTATTGTCCCAAAAAACGGTCACCCTGCAGCTCCCAGTCCACTGCTGGCTCGGGTGTAGATTTCTCAACCTCAGACTCAAATCCCTCATTGGCTTCGGCCTTCACTGGCTCTGAACCACCTCCAGCCCAACACCCCTCTGAGATATTGTCTGCATGTTTGTTGGTGTGTCTCTGTGTGTGTGTATATCTGCATGTTTGTGTCTGTTTTTGTGTATCTGTACTGAGGGAGCGCTTCACTTTAATATGTTGGCACTTTTCCAACGACTTTCCAAAGTTTATTTGCACCACATGTAAACGCCTCTCATTGAACCAATCAGACACCAGGTAAATAAAACCTCAGTGCTGTCAGCAAAATACAATTGACCCTTTTACCCCTTCTTGTTTGCTGTCACCAATTAACTCAGGCCTTGTTAACTGTTCAGGGGCCATACATAGAGACACATCACTCTCGGAGAGACAATACTGAATGAACACTGTGTTGTGAGGGGCACTCTAAGGGGGCCTGGGGAATAAAGGCCCCCTCGACAAATAATATATAAAAGGGGCCTGGGGTATAAAGGCTTCCTTTAAAAACAAACGGAGTTAGATACAGAATAAAGCTCCCTCTCCGCTGTTCCCATAAAAAAAGAAGAGAAAGCGGGGTTGGTTGTTGCTTGATTGGAGGTGCTGCCTGCTGGTTGCAGCAACGAACCCCAGCTAAAGAAAAAATAAAGGGGCGCTATATTAACCTGGAGCGGGGCCCTACTGGGAGATTACAGCACCATCGGAGGTGCAGTAAGGAGAGGGTGATGTACTCTCGGGAAGCAGTGCTGAGGGAGAGCTTCACTATCGGAGCATCATTCTTCCCACACTGCAGTTGTACAGGTTCCGGGAGTACTGTGTACAGTTTTGGTCTCCTTATTTGAGGAATGCTATACATACATTTGAGTGAGTTCAATGAAGGTTCACTCGGATGATTCCTGGGATTTCGGGATTATTTTATGAGCAGTGGTTGAGAGGTCTGGGTTTATGTTCCCCATAGTTTAAAACAATGCGAGGATATCTCTTTGAAACATAGACAATTGTTAGGGTGTGGTGGATGCTAAGAGTACCTTTTCCCTGGGATAGAGAGTCACAATTTCAGGATAAGGGGTTGGCCATTTGGGAATGAGATGAGTAGAAATGTCTTCACTCAGTGGGTTGTGAATCTTTGGAATTCTCTACCCCTGAGAACTGTGGATGCTCACTCGTTGAGTAAAGTGAAGACCGAGATTGATAGATTTTTGGATTCAGAGAGAATCCAGGGATATGAGGATTGGGTAAGAAGGTAGAGTCGAGGTTGAGGATTAGCTGTGATCCTATTGAATGGTGAAGCAGGCTCGAGGGGCTGAATGGCCTGCTCCTGCAGCTATTTAATGGATTCTGTGTTCCCCTGCCCATCCTGTTCTCCCTTTCTCTACTACCCTCCGCCTTTCCATTCCCCCTCCTTCTCTCACTCCTCCCTCTGCTCTGTGTATGGACAGTGAGGGGGTTCAGTGACAGAGCCATTCCTGACATCATTGCTGAATGGCCGTGCTCAAATGGTGAGCTTAACCTTATATGATCTGTAAACGGCACGAGAGCCAATAGTTTCTCCATATCTGCTGAAATAAATTAGATGACACTTTATTGTTTTATACTGAAGGGAATGCCAGTCTAGTTTCTCCAAAATGTCCTGATCATTGAACTCCTTCTGCTCAGGTATCATTGTAGTGATCCTGAGCATCACCCCTCCAAGGACGATGCTTACTGAGCTTTGGTTCACAGAACTGAATGTAGTTACTCCACATGGGGTTTAGTCAGAGTTTCCCAGAATTGTGGTATATCCTTGACCCCTTTTCATCACAGCCCACTTGTGATTTAGAAAGCATCTGGTGGATCTGCTTAGGTTTGTTTTGGCAGCGGTTAATTCAACAGGAGTTGAACTTAAATCGCAGTGTGTTTGTCATCCTGTCAGACAGACATTGTGAACATTAGACTGCCAACTGTTGGTGTTCGAAGCAGCAGAGACTGATCGAAGGTAAAGTATAAATTATAATCACAGAGAAAATAGGTGAAATGTTTCATGGTGCCAGCTGATCGTAGATGACATTGTACAAGGACATGTAGAGAATTGTAAAATGTATTCTTGGGATGTGGGCATCGCTGGCATGGGGCAGCACTCTCTCAGTACTGACCCTCCGAAAGTGCAGCACTCCCTCAGTACTGACCCTCCGACAATGGAGCATTCCATCAGTACTGACCCTCCGACAGTGCGGCACTCCCTCAGTACTGACCCTCCAACAGTGCGGCACTCCCTCAGTACTGACCCTCCGACAGTGCAGCACTCCCTCAGTATAAACTCTTTGACAGAGAATCACTGCCTCTGTACTAACTGTGCGGCAATCTCCCCCAGCCCCTTCAATCCTCCCATTCTCTGTAACTTCCCCCAGCCCCTGCAACCCTTCCTGCCTCTGTAATCTCCTCCAGCGCCGACAAGCTTTCCTGTCTCTGGAACCTCCTCCAGCCCCTACATTCCTCCCTATCTCTGTAACCTCCTCCAGTCCATACAACCCTCCCTATCTCTGTAACCTCCTCCAGTCCCTGGAACTATCACTCTCTTTTGTAATCGCCTCCAGCCCCTACAATCCACCCTATCTCTGTTACCTCCTCCAGTGCCTACAACCATCACTCTCTCTGTAATCGCCTCCAGCCCCTGCAACCCACCCTATCTCTGTAACCTCTTCCAGTGCCTACAACCATCACTCTCTCTGTAATCGCCTCCAGCCGATACATCCCACCCTATCTCCGTAACCTCCTCCAGCCCCGACAACCATCACTCTCTCTGTAACCTCCTCCAGCCCCTACAACTCTCCCTATCTCTGTAACCTCCTCCAGTCCCTACAACCATCACTCTCTCTGTAATCGCCTCCAGCCGATACATCCCACCCTATCTCCGTAACCTCCTCCAGCCCCTACAACCATCACTCTCTCTGTAACCTCCTCCAGCCCCTACAACTCTCCCTATCTCTGTATATCCTCCAGCACCTTCAACAATCCCTGCCTTGGTAACCTCTTCCAGGCCCTACAACGCTCCCTATCTCTATAAAGCATTCCAGAATTGAATGGGTTCTACAGAAATAAAGAAGGTGTGCAGTAGTCATTGCCGGTCACTACAGTGCAGAAAATCCCTCTTTCCCCGCAGAGGCGGGAGGTAATAAACATTTATCTTAAGAAGGCAGCTCTAGAAAGAATCGACCACTGTCACTTTTGTCTGTCTCTCTCTCTCCCTCTTTCTCTCTCTCTGTCCGTCTCTCTCTCTGTCCTTCTTTCTCTCTGTCCGTCTCTCTCTCTCTCTCTCTCTCTCTCAGTTTATATCCCTTGCTCTCTCTCTGTCGCTCTCTGTCGCTCTCTCTCAGTCTGTCGATGTATTTCTCTGTCTCTGTCGCGCTTGCTATCTCTCTCTCTTTGCCTCTCTCTCCCTCTATCTTTCTATCTTTCTCTCTCTAACTTTGTCACTCTCTCTCTCTGTCTCTCTCTCAGTTTCTATCACTTGCTCTCTGTCTCTCTTGCTCTCCCTCCGTCTCTCTCTCTCTGTCTCTCTCACTTGCTCTTTATCTTTCTCTCTCTCTCTGTCTGTCTCTCTCAATTTCTATCACTTGCTCTCTATCTATCTCTCTCTCCGTCTCTCTCACTTGCTCTCTATCTATCGCTCTCTATCTTTGTCACCCTCTCTCTCTCTCGCTCTGTCTCTCTCACACTGACTGGGTCTTCGATTGGAAATTCTGTCCCATTGATGACCACCTCCCTTTGTTCCCTCATTCAGGATTTGGAGTGGGCAGGAAGATCCCACGATGCGGACTCTCTGCTTGTTCCTGTTGGTGCTGTTCTGGGTCCCCGAGTCAGATGCGGTTGCACTAAATGACAATGTCTTGGCTGGAATTGTCTCACAGTAAGTGTTCATCCTGCCCAGGCCTTTCACCATTCACTGACAGGGTTAGGCTGTGAGAATGGCCCAGGTATGAGGCTCCGCTCTGTCAAAGTGATGAGGGGGAGCAGGGCAGAGTCCAGTTAAATTAAAATAACATGGAACCACAGAGAGGGGAAGGTGAGCAAGAAAGGACTCAGAGTGAGACATGTCACTTCATCAGTAATCTGACTCACTGACCCCACTCACTGACCCCACTTACTGACCCCACTCACTGACCCCACTCACTGACCCCTCTCACTGAACCCACTCACTGACCGCACTCACTGACCCCGCTCACTGACCCCACTTACTGACCCCACTCACTGACCCCTCTCACTGACCCCACTGACTGACCCCACTGACTGACCCCAATCACTGACCCCTCTCATTGACCCCTCTCACTGACCCCACTCACTGACCACACTCACTGACCCCTCTCACTGACCCCACTCACTGTCCCCACGCACTGACCCCTCTCACTGACCCCACTAACTGACCCCACTCACTGACCCCGCTCACTGACCTCGCTCACTGACCTCGCTCCTCTCCCCTCCCGCTCTCTCTCCCTGTTGCCCTGTGTCTATCTCTTTCTCTCTCTATGTCTTCCATTCTATTTATCTCTTGGTTTGTGTTGCTGTTAATCTCTCACTGTATTTCTCCTGTCACTTGTCCCTCTCCATGCTCGACGGCCTGTCTATCTCTCTCATCTCTGTCTCTATTACTTTATCCTTTTTCAGTTTATCACTGCCTCTGTTCCCTCTCTCTGTCTCTATCTGTATCTGTCTCCATCTTGTTCTTCCTTTTTCTGTCTCTATCTGTTTCTATGTACTTGTCTCCAGAACTCTTCCTTTCCCTGGCTTTGTTTCTTCTCTCCATCTCTGTCTCTCCTGCTGTCTTCTACCCTCCCTCTATCACATTCTCTGTCTCCCTCCCTCCATCCATCTCTCCACCTCTTTGTTTCTCCCTTGCTCTTGTTCCAATCACTCTTTCCATCTCTGTTTCATTGGAATGAGTTCATTCGGTCCCGTCCTTTCCAATGTCGTAAATTAATGACCAAATTTATTGAAATGCCACAGCATACAAGACTACGGGCCAAGTGCTGGGAAATAGGATTAGAATAGTTAGGTGCTTGATGGCTGGCACAGACACGATGGGCCGAAGGGCCTGTTTCTGTGCTGTGTAACTCTTTGACTCTCTGACTCAAACTCCCAGTTTCCCTCCTTCCATCATGAGGTATGGTATTAAATAGGCAGGTGACCATAATCCACATCATACTGACCTGGCACAAGGAGAATTTCATTCACAATTCCTACCTTGACTCTCACTTTGTGTTTGTCCCTTTCAGATTCCGACAAGTGTCTGGCCACCAGCCCAGCAGTACGACTGGGGGAGGACAGTTCGCCTTCCTGATGGTGTTAACTCCTCAACAATGCACCGGTGCCAATATCAATCAGAATGTACAATTCAGACCCTCTGATTCAGGAAGACCGGTTATTCGTGGCGGTGTGAATTACTTCCTGAACAGTCGATCAGTAAACTACATCGCAGTTTACCCCAACACAGGAAGTCGCTGCTCAGAGAATAAACTGTTACACTTCACTCAGGAGGATCAACGCTATGGGCAGACTGACAGTGCAGCTCGGCTGCTTCAGAATAGCATCAATAACCAGGGGCTGCAGGTTGGCTGTGTCATTCTCTACACCACCTACACCCCCTGCATCCAGAGCTGCTTCAGTGGCAATGAGAATTGTGACATCCTCGCCGCGTTAGGCCAGGCACCCTTTAGCCACCCATGGGCTGGCCCGCAGGTTCAGAAGTATTTTGTCTTCAGTACATTGTACCGATACGACAATAATAGAAATAAGATCCCCACAGTTCGAAACAAGCTGGGACAAGTTACCCAGGCAGGCTTTCACATCAGAAAGTGTGATGGGACCAACAGCCAAATACAGTGTCAGGACTGCACCCACCCTGGGGGCTACTGTATCTAGTAAACAGTCTCACTACAGGAGGCAATAGCAGATCAGAGAGTCCCAGGAAAACAGTGCAAATCATTCTATTACTCTAGAAATCTATCTACTTCCATTTTATTCTGTTAATAATGCAGCTTTCCCCAGATCACTCTCTATAATAATCCCTCATTCTCCAGATCACTCTCTATAACAATCCCTCATTCTCCAGATCAATCTCTATAACAATCCCTCATTCCCCAGATCACTCTCTATAACAATCCCTCATTCTCCAGATCACTCTCTATAATAATCCCTCATTCCCCAGACAACTCTCTACAATAATCCCTCATTCCCCAGGTCACTCTCTATAATAATCCCTCATTCTCCAGATCACTCTCTAAAATAATCCCTCATTCTCCAGATCACTCTCTATTAAAATCCCACATACTCCAGATCACTCCCTATAATAATCCCTCATTCTCCTGATCACTCTCTATAAAAATCCCTCATTCTCCAGATCACTCTCTATAATAATCCCTCATTCTCCAGATCACTCTCTATAATAATCCCTCATTCTCTGGATCACTCTCGATAATAATCCCTCATTCTCCAGATCACTCCCTATAATAATCCCTCATTCTCCAGATCTCTCTCTATAAAAATCCCTCATTCTCCAGATCACTCCCTATAATAATCCCTCATTGTCCAGGTCACTCTCTATAATAATGCTTCATTCTCCAGGTCACTCCCTACAATGATGCAGAACAACAGTGAGAAGGATTTCAAACATTGAGCTGGAAAATTGTGTTTCACTTCAAACCAAGAGCACACTAATTCCCTAATGGGACACTGTGGATGAATAAAGACATGAGGGTGTTGGGGAAGGGGAGGAAGGAGTGTACACTCTGTCCATGGGTGGCAGGTGGCAGCACGCCAAGAGAGAAAGTGAAGGGAAGTCAAGTCCAACAATTAGGAAGTCAGATTTGATCGGACAGTAGGGAGTGAATTTACTGATTATATAATTCATCTTGTAATTGATCTGGGAGATGTGTTAAACACATTGCTATATATTCTCAGTCATGCTCTGTAATCTTCCTCCAATCATTGAACACTGCAGTTTATGGATCATTTCACTAATCGCTGTTGAGCTGATGAAATTGTTTGATTGGCAGTGATAATATTTTTGGACCATTGTATCGAGTCCAATGGGTTGCAACCGTGATTACTGAGTGATTTCTCTCTGCAACTTTTAATCTTTAATAAAGCATGTCTGGGCATTAACCTGCACTCTGTGTTTGTATGTGTGACTCCACTCATTTTTCTGGGGTTAAAGTTACTTTTGTTAAAATTAAACGACTGTTTGATCTCTTTCGCACACACACACAATCTCTCTTTCTCTCACTCTCTCTCGCTTTCTGTCTTTCTCTCTGTCCCAGGCTTTCCTTATCTTGGGCACTCTACCTCTCATTCATTTTTCTCACTTTCTGTACACCCTCTTTTCCTCTAATTTCTCATTTTCCTTCTTACTCTGTCTCCATCACCCATTATCTCGTAGTCTCTCCGTCTCTCT
Source organism: Heterodontus francisci (assembly GCF_036365525.1). Lineage (NCBI taxonomy): Eukaryota > Metazoa > Chordata > Chondrichthyes > Heterodontiformes > Heterodontidae > Heterodontus > Heterodontus francisci. Next base: position 97,504 of record NW_027142279.1, read on the forward strand.
ATTTTCCTTTCCATTTCGTTCCCCCCCACATCCCCCCTCTCTCTCTTCTCTATTTCCCTCTCTGTTACTTGCTCTCGAACACTCTTGCTCTTTGTGGTTGGTTTATCTCCGACTTCTCCAATCGATCTTCAATAACTGAAATTCCTCATCCCTGGAACCATACTCGTGAATCTTTTCCGTTCTCTCTCCCTATGACTTATCAACAGGGTAGATGCAGGTAAGATGTTTCCCTTGGTTGGGGAGTCTACAACCAAGGTGCACAATTTCAAAATAAGGGGGAAGCCACTTGGGACTGAGATGAGGAGAAATTTCTTTACTCAGAGGGTTGTGAATCTTTGGAATTCTCTATCCCAGAGGGCTGTGGAAGCTCAGTCATTGAGTATGTTTAAAGCAGAGATTAACAGATTTCTAAATACCAATGACATAAAGGGATATGAGGATAGTCTGGAGAAAAGGCATTGATGTGGATGATCAGCCATGATAGTATTGAATGGCAGAGCAGTCTCAATGGGCTGAATGGCCTAATCCTGCTCCCTGTCTCACTGCAGTTACTGTTCCCTCTCACCATCTTAAATCCTTAAAAAAATTAAACACCTCCATTAGATTCCCCTGTCAATATTCTCATGTCGGGACTGCAAGCCTTGTCTATGCAACATTTCTTCATAATTTAACAGACTGGATGCTGGTGAAGTTAATGCATGGTTTCGGTTCTGGGAGCTGTGTCACTTTATTGCTGCTGGCTGAGCCTGTGAATTATAAATAGACAAGCTTGGATATAGTTAACAGATCAGACAGCCTCTGTGGGGAGTGAAAAGGAGTTAACATCATCAGCGAGAGAGGGACCAATAACTGCAGTGAGATAGAGACACCAGCAGATGGAGATGGTGAGAGGGGGAGTAACTGCAGTGAGACAGGGCCACCAGTAGATGGAGATGGTGAGAAGTGGGGACATTAACTGCAGTGAGAGAGGGACATCAGCAGATGGAGATGGTGGGAGGGGGACAGTAACTGCAGTGAGAGAGGGACACCAGCAGATGGCGATGGTGAGAGGGGGAGTAACTGCAGTGAGGCAGGGACACCAGCAGATGGAGATGGTGGGAGGGGGAGTAACTGCAGTGAGAGAGGGACACCAGCAGATGGAGATGGTGAGAGGGGGAGTAACTGCAGTGAGACAGGGTCACCAGCAGATGGAGGTGGTCAGAGGGGGGACAGTAACTGCAGTGAGAGAGGGACACCAGCAGATGAAGATGGTGGGAGGGGGACCGTAACTGCAGTGAGAGAGTGTCACCAGCAGATGGAGATGGTGAGAGGGGGCAGTGGCTGCAGTGAGAGAGGGACACCAGCAGATGGAGATGGTGGGAGGGGGACAGTAACTGCAGTGAGAGAGTGTCACCAGCAGATGGAGATGGTGAGAGGGGGAGTAACTGCAGTGAGGCAGATGGAGATGGTCAGAGGGGTGACAGTAACTGCAGTGAGAGAGGGTCACCAGCAGATGGAGATGGTGAGAGGGGGGCAGTGACTGCAGTGAGAGAGGGACACCAGCAGATGGAGATGGTCAGAGGGGGGCAGTGACTGCAGTGAGAGAGGGACACCAGCAGATGGAGATGGTCAGAGGGGGGCAGTGACTGCAGTGAGAGAGGGAAACCAGCAGATGGAGATGGTGGGAGGGGGACAGGAACTGCAGTGAGAGAGTGTCACCAGCAGATGGGGATGGTGAGTGGGGGAGTAACTGCAGTGAGGCAGATGGAGATGGTCAGAGGGGTGACAGCAACTGCAGTGAGAGAGGGTCACCAGCAGATGGAGATGGTGAGAGGGGGGCAGTGACTGCATCGAGAGAGGGACACCAGCAGATGGAGATGGTCAGAGGGGGGCAGTGACTGCAGTGAGAGAGGGACACCAGCAGATGGGGATGGTGGGAGGGGGACAGTAACTGCAGTGAGACAGGGTCACCAGCAGATGGAGATGGTGAGAGGGGGAGTATGCCGTCCAGTTGTGGTCACCACACTTTCGGAAGGATGAGTGTCCTTGACAGGCTGCAGAGGAGATTTACCAGAATGGTTCCAGGGATGTTACATGGTTAGATTGGAGAATATGGGGTGGTTTTCCTTTGAGCAAAGGCGATTGAGGGGAGATCGGATAGGAGATGTACACGATTGTGACAGTGTTAGATAAAGTAGACAGAGTAAACCTGTTCCCATTAGTGGATGGTGCAAGGACTATTGGTCACAGGTTGATGATTTTGGACAATAGATACTGGGGTATTTGAGGAAGAACCTCTATACACAGTGAGTGGTAACAACAGGGAATTCACTGCCTACCAGGGTGGTGGAAGTGGAGACAATGAATGATTTCAAAAGGAAATTGAATGGACACTTGAAGGGGATAATCTTGCTAGACCGCAGGGATAGAGAGGTGGAATGGAATTGACTAGATTGCATGGACTCGATGGGCCGAATGGCCTCCTTCTGTACCATACTGGCTGTATGACTTTCTGGCTAACTGGCTGTAAAGTGTTTTCAAATGACATGGTGTTGCAAAGGTCACCAATAGAGATACACAGGGGCTCGTTGGTTTGCTGAGCTTTCCAGATGCTGCTGCTCACAGGTGGGTGTTTTAGGGGCAGGTTGGGAGGGTGGGGATGTTTTTGTCTCACTCTGCTGCAGGGTTGTATCGCTGTGCCCAATCTTGCTGCACAGTAGTAGGTCGCAGTGTCTGTCGGCTGGGGGTCGCCCAGCTGCAGGGAGAATCGGTTGCTTGCAGAGTCATGTTGCACAGTGAACCGCTTCTCAAAGCCTGGCCCACAGCTGCCGTGCTCATTGCACATCCACTCTACTGCCTTCCCCTCCTGCCTGTACCAGTGCATGGTGTAGCTGCCCATGCTGGCTCCCTCCAAGCTGCAGCCGAGGGCGAGGGGCTTCCCCGGTCGAATAGAAGCCGCGGCTGGAGTCTGGACCACAGTGGGTGCAGACTGAACCCCTGGAACACATTCCATAAAAGAAAGTAATTCAGAATCATGGAAGGAAAATGGTAGCATAAATCATAAAATCTAACAGAATAGAAAGAGGCCGTTCTGCCCATCGTATCTGCGCTGGCTGTTTGAAAGAGCAATCGAGTTAGTCGCACTTGCCCCTGCTCCTACCCCATTGCCCTCCCAATTTCCCCGCTCCAAGCACTGATCCAATAGCCATTTGGGAGATTACTATTGAATCTACTTCCTCCTGCTGAAGGGATAGCACTTACAAAAAATCCAATGTCCAAGCAATAAGATGACCAAGATTGAGATGTTTTTAGCTGAGACTGCCATCGCCCTTCTCAGAAGCAGAGAGGCAGCCCTTACTGAGCAACAAGCCAGCGCCTGGTAAATGGAAATGCCACCGGTTGTGATGAAGAGAGTGGAACGATTGGCCGCCCATCCTGTACCTCGACTACGCCTGTCAGCAGAGTGAACAAATGAGGAGCACTTCCCTCGGCAGCATTGCTGTTATTTTTGCAGATTCCTGCAAGCCCCTTAGCCCGACTTTCTCTCTTCCCTTCCCAACATTCCCACCTTTCCTTCCATGGAATATTGCCTTATTTTTTGATTGGTCAGGAACGTGCTGACCATGTGAAAGATAGGTAGGAAAACAAATTGTGAGGAGGGCACAAAGAGTCTGCAGAGGGATATAGATAGGTTAAGTGAGTGGGCAAAAAATTGGCAGATGGAGCATACTGTGGACAAATGTGAGCTTGCCCACTTTGGCAGGAAGAATGGGAATTCAGAATATTATTTAAATAGAGAGAGACTGCATGTCTCGACAGGACAGAGGGATCTGGGGTCCTGGTACGTGAATCACAAAAAGTCAACATGCAAGTACAGCGAGTGATTAGGGCGGCAAATGAAATGTTGTTGTTTATTGCAAAGGGAATAGAATATAAAAGTAGGGAAGTGTTGCTACAGCTGTACAGGGCCTTAGTTAGACCACATCTGGAGTACTGAGTAAAGTATTGGTCTACGTAATTAAGAAAGGACATAAATGCATTGGAATTAGTTCAGAGAAGGTTCACTCGGCTGATACCTGGAATGAAGGGGTTGTCTTATGAGGAAATGTTGAGCAGTTTGAGCCGATACCCACTGGAGTTTAGAAGAATGAGAGGTGATCTTACTGAGACATGTAATAATTTAAGGGTGATTGACAGCTTGGAAGCCGAGAGGATGTTTCCCCCTGGTGGGCGAATCTAGAACTAGGCAGCATAATTTCAAAATAAGTGATTGGCAGATGGAGTAAAATGTGGGGAAGAATGAGGTTGTTCACTTTGGTTGTAAGAATATAATTTTTTACAAGGCGCGAATCTTCCCGATGTTGATGTTCAGAGAGGCTTGGGTGTCCCCGTACATGAGACTCAGTAAGTTCACATGCAGGTGCAGCAAGAAATGAGCAAGGCAAATGGCCTGTTGGCCTTTATTGCAAGTGGGATTGGAGTACAGGAATAAGGAAGTCTTGTTACAATTGGCCAGCGCTTTGGTAAGATCACACCTGCTTTACTGTACACAGTTGTGGTCTCCATATCCGAGGAAGGCTACACTTGCCTTGGTGGCAGTACAACGAAGGGTCACTCCATTGGTTCCTGGGATGAGAGGTTTGTCCTATGATGAGAGAGCCTGTAGTCTATGGAGTTTAGAAGAATGAAAGGTGATCTCAGTGAAACATACAAGATTCTGAAGGTGCTTGACTGGGTAAACACTGAGAAGTTGCTTCCCCTGGCTGGGGAATCTATTTCAGCCTCAGGATAAGGGGCCAAGCATTTGGGACTGAGATAAGGAGAGGTTTCTTCACTCAAAGGGTGGTAAATCTTTGGAATTCTCTACCCTCGGGGGTGGTGGATGCTCCATTATTGAATATATTTCAGGTTGTGATAGACAGATATGTGGTCACTCAGGGACTGAAGGGATATGGGGAGCGGGTGGAAAAGTGGAGTTGAGTTCGAGGATCAGTCATGATGGAATTGAATGACAGAGCAGGATCGACGGGCCGAATAGTCCACTCCTGCTCCGATTTCTCATGTTATTCTAAAATCTAGTCATTTGATTCATGATGATTCCATTAACACAATCGAAAAACCCGTTAACTTTTACTGCAGGCTCTTTACATCAGTCTTCACCCTTCAATGATCTGACCAGAATAATTCTCTGCTGACCTTTTTCAGTGTCTTCCCTGCAAGTGATACTTGGATTCATTTCTGGCCCCATCAACGTACATAACACAACATTTGCCTAAATTTAATGCCAGTTGCCATTGTGTGGCCTAATCCCCTGCCACAGGTAAATCACTTTGGATTCCACAGGACCCCTCTACTGTCTTAACCCGTGCACAGATTTTAGTGACATCTGCAAACATTCTTTTATTACTTCATTGGACGTGGGAGTCACTGGCCAGGCCAGCAATTATTGCCCATCCCTAATCGCCCTTGAGAAGGTGGTGGTGAGCTGCCTTCTTGAACCGCTGCAGTCCATGTGAGGTGGGTACACCCACAGTGCTGTTAGGAAGGGAGTTCCAGGATTTTGACCCAGCGACAGTGAAGGTACAGCAATATAGTTCCAAGTCAGGATGGTGTGTGACTTGGAGGGGAACTTGCAGGTGGTGGTGTTCCCATGCATTTGCTGCACTTGTCCTTCCAGATTGAGGTCGCGGGTTTGGAAGGTGCTGTCGAAGGAGCCTTGGTGCGTTACTGCAGTGCATTGTGAAGCTGGTACACACTGCTGCCACTGTGCGTCTGTGGCGGAGGGAGTGAATATTTAAGGTGGTGTTTGTTTAGTTAGATTCCCCCAGCTGCTGTGGTGGGATTTGAACTCTTGTGCTCTGGATCATTCGGTCGAAGCCTCAGGATTACTAGTCCCAGTAACATAACAGCAATGCTACCATACCCCCAGAGACTGGGGTAAGGTGTATTACACAATTCCCAAGTTTTTGCCGTGTTTCCTTGCATTCTAGTTGCACTGTGTGTATCCTAGTGAGCCCCGCAGTAGTAAGTGCTGTTGTCTTGGAGCCAGGAGCTTTTCAAGGACAGAGGGAAAGTGTTGGCCTGAGTCTCGTGCTGGGTTTCAATCCTTTTCCTGTAGTTCGATGCAGAAAGTACACTCTATCTGATCCATTCCAGGCAGTCACCAATCTGCAATTACCAGTCCAAACAACACTCAGTCATGTTGCCCTGCCCAATGCTTCTGTGGAACGTGGGTTCCTCCACGGGAACCAGAGCATTGACCACTGGGGACTGGAGAACCATCTAACATCTAACAAGATTCTTCACACAGTATGGCAGATCAATGGGGAGAGAACGACAGTGGGCCACAGGGAGGGACAGAGGCAAAAGCAGAAGAGAGGGAATAAGAAGGAGACAAATTATTCTTCTAGAGTCACGCTGCTACATTCACACTTATATTTGCTCCACAGGTTAAGCCCAATTATAAATCAGATTTATTACATTGATAAAACTATAAATGCACCAAACTCGGAAGGATGAATACAAACCAATTCAGTCTGCATCTGAGAAAAAAGAAAATTGGTAATGTTTAATGATGATACTCTGTCAGAATAATCCGAACTGCTGTTCACATCAAGGAACAGTAAATTATTTCAATTTGGTTGACGAGGAGATTATGTATAGCAATGCATAAAGTAACTATTACGAACATTAATGTCATCAACAATGGGACCAAATGGGGACAGTGGCGTTTCCTGTCTTAAAACTGGAAAGCAGGAATATGGAAAGCAGATCTCAAAATACTTTGAGATTCTTTTCAGAGGTGGAGGCTCGTTATAAGCAGTGTGATCAAACCGCCCCTGCTGCTGTGGAAACTGCAGATAGGTCAAATAACCAGTGTCACTGGCGTTGTATTCCTTGCAGAGCACCCTCTGACCACATCATACCAACAAAACCTTAGAGGGGAACAGAGCCGGACAGGCAGAGGCCATCCCGGGGAACCCCACATAGGGAGAAATAAAGAGAGAATGAGAGAGAGAGAACAACTGGGAGGGAGCAAGGGAGAGGTAGACTGAGGCAAAGACAGAGAGAGAGAGACTGACTGATCAACAAAGCCACTGAGAGATGGAATGATTCAGGGAAAATTAGTTCGAAAGAGAGAGAGAGAGAGAGATTGAGAGAACGAGTGACAGATAGAGAGAATGAGGCAATAGGAGGTGTAGAGACAGACAGGGAGAGACAGAGACAGAGCGAAACAGAGACAGGAAATGAGAGGAGATAGGCAGAATTAATTAGAGACAGAGAGACAGAATGAGACTGAGTGCGTGTGAGAGAGAAATAGAGACAGACAGCAAGAGAAAGCGTGGAAATGAGAGGCGAGAAAGAGAGGGGAAGGAAAGAAGAGAGTGAGATAAAGAGGGAGAATGAGAATGGGTGTGTGTGTGAGAGACAGAAAGAGCAACAGAGCTGAGAGGAAATGAGAGAAGGAAAGAGAGACAGGGATAAAGAAAGAGAATGAGAGTGAGTGTGTGTGAGAGAGGAAAGATAACAAGAGCAACAGAGACAGAGAAACAGGCATGAAGAGAGAGAGAAAGGAAACAATTTTACAGAACAATGTAAACGATGTTTTTTATAATCAATATTGGTGAAGTCTGATGTGTTTCCTGGTCCTAGCTCGCCATCTGCTGTCCCCCTGGAGGAGAAAACACCCCAAAAATACAAAAACAACTGCAGCAGAAAAAAACACTAACAATTTCAACAATAACTTCAACAGTAAAAATAAAAGCACCAATGAAAAGGATGGTACAGTGGCCCAGTTGTTAGCACCGCAGCCTCATAGCTCCAGCGACCCAGGTTCAATTCTGGGGACTGCCTGTGTGGAGTTTGCAAGTTCTTCCTGTGTCTGCGTACTTTCCTCTGGGTGCTCCGGTTTCCTCCCACATGCCATTATAAATTGCCCGTGGTATAGGTAGGTGGGAGGGAAATACAGGGACAGGTGGGGATGTGGTAGGAATATGGAATGAGTGTAGGATTAGTATAAATGGGTGGTTGGTGGTCGGCACTGACTTGTCGACTCAAGCAAGTGATTCAGGTTTGCACAACGCCTCCCTCCCTGATGGGGAACCCACGCCCCTCTCTCTACCATTGGCTGCCAGTAGTTGCTGTTGCAAATGTTGGTATCATTCTGCTGCTGAGGTTGTTGTTGTATTTGCTGGTGTTTTCCTCCGGCTGAGGTTGTTGAATTTGTTGGTGTTTGAATCTCCTGCTGATCTGTTGTTGAATTTGTTGGCCTTGTTCTCCTGCTGAGGTAGTTGTTGTGTTGGTTGGTGTTTTCCCTGCTGAGGTTTTTGTTGTACTTGTTGTTTTCTTCCCTGCTTAAATTGTTGTTCAATTCGGTTTTTGCATGCTGAGGTTGTTGTTGTATTTTTGGTGTTTTTCTTTCCCTGCTGAGGTTATTTTCTCTTTTTTAATTCATTCATGGGATTTTGGGCGATGCTGGTTGAGGTCAGCATTTATTGTCCATCCCTAATTGCCCCTTCAGAAGGTGGTGGTGAGCTGCCTTCTTGAACCACTGCAGTCCATGTAGTGTAGGTACACCCACAGTGCTGTTAGGAAGGGAGTTTCAGGATTTTGACCCACAGTTAGTGAAGGAACAGCCGATATAGTTCCAAGTCACGATGGTGTGTGACTTGGAGGAGAACCTGCAAGTGGTGGTGTTCCCATGCATCTGCTGCCCTTGTCCTTCGAGGTGGTAGAGGTTGCGGGTTTGGAAGGTGTTGACGGAGGGAGCCTTGGTAATTGCTGCAGTGCATCTTGCAGATGGTACACACTGCTGACACTGAGCATCAGTGGTGGAGGGAGTGAATGTTTGTAGATGGGGTGCCAATCAAGCGGGCTGCTTTGTCCTCGACGGTGTCGAGCTTCTTGAGTGTTGTTGGAGCTGCACCCATCCAGGCAAATGGACAGTATTCCATCACACTCCTGACTTGTGCCTTGTAGATGGTTAACAGGCTTTGGGGAGTCAGGAGGTGAGTTACTGGTTGCAGGATTCCTAGCCTCTGACCTGCTCTTGTAGCCACAGTATTTATATGGCTACTCCAGTTCAGATTCTGTTCAATGGCAATCCCCAGGATGTTGATAGTGGGGGATTCAGCGATGGTAATGCCATTGAATGTCAAAGGGAGATGGTTATATTCTCTCTTGTTGTAGATGGTCAATGCGTGGCACTTGTGTGGCACGAATGTTACTTGCCACTTATCAGCCCAAGCCTGGATGTTGTCCAGGTCTTGCTACATCTGAACACAGGCTGCTTCAGAATCTGAGCTGTCACGAATGATGCTGAACATTGTGAAGTCATCAGTGAACATCCCCACTCTGACCTAATGATTGAAGGGAATTTCATTTATGAAGCCGTTGGAGATGGTGGAACAGGACGTACCCGGGGATGGCGATAGCGAGGTCTGCGACATTGTCTGTAAGGCATGATTCCCTGAGTTTGACTATGTCAGGTTGTTGCTTGACAGCTCTCCCAACCTTGGCACAAGGCCCGAAATGTTGGTAAGGAGGACCGTGCAGATTCAACATGTTGTTGCATCTGCTGCTGTGTTTCACCTGCTGAAGTTGTCTTTGTTGCTTTTCTCCTCCTGACGCACTTCTTGAATTCTGTTGGTGTTTTTTTCTCCTCCTGACATTGGTTGGTGAGCTTTTTTTTGCCAACGTTGCTTCTGAATTTGTTGGTGTTTTCCCTCGCTGAGGCTGTTGTTGCATTTGTTGATGCTTTTCGTGCTGAGGTTTTTATTGCATTTGTTGTATTGCCCAGAGGAGGTTACAGAGATAAGGAGGGTTGTTGGGCTGGAGGAGGTTACAGTGATAGGGAGTATTGTAGGGGCTGGAGGAGGTTACAGTGATAGGGAGTATTGTAGGGGCTGGAGGAAGTGACAGAGAGAGGGAGGGATGTAGGGCTCGAGGAGGTTTCAGAGATAGAGAGGATTGTCGGGGCTGGAGGAGGTTACAGAAATAGGGAAGCTTGTCGGGGGCTGGAGGGGGTTACGGAGATAGGGAGGGTTGCATTACCTTAAGCAGGATACAGACATAGGGAGGATTGGAGGGGCTGGAGGAGGTTACAGAGACAGGGATAATTGTCACTGTTCATCGAGTGTACTCAGTGTTAACCCCAGTATCATTCTGGTGAATCTCAGCTGTATCTGGACTCAGGCAAACAGCTGCTTGTTGAGGAAGGTGCCCAGACTGTGTGCAATATTCCAGATGTAGTCGAACCAGAGCCTCCTACAACTGTGGCATTACCTCCAAACCCTTTGTATTGTAGCTTCTTCCATTAATCACACGTTCCACAATGCATGACTGGATGCACGCATACACCACACACACACTCCCAACTCTCTCTCTCTCCCACCCCCTCTCTCTCCTCAGTTTGTTTGACTATGTTGTTAGTTGTGCATCTTTGTCCTTCAGCTGATCTTATCTGTGCCTCTGATATGAAGAGTCTATTGTTCTCAGTCCTTGACAAACACAACAGCTTCCTGCTTTGCAAAAGTTGACATTTACCTAGTTGACACACGGCACAACATTCAAATCTGTTAGTCCCAGGGAATGCAAATATCAAAGCCGGCTCAGAAGTGTTAATGAGTCCATTGTGGGACTGAATGAATATCTGACAACCTGGCATGGACACAGGGGCACTGACAGAATCAGCAATCCAGAGAGAATGGAAACTGTGGAAACTATCAAGGACTAGGCGTTGGACATGGGCTGGTTGGAACTGAGATGCACATTCAGACGCCCCTTTTCACAGGCAGTGTAACATTGAGTAACAATGTGCTTCAAGGTGATTGTGATTACTGAGGGGACAGTGACATTGTGAATCTGTCACAGGAATATTATCTGGAGCCCTGGACTGACTGCACTGCCCAATGTGCTAATGATCTAACAGAGAAATGTGGGGACAGACGAATCCTACCCCATCAGAAACAAATCCTAGAATAGTACAACAGAGGGAGGCCATTCGGCCCATCGAGGGTTTGTCATCTCTTTCGAAAATCAACCCAGTTAATCCAACTCCGCTCTCTTTCACCATTTCCCTCAATTAATTCCCCTTCAAGTATTGAGCCAATTCCCTTTTTGAATAATACCATTGAATTTCCACCACCCTATCAGACATTGCCCTCCAAATCCAAACCACTCATGATATTAAAAAACATTTATCCTCATGTCACCTCTGGTACCTTTGCCCATCACATTAAAGCTGTGCCCTCTGGTGATCTATCGAATCTCCCCTTAACCTTCTCTGCTCTCAGGAGAAAGTCCCTTTCTAGCCCAGTCTTTTTACTTGACTGAATTTCCTCACCAACTGAACCATCCGAGAAAATCTCTTCTGCACCCTCTCCAAAGCCTACAGGTGTTTCCTAAAGTGTGGTGCCCAGAATTGTTCCAACAGGGACCGAACTGGTGTTTTATACAGGTTTGGCATGACTCCCGGAGTTTTGTACTCGACCTCTCTATTTACAAAGCCCAGACTGTAATATGATTTATTAATCGCTTTCTCAACCTACCCTGTCACCTTTAAATATTCCTGCACAAGCACCCCCAGGTCTCTCTGTTCTTGCACCACTTCACAAATTGTTTTGTTTCATCTCTCCTCATTCTTGCAGTCAAAATCAAACATATCAAAGACTAATCCCACCCATATCTGGGACAAATTACCTGCTTATTATTATTCGGTCAGTCATGGACAATGGTCTGCCAGTAACTCTATAAAGTTTACATGCAACACTTTTCCTTCCAAAAAACAACATCCTCGGTGGTTCTTGTATTGGAGTTTATACCTGAAGCCCACTGCTATCTCAATGTTGGCAGTTGAGGAGCAGTCAGTGACTGAGACATTAACATCTGGTCAGGGACCCCTCACAATATCCCATGTCCTGAATACTCAAACACTCTCTCACTGAGAAATTTATGTCCTCCTCATTCTGGTTTGTATGTGTTACTAACGCTGTATCTGTGCTATTTCGGAGATGGTATCACTGTCGCTGATGTGAGGATTTCATTGTTCTCATTCTGTGACTATATTCTGAAAAACACAATCATTTACTTTAACCCCATCGACCTCAAGGAGGAAAATGGAAGTCCGATCATTTGTCTCTCTGGAACATCTTGTTTCTCTGCCCCCTCTCATCATCCCCCCAATACTGACCCACTACTGATAAGAGAGGCATGTCTCCTGTGAATATTCTCTCCCTAATACTTAGTGCCTATGAAAGATCAAATATACACAGCCAACTGGCAAATACTAACTTTAATATTCAGAGTCCCTGTCCCAGGCTCCAATCTCCCTCCACCCTCCCTGTTGGGTAACTGAAGACAAGTTATGTTACAATAACAAAGCTCCGTGGGTTAGCATGGGCCCAGGAGAAATATTAATGTTGTTTAGTAAGGCAGATAGTTTCACCAAAAGGCCTTCGTTTGCATAGATTATGTCATATCATTCATCATGACTAAATGTAAATATTTCAGCCAACCAGCACTGCAGTCAATCCGCCGTGGTGTATATAGGGGTTGGAGCTGTCACTGAGATTGACACTGTTCACAGCAGAGTGGACCCGAGACTGAGGAGCAAGCAGCTGGAATTGAACCGACAGCATCTCCCACCCAGCGACATCTACTTTGGAGACTTTGGTAAGCAGTCGGGTATGGGAGGCCTGTCAGAAAAAGCAAAGGAGTTTGTCACTTGCTAGGTGTTGACCCAGGGGGTGTGTGTCCTGCTTCTCCTGAAACAACACCATCTTCAGTCATAACCTTTGCCAGAAATTCAAAGAGGTTTGTTACAGGGATGCAGGAGACAGACCTGGAGGAGAGAGTCAGGAACACATGCAATTATTCATAAAAGCTTTGGAGAGTGGAAAGGGTGAAGGATTGGAGTCAAGTTCCTGATGTTTAACAAGAACATGTAGCTGAGCTCACCTCTGTCTGTAAGAGTCCCAGTGAGAGAGAGATAATTAGATGGAGCTCACCACTCTGAACAGATATACTGACGAACTCCTCGGCAACTCCCTATTTAATATTCCCTCCAATTCCCTACTCGGTAATCTCTCTCAAATGTTTGTCTTGTGTTTCCCTTTCCAGAATCTCAGCCAGTAAGATGTGGACTCTGCTGATCATTCTGGGTTACCTGAGTGAGTAACTTTCATTCTCGACAAAGTTCACCCCCAGTACAACTAGAACAAGCTGTGTTTATTCAAACCGTTACATAGAATAATATCCCAAGATGTTCCACAGAAATCTGATTGAAGAAATGTCTGACACGGCAGGGAAGGAGATGATTGGAGGTCTGACTGTTAGTTTAAAAGAGCAGACGGAGGTGGAGAGGCAGAAAGGTTTAGGAGGCTGGACATCTTGAAGCCACATCAGACACTGCTGGAGGAAAGGGAGTGGAGGGAAGTTCTACAGGAGGCTTGGGTCAGAGAAACAGAGAGTTGGTGAAGATTACAGAAATGTGGTGGGAGAGGGCGGGAGAGGTCATGAGAGAATTTGAACAGGAAGATGGAAATTGTACATCAAAGGCGTTTGCAGCTGTGAACCAATGTGGGTCAGAGAGCACAGGGGTGATGTGTGACTTAAACTTTCTGCAAGATAACATACAACAAGCAGTGTGTTGGAGGAGACCTGACTTCTGGAAAGTGGAAGCTGGGAGGCTGGCCAGGAGTGGATTAGAAGATTTGATTCTCCAGAAGGTAGAGGGTTTTTGGTAGAGGATTGGCTGAGGCAAAATCTGTGATGGTGGATATTAAGGAGGTTGTAATTGGATGTCCTTGTGATGAGGAGGCGACAGGGAAGGAAGCTGGGCACAGTCAGAAGCTGATGAGAAATTGGAGAGGGACAAGATAGATTCTCGGGATACGCTAGAGGTAGCAGTGCTGGAGTGGGTAGGGAAGACACTGCAGGAGATTCTCTGGCTGAGACTAGACTGGGTTGAGTGGAAATAGGCCAGAGCAGTTCCACCCAGCTGGACATGGAAGGAGAGGTGTTGGCGATGGATAGTGTGGTGAATTGTGTCAAAGACTGCCGACAATTCGAGAAGGATGATCAGAAACAGTATTCCTGACTTGGCTCTTGCAGCTTCTCTGCTGCTCAAACCCTTTAGCAGTACTTTGGTACCTCTAGACTTGACTATTCCAAAGATCTCCTGGCTGATCTCTCACATTCCACCTTCTGTACATTTTGGTCATCCAGTATGATACTGCCCAAGTCCAGTTCACCTTTCATCTCCGTGCTCACTGACCTACACTGGCTCCCGGTTCAGCAAGGCCTGGATTTCAATATTCTCACAATCGTTTCCAGATCCTTCTATCACCTCGCCGTTCCCTACCGCTGAAATCATCTCCAGCCCCACAACCCTCGGAGATCTCTGCGCTCCTCTAATTCAGGCCTCTTGAGTATTCCCGATTCGAATCCCTTCCACCATTGGCAGCTGTGCCTTCACCTGCCGAGGCTTAACGCTATGGAATTCTCTCCCTCAACTTCTCCGTCTCTCCACCTCTCTTTCCTCCTTTCAGACACTCCTTAAAACGTACCTATTTGACATAGCATTTGGCCACCTGCCCAACCAGCTGCTTCTGTGGATTGGTGTCAGTTCGGGATGGTAACACACCGATGAAGTGCTTTGGGACATTTTATTACATCAAAGGCAGTACATAAACGCAGGTTGTTGTTGGTTTTGAGACTACACGTTCCCTCTGCAGGACCCACCAGTCACACTGGGTCGCTTGTGCTCCACCTGGCAGTTCTCGCTCCTCCTCCACTTTACATCTTTCCTACTGGGATGAAGTGAAGCTGAGATATTTACTGCTTTCTGTTACCTGAGAGCTGGTGGTTAATCTAGAATAGGGAGGACTGTCTGTGAGCAGTGAGTTAGAGGGGGAGGCTGAGCTGGGAGACAGATGGAAACCCAGTTTAGAGAAGGAGGACATTTTCCAGCTTTAATCTGGGGGGTTTTGACCAGGGCAGAGGGTGAAACTGAGATTATTGGTATTTCGGGAGGGTACAAGGCGCTGTGTAACATTAACTGCACTTTATATTAACATTAAACATCTTTCTGTCACTCAGTCACAGACTCCACACTCACTGACCCGTGTGTAAATCACACAGTCCTGGACCAGCCCTGGAGGAGCATCGATTGTGATGTCACTGTGGGCTCCGGTCAGGAGAAGTGTGATGATAATCTTGCTCAAGGATGGTACAGATTTAAAAGGTAATGTAAAGGAACAAATTCTGGGTAAATCAGTTAATGAGGGAGGAGTAATGGATTTCCCCCAGTTTCTGGCACTATCTGTTGTTACCAGTCTCTCTAACAGTTAATATTTACCATCAGTTCAGGGACTGACTCTGTGATTAACTGTTTCAGTTCTGGTGGATGGAAGATTCCGGACACTGTTGTCCCAGATTTTCACTGCTCCACACGTGCCACAGGCTGGTTACAGGGTAATTTCCGTCTTAAAAATATCAGATTTACATTCACTGTCCAGCACTGTTCACGTGGGTTACCTTCTTCAATATTTATAAACTCTCATTTCAGGTTCCCATCCTAGTGTGGGACAGGGGGAAGTAACGAGGACAGTTTGTTTTAACAAGGCTGGAAATCGCTGTCACTGGACCCAGGAAATAAAGATCATAAACTGCAGCAGTTATTTTGTTTATGAGTTGAAGCCTCCACCCGACTGTAACGCTGCTTATTGTACAGGTAGATTGCTGTTTGTATATGGTGCAGATGGGTGATTCTGGGATGTCCCGTGTCACCCATGGGAATGAGACAGTTTACTCACTGCCCTCCTTTTTGTAAGGGACACAGTGAATAAAGGATCTGTAAAACAGAGTGAACTCTTCACTAAAACTCTAGGGAACTGAACCAGACGCTCGCTGTCTGGAGAGAGGGCTGGCATGTCTGGGTAGTATTCTGTCAGGTCTGCAATTGAGGAGATTCAGGTTTTCTGGTGAGTGTCAGACACAGCAGCAGGATCCTGACAGACTCTATGTGAAGGGCAGTCACTCTCACCTCACCTCTTGAGTTCAGCTCTTTTGTCCATGTTTGAACCACACTGTAATGAGGTCAGGAGCTAAGTGACCCTGGCGGAACCCAAACTGACCATCACTGAACAGGTAACTGCTGAGTAAGTGCCGCTTGATAGCACTGTCAACGACACCTTCCATCATCTTACTGATGATAGAGAGTAGACTGATGGGACGGTAATTGGGTGGGTTGAACTTGCCCTGCTTTGACTTGTCCTGCTTTTTATGCACAGGACATGCCTGGGCAGTTTTCCACATTGCAGGGTAGATGCCAGTGTTGTAGCTGTACTGGAACAGCTTGGCTAAGGATGCAACAAGTTCTGGAGCACAGGTCTTCAGTACTACTTCCGGGATATTGTCAGGGCCCATAGCCTTTGCAGTATCCAGTGCCTTCAGTCATTTCTTGATATCAAGCGGAGTGAATCGAATTGACTGAAGACTGACATCTGTGATGCTGGGGATTGCAGGAGAAGGCCGAGATGGATCATCAACTCAGCACTTCTGGCTGAAGATTTTTGCAAATGCTTCAGCCTTATCTTTTGCACTGATGTGCTGGGCTCCCTGATCATTGAGGATGGGGATATTTGTGGGGCCACCTCCTCCAGTTAGTTGTTTAATTGTCTACTACCATTCACGACTGGATGTGGCAGGACAAGAAATACTGGAATCACTCAGCGGGTCTGGCAGCATCTGTGGAAAGAGAAGCAAAGTTAACGTTTCGGGTCAGCGACCCTTCTTCGGAACTCATTTGATCCGTTGGTTATGGGATCGCTTAGCTCTGTCCATCGCATGCTAATTATGCTGTTTGGCATGCAGATAGTCCTGTGTTGTAGCTTCACCAGGCTGACACCTCATTTTGAGGTATGCCTTGTGCTGCACTTTGCATGCCCTCCTGCACTCTTCATGGAACCAGGTTTGGTCTCCTGGCTTGATGGTCATGATCGAGTGGGGGATATACCGGACCATGAGGTTACAGATTGTAGTTGAGTACAATTCTGCTGCTGCTGTTGTTCCCACAGCACCTCATGGATGCCCATTGTTACATTGCTAGATTTGTTTGAATCTATCCCATTTAGCATGGTGATAGTGCCACACAACACGATGGACGGTATCCTCAATGTGAAGGTGGGACTTTGGCTCCACAAGGACTGTGCGGTGGTCACGCCCACCAAGACTGTCATGGACAGATGGATATGTGGCAGGCAGATTGGTGAGGATGAAGTCAAGTATATTTTCTCCTCTTGTTGGTTCTGTCATCACCTACCGCAGTCCCAGACTAGCAGCTTTGTCTTTTAGGACACGGCTAGCTCGGTAAGGAGTGGGCTGCAGTGACTGAGAGGAGTGGTCTGCAGAGACTGAGGGGAGTGGGATGTAGTGACTGAGCGAATGAGATGCGGTGACTAGGTGGAGTAGGATACAGTGAATGTGGGGAGTGGGATGTAGTGACTGAGGGGAGTGGGGTGGAGTGACAGGGGAGTGGGAGGTAGTGACTAAGGGGTGTGGGATGCAGTGATTGAGTGGAGTGGGAAGTAGCGACTGAGGGGAGTGGGATGCAGAGACTGAGGGGAGTGGGATACAGTGACTGAGCGAATGAGATGCGGTGACTAGGTGGAGTAGGATACAGTGAATGTGGGGAGTGGGATGTAGTGACTGAGGGGAGTGGGATGTAGTGACTGAGGGGAGTGGGATGTAGTGACTGAGGAGAGTGGGGTGTAGTGACTGAGGAGAGTGGGGTGTAGTGACAGGGGAGTGGGAAGTAGCGACTGAGGGGAGTGGGATACAGAGACTGAGGGGAGTGGGATACAGTGACTGACGGGAGTGGGATGTAGTGACTAAGGGGAGTGGGATGCTGTAATTGAGGGAAGTGGGATGTAGTGACTACTGAGTGTGATGTGGTAACTGAGGGGAGTAGGATGTAGAGAAGCGGGGAGTGAGGTGCAGTGACTGAAGGGAATGGTATAGAGTGATTCGGTGGAGTGGGTACAGTGACATAGAGAAGTGGGATGCAGTGATTGAGGGGAGTGGGATGCAGTAATTGAGGGGAGTGGGATGCAGCGACTAAGGGGAGAGGGATGCAGTGACTGAGGGCAGTGAGATGTAGTGACTGAGGGGAGTGGGATGTAGTGACTGTGGGGAGTGGGATGTAGCGACTGATGGGAGTGGGTGCACTGACTGAGGGGAGTGGGTGCAGTGAGTGAGGGGAGTGGGATGCTGTAATTGAGGGAAGTGGGTGTAGTGACTGAGGGGAGTGGCATGCAGTGACTCAGGGGAGTGTGATTCAGTGACTGTGGGGATTGGGATACAGTGACTGTGGGGAGTGGGATACAGTGACTGAGGAGAGTGTGATACGGTAACTGAGGGGAGTGTGTTCCCTTCCATTTATCATCACATCCTCCCCGGTTTCACTTGTCACTAGAACTTTTCCCAGTTCTGATGTAAGGTCACATATTAACATTAAACATCTTTCTGTCACTCAGTCACAGACTCTGCACTCACTGACCCGTGTGTAAATCACACAGTCCTGGACCAGCCCTGGAGGAGCAGCGATTGTGATGTCACTGGGTGCTCCGGTCAGGAGAAGTGTGATGATAACCTTGCTCAAGGATGGTACAGATTTAAAAGGTAATGTAAAGGAACAATTTCAGGGTAATCTAGTCAATATGGGCAGAGTAAGGGATTTCCCCCAGTTTCTGGTACTATCTGCTGGTACCAGTCTCTCTAACAGTTAATATTTGCCATCAGTTCAGGGACTGACTCTGTGATTTTTGTTTCAGTTCTGGTGGATGGAAGATTCCGGAGACTGCTGTCCCAGATTTTCACTGTTCCACACATGTTACAGGCTGGTTAAATGGTAATTTCAGCCTTGAGAATATCAGATTTACATTCACTGTACAGCACTGTTCACATGGGTTACAGTCTTCAATATTTATAAACTCTCATTTCAGGTTCCCATCCCAGCGTGGGACAGGGGGAAGTAACACGGACAGTTTGTTTATCCTGGGGTAGAAAACACTGCGACAAGGTCCATGAGATAAAGATCAAAAACTGCAGCAGTTACTTCGTTTATGAGTTGAAGTCCTTGTTTTATTGCGCTGCGTATTGTACAGGTACATTGATGCTTCTATATCATCCAGAGGGTGATTCTGGGATGTCCCGTGTCACCCACAGAAATGAGACGGTTTACTCACTCCCCTCCTTATTGTCAGGGACACAGTGAATAAAGGATCTGAAACACAAAGTGTACTTCACTGAAACTCTAGGGAACTGAACCAGACTCTGCTGTCTCTGTCTATCAGGCACTCTGATCCCTGCAGTGTTCATGGCTCACGTCAGGTCCCCACTGCAGTGCTGGGCACCTCACACTCCCTCTCCAGGAAGCAATGTTCACGAGGAGTTGGATAGGATCTTCGAGGGTTTGATAAAGATGAAAATCTGACACTGTCTGGACTAGAGAACTAAATAAACGAGATCTTCGGGTTTTCTCCACTCTGCCCTCTTCCTTTATTACAGATCCAGAGACTGTCGCAACTGAGGAACCCGAGGAACAAACAACTCGAGAATCCACTAGGGGATCATCGTCTACCCCAGCGGTGTCTGGAACATCAGGTATCCCCCTTGTGGGGTGCATTTGAAACAGATTCCACACCCAATGTTGCACCATAGAAGATCAGTCCTCGAGATCATCCAGTCTCTTACTGAGGGAAGTGGGATGGAGTGACTGCGGGAAGTGGAAGGGAGTGAATGAGGGAAGTTGGATGGAGTGACTGAGGGGAGTGGGATGGGGTGACTGAGGGAAGTGGGATGGAGTGACTGAGGTGAGTGGGATGGGGTGACTGAGGGGAGAGGGATGTGGTGACTGAGGAGACTGGGATGGAGTGACTAAGGAGAGTGGGATTATGTAATTGAGGGGAGTGGAATACATAGACTGAGGGGAGTGGGATGTAGTGACTGAGGGGAGTGGGATGTAGTGACTGAGAGGAGTGGGATGCACTGACTGAGGGGAGTGGGATGCAGTGACGGAGGGGAATGGGATGCAGTGGACTGAGGGCAGTGGGATGCAGTAATTGAGGGGAGTGGGATGTAGTGACGGAAGGGAGTGGGATGCAGAGGCTGAGGGGATTGGGATGCAGTGACTGGGGAGTGGAATGCACTGATTGAGGGGTGTGGGATGCAGTGACTGAGGGGAGTGGGATGCAGTGACTGAGGGGAGTGGGATGCACTGATTGAGGGGAGTGGGATGCAGTGACTGAGAGGAGTGGGATGCAGTGGCTGAGGGGAGTGGGATGGGGTGACTGAGGGGAGTGGGATGTGGTGATTGAGGGGAGTGGGAAGCAGTGACTGAGGGGAGTGGGATGCAGTGACTGAGGGGAGTTCTTTTGGGCCTCCTTATCTCGAGAGACAGTGGATACGCGCCTGGAGGTAGTCAGTGGTTTGTGAAGCAGCGCCTGGAGTGGCTATAAAGGACTGAGGGGAGTGGGATGATGTAATTGAGCGGAGTGGGATGCAGTAATTGAGGGAAGTGGGATGTAGAGACTGAGTGGAGTGGAATGCACTGATTGAGGGGTGTGGGATGCACCGATTGAGGGGAGTGGGATGCAGTGCCTGAGAGGAGTGGGATGCAGTGGCTGAGGGGAGCGGGTTGCAGTGACTGAGAGGAGTGTGATGCACTGATTGAGGGGAGAGAGATGCAGTGACTGAGAGGAGTAGGATGCAGTGGCTGAGGGGTGTGGGTTGCAGTGACTGAGGGGAGTGGGATGGGGTGACTGAGGGGAGTGGGATGTGGTGACTGAGGAGAGTGGGATGCAGTGACTGAGAGGAATGGGATGGAGGGACTGAGGGGAGTGGCATGATGTAATTGAGGGGAGTGGGATGCAGTGATTGAGGGGAGTGGGATGATGTAATTGAGTGGTGTGGGATGTCGTGACATGGGCAGTGCGATGCATGGACTGAGTGGAGTGGGATGCAGTGACTGAGGGAAGTGGGATGCAGTGACTGAGGGGTGTGGGATTTAGAGACTTAGGGGAGTGGGATGTAGAGACTGTGGGGAGTTGAATGTGGTGACTGAGGGGAGTGGGATGGGGTGACTGAGGGGAGTGGGATGTAGAGTCTGAGGGGAGTGGGATGTAGTGACTGAGGGGAGTGGGATGCAGTGACTGAGGGGAGTTAGATGCAGTGACTGAGGGGAGTGGGATGATGTAATTAAGGGGAGTGGGATTAAGTGACTGAGGGGAGTGGGATGCATTGACTAAGGGGACTGGGAAGTAATGATTGAGGGCAGTGGGAAGAAGTGATTAGGGGAGTGGCATGTAGTGGGTGAAGGGAGTGGGAAGTAGTGAGTGAGGGGAGTGGCATGTAGTGAGTGAGGGGAGTGGGATGTAGAGACTGAGAGGAGTGGGATGCAGTGACTGAGGGGAGTGGGATGTAATGACTGAGGGGAGTGCGATGTAGAGACTGAGGGGAGTGGGATGTACTGGCTGAGGGGAGTGGGATGTAGTGACTGAGGGGAGTGGGATGCAGTGACTGAGGGGAGTGGGATGTAATGACTGAGGGGAGTGCGATGTTGAGACTGAGGGGAGTGGGATGTAGAAACTGAGGGGAGTGCGATGTAGAGACTGAGGGGAGTGGGATGTAGTGGCTGAGGGGAGTGGGATGTAGTGACTGAGGGGAGTTGGATGCTGTGACTGAGGGGAGTGGGATGGAGAGACTGAGAGGATTGGGATGTAGTGATTGAGAGGAGTTGGATGCCGTGAATGAGGGGAATGGGATGTAGAGACTGAAGGGAGTGCGATGTAGAGACTGAGGGGAGTTGGATGCCGTTACCGAGGGGAGTGAGATGTAGAGACTGAGAGGAGTGGGATGAGGTGACAGAGGGGAGTGGGATACAGCGTCTGAGGGTAGTATGATACAGTGACTGAGGGGTGTGATACAGTCACTCAGGGAGTGTGATACAGTGACTGAGGGGAGTGTGATACACTGACTGAGGTGAGTGGGACACAGTGACTGAGGGGAGTGTGATACACTGACTGAGGTGAGTGGGACACAGTGACTGAGGGGAGTGTGATACAGTGTCTGAGGTGAGTGGGACACAGTGACTGAGGGGAGTGTGATACAGTGTCTGAGGGTAGTATGATGCAGTCACTGAGGGGAGTGTGATACAGTGACAGAGGGTAGTGTGATACAGTGTCTGAGGGGGATGTGATACAGTGACTGAGGGGAGTGTGATACAGTGACTGAGGGGGATGTGATACAGTGACTGAGGGGAGTGTGATACAGTGACTGAGGGAGTGTGATACAGTGACTGAGGGGAGTGTGATACAGTGACTGAGGGAGTGTGATACAGTGACTGAGGGGAGTGTGATACAGTGACTGAGGGAGTGTGTTACAGTGACTGAGGGGAGTGTGATACAGCGACTGAGGGGAGTGTGATACAGCGACTGAGGGGAGTGTGATACAGTGACTGAGGGGAGTGTGATACAGTCACTGAGGGGAGTGTGATACAGCGACTGAGGGGAGTGTGATACAGTGACTGAGGGAAGTGTGATACAGCGACTGAGGGGAGTGTGATACAGTGACTGAGGGGAGTGTGATGCAGAGACTGAGGGGAGTGTGATACAGTGACTGAGGGGAGTGTGATACAGTGACTGAGGGGGATGTGATACAGTGACTGAGGGGAGTGTGATGCAGAGACTGAGGGGAGTGTGATACAGTGACTGAGGGGAGTGTGATACAGTGACTGAGGGGAGTGTGATGCAGAGACTGAGGGGAGTGTGATACAGTGACTGAGGGGAGTGTGATACAGTGACTGAGGGGAGTGTGATACAGCGACTGAGGGGAGTGTGATACAGTGACTGAGGGGAGTGTGATGCAGAGACTGAGGGGAGTGTGATACTGTGACTGAGGGGAGTGTGATACTGTGACTGAGGGGAGTGTGATACAGTGACTGAGGGGGATGTGATACAGTGACAGAGGGTAGTGTGATACAGTCACTGAGGGGAGTGTGATACAGTGACTGAGGGGAGTGTGATACAGTGACAGAGGGTAGTGTGATACAGTCACTGAGGGGAGTGTGATACAGTGACTGAGGGGAGTGTGATACAGAGACTGAGGGGAGTGTGATACAGTGACTGAGGGGAGTGTGATACAGAGACTGAGGGGAGTGTGATACAGAGACTGAGGGGAGTGTGATACAGTGACTGAGGGCAGTGTGATACAGTTACGGAGGGGAGTGTGATACACTGACTGAGGTGAGTGGGACACAGTGTCTGAGGGGGATGTGATACAGTGACAGAGGGTAGTGTGATACAGTGACTGAGGGGAATGTGATACAGCGACTGAGGGGAGTGTGATACAGCGACTGAGGGGAGTGTGATACAGTGACTGAGGGGAGTGTGATACAGTGACAGAGGGTAGTGTGATACAGTGACTCAGGGAGTGTGATACAGTGACTGAGGGGAGTGTGATACAGTGTCTGAGGTTAGTATGATACAATGACAGAGGAAGTGTGATACAGTGACAGAGGGGAGTGTGATGCAGTGACTGAGGGGTGTGTGATACAGTCACTCAGGGAGTGTGATGCAGTGACTGAGGGGAGTGTGATACAGTTACGGAGGGGAGAGTGATACACTGACTGAGGGGAGTGGGATACAGTGACTGAAGGGAGTGTGGTACAGTGACTGAGGGGTGTGGGATGCAGTGACTGAGGGGAGTGTGATACACTGACTGAGGGGAGTGGGATACAGTGACTGAAGGGAGTGCGATACAGTGTCTGAGGGGAGTGCGATACAGTGTCTGAGGGGAGTGTGATACACTGACTGAGGGGAGTGGGATACAGTGACTGAAGGGAGTGTGATACAGTGACTGAGGGGACTGCGCTACAGTGTCTGAGGGGAGTGTGAGACACTGTCTGTGGGGAGTGGGATACAGTGACTGAGGGGAGTGTGATACACTGTCTGAGGGGAGTGTGAGACACTGTCTGAGGGGAGTGGGATACGGTGAACTGAAGGGTGTGTGATACAGTGTTTGGGGGAGTGTGATACAGTGACTGAGTCGAGTGTGATACACTGTCTGAGGAGAGTGGAATGCAGTGACTGAAGGGAATATAATGCAGTGACTGAGGGGATTGTGATACAGTGAGCTGAAGGGAGTGTGAGACAGCGACTGAGGAGAGTGTGATACAGCGACTGACGGGACAGGGATACAGCGACTGAGGAGAGTGTGATACAGTGACTGAGGGGAATGTGATAAAGTGACTGAGGTGAGTGTAATGCAGTGACTGAGGGGTGTGTGATAGAGACTGAGGGCAGCATGATGCTCAAACTCAGGAATCCGAGGAACAATCGACTAGAGAATCTACTGAGGTTTCATCCACTACCCCAGCGGGCTCTAGAAGCTAAGGTATCTGCTTTGTGGGGTTATCATCGCAGAATCATGGAATCAAAGACTGGTTACGGCACAGAAAGTTTCTGTTCAGCCCATCTTCACTGAGCCAGCTCTCTGGCAGTGCAACTCACCTACTCCCACTCCTGCCATTTTCCTGTCGCCCTGCAGATTATATCTCCAATGACAATTATCCAATTCCCTTTTGAAAGCCTCAATTAAACCTGCCTCCAGCACACTCTCATGCAGTGCATTTCAGATCCTAACCACTCACTGTGTGAAAAGGTTTCCCTGTCTCTGTTGTGACTTTTACCACTCACCTAAAACCGTTGCTCTCTAGTTCTGGATCCTCCCACCAAGAGGAACAGTTTTTCCCTGACTACTCTGTCCAGTTCCCTCTTGATTATGAACATCTTGCTCAAATCTCGTCTTAATCGTCTCTTCTCCAGGGAGAACAGCCCCAGCTTCTCCGATCTATTCATGTCACTGACGTCCCTCATCCCGGGAGCCATTCTGGTAAATCTTCTCTGCACCCTCTCGAATACCTTAACATCCTTCCTAAGTATTGACAGCTCTCTCGACCTGTCTTGCCACCTTCAATGATTTGTGCACATGTCCCCCCAGGTCCCACTGCCCCAGCATCTCCTTTAGAATTGTATCCTTTATTTTATATTGCCTCTCGTTCGTCTGACCAAAAATGAATCACTTCACAATTCTCTGTGATAAATTTCATTTGCCAGTGTCTGCCCATCCCACCAGCCTGTCTATAACCTCCTGACGTCTATTGCTATCCTCCTCACAGTTCACAATACTTCCACGTTTTGTGTCATCTGCAGATTTTGAAAGTGTGCCCTGTCCGCCCCAGTCTATGTCATTAATATACATCAGGAAAAACAGTGGTCTGAGCAATATTAGAGAGCAAAACATAGATGCACAGAGAATTAGGAGGGACAGATAACAAAGGAGTCGATAAGAGTATCGTATGAGACGGGGACAGTGTAAGAGGAAAGGTGATGAGCTGTAAATTCAGTTTAATGTGTGTGTATGTGAATGCAATGAGAGTGGTAAATAAGGTTGTTGAGCTTCAGGCGCAGATAGCCACGTGGAAATATGATGTTGTGGCAATTACAGGGTCCTGGCTCGAAGAGGGGCAGGACTGGGTAGTGAATATTCCTGACTACAAGGTGTTCAGGAAAGAGAGGGGAGGAAGGAAAGGAGGAGGGGTATCAGTATTGATTAAGGGGAACATTACAGTGCTGTTTTCTTTTCTCACTCTTGTTCACACTCATTCCAGATCTCCCTTACTCTTTTCTGTCTCACACCTGTCGCCTTCCCTCCTTTTCTCTCACTCCTGCTCTCTGTTGTTCTCTGACTCCACTTTCCCCCTGTCGTTTCGCTGATCATTTTGATAATCTCCTGAGTTTTCTCTGTTAGTTTTTGTTTCTTGTTGGAGTAGTAACTGATTCTGCAGCCGATGATATCTTGTGTCCCCCCTCAGTAAAGGCTGGTATACATTGATTCAGTGTGTCGAGGGAGTTAGATTACATACGAGAGGAGGTTCTGTGTTGAAACACTTCTGTCCACTCATCCAGCGTTCTGAATCCCAGTGAAATTCCTCTTGTCTTTATTTGACCCTCACAGACTCGGGGATTCCGTCTACTCCCGAGGAACCTCCCGACTCCCAGCCTGTTTCTGATGATGGTGGGAACATTTCAGATTCTCCACATTTCAGGAATATTAAATCCCTCCTCCTGTCTCAGTCTGGCACAAATATATCAGGACCGAGGGCCTCCAAACAGCTGTGTGATCGTTCTGTGTAGGGAAACCCATCGTTCTCACTCTCTCTCTCTCTGCCTAGTCTGTGCTGTCAGACAAGAGTTGCAGTCGCTTGTGTTCAGTATGACTGGATACATTGGGAAACACAGAAACGTAAACGTCCAGAAATTCCTTCAGAAATATCTTTGAGCTTCTATCTCACATCGCTCTCTCTGTAACTCTCAGTTTTATCTCTGTCTCTCTGTTTCTCCTTTATCTGCCTTTCACACGCATATATAAATATATTTCATTTCTGTAACCGCCTCTCTCCTATGTGGTTCTCAGTTTCTCCAGCTCCCTCTTTCACCTCACTCTGTCTCCCACTCTCTCTGATGTTCTGTCTCCCTGTCTGTCTCTCTGACTCTCACTTTCTCTTTCTCTGTCTCTCTCACAGATGCTCTTTGTCTGTCTCTCTGTCTTTGTCTTTGTCAGAGGGACAGAGAGCATCAGAGAGAGAGAGAGAGTGAGAGTGATCGACAGAGACAGAGAAAAGGGCAGTGAGACCGGAGTAAACACGGAATGCAAATGATCCTGGGAGATGGAACAAGAGGCAACAGAGAAGAGAGTGCAGGATAGAGGATGATAACACAGGGAGGGCAGATTAGAGGCAAGACGAGTTGAGATAGAGAGAATAACAGAGACTGATGAACAAACGAGTGGATGACAAACTGGAGGAAAGAGAGTTTAAATTAGAGAGGAGAGATCATTCGAAATACGTCCCGTGCCCTGTGCTAAACTCTGGGTGTGTTCAACCTGTTGATGTTGTGACTGTTGTGTTTAGATACCAAATACAAGAGGATTAATGTGAAGATCACTTCAATGACTGATCTGGATGATGAAACTGCAAAGAGAATCGTTGTGGAGAGGGTAAGAGACTGCACTGTACTGAGGAGAAACACGGGAGACAACAGATCCTCCCTCTCACTGTCTGTATTCACTGAATGGGAACTCCAGGTCATTATTTAAACAGCTCTAATTCCCCCTCTGCTTATCTTCTGGTCCCCCAGATCAGGCTTGTGAGGGGTTGAATGGGCTTCCTCCTGAGCCTGTGTGAAAGGCTGGAGAGGGGGTGAGGGGGCTGAATGGCCTTCTCCTGTTCCTGTGCATTAACTCGAAAGAGGGGCTGAATGGCCTCCTCCTGTTCCTGTGTAACAGACTCGAGGGGATGAATGGCCTCCTCGTTGTACGGTAACCTCTCTCTGGTCTTCCCTCTCACTCTCCCCATTCTCTCTTTATGTCCTTTCTATCTCTGTCTCTTTCTCTGCCTCGCTCACCCACTCTGTATTTCTCTTTCTTTGTCTTTCTTTCTGTCTGTGTCTGTCTCTCCCTCACTGCATCTCTGACGACCTCTCGCTCTCACGCACTCTGTTTCTCTACCTCTGTCTCAATCCCTGTAGCTCTCCCACCCTCTCTCTCCTTCTCTCCCTCTATCTGAGTATCTTTGCCTCACCCTGTCTCTCACTGTCTTGCCCCCACCCTCTCTCCCGATCTCTGTCTGTATCCTCTCTGTCTCTTTCTATTCACTCCTCCCTTTGCAGTAATACTCATCGTTTCTCCTCTCTGTGATGCAGATGAAGCACATGTTCCAGGATCAGTGTCCACACACGAAGCTCGAATTGGATCCAGAAGACGTTCAGTGCTCGGCTAGTGAGCCTGTGGAAGTGTGAAGGTGTTTGGACATGTCAACAAGCACCCGACACGTGTGATCCAGTCTCTGTGTGTTTTACATCCTCACTCAATCACTGTACCATCTTATCTTCACCTTGTTTAACTCAAGGAAATTGTCAGCAAAGGGTTAATCTCCGACTAGAAGTATGCTAATGTTAAACTGTAATTGGTCTGTCTTTATACTGCAGGGGTGTGGGAGCTTTACGCTATTGCTTTGTTAAATAGAGAACTACGATCCCATTTGTGTACAGTGACCACTGGTCAGCTGAACCCAGACTAACCTGACAGCTCTGGCCAGTTTCAGGATGAAGTGATCTCAGGTTTAATGAGGGAGTTTCTTTAAAGATCTACCATTGAGTAGAGGTCCCTAAACTTCATGGAGCTGTCAGCACTGAGAATAGGGGCAAGGAAAACAGTTGGTCCTTGTCCAAGGAGGACCTCAGGGTAGATAACATCTTTTAAATTGAGGGTTCATGCAGAATGGGGGATTGGTTGATGCTGAACTTTGCAGAATCAAAATATATTGAAAAGGAAAGCTTTCATTGAGTACAAAGCATTTATGTGTGGCATATGTCAAATGTTTAATAACAAAGGAAGGGAGTTATACTGAGCTCAGGAACCTAATGCTGACAACACTCCATCTCAATAACACCTCTGTGAATGCTTCCATTGTCTCTGCTCTGCCACACTGCTTGTCTAACATCCAATACTGGATGAGCAGTTATTTTCTCCTACTAAATATTGGGAAGACTGAAGCCATTGTCTGTGATCCCCGACACAAATGTCATTCTTGGACCACCGACACCATCTCTGGTACCTGTCTGAAACTGATCAAGACAGTTTTTAGCCTTTGTTGTTGTGTTTGACCCCGAGATGAGTTTCCGACCACATATCCACACCATCACCAAGACTGTCCATTTCCACCTCCACACCATCTCTCGACACCGCCCCTGCTTCAGCTCATCTGCTGCTGGAACCCTCATCCGTGCCTCTGTTACCTCCAGACTGGACTATTCCAATACTCTCCTGGCCAACCGCACATCCTTCACACTTCCTGATCTTTTACTCATACAAACATTTGCTGCCTGTGTCTTCACTCACTCCGAACCCTGTTCACCCATAACCCCTGGAACTATTGCCATTCACTGACTCCCTGCTCCTCTCCAATTTCCCAATATTAACATCCTGATCAGTCTGTTGAACTGTTGTGAAATGACTCATTGGTCACAACTCTCTCGTGCAACAATGTAAAACGTCTGCAATAAGTGAACATGGCTGTGTATCTTCCATTGATGGACATTCAAACAAGGAGAGCTGCAGCATGGAAAGGCCTTTTAACGTGTTTGACTCCCTGACCACCCAGTGTGATTGCAAATCTGATTGTAAACTGTGTGTTTAAAGTTTTATTGCATTCTCTGTCTGCTCAATATATCTATGAATATTGAACCTGACCGTCTCAAGAAGCTGATTGATTTTGCTGGAATGGCTTTCCCATCTGATCATGGAAATCCAGTGTTTTTTTGTTCAGGGAGGGAACACTCACTGTTAAATGATTGCTGAGGGCTGAGATCATAAGGGATGTGACTGTACGTAGTGGGACTGCCCAGCATTCCCCAAACCTTGTGCTACTCCATTCTATTCTGGTCTGTGCTTCCACCCTGGATAATCCAGCTCATTCAAGGCCTGACAGAGGAAAATGAGAAATCCTGGCCTTTCAAAAGGCATTTGATACAGTTCCACGCATCAGACTTGTGAGCAAACATGTAGCTCTTGGAATACAGAGGACGGTAGCAACATGGATTACGAAATTGGCTGAGTGACAGGAAACAGAGAATAGTGGTTAATGGATGTTTTTCGGGCTGGAGAAAGGTTTGTAGTGGAGTTCCCCAGGATCAGTGTTGGGACCCTTGCTTTTCCTGATATATATTAATGTCAAAGACCTCGGTGTACAGGGCACAATTTCAAAATTTGCAGATGATACGAAACTTGGAAGCATTGTGAACTGTGAGGAGGATAGTGTAGAACTTCACAAGGACAGAGACAAGTTGGTGGAATGGGCGGACAAGTGACAGATGAGGTTCAATGTGGAGAAATTTGAAGTGATTAATTTTGGTCGCAAGAACATGGAGAGACAATATCGAATCGAGGTTACAATTCTAAAGGGGGTGAAGGAGCAGAGAGACCTGTGTGTATCTGTGCATCAGTCATTGAAGATGGCAGGACTGGTTGAGAGAGTGGTTGATAAAGCATACAGTATCCTGGGCTATATTAATAGGGGCATAGATTACAAGAGCAAGGAAGTTATGTTGAACCCGTATAAGACACTAGTTTGTCCTCAGCTGGAGTATTGACTCCAATTCTAGGTGTTGCACTTGAGAAAAGATGTGAGGGCATTTGAGAGAGTACAGACGAGATGCACAAGAATGGTTCCAGGGTTGAGGAATTTCAGTTATGAAGATAGATTGGAGAAGTTAGGACAGTTTTCCTTGGAGACGAGAAGGCTGGGAGGTGATTTGAGAGAGATATTCAAAATCATGAGGGGCCTGGACAGAGTAGACACTGTTTCCACTCGTGAAAGGATCGAGAACGAGAGGGCACAGATTTAAAGTATTTGGTAAGAGAAGCAAAAGTGACATGAGGAAACAAGTTTTCATGCAGCGAGTGGTTAAGCTCTGGAATGCGCTGCTTGAGAACATGGTGGAGGCAGATTCATCTGAAACATTTAAAATAAAATTAGACAGTTACATAAAATGGAAGAATTTGCAGGGTTCCAGGAAGAGGCCGGGGGAGTGGAACTGAGGGAGTTGCACTTTCAGAGAGCCGGTGCAGACACGATGGGCCGAATGGCCTCCTTCTGCGTGGTCACAGTTCTGTGATTCTACGATTATTATGAGGAACGTTTGAAGAGGTTGGGCAGATACTCATTGCAGTTTAGAAAAATGAACCATGTAAGATTCTGACAGGGCTTGACTGGGTAGATGCTGAGTGGATGTTCCTCCTCGTGGGGGAATCTAGAACTTGGGGGCACAATTTCAGAATAAGGGGGTCTCCCATTTAAGACGGAGATGCGGAGGATATTTTTCTCTCAGAGAATTGTGAGTCTGTGGAACTCCGTTCCCTGGAGAGCAACGGAGGCTGGGTCATTGAATATATTCAAGCCTGAGTTTGACAGATTTTGATTCTACAAGGGTGTCATGGTTATAGAGGGCAGAAAGGAAAGTGGAGTTAAAGCGACAATCAGATCATCCATGATCTTATAGAATGGCTGAGCAGGTTCGAGGGGCCGAATGGCCTACTCCTTGCTCCCATTTCGTATAATCTTACTGACTGCCCAATTCAATATCGGGGTAGTTAAAGTCTCAAATCATCACATAATTTTTTTCACCCTCAGTTATTTCTTTTCAGCTCTGCTCCTCTGTGTCCTTCCTGCTCTATGGCAGCTGATAAAATACCTGCAAAGTAAAAATGTTTGTCAGAAGATGCTCACAGTCGTAGAACAGTGGACTGTTCATATCAGAGGCACAGATAAGATCTCCCACAGGCCACAGGTACACATTCAGCAACATATGCAAACAACAATGAGCAAAGCCAGAGAGCTGGGAGAAGGCTTGTGTAGGCAGTACACACGACACTGTGAGGCCCCTGAGCAGATATCAATGTCCCTGCTGCGGCCACCAGTGGTTGAACGATTAAGGTCGGGGTTGCTCAAAAGCCCAGTATTAGAGGAGTGCAGAGATTGCGGGAGGTTGTCGGGGCTGGAGGACGTTACAGAGGGAGGGAGGGATTTAGGTGCAGGTGGAGGTTACAGAAATAGGGAGGGCTCGAGGTGCTGGAGGTGGTAAAAGATATGGAGGGCTCTAGGGACTGGAGGAGGTTTCAGAGATAGGGGGGCTGTTGGGGCTGGAGGCAGATACAGAGATAGGGAGGGTTTTCGGGCTGGAGGCTGTTACAGAGTTAGGGAGGGTTGCAATGGGTGGAGGAGGTTACAGAGATAGGGACGGTTGTTGAGACTGCAGGAAGTTTCAGATATAAGGAGGGCTGTCAGGGCTGGAGGAAGTTAAAGAGATATCGAGAGTTGGAGGGACTGAAGGGGGTTACATCGATAGGGAGTGTTGTCGGGCTGGAGGCAGTTACAGAGATAGGGAGGGTTGCAATAGCTGGAGTAGGTTATTGAGACAAGGGAGGGTTGTAGGTGCTGGAGGACGTTACAGAGGAAGCGAGGGCATTAGGGGATGGAGGCAGTTACAGAGATAGGGAGGGTTGTAGGAACTGGAGGTGGTTACAGCGATAGAGAATTTGCAGAGACTGGTGGAGGTTACAGAGATAGGGAGGTTTGCAGAGACTGGTGGAGGTTACAGAGATAGGGAGGGTTGTAGAGACTGGAGGAGGTTACAGAGATAGGGAGGGTTGTAGAGACTGGAGGAGGTTACAGAGATAGGGAGGGTTGTAGAGACTGGTGGAGGTTACAGAGATAGGGAGGGTTGTAGAGACTGGAGGAGGTTACAGAGATAGGGAGGGTTGTAGAGACTGGTGGAGGTTACAGAGATAGGGAGGGTTGTAGAGACTGGTGGAGGTTACAGAGATAGGGAGGGTTGCAGAGACTGGTGGAGGTTACAGAGATAGGGAGGGTTGGAGAGACTGGTGGAGGTTACAGAGATAGGGAGGGTTGTAGAGACTGGTGGAGATTACAGAGATAGGAAGGGGAAAGGCCATGGGGGGATTTGAGGACAAGGACGAGAATTTTAAAATGTGGATGTTGCTTGACCGGGAGCCAATGTCGGGCAGCGAGCACAGGAGTGACAGGGGAACGGGACTTGGAGTAGCTGAAGACACAGGCAGAAGAGTTTTAGATTACCTCAGGTTTACAGAAAGTGGGAGAGCATCAGGAGTGTCTTGACATTGTGAAGTCTAGAGCTGACAGAGGCGTGAATGAAGGTTTCAGCCGCAGATCAGCTGAAACAGGGGCGAGTTTGGGTGATGTTACAGAGGTGGAAATGGGCAGCGTTAGTGATGGTGCCTACATGAGGTCAGAAGCCCATTTCGGCATCAAATGTGACACCAGGCTTTCGAACAGACTGGCTTAAACTCAGACTGCTGCCAGGGAGAGGGATAGAGTCAGTAGTTAAAGAGTGGAGTTTGGAGCAGAAACTGGAAACAATAGCTTCAGTCATGAGGGCAGGACTGAGGGAGTGCTGCACTGTCAGAGGGTCAGTACTGAGGGCGTGTTGCACTGTCAGAGGGTCTGTACTGAGAGAGTGCTGCACTGTCAGAGGGTCTGTACTGAGAGAGTGCTGCACTGTCAGAGGGTCAGTACTGAGGGCGTGTTGCACTGTCAGAGGGTCTGTACTGAGAGAGTGCTGCACTGTCAGAGGGTCAGTACTGAGGGCGTGTTGCACTGTCAGAGGGTCTGTACTGAGTGAGTGCTGCACTGTCAGAGGGTCTGTACTGAGTGAGTGCTGCACTGTCAGAGGGGCAGTACTGAGTGAGTGCTGCACTGTCAGAGCGGCAGTACTGAGTGAGTGCTGCACTGTCAGGATGCCCTCTTTCAGATGTCACATTAAACAGAGACTCCATCCTCTTACTCCCGTGGATATAAACAGTCCCATTGGACTATTTTGAAGAAACACAGGGGAGTTCTCCCTGGTGTCCTGGCCAATAATTATCCCTCCATCAACGTCATTAAAACAGATCACCTGGTCATTCTCACATTGCTGTTTGTGGGAGCTTGCTGTGCACAAATCAGCTGCCATGATTCTTACATTACAACAGTGACTACACTGCAGCAAAACAAGCATTTCATTGGCTGTGACGCACTTTGGCAGGTGGTCGTGAGGGACGATATAAAATAGCCTGTCAATAACTCCCTCTTTCTATTTGAAATTGAAATTCCAAGTGAATCGCTGTTTAACCTGGAAGGAGAGTTTGGGGTCCTGGACGGTTGCTGACATATTGAAGCAATTTATCATGAGAATGATCTGTCTGGGACACTCAGTGTCCATTTATGATCTAATATAAACAGCCTATTGCTCAATACTGACACATTACTGATATGGGAGGTATTTATCCTGTGAATATTTTCTGTCGGATACTCAGTGTCCATTAATCTGAGAGGATACAGAGCACATTGCCCCAATATGACCCAGTACTGATGTCGTGCTTGTCAGATGAGTCTCACAGACTGAGGACAATGGACTGTTTCGATCAGAGGCACAGAGAGGATCTCCCGAAAAGGCACCGGTACATATTCAGGGACATAGGCAAACAAGAGTGAAGACAGCCAGAGAGAGAGAGAGAGAGGGAGAGAGCTGTGAGAGTCTCTGTGTAACCAGGAAACGTGACATTGTGAAGCCTCTGCCCAGCTATCAATGGACCAGAGACTGACTGCTGGTCACACCCTAACATTGGGACAGTGATGGGACTGCGATGGGCTCTGTATTTAAATGTCAAGTCAAACATTGCCAAGGGTGTATTTCTCGAAGCATTAGTCTGTATATCTGAGGGAGTTATTGACAGGCTATTGTCAAATACTGACCCATTACTGATATGGCTGGGATTAATATCAGAACCATAGCAAGGGGCTGATGGATTCAAACATGGAATTCTAGGAAAGCTGGGCACAGCTTGTTCCAGGATTTCGGAGAGGAAAGGGAGGTTGGAGATGGGACAGTATTTTGTAAGGACAGAAGAGTCAAGGGTTGCTTCTTTTGAAGGAGTCATCGAGTCATTTACGGCACTGAAGAAGGCCATTCGGACCATCGGGTCCATGCTGGCTCTTCACGGTGCTGTGCAGTCAGTCCACTCCCCTGGCTCGATCCCTGTAGCCCTGCAAGTCTGTTTCTCTCAGGTGGCTATCCGACTATCTCTTGAAGTCATTGATCATCTCCGCTTCCACCATCCTGTGGGCAGTGAGTTCCAGGTCATTAACACCCTCAGTGCAAGGAAAGTTCTTCCTCATATTTCCCTGCATCTCTTACCCAAACCTTCAACCTCCTGATTGTACCATTAGTTAATGGGAACCGTTTTTCCTTGTCTGAGTTATCTGTACCCGGTGCCTTTATTTATGAAGCCCAAGATCCCACATGCTTTCCTAACCAAGCTCTCACTATGTCCTGCCACCTTCAAAGATGTGTGCACATACACCCCTAGGTCCCTCTGTCCCTGCACACTCTTTACAACTGTGCCATTAAGTATATATTGTCATAATCTTGCACATTTCTGTTAAACCTCCTTTGTTCTAAGGAGGACAACCCCAGCTTTTTCAACCTAACCTTGCAAATAAAATCCCCCATCACTGGAACCATTCTGGTAAACCTTCTCTGCACACTCTCAAGGAGCCTCACATCTTTCCTGAAGTGTGGTGACAAGAACTGGACACAACTCTCCATTTGGGGCCTAACCAGAGCTTTATAAAGTTTCAGCATAGCTTCACTGCTTCTGCACCCGATGCCTTTATTTATGAAGCCCAAGATCCCACATGTTTTCCTAACCACTCTCTCACTATGTCCTGCCACCTTCAAAGATGTGTGCACATACACCCCCAGGTCTATCTGTCCCTGCACACTCTTTCAGCCTCCAGTTCCTTCGGGAACACTGATACAAAGTTCTCATTAAGTATATTAGCTTTGCCCTGTGCCTCAAAGCACATATTACACTCTCCGTCCTTACTTGACCCCTCTTTACCTCTTACTACTCACTTACTATTTACGTGCTGGTAGAAGATCTTTGAGCCCCTTTTATGAATCTCCCTCTCCCCTTTCCACATTGAGGCTGAAATGGGCTTTGTTTGCAACGATTACATCATCCAGGTCTGATCAGATACTCGGAGCTTTTGTGAACGAATTCCCATCAACCTCAACAAGTTGTACTATTTCCCCATTTGTCAGTGTTTTACCCCCTTCTGATGTTGTTCAATTTGTTAGTGTTTTTCCCCTGCTGAAGTTGTTGCTGTATTTATTGTCTTTTTTTCACTGAAGTTGTTGTTGAACTTGTTGGTGTCTTTGCCCAGCTGAAGTTGCTGCTGCATTGCTTGATGTACTTCCCTAAAGTTGTTGGTGAAGTTGTAGGTGTTTCCCCTGCTGACGTTGTGAGAATATTAGTTGTTTTTTTAACTCCCCCCTTCCCCTAAAGTTGCAGGATTTGTTGGTGATTGCTTCCTGAAGTTGTTGTTGAATTTGTTGGTGTAATTTTCCTGTTGAAGTTGTTGTGATGTTTGTTTTTAATTCTCCTGAAGAAGTTGTTGAATTTGTTGGTGTCTTTCTGCTCCTGAAGTTGTTGTATTTGTTGTTCTTTTTCCCCCTCCTGAAGTTGTTGTTGAATTCCCCTGTTCCTCCTGAACATGTTACACTCACCACCCCTCATGACTCAGCTTACACTATAAGTGTATCCCTGAGTGAAATCTCTCTAATGTGCAGGTAATATCTGCTTCCAGCGTCTCCCTGGGACCCTGTTCCACAGAGCGACCTCCTGCTCATTGAAATAACCTTTCTGCAGGTTCGTTTCCAGGTCAAATAATTAAAAAATTAAGTAACTATTACAACAAAGAGTATTGTCCCTTTTCCCTCAAGGGGGCTGGAATAGAAAGCGCTGGATGTTGTGTTACTGTTGTATGCAGCTCGGATTAGTCCCCTTCTGGAGAAACCATCTTCAGTTCTGTGCATCAAAACTCAGGAAGGATGTCTCAGCCTTGGAGGTAATGACACCAGGTCTGAAAGGGTTAAATTAGCTTCACAGTTTGCATGGCCTAATGTCATATTCTCTTAAGTATAGGAGATTAAAGGGTGATCTCATTGAAATATTTAGGACGATTAAAGGATTCGATGGTGTTAATGGACAGAAACAATTTCCTCTGCTGGGGGAGTCCAGGGCAAGGTGGGGTGGGGCTGTTCAGGAGTGATGTCAGGAAACGCTGGTTCACACAGCAGGTAGTGGAAATCTGGAACTCTCGCCCTCAAAAAGCTCTACAGATGGGGGTG
Source organism: Heterodontus francisci (assembly GCF_036365525.1). Taxonomy (NCBI): domain Eukaryota; kingdom Metazoa; phylum Chordata; class Chondrichthyes; order Heterodontiformes; family Heterodontidae; genus Heterodontus; species Heterodontus francisci. The sequence goes on from NW_027142279.1 coordinate 134,373, forward strand.
TGAGGGGGGTTAATCAGACATTACAAAGCAGAGCTTGCTAGATTGATGTTAGGTGAGGGTATTAAATGATATGGAACCCAGATGGGCAAATGGAAATAAGTTGTAGATGATCCATGATCTCCCTGAATGGCGGAGCGAGCTCGAACGGGGCGAATGGCCCACTCCTGTTGCCAGGATTTCTCATTTTCCTCTGTCAGGCCTTGAGTGAGCTGGATTATCCAGGGTGGAAGCACTGACCAGAATAGAATGGAGCAGCACGAGGTTTGGGGAATGCTGGGCAGACCCACCATGCACAGTCACATCCCTTCTGATCCCAGCCCTCAGCAATCATTTAACAGTGAGTGTTCCCTCCCAGAACAAAAACACTGGATTTCCATGATCATATGGGAAAGCCATTCCAGCAAAATCAATAAACTTCTTGAGACGGTCATGGTCAGCGTTCATGGATGTATTGAGCAGACAGAGAATGCAATAAAACTTTAAACACACAGTTTACAATCAGATTTACAATCACACTGGATGGTCAGGGAGTCAAACACGTTAAAAGCCCTTTCCAAACTGCAGCTCTCCTTGTCTGAATGTCCATCAATGGACGATACCCAGCCATGTTCACTTATTGCAGACGTTTGACATCGTTACACTAGAGAGTTGTGACCAATGAGTCATTTCACAACAGTTCAACTGACTGATCTGGGTGGAGATGTAAACATGTGCTTTTCACTTCCTCAGGAATACAATTCCGTGTCAGGAGAATCTCATCGGGCTCGCTGCTGATCAGTAACGTCAATTAATAAAGCTGGTCCCCTTACTTTTTCCGTTACACCAACAACAACTTACATTTAAATAGCACACTTAATGCAGCAAAATGTCCCAAGGTGCTTAGCAGCAGTGATACCAATAAGAACATTTCTGACGTTTTTGGAAATCGAGCCACAGAACGATATTTCGGGCGAGATAACCAGAGGCTTGATCAAAGAGAGAGTTTTTAACGGAGCATTTTAAAAGAGGAGAGAGGGAGGTCGAGAGGTGGAGAGGGTTAGTGAGATAATTCAGGATCTTAATACCAAGTCAGCTTAAAGCATGACCGCCAATGGTGGAGTGTTAAAATCGGGGATACACAAGAGGCCAGGAATTGGATGAACACAGAAGATGTCAATGTCTTGTGGGGCTGGAGGAGGCAACAGAGATAGGGAGGGGTGAGGCCATGGAGGGATTTGAGAACAAGTCTGAGGAAGTTAATATTGGGAAATTGGAGAGGAGCAGGGAGTCATTGGATGTGGGTGTCACTGGCTAGGCTAGGCCAGCATGTATTATTTTTCGTTAATTGACCTCTGAGAAGGTGGTGGTGAGCTGCCTTCTTGAACCGCTGCAGTCCATGTGGGGTATGTACACCCACAGTGCTGTTAGGAAGGGAGTTCCAGGATTTTGACCCAGCGACAGTGAAGAAACGGCCGATATAGTTTCAAGTCAGGATGGTGTGTGGCTTGGAGGGGAACTTGCATGCAGTGGTTTCCCCATGCGTCTGCTGCCCTTATCCTTCTAGTTGGTAGAGTTCGTGGGTTTGGAAGGTGCTGTCAAAGGAACCTTGGTGCATTACTGCTGTACATCTTGTAGCTGGTACACACTGCTGCCAATGTGCGTCGGTGGCGGAGGGAGTAAATATTTAAGGTGGTGCTTGTTTGGTTTGATTATCCCAGCTGCTGTGGTGGGATTTGAGCTCCAGTGCTCTGCATCATTCGGTCGAAGCCTCTGGATTACTAGTCCCAGTAACATAACAGCTATGCTACCGTACCCCCAGAGACTGGGGTAAGATGTATTACACAATTCCCAAGTTTTTGCCCTGTTTCCTTCCATTCTAGTTACACTGTGTGTATCCTTGTGAGCCCTGCAGTAGTAAGCGCTGTTGTCTTGGACCCAGGAGCTTTTCAACGACAGAGGGAAAGTGTTGGCCTGAGTCTCGTGCTGGGTTTCAATCCATTTCCTGTTGTTAGATGCAGAAAGTGCACTCCATCTGATCCATCCCAGGCAGTCACCAATCTGCAAGTACCAGTCCAAACAACACTCAGTCATGTTGCTCTGCCCAATTCTGCTGTGGAACGTGGTTTCCTCCCCAGGAACCAGGGCGTTGGCCGCCGGGGACTGGAGAACCATCTAACATCTGACAAGATTCTTCATACAGGATGGCAGATCAATGGGGAGAGAACGATAGAGGGTTACAGGGAGGGACAGAGGCAAAAGCAGAGGAGACAAATTATTTTCCTCCAGTCACGCTGCTACCTTCACGCTTATATTTGCTCCATAGGTTAAGCCCAATTATAAATCAGATTTTTGACAGTGGTAAAACTATAAAAGCGCCAAACTCGGAAGGATGAATGCAAACCAGCTCAGTCTGCATCTGAGCAAAAGGAAAATAGGTAATGTTTAAGGATGATACTCTGTTAAAATAATCCTAACTGCTGTTCCGATCAAGCAGCAGTGAATTATTTCAGTTTGGTTGACGAGGTGATTACATATAACAATGCAGAAAGTAACTATTATGAACATTAATTTCATCAACAATGGTACCAAATGGGGACAGTGGTGTTTCCTGTCTTAAAGGTGGAAAGCAGGAATATGGAAAGGGAAGGAATTGTGACCAGTATCTCCGAATAACACTTCAGTATCTTCTGTCAGCAGATCTTTAACTACTTTGAGATTCTTTTCAGAGGAGGAGGCTCGTTGTAAGCAGTGTGATCAAACCGCCCCTGCTGCTGTGGAAACTGCAGACAGGGCGAGTAATCACTGTCTCTGGCGTTGTATTCCTTACGGAGCACCCTCTGACCAGATCATACCAACAAAAGCTTAGCAGGGATCAGCGCCGTACAGGCAGAGGCCATCCCAGGGATCCCTGCATAGGTAAAAATAAAGAGAAAATGAGAGAGAGAGAGAACAGCTGAGAGGGAGCAAGGGAGAGGTAGAGTGAGGCAGAGACAGAGAGAAAGAGAGACAGACTGATCGACAAAGCCACTGAGAGATGGAATTATTCAGGCAAAATAAGTTAGACAGAGAGAGAGAGAGAGAATGAGAGACATCGTGACAGATAGAGAGAATGAAGCAGTAGGAGGTGTAGAGACAGACAAGGAGAGACAGAGCGACACAGAGACAGGAAATGAGAGGAGATTGTCAGAATTAATGAGAGAGAGAGAGAGAAAAATGAGTGAGTGTGTGTGAGAGAGAAATAGAGACAGACAGCAAGAGTAAGTGAGAAAATGAGAGGCGAGAAAGAGAGGGGAAGGATAGAAGACAGTGAGATAAAGAGAGAGAATGAGAATGTGTGTGTGTGTGAGAGACAGAAAGAGCAACAGAGCAGAGAGGAACTGAGAGAAGGAAAGACAGACAGGGATAAAGAAAGAGAATGAGAGTGAGTGTGTGTGAGAGAGGAAAGATAACAAGGGCAACAGAGACAAAGAAACAGACATGAAGAGAGAGAAAGGAAACAATTTTACAGAACAATGAAAACCATGTTTTTTTAATCAATATTGGTGAAGTCTGATGGGTTTCCTGGTCCTAGCTCGCCCTCTGCTGTCCCCCTGGAGGAGAAAACCCCCAAAAAGACAAAAACAACTGCAGCAGAAAAAAACACTCACAAATTCAACAACAACCTCAACAGGGAAAACGCCAACAAATTCAACAACAACTTTAACAGAAGAAAAACACCAACAAATTCAACGACAACCTCAACAGGAAAAACACCAACAAATTCAACAACAACCTCAACAGGAAAAACGCCAACAAATTCAATAACAACTTCAGCAGGAGAAAAACACCAACAAAGTCAACAACAACTTCATCAGGAGAAAAACACCAACAAAGTCAACAACAACTTCAACAGGAGAAAAACACCAACAAATTCAACAACTTCAACAGGAAAAACACCAACAAATTCAAAAACAACTTCAGGAGAAAAACACCAACAAATTCAATAACAACGTCAGCAGGTGGAAAAAACACCAATAAATTTAACAACAACTTCAACAGGAAAAACAACAATAAATTCAACAACAACATCGAGAAAAAACACCAATAGATTCAACAACAACTTTATCAGGAGGCAAACAGGAAAAAATACAAAAATAACTGAAGCAGAAAAATAACCCACTAACAAGCTCAGCAATAACTTCAACAGGAGAAATATAAAATACTAATAAAATCAACAACAACTTCAACAGGAGAAAAACACCAACAAAGTCTACAACAACTTTAGCAGGAGAAAAACACCAACAAAGTCAACAACAACCTCAAGAGGAAAAGCACCAACAAATTCAACAACAAGAAAAACACCAACAAATTCACCAGCAACTTCAGCAGGAGAAAACAACAACAAATTCAATAACAACCTCAACAGGGAAAACGCCATCAAATTCAACAACAACTTCAACAGGAAAAACTCGAACAAAGTCAACAACAACTTCAGCAGGAGAAAAACACCAACAATTTCAACAACAACCTCAGCAGGAAAAACAGCAACAAATGCAACAACAACTTCAACAGGAAAAACACCAACAAAGTCAACAACAACTTCAGCAGGAGAAAAAAACCAACAAATTCAACAACAACTTCAGCAGGATCTGCACATTGTCTGTTCGTGGGATCTTGCCTTGTAGAAACTGGCTGCCACACTTCCTGCATTACAGCAGTGGCTGTACTTCGAAACAGTAGCAAAGAGTATGGGAATAGCAAAACATATGAGATTAGCAAAACTGTGAGATCTTGGGCTTCATAAATAGAGGCACTGCCTACAAAATATGGGAAGTTATGCTGAATCTTTATAAAGCTCTAGTTAGGCCACAACTGGACAATTGCATCCAGTTCTGCGCACCACACTTTAGGAAGGAGGTGAGTTTCCTTGAGAGGGTGTAGAGGAGATTTACCAATATGATTCCGGGGATAGGGGATTTTAATTACAAGGTTAGGTTGGAAAACCTGGAGAAAATGAGATTGAGTGGAGACCTGATAGAGGTGTACAAGATTGTGACAGGTTTAGATGAGGATCACAAAGAAAAGCTGCTCCTCACCCAGGAGTCAGTTCCCCAGCTCCACTGACTAGTCCCACAGTGTTGGTGTTCCTGCTCCTCGCTCCAGCTGCAGGGAAGTTACAGCACAGAAATAGATCATTCGGCCAGACACGTCCATGCAGGCCTTTTTGGTCCACACGAACGTCGTTCCACGCCCACTTCATCTCGCCACAAGCCACATCTCCTTCTGTTCCTCTCTCCCTCATGTCCTATGCAGCTTCCCCACCCCCACCCCCCAGCTTAAATACATCTTGCCTATTCCCCTCAGCCTGTGGTAATGAGTTCCACATTCTCCCCACTCTCTGGGTGAAGATGTTTCTCCCGAATTCCCAATTGGATTTATTGGTGACTGTCTTATATTGATGACCCCTCCCCCTTTTTCTGGACTCACCCGCAAATGGAAAAAATCTTCTCTACATTTATCTGATCAAAACCACTTTCATAATCTTAAAGAGCTCTATCAGGTCACTCCTCAGCCTTCTCTTTTTTGGAGAAAAGAGCCCCAGTCTGTTCAGTCTTTTCCTGATCATTATAACCTCTCAGTTCTGATATCATCCTTGAACATCTTTCTGTGTCTTCTTCATGTCGAAGACATGTTCACACTGCAATAGATAAACCAAACAGGATACAGAGCTGCGGGCTTTTATCTGAAACAGGTGTTTCTGTTGGTGTTTTTGTTGAACTGCTCCGTCTCTCTGAGTCACTGTGCTGACTCCAGGCACAGAAATACAGGGCCGAATGATTCTCCCGCAGGCTGGTGGACTCCAGGTTGAAGTGGGAGCCAGTCGGTCGCTTGGCTGTGAAACCCTCCACAGTTCCCTCTGAGTTCACACTTGGTGTAGCTGCGGAGTAAAACATCAGCCGCGGCTCCTTCCCCGGGTCCTGTCTGTACCAGAACATGGAACCGCTGCTCTCACCCTCCACACGGCACTCCAGTCCCACTCCCTCCCCAGGAAATCTGGAGACGGCGGTGGGAGCCTGGCGGACCCTTGCTGAGATTGCGCCTGGGGGAAGAGACCGGGAGAGAAGAAGGTCAGTGAACAGGGACAATCTGGGATGTGAAGAATGAAACAAGGAGAGAAAGATAGAGAGAAAGAAAATAAGAAAGACAGCTGTTAACACAAATAATGGGGGTGTGGGGTGGTGGTGAGAAAGATCCCTTACTTTGAAATAAGACCATGAGACTCAGTAACAGATACATCTTTCACTGGAAGCTGAACCTGCAATTGGGAAATCAGTGGAAAGAAGAGAGTTGAGTCTTGTGAGAAGCCACATGAAGACTCAAGCAAGTGATTGAGGTTTGCCCAACACCTCCCTCCCTGATGGGGAACCCACGCCCCTCTCTCTACCATTGGCTGCCAGTAGTTGCTGTTGCATTTGTTGGTATCATTCTGCTGCTGAAGTTGTTGTTGTATTTGTTGTTGTATTTGCTGGTGTTTTTCTCCGACTGAGGTTGTTGGATTTGTTGTTGCTTGAATCTCCTTCTGAGGTAGTTGTTGTAATAAAAGCAAAATACTGCGGATGCTGGAAATCTGAAATAAAAACAAGAAATGCTGGAACCACTCAGCAGGTCTGGCAGCATCTGTGAAAAGAGAAGCAGGATTAACGTTTCGGGTCAGTGACCCTTCATCGGAACTGACAAATATTAGAAAAGTCACAGGTTATAAGCAAGTGAGGTGGGGGTGGGGCTAGAGGTAACAAAGGAGGTCTAGATTGGACCAGGCCACATAGCTGACCAAAAGGGCACGGAGCAAAGGCAAACAATATGTTAATAGTGTGTTGAAAGACAAAGCATTAGTACAGATTAGGTGTTAATACACTGGTGGAGGTAGTTGTTGTGTTTGTTGGTGTTTTCCCTGCTGAGGTTTTAGTTGTACTTGGTTCCTTCCCTGCTTAAGTTGTTGTTCAATTTGGTTTTTGCATGTTGAGGTTGTTGTTGTATTTTTTGGAGTTTGTTTTCCCCTGCTGAGTTTATTTTCTCTTTTTCAATTCATTCATGAGATTTTGGTTGAGGCCAGCATTTATTGTCCATCCCTAATCACCTAATTGAGAAGGTGGTGCTGAGCTGCCTTCTTGAACCGCTGCAGTCACGTGGGGTAGGTAAACCCACAGTGCTGTTAGGAAGGGAGTTTCAGGATTTTGACCCAGTGACAGTGAAGAAACTGTCTTGGCCCCAAAACAAGGCAGCAGGTTGACGGGTCTTATTGGGTCATAGTGTCATGCAGGTCAAATCCAGGCCATTCAGCCCATCGATCCTAGCCTGGCAGCTCGAAAGAGCGACCTCCTCCCAGCTTTCTTCATCTTACCCTATCAACAGATTCTTCTATTCCTTTCTCACTCATGTATTTATTCAGCTCCCCTTTAACTGCATCGTCTCTATTCGACCTCAACCCATTCCATTTGGTCTGTAATTCCACATTCTCACCGCTCCCTGGGTTAAAGAACCTCCTCCTGAATTCCCAATTGGATTTATTAAGTACTACCTTACATTTATGATCCCTGGTTTCATCTTCCCTGTCCAATTACTCCCACTCCCTGTTCTTTCTGAATGACCCTGCACTTGATCTTGCAGCTTGTCTGCCTCCTTCCCGACATTACAACACTTCAAAATGTATTTGACTGGTTGAGGCTTGAGTGAAGCAGAGAGCTGTCGGGCCGAATGGCGCGGATGTATGCATCAACTTCCATCTAGTTCTGGGCCACAAGCGCCAACACGAGTCGAGTAGGAGAATATAACTGATGACTGAAACAGGTTCAGGGTCTGACACTGAAACGCCTGCAGAATCGGTGCTTGCAGTTGCAGCTGGAGCCACTAGGTGCCAGTGGTACTCCACTGCATCCGCTGCCCAGCACATGCTCAGACAGAGTGAGCTTTACCCACAGCAGCTCCACAGGTCAACTCGACTGCTTCTGAAATGTTTCACTTCTCAACTATTTCACCCACACAGAAAAACGCAGTTAGACTGCATCATGTTTGGTCTTTAATATTGACCAGAGGCCCCCCGGATTCCCCTGAGGCCTCCTTAGCTCAGCCCCGGGAATGACCTGTCAACATGTCAACATGTGGGAGCCAATGAACCATCAGGAATTTGCACCCCCTCCCTCCCACCAATGGGAACATGAAACAGTGGGGAGGAGGAGACAGTAAATGTCACTCAGAACATTGAGATATTCTGCAATAAACCAGCTCAGTGATTTCACACAATGAACACATGGATCTGTCTCCCTCCAGAGATGACTGTGTCTCACCTCTGGGTTGTGTTGCTGGTGTTAAGGGGTAAGGTGGAACTCGACTGAGAGATGTCAGTCATCTTCACTGCTCTTTCCCTGTGTGACCCCATTGGGGGTTTACCCCCTTACAAGGCACCGTCACTGTGATTGTTAATTTAGCTGCTCTCTTTCTCGTTTTGTATCCCTTTCTCTATCTCTCTTTCTCTCTGTCTAACAATATATGTTCCTCTATGTCTGTCCCTCCCACTCTCCCTTTCTCTCTGTCTCTCTTGCTCTCTCTCCCTGTCCTCTTAGCTCCTTCATGTCTGTTGCTCATGTCTAGAATGTTGCTGTTTTTCTCCCTCTGTCTGTGCTTCCCTCTCTCTTTCTCTCTGTCTCTGCTTCTCTCCTTTTCTATCACTCTTTTTCACTCTATGTCTCTCTCGCTCTTTGCAGCTCCCCGTCTCCCACCTCTCCCTTCTTACATAGAAACACGGGACATTTAGGGCACACAGTAGGTCATTCAGCCCATCGTGCCTCTCCCCTCTTCGTGGCCGATGTCAATTTAAACATTGCCCCTGGGTTTATCTCTCTCTCTGTTTTACAGATGTGGGGGCCGTGTTGATCCAACAGATTCCCGCTTCCTTATCCCATTCCCCAGGCTCTCCAGTCAGTATCCAGTGTATTTACACAAAGGCAGATGCTGGCTCCGATGTCTACTGGTACCCGTGGCATCCGGACCCTGAGCCCGAGAACCTTTTCTATTCCACCTCTGCCGGAACGGTCATTCCCTCCAGAGAGGTGGACGGTTTCACCGCCAGAAGACCAAACAACACCCATTTTTACCTGGAGTCCACCAGCCTGTGGGTGAATCAATCAGCCGTGTTTTACTGTGCCTCGAGTCTGCACAGTGACTCAGAAAGGTGCCAGATTTCAGCAAAAACTCTAAAGGGGGAGGAAAGCACTTGTGGGAGATAAACCCGTCTGTCTATCTCAGTGTCTTTCTGTCTCTCTGACTATCTGCAGGTTTCTGTGTCGCTTTGTGCGTCTCTGCATCCATCTATCTATCTATCTATCTATCTATCTATCTATCTATCTATCTATCTATCTATCTATCTATCTATCCATGTGTCTGTCTGTCTATTTTTCTATCTATCTGTCTATCAAACTGTCTCTCTCTCTCTCTCTATCTATCTATCTATCTATCGATCTATCTATCTATCTATCTATCTATCTATCTATCTATCTATCTATCTGTCTATCTATCTCGCTGTCCATTTTTGGTTATTTGCACTATTTATCTATCTATTTATCTTGATTATATATATATTTGTCATTGATTTATCTCTCCGTCTCTCACCTCTCTAAATATGCATCCACCATATATTTGACGTTTATCATCTATCTAACACCATTATTTGCACCATACCAGTTTAATTATTGATATATCATGATTTGTATTTTACTGATAGTTTCACCTTCTTGCTCTCCTTCGACTCAGAGTACATCAATACATTATGAATTATTAAAAATGCTGCAGCAATGTGATCAGATCCTACTCGTTCAGGCAGCCTCTATCTGCAAAGAACAGATTCCGAGGTGGGGTAAATGGGTTCATGGTCCTGTTGAATGAGCTGTCTGTGGTTTATGACAAGAGTTACACATAGCTCCCTGTTGTACATGTCCCCAATGATTCATACAATGCAAAAGTGAGACACCTCCCCAGAGAGGTCTCTCACTGGAACACCTGCCTCCTGACGGCGGTTTGAGCATCTGTTTAAAACAGTTAACCCACTTCTTCATGACACTGTCGCTTTTCAAAGTATCTAAGATTTCACCCCAATGTAAAACATAACCCTTGAATTGTCGTTTAGCCCAGGGGAAATAAATCTTTATCTGCCTAATACAAAGAAGCAACTTGATGTGTCTTATATATTTATAAAATCAAACAGCAGAGCCGAGGCCATTCAGCCTATCGAGCCTGGCCCGTCTGTTCGAAAGAGCTACCCTATACAACACCAATCAGACACAAGCAACGAGAGCCTGATGCAGACGGGAAGCAGTTCCTTGTTCAAGCTCCTTCCGACCAGTGGGTGTTATTATTCTGTCATACCCAGAAGTGAGGGGTCAGAAGGAAACCCTGCTTCCAGTGCTGTCATTTCCGCTCTCTGCTTTATCTTCAGCCGCCTGATATTGGTTCATGAACAGAGTCAGCCTTCAGTCTGCAGGATGCAGTTTGCCAAACTCTTCCTAATCGTCTGTTCACTTCTTCCATGTAGGTATTCATCCTTCATAAAGATACCTGTGCTAAAATACATGCTGTGTTTTCATTCACTACTAACTTCTATCAAACTAGATTGATAAAACATCATTGCAGTCGATTTTCTGTCATTTCTTAAACTACATACTTTACTTTCACTGTAAATAATATTTACTTAATGAAATTATTGACTGAATGAAAGTTACTTATATATTCGTGACGCTACTATAGCTATCTTTAACCGATAAGTTTGCCCTAATTCTGGGTTAATTTGTCTCTCTCATATCACTTGCTACATTATTTTTCAATCTCTATATCTATCTGTTTATTATCTATATATCTACAAATATATCATTTAACTATATATTGTCTGCCTATATAGTTATCTAGTATTATCTACCTATCTATTTGGATAGTTATAGTTGGTTATCATATGTCACAATATGTTCTAAACTTTTTAAACTATTCTCCTTATTTCTCAAGACAAAACTCTAGCAGAGATGATACACCAGTGGCCATCTCTGGTGGCAGTGAAGGGAGGCGAACCAGCAGAATTAAACTGTTACCAGAATGACAGTAGTAAGAACGTTATGCTGTGGTATCGGCAGTATGCCGGGCAGGGGCTCACCCTAATGGGCTATTCTTTCATTGGAAGCTCACCCACGTACGAAGGAAAATTTGAAGAGGAGGTGAAGATTATAAGGCCCGAGGACAAACGATGCAGCCTGAGGGTCCTCAAGGTTAAGGCTGCGGATGCGGCGGTGTATTACTGTGCAGCCAGGGAGCAAAGCGCTGCAGACTGCCTTAGTGCCAGTGCAAAAACCAACAGGGTGAACAACACAACTGACAGACATGCAGGAGCAGTGACAATGGTTAATGTCTCTCCCTGCCTCACCGGCCGTTTTCCAAGCTGGTGATTCCCGGATTCCTGAACCTTCATCATGGGCTGAATGACAGGGAATAGCAGAAGGTCCGAGGAAGAGAGAGAGAAGGAAAGAGAGAGATGTGTCTCAGATCCCCTGCAAAATTTCAAAGTCCTCGTCTACACCGTTTAATTTCTGGCACTGAGTATGTTAAAACTGAGTCACAGTCTCTGTCCTATACTTGATTAATTAAAAGGTTAATTAATGATGTAAATAAGACAGATAGTTTACATCACCATTGTGAAGTGATGGATAGAGTATCAATCATCTACAAGGTACAAGTCAGGAGTGTGATGGAATACTCTCCACTTGCCTGGATGGGTGCAGCTCCAACAACACTCAGGAAGCTCAACACGATCGAGGACATAGCAGCCCGGTTGTTCAGTACCCCATCTACCACCTTCAACACTCACTCCCTTTACCACAGTGGCAGCAGTGTGTACCATCTACAAGATGCACTGCAGCAAAGCATTGAGTGCCCTTAGACAGCACCTTCCAAACCCACCAACTCTACCACCAGAAGGACAAGGGCAGTAGACTCATGGGAACACCACCACCTGCAAGTTCCCCTCCAAGCAACACACCATCCTGACTTGGAACTATATCGCCGTTTCTTCACTGTCGCTGGGTCAAAATCCTGGAACTCCCTTCCTAACAGCACTGTGGGTGTACCTCCCCCACATGGACTGCAATGTTTCAAAAAGGCAGCTCTTCACCACCTTCTCAAAGGCAAATAATTGCTGGTCTTGCAAAAGAAATTCACGTCCCATGAACGAATAAGAAAAACAAATTATATCAGGTCTTCCACGACTTCAAGACGCCCCAAAACAGTTAACAGCCAATTAAGAACTGGAAAATGATGGTCAGATCCTCTGCTACTTCTTCTCTTGCTTTGATTTTTTTTAATTCATTCTGGGGACCTGGGTCCCTCTGAGAAAGTCAGCAGTTATTCATCGTCACTCATTGCCCTGGAGAAGGTTTGTGCTGCCTTGTTGGTAACTGAAGGGTTTGCTAGGGCATTTCAGAGAGCAGTGTACTTGAAACACGGAAGCCAATTGGTGTACAGCACCATGCCATAGGCAGCATTAACAGACAGATAGATAGATAGGAAGGCAGACAGACAGACATTAGTTAGATAGATAGATAGATCGATAGATCGATAGATAGATAGATCGAAAAATCGAGCGATCGATCTCCTGGCTTCGCTGTGAAAGCGAGCTCACAAAGAGATAGGAATGAAGATATTTACAGTGGAGCAGAAAGTGGCGAGGGGGGAGGCAAGGGGAGAGAAGAAAGAAGGAAACGGGGGCATAAGGAAGCAAACAAAAGAATGGAGGACAACTTAAAAAGTAGGGGCAGGGATCATTGCCTTGAGATAACTTCCTCTTATGACGAACCGCTCTGCTGACACCTCATCTCTCTCCCTCCCTTTAAACCCAGAGTAACCAGCAGAAAGTCTCTCAGATCCACCGCAAACATGCCTTTCAGTTTCATCGTCTTTGTTATTTCCCTTCTGGCGCTGAGTAGGTTAAAATTCTGTCCCAATCACTCTTCTACATTTGTTTAACTGAAAGGGATGATTAATGATCTCAATAAAACTGAGCAGCGGTGACTTGTGAAATCAGTAATCGATTATTTCATATCAGACAGTGAACTCATTCATCTGTCCCCTAGTTTGGGAAGACAAGTGTTATTAATATGATGTTAACTCTTTAATGTTTGCACCCACTTGCAAACTTGTGGATTCCACAATTCTATTTTACAGTTGTAAAGATCCAGGTTCTTGTCGGAAATTGGGACACAGACCGAATTTCCGTCGTTAATTCGGTGCAACACCGACGCCCATCGTCGCAATTGTAACTCCATCGATACTAGTTCATTCCCTCTAATTTCTCTTTCTAGGTGTTTGCCGGGGTGATGTGATACATCAATGGCCTCAGTCACTGGCTGTTAAACAACCAGTACCCGTGGAAATGAGTATTCACTGACAGTGTTGTCTTTCTCCAAAGGGACAGCAGAGGGCGGTGTAGGACCGTGATAAGTATCAGATTATTGATGATGTTTCAATAGGGACTTTGAAACTTGTCCATGAACCGCTCCTGATAATTATAGAACTACATCCCGGTTACAGTCTGGTGAACTGAACACAAGGTACCGCAGATGCTGGATGGTTTAGGTTCTGGATGGTTTAGGTCACTATATTGGAGCTTAATGCGTTTCTGGGGTATAAATAAATAAGGATGGAAATACTAATCAGGTCAGACAGCCTCTGTGGAGAGAGACAAAACATTAACATATCAGGTCGTAGACCTTTCAACAGAACTGGAAGGATTTAGTGATCTATCAGCTATTAAGCAGCAGAGAGCCAGGGAGAGGGAGAATGGGAGGAATGCAGGAGAGACTTAATAACAAAACTGAGGCTGGTGCAAGACAAAGGAGATGTTAATGGGTCAAGTAAAGAACAAGAGATGGGTCTAGAGGAGGTGAAAGTAGCAGAAACACAATTATTACCAACAAACCTCTGCCCATATAAACCGGAGCAGTTGTTACGATCAGAAATTGTTTAACTCACTGTTGAGCCCAGAAAGCTGCAAAGTATTCAATTGAAAGATGATGTGCTTTTCTTCGAGTTTCTGTTGAGCTTCACTGGAGCAGAGAAGGAGGTCGAGGACAAAGAGGTGGGAGTGGGAATGAGAATTAAAAGTATCCGCTAACCGGAATCTCAGGGTCACACTTGCAGCCTGAATGCAGGATGTTCCACAATGCTGTTAGCCTGTTGCTGTACTTGGTCTCTGCAGCTAGTCCCACTCCCCCTGCCCTTTCTAAATAACACTGCATATTTTCCTTACACATAATTATTCAAATTTCCTTTTGAAAGCGATGATTGAAACTGCCTCCCCCGCACTCTCAGGTAGTGCATTCCAGATCCTAACCATTCACTGTGTCAAAACGTTTCCTCAGTTCACCTTTGGATCTTCTGCCAATTACCATCAATAAGTGACCTCTGGTTCTCAATCAATCCGGTGATGAAACATAGAGACAGAGAGGGTGAATCAGGGAGACGTCGTGAGGAAAAGCTCAGTGGAAATGAACGGGACAGAGGGACACAGAGACAGAAAGATGCACACACACACAAACACACACAGATGCAGAGAGAGAAAGAGAGTGAAAGAGTTGTAGACATAAAGCTGGATGTATGCAAATAGAGAGAGAGAGAGACATTGTCAACCTACTCCACTCTGACTTGTCTACCTGGGCGTCACCATCTCTGCATCACTTCCTAATGCTCTTCCTTTTCCTCCCAATGATTTGTAAAGAGTGGGTTGGTTATTAACAACACTCATCACTCCTGCTCTCTCCCCTTTGCTGATTCAGAGGGCAGCTTAAAGTAAATGATGTATCTGTTACTGACTCTGATCAACCTGTTTCACCGTAAGGCATTTTATTGAAACAATAATACTACTTAACATTTCTTTAGGTGATGTTTTTATTTATTTATTTCTCTCTTTCTCTCTCCCACTGGACTGAAGTTCCCTGTTTACTGATCTCCTCCTCTCCCTGTCTCTTTCCCAGATGTGAACTCACAGAATATCCACCAGACTCCCGCCGCTGTCTCCAAATTTTCTGAGGAGCAGGTGAAGCTAAAATGCACCATGCAGGGCAGCAGTAACCCTGACATGTTCTGGTACAGACAATACCCGGGGAAGGAGCCACAGTTTATGTTTTACTCCACAGGTACTGATCACATAAATCCGGAGAAGGCGGTGGACGGTGTCACCGCCGAGAGACCGACTAGCTCCCAGTTCAATCTGGAGCCCTCCAGCCTGCGGGAGAATCACACGGCCGTGTATTTCTGTGCCTGGAGAGATCACAGTGACTCAGAGAGTTGGAGCAGTTCAACAAAAACCCCAAAGGCAGCAGGAAACACCTGTGGAGGGTAAAACTGCCCGAAGCCTCGAATTTCTTTCGTTTTGCAGAGCGAAAGTGTTTATGATAACAAGAAGAGATGGGTCAGAGTGGTAGTGAGTGATTAGATATACAGGTAGTAGAGAATGTGCTAAGAACAATTGACAAGGATAACACGAAATCTGAGATTCTAACTATCAGGAAAGATCAACTATAAAACGACTTGAGTTCTTCTGCATTGACACTGAGTTTTCCTCCTCTGTAGGGTTAACAGAAAGTGCTCCAGGACCATGAATACACAATGGCCTGGCAAACATTTAATAGGAAAACAGAAAGAGGCAGAGATCATACAGCCCTCGAGCTTCATACACATTGACAGGAGAAGCACATTCATCACCTTAGAGAGGGATATACACACACACAGTGAGAGAGACAAAGAGAGGGAGACCGAGTGTGTGAGAGAGGGATAGAACAAGATTGAGAGGAAAACTGACAGAGACAGAGAGACTGAGACAGAGAGACAGAGACTGAGACAGATAGACCGAGACAAAGAGACAGAGAGACTGAGACTGAGACAGAGAGAGACTGAGAGAGACTGAGAGAGAGACTGAGAAAGAGAGATTGAGACAGAGAGGAGAAGAGAGAGGAGAGCGAGGAGGACAGAGAGGGGGAACAAGAAAGAGCGAGAGGGAAAACAAAAAACACAGAGGAAGAGACTGAGACAGAGACACTGAGACAGAGAGACAGTGAGAGAGACAGAGAGAGAGACTGAGAGACAGAGAGAGACAGAGAGTGAGAGAGGGACAGAGAGAGAGAGCGATAGAGAGACTGAGAGAAAGCGACTGAGGGAAAGCGACTGAGACAGAGAGACAGACAGAGGAGAGAGAGGAGGACAGAGAGGGGGAAGAAGGAAGTGCGAGAGAAAAGCAAAAAAAAACACAGAGGAAGAGAGTGAGACAGATTGGGAGACAGACACACACACACACAGAATGAGACAGGGAGAGAAAGACAGAAAGCAGTAAAACAGAGGGAGACAGTGAATTAAAGACAGAGCGAGTGAAAAACACACGCACACACATGCACAGCTTTGTATCCGTGCCCATTCATCTTCCGGCTCATTGAATAAGAATATCCCGTGATCTCAGGATTGTAACTATCAGGAAAGAATAACAATAAAAGGACTGGGGCTGTTATAGACTGACACTGTTTATGTTTTCACCACAGGGACAGCTGAGGACGCTCTTGGACCATGTGATGTACAATGGCTTTTGAGAAGGAGTTCACAGGAAAACTGAAACAGTGAGAGAACGTACAGTCCTCCAGGTTGATATACATGACCAGGAGAAGGAAATCCACATCCTTAGAGAGAGAGAAGAGAGAGAGAGAGACACACACAGCGAGAGAGACAGAGAGACAAACAAAGAGAGAGAGAGAGACCTAATGTGTGTGTATCTGTGAGAGAGAGACTGAAATAAACAGACTGAGACATATTGGGAGGCACAGAAGAGAGACAGAGAGGAAGAAAGGAGCATCACAAGTAAAGGACAGGGAGAGACAGAGAGAGAGAGAGAAAGTGGGTCATTGGCAACCAACTGGATTCTCATTTGTTGATGTGGGAAATGAACGTCACCATCTCTGCATCACTTCATAATGCTCTCCCTGTTCCTCCCAATGATTTGTAAAGAGTGGGTTGGTTATTGACAACACTCATCACTCCTGCTCTCTCCCCTTTGCAGATTCAGAAGGCAGCTTAAAGTAAAAGATGTATCTGTTACTGACTCTGATCACCCTGTTTCACCGTAAGGAATTTTATTGAAACAATAATTCTACTTAACATTTCTTTAGGATATGGTTTTATTTATTTCGTTCTCTCCTTCTCTCTCTTTCTCTCTCCCCACTGGACTGAATTTCCCTGTTTATTGATCTCCTCCTCTCCCTGTCTCTTTCCCAGATGTGAACTCACAGACTATCCACCAGACTCCCGCCTCTGTCTCCAAATTTTCTGAGGAGCAGGTGAAGCTGAAATGCACCGTGGATGGCACCAGTAACCCTTACATGTACTGGTACAGACAATACCCGGGGAAGGAGCCACAGCTGATGTTTTACTCCCTAACTGCACAAAGGGTGAACTCAGAGGGGACGGTGGAGGGTTTCACCGCCGAGAGACCGACTGACTCCGAGTTCAACCTGCAGTCCTCCAGCCTGCGGGAGAATCACTCGGCCGTGTATTTCTGTGCCTGGAGAGATCACAGTGACTCAGAGAGATGGAGCAGTTCAACAAAAACCCTAAAGGCAGCAGGAAACACCTGTGGAGGGTAAAACCGTTTGGTGCCTCCAGCTGTTGTTTCCTTATTCAGAGTGACAGTGTTTGTTACAATAAAAAGAGTTGAGTTATGATTATAGTGACACACTAGATTTACAGGTACTGCCGAGGGTGCAATGAACGATTAATGAGGATGTCACGAGATCTCAGAATGTAACTATCAGGAATCAATGACAATAATCTGGGTTTTTATGCACTGACCCTGTGTTTACCTTCTCCACAGGGACAGCAGAGGGGGATCCAGGACCATGGACCAGACAATGGCTTTGAGAAGGATTTAGTGAGAAAACTAAGAGAGCAGGAGATCATGTCGATCCAGCTTAATATACATCAACAGGACAAGGACACCCACTACTTTAGAGAGAGAAAGAGAGTGTATGTGTGTGAAAGAGAGAGCGAGATCTAGTGAGAGAGAGGAAAAACGACAGGCAGAGTTAAAGAGACTGAGACAGAGAGGGAGACAGAGATAGAGGCAAAGACAGTGAGACAGCAAGAGACACATAATGAGAGAGAGAGAGACACTGAGATAAAGAGCTTGTGACAGATAGGGAGATAGATCTAGAGAGAGACAGAGACAGGGAAATAACTGAAGAGATAACAAGATTAAGAGAGAGGGAGAGTCAGAGAGAAGGAGAGAATGGGAGACATAACCTTAGATACATGAGGAGAGAGAGAGTCAGAGAGAGAAAGTGAGCGAAGATAGACTGAGTTAGAGAGGGAGAGAGAGTCTGAGAAAGGAAGAGAGTGGGAGACATAAACCTAGACACATGAGGAGAGAGAGAGAGAGAGACAGAGAGAGAGTGCAAGAGAGCGGAAGGTAAACTGAGATAGAGATAGATAGAGAGAGAGAGAGAGAAGCAGAATGGCAGCCAATTCAATTCTGATTTGTTGACCTGGGTGAATGGGCGTCTCCAACATTGTATCACTTCCTAATGCTCTTCATGTTCCTCCCAATGATTTGTAAAGAGTGGATTTGGACCTTCACAAGACTCTAAGCTCCTGATCTCACTCCTGTGTCTATTAAGAGAACAAGTTGAAGTGAAAGATGTATCAGTTACTGGGTCTGATAATCCTGTTTCATTGTAAGTGAGTGTGAAATACAAAGATTATCGGTAATAACTTTCCTCTCTTCTCCCTGTCTCCCTTTCATTCAGAGATGTTCCCTGTTTACTGATCTCCTCCTCTCTCCATCTCTCTCCCAGATGTGAACTCACAGACTATCCACCAGACTCCCGCCGCTGTCTCCAGATTTCCCGGGAAAGGAGTGGAACTGAGGTGCACTGTGGAGGGGAGCAGCAGTAACATCTACATGTACTGGTACAGACAAGAGCCGGGGAAGGAGCCGCTGTTGATGTTTTACTCCAGTATTGCTAAATATGTGGATCCAGAGGGGACGGTGGACGGTTTTACCGCCAAGAGACTGAATAAGTACGAGTTCAAACTGGAGTCCTCCAGCCTGCGGGAGAATCACTCGGCCGTGTATTTCTGTGCCTGGAGTCTTCACAGTGACTCAGAGAGATGGAGCCGTTCAACAAAAACCCCAAAGGCAGCAGGAAACACCTGTTTCAGATAAAACCAGGCGGTGCTGCTTCCTGTTGGTTGTTTGTTTTTATCATTGGTAACATGTTTTTCACAAGACAGGGCGGATTTAAATAGAAAGTGACAGGTTAGATATCGAAGCACAGGGGAATTGTGGAACAGACTTTACAGGAATGATATCAGAACACAGAGGTTAAAGTTATCAAGAAAGTTTGAACATCGGGGATCAGAAACTGAAGGGTAAACATTCAACGGTCTTAGAGAGATTATTACAGATTTTAATATGTGAAATGAAGATCAGATAAACACAGTTAGATAGAGAGAGAGATAGATAGATAGAGAGAGAGAGAGAGATACATCCGTTGTCGTTGGATGTCACAGTGTTTTCTTTCTCCAAAGGGACAGCAGAGTGAGCTGTTGGACCATGATAAACATCAGAGTCTGGAACACACTTTAACAGCGACCTGGGAACACAAGGAGAACATTCATCACCTCGGAAACACTCCGCCCTTCAATGAGATCATGACTGATCAGTAACGTCCTGTCGCTCCCTCTCTCCATCCCTCTCTCTCCCTCTCTCCATCCCTCTCTCTCCATCCCTCTCTCTCCCTCTCTCTCCCTCTCTCCATCCCTCTCC
This sequence comes from Heterodontus francisci, assembly GCF_036365525.1. Taxonomy (NCBI): domain Eukaryota; kingdom Metazoa; phylum Chordata; class Chondrichthyes; order Heterodontiformes; family Heterodontidae; genus Heterodontus; species Heterodontus francisci. The sequence goes on from NW_027142279.1 coordinate 154,225, forward strand.
CTCCAAACCTCTCCCTCTCTCTAGCCCTCACTACACGGTGGCAAACAACCCCACAATGTATAGGAACTAACTCAGCTCGGAACCCTTATCCATCTGAGCGCTGTTTCACACTGTTCAAAGGTGACACCCCTCTCCAGATACCTTCATCTCCGGGACTGGGACGTCTGCCTCCTGACGGCGAGTTCAGAAGCTGCTGAAAACTGTTTACCCACTTCCATCTCGGGCTCGAGTCACATTTGATGTGTTCTTCAAAGAAACTAGCAGTTCAGACCAGTAAACAATTTAACCCCTTTAACTCCCATTCAGCAAAGAAGTACGGTAGCAGAGCAGTTATGTTACTGGACTAGTAATCCAGAGGCCTGGGCTAATGATCCCCAGACTTGAGTTCAATTCTCAGCAGGGGCAGAAATGGAATTTAAATTCAATTAAATAAATAAAAATCTATCAGAGAAAGCATGAGTAATCCTGAACATGGAGTGTCGTAAAAACCCAACGTATTCATTGATAACCTTCAGGGAAGGAAATCTGCCGTCCTTACCCGGTCTGGCCTATATGTGACTGCAGACCCACAGCAATGTGGTTTACTATTAACTGCCCTCTGATATGGCCCAGCAGGTATTCCCGAAGATGGTTCACCAACACCTTCTCAGGGGCAATAAGGGATGGGCACACTCTCTGGGTATAGAGGGTTGTATCCCTGAATTCTACTCTATCAAATCCCTTTGTGAAATGTGAACACCTCTATTCAATCTCCCCCTATCCTCCTGTGTTGTATCATTCAACAACATTGCTATGTAAAGTAATGGGGTGCAGCAGAGTGTCACAGTAAGTGACTGCCAATCACAATGACAACCGGATGCTGGGTATTTAATTGAACACAATATAGAAACCGCCTGCAAGTGTGTTGTTGAAAACTCCACACGTTCACACATCGAGTTAGTATCGAATGAAGAAATCATGTTGCTTGAAGTTCTCTGTCTAATCTTGATGCCTGCCCTGTTCCCACGTAAGTCAAAGTCTGAAACTGTAGAATAATGTATTGCAATGTCAGCGGTGATTCTGTTCCGTAACACTCCTGTGTCAGAGTCTCACTCCAGAACACTTGAGCTCAAAGTCAAGGCTAACACCCCAGGTGTCAGGACTGAGGGAGTGCTGCGCTGTCACAGAGGCAGTACTGAGGGGCTGCTGCACTGTCGCAGAGGCAGTACTGAGGGAGTAACTACATTGGTTGCCAAGCCCTTTCTGATGTCCTGAGGTCCTGAACGGCGCTATATTAATGTAAGCCCTTTCTATCTTGCAATGCAGCTCCTGCTCCAATCCATTATTGACAGAAATAATAAGCTAATCGATGTTCCATCCCACAGGAATACTCTCCTCCTATGTGGAACAGTCGCCCTCTATCCTATCGATTGCAGCTGGAGATTCGACAACACTCAGATGCACGCTGACCAATACTGGCTATACATTAATGTACTGGTACAGACAACAACCAGACAGGGCACTGGAAGCTCTGTTCTATTCTGCTGGTCAAGGGTCTGTTACCAATTACACGTCCGAATCATTTAAGGCAGTCAGAACCAGCGATACACTGTTTACTTTGGCACTGAGAGACGCCGCTCCATCTCACACCGCTGTCTATTTCTGCGCTTGTAGTATCGCACAGTGTTTGAGAAAGCGGATCAGCAGCTGCAAAAACCTGCAGCGGATGAACAGGATTTCAGTGCTCATCATCCACCGGCAGGGGGCAGCAGTAGATTGAATCTCAGTGCTCATCTTCCCCCGGCAGGGGGCAGCAGAGAATGAATCTCAGTGCTCATCTTCCCCCAGCAGGGGGCAGCAGTAGATTGAATCTCAGTGCTCATCTTCCCCCGGCAGGGGGCAGCAGTAGATTGAATCTCAGTGCTCATCTTCCCCCGGCAGGGGGCAGCAGTAGATTGAATCTCAGTGCTCATCTTCCCCCGGCAGGGGGCAGCAGTAGATTGAATCTCAGTGCTCATCTTCCCCCGGCAGGGGGCAGCAGAGAATGAATCTCAGTGCTCATCTTCCCCCAGCAGGGGGCAGCAGTAGATTGAATCTCAGTGCTCATCTTCCCCCAGCAGGGGGCAGCAGTAGATTGAATCTCAGTGCTCATCTTCCCCCGGCAGGGGGCAGCAGTAGATTGAATCTCTGTGCTCATCTTCCCCCAGCAGGGGGCAGCAGAGAATGAATCTCAGTGCTCATCTTCCCCCAGCAGGGGGCAGCAGTAGATTGAATCTCAGTGCTCATTTTCCCCCGGCACTGGGCAGCAGTAGATTTGATCCTCCCTGATGTTGGTGGGCACAGTAATGAGCACAGACCAAGCTGTAGAATAGATCAGCAGCCCAGTATGACCCAGATATTGTTCCACCTACATCCCTCGGGCCAGTGTTGCAGAAAACGTTTGCCAGGAGTCCCACCTGACTATTTGAGAATCAACATCTGGCTATTTTTCTGAATTCGTTCATGGGATGTGGGCCTCGCTGGCCAGGCCAGCATTTATTGCCCATCCCTAATTGCCCTTGAACTGAGTGGCTTGCTAGGCCATTACAGAGGGCATTTAATAGTCAGCCACATTGTGTGGATCTGAAGTCACATGCAGGCCAGACCAGGTGAAGGCAGCAGATTTCCTTCCATAACTGACATCAGTGAACTAGATGGATTGTTGCAATAATGGTCACCATTAGACGAGATTCTTTTGAAAATGTAGATTTATAAATGACATTAAAATTTCATGATCTGTATTGGTGGGATTCACCCCCACGTCCCTAAAACACTAGCTGGGGCGGTGGTTTAGGAGTCAAATTACCAACACACTAAAACATCCCCTACAGGAGCAGATCATTTGGAATGCAGATGTCTATAATTGGAAATCTACATGTGGCTAATTTGGGAATGCCGATGAGGTTCATTGGGAATCTGGATCTGTACAATTGGAGATTTCTAATCAGTAAATTAGAAACTGAACAACAGAGACACTTGTTGGGGATTTTAACAACACTTACTCCAGTCACTCAACCAAAATAAGCAACCACGTCCAATCTGATTGGTTGGGTGGTATAAGGGGGCGTGTCCAATACTGCATCACTTCCTCATGCCCTTCATGTTTTCCTCAATGATTTGTAAAGAGCGGATTGGTTAGTCACAGAATTGATCCCCTCTGTTCCACTGCCTTTGCTGTTTGGTAGGGCAGTGTCAAGTGGGAGATGTATCTGTTCCTGGGTCTGATAATCCTGGTTCAAGGTGAGTGCCAAATATAAAGATTATCATTCAGAACCTTCCTCTCCTCTCCCTGTCTTCCTTTCATTCCCAGAAATTCCCTGTTTACTGATCTCCTCCTCTCTCCATCTCTCTCCCAGATGTGAACTCACAGACTATCCACCAGATTCCCGCCGCTGTCTCCAGATTTCCCGGGAAAGGAGTGGAACTGAGGTGCACTGTGGAGGGGAGCAGCAGTAGCATCTACATGTACTGGTACAGACAATACCCGGGGAAGGAGCCGCTGTTGATGTTTTTCTCCAGCACTGCTAACTATGTGGATCCAGAGGGGACGGTGGACGGTTTCACCGCCGAGAGACCGACTAGCTCCCAGTTCAACCTGGAGTCCTCCAGCCTGTGGGAGAATCACTCGGCCGTGTATTTCTGTGCCTGGAGTCTTCACAGTGACTCAGACAGATGGAGCTGTTCAACAAAAACCCCAAAAGCAGCAGGAAACACCTGTTTCAGATAAAACCAGGCGGTGCTGCGTCTTGTTGGGTGTTTTTATCATTGGGAACATGTTTCTCACAAGAAGACAGGGCGGATTTCAATAGAAAGTGACAGGATAGATATAGAAGCACAGGGGAATTGTGAAATAGACTTTACAGAAATGATATCAGAACACAGAGGTTAAAGTTATCAACAGAATTTGAACTTCGGGAATCTTTGCTCCAGAAAGGAGAAGACTGAAGGGTGAACTTTCAGCGGTCTTAGAGAGATTATTAAAGATTTTAAAATGTGAAGTGAAGATCAGATAAAAACTGATAGATAGATAGATAGATAGATAGATAGATAGATAGATAGATATATAGATAGATAGATAGATAGATAGATAGATAGATAGGTAGATAGATAGATAGATAGATAGATAGGGAGTTAATTAGGTAGAGAAAAAGATAGATAGGTAGATAGATAGAAAGGTAGATAGATAGTTGGATGGATGGATGGATGGATGGATGGATGGATGGATGGATGGATAGATAGATAGATAGGTAGATAGATAGATAGGGACGTAGATAGATAGGGAGGTAACTAGATAGAGATATAGACAGATAGGTAGAGAGATAGAAAGGTAGACAGATAGATGGATGGATGGATGGATGGATGGATGGATGGATAGATAGATAGGGACGTAGATAGATAGGGAGGTAACTAGATAGAGATATAGACAGATAGGTCGAGAGATAGAAAGGTAGATAGATAGTTGGATGGATGGATGGATGGATAGATAGATAGGTAGATAGATAGATAGGGAGGTAGATAGATAGGGAGGTAACTAGATAGAGATATAGACAGATAGGTAGAGAGATAGAAAGGTAGATAGTTAGATGGATGGATGGATGGATGGATATGGTGTGGTTTTATTTCACTGCGTTTTCTTTCTCCAAAGGGACAGTAGAGTGCGCTGTAGGACCATGATAAACATTAGAGTCTGGAACAAACTTTAACAGTGACCTGGGAACACAAGGAGACCATTCATCACCTCGAAAACAGACCGACCTTCAATGAGATCATGACTGATCAATGGATTCCCATCGCTCCCTCTCTCTCTCTCCCTCTCTCTCCATCTGTCTGCATCCCTATCTCTCCCCCTTTCCCCATCCTGCTCTCTCCCACTCTCTTCATCCCTCCTTCTCCATCTCTCTCTATTCCTCCCTCTCCCTCTCTCTCCATCCCTCTCTCACCCACTAGCTACCAAGCTGGTGTAAAATGAGAGAATGCCAATTAACATTCCTATCTTTTACAGGGGCATGGACTGTCTCTCTATCTAGCTCGCTATTTCTCTACCGATCTGACTTTCCCTCTATCTCTCTATTTCTCTACCTCTGTATCTATCTGTCTACCTGACTGTCTCTCTATCTATCTATCTCTCTACCTGGTTATCTATCTCTCTGTCCCTCTATCTATCCATCTCTGTACCTGGTTGTCTATCTCTCTATCTATCTCTCTACCTGGTTTTATATCTCTCTGTCTCTCTGTCTATCTATCTCTCAAACTGGTTATCTATCTCTCTATCTATCTAACTCTATCTTTAGGTGATTACACTTTGTATGAACTAATTAAACATATTGCAATAATGTAATGAATGACCATCTTTTCCTCGATTTTCTATTTATTGACCAGTCGATGATGAGGTGTGTCATCAATTATTTATCAAAATCCTCTATGATCTTGAATATCTGTATCACATCGAACATTAACCTTCTGTGCTCGAAGGAGAGAAACCCCCAGCTTCTCCAGTCTCTCCACAGTAACTGAAGTCCCTCATCCCTGGTACCAGTCTGGTTAATCTCCCTCTAACCTTCACTACACAGAGGAAAACAACCCCCAATGCACAGGAGCTCAATACATTCGGTGATGAAACACAGAGACCAGGGTGATTCAGGGAGACATAGAGAGGAAAAAATGAATGGAACAGAGGGAGACAGAGACAGAAAGATGCACACAAACACACACACACACACACACACACAGACACACACGCACACACAGATACAGAGAGAGAAAGAGAGTGAACGAACGGGAGACATAAAGCTGGATACATGCAGAAAGATCGAGAGTGAGAAACAAAGAGTAAGAACGAGAGAGGAAGGCGGATTGAGATAGATAGATAGATAGATAGATAGATAGATAGATAGATAGATAGATAGATAGATAGATAGAGAGAGCGGCATTGTCTACCTACTCCACTCTAACTTGTTGACCTGGGCGTCACCATCTCTGCATCACTTCCTACTGATTTCCCTGTTCCCTTTACAATGATTTGTAAAGAGTGGGGTGGTTGTTGACAACACTAATCACTCCTGCTCTCTCCCCTTTGCTGATTCTGAGGGCAGCTTAAAGTGAAAGATGTATCTGTTACTGACTCTGATCAGCCTGTTTCACCGGAAGGGATTTTATTGAAACAATAATTCTACTTAACATTTCTTTTGGATATGTTTTTATTTCTCCCATTCTCTCTTTCTTTCTCTCTTTCTCTCTCCCCACTAGACTGAAGTTCCCTGTTTACTGATCTCCTCCTTTCCCTGTCTCTTTCCCAGATGTGAACTCACAGACTATCCGCCAGACTCCCGCCGCTCTCTCCAAATCTCCTGGCGGGCAGGTGAAGCTGAAATGCACCGTGGATGGTAGCAGTAACCCTTACATATACTGGTACAGACTACACCCGGGGAAGGAGCTGCAGCTGATGTTTTATTCCCTAACTGCACAAAGGGTGAACTCAGAGGGGACGGTAGAGGGTTTCACCACTGAAAGACCAACTGACTCCGAGTTCAACCTGGAGTCCTCCAGCCTGCGGGAGAATCACTCGGCCGTGTATTTCTGTGCCTGCAGTCTTCACAGTGACTCAGAGAGATGGAGCAGTTCAACAAAAACCCCAAAGGCAGCAGGAAACACCTGTGGAGGGAAAAACCGTTCGGTGCCTCGACCGACTGTTCCTTTATGCAGAGTGAAAGTGTTTATTACAATAAAAAGAGTTGAGTTATGATTGTAGTGACACACTAGATTTACAGGTACTGCCGAGGGTGCAAAGAACGATTAATAAGATAGCACGAGATCTCAGAATGTAACCAGCAGGAATCAATGACAATAATCTGTTTTTTTATGCACTGACACTGTGTTTACCTTCTCCACAGGGACAGCAGAAAGGGATCCAGTACCATGGACTGGACAATGGCTTTGAGAAGGATTTAGTGAGAAAACTGAAAGAGCAGGTGATCATGTAGATCCAGCTTGATACACATCAACAGGACAAGGACGCCCACTTCGTTGGAGAGAGAAAGAGAGTGTATGTGTGTGTGAAAGTGAGAGTGATCTAGTGAGAGCGAGAGGAGAGTGAGACGAAAAACGACAGGTAGAGTTAAAGAGACTGAGACAGAGAGGGGGACAGAGATAGAGACAATGAGGTAAAATTACTGGGATACATCTGGAGAATGAAGGATTATTATAGGGATTGATCTGGGAGATTGAGTGGGGTCAGTGAGTGGAGTCAATGAGTGGAGTCAGTGAGTGGGATCAGTGAGTGGGGTCAGTCAGTGGGGTCAGTGAGTGGGGTCAGAGAGCGGAGGCAGTGGGTGGAGTCCGTGAGTGGAGTCAGTGACAGAGGCAGTGAGTGGAGTCTGTAAGTGGAGTCCGTGATTGGGGTCAGTGTGCGGGGCCAGTGAGTGGAGTTAGTGTGCCGGGTTAGTGAGCGGGGTTAGTGAACGGGGTCAGTGAGGAGTCAGTGAGTGGGATCAGTAAGTGGTGTCAGTGAGAGGGGTCAAAGAGAGGAGTCAGTGAGTGGTGTCAGTGGGTGCGGTCAGTGAGAGGGGTCAGTGTGTGGGGTCAGTGTGTGGGGTCAGTAAGCGGGGTCAGTGAGAGGGGTCAGTGAGAGGAGTCAGTGAGTGGTGTCAGTGAGGTGGGTCAGTGACAGGAGTCAGTGAGTGGAGTCAGTGATTGGGGTCGATATCTATCTATCAATTTATCTATCTATCTGTCTATCTATCTATCTATCTATCTATCTATCTATCTATCTATCTATCTATCTATCTATCTACCTACCTATCTATCTATCTATCTATCTATCTATCTATCTATAAAAATATCTATCTATCTATCTATCTATCTATCTATCTATCTATCTATCTATCTATCTATCTATCTATCTATCTATCTATCTATCTATCTATCTATCTATATATCTACCTATTGCTCCATCTATCTATCTATTGTTCCTTTTGTCTATCCATCCATCGCTCTATCGATCCCTCCAGCTATCGATACATATCTCTGTTTATCTATTTATCTCTATTTAATCTGTCATCTATATATATTTGTCATCGATCAATTTATCTGGCTCTTATCTGTCTAAGTGTATATTCATCCCTCTGTTGTTTATCATATATCTAACGTCATTGTTTACATCTCGCAGTTCCATCAGTGATATATCATGGTTTGCTATTTTGTTGATATTGTTGCATCTTCTTGTTCTCCTTCGATTCAGATTATATCAATACAATATTAATGATTAAAATACTCCATCCATGTGATAAGGCTCTTTTCGTGAAGGTAGCCTCTACATTTTAAGAACAGATTACGAGGCAGGGTAAATGGGTTCATGATACAGTTGAAAGAATGGACGGAGGATTCTGACAAGGAGTTGTACAGACCTCCCTATTCTACATGCCCCTGATGATTCATACAATGCAAATACGAGAGACCTCCCCAGATAGGTCTCTCACTGGAACAGATTCCTAATTTGGCGGTTTTGAGCAACTGTTGACAATTGTTCACCAACTTGTCTTTCAGACACTCGGTGTCTTCTGAAGAACTTTCAAAGCATCTGGGAGTTAGGCCCAGGCAAGAATTTAACCCTTCAATTCTCGTTTAGGAGACAGGGAAAATAAATCTTTCTCTGCCTAAAACAAATAAGCCCCTTGATGCATCTCAGATAGTTATAGAATCAAACAGCACTAACCATGGTCATTCGATCAATCGAGCCTGGCCTGGCTGTTCGAAACAGTTACCCAAAATAAACAACATCATCCCTTGGCCATGGGCTGCAAGAAGTACAGAATCTGTTACAAACTGCTGGATAGCACATGAACTAAAGTAACCTAAGCTCAGACACTGGCCTGTGCTGGTAAAAACCAGTTTGAACTAATTAATTTATGTGACAGACAAGGGAGAAATCACAGGAATAGAGCCTTATTTGGAAACGGTGATATACCGGGGTCTTTGGGCCTGGGCCAATAAGGAGAAGATGCGAACGAGGTGAGCAGGCCTAAACCAACAGGAAAGAGACAGCACAGTTTTGAAGAGATAAGAAAGAGAATAAGTATGGAGAATCTCAGGCATAGTGCCAGCGGGAAACTCCAGAGACCAACCATCGTGGAAGTGGAAGACCCTGCGTGAGCAACGCGGTGACGACATAAGAGAGAGACAGATCGGAACGTCTGGCCAGCATCAGCTCTCCCCTTTCTGGGAATTATCGTTTGTTTTCTGTGACGAGGTCAGGGAAAGGTCAGAGTAACCTAGTGGGTGTGCTTATCAATTCTAGCTAGCTTTGTTATTAACTGTATAACCCAGTTTGAGTTGCATGCTTTTGTCTAACCAAGTGTATAAGCCTTATTCTTACATTGTACAACAACATGAATAAAATAACTTGATAGTTAAAGAAAGGACTGAGTTTTCTCCTCTTTGTGCTAAGCCATTAACTGTAGCTGGTGGATTAGTTGGAGGGTGGCTCTCCTGTAACCCCAATATCCCAAACACCCAGCCTGAGTCTGAATTAAGAGGACTTAGTCCCACGCAACGGCCAGGATTAAGTGGGTGAAGGGAATAAAGGGGCCAAGGGGGAGTTGACTCCGCGCCATGGTTTACAATCCTGTTCCCATCTCTCTGCATTTCAGCCCATCAGCACCTCCTTCTATTCCTTACTCCCTCATGTCCTGATTTAATCTCCCCCTTAAATGCATCTCCATTATTGGCCTTAACTTACTCGCTGTGGTAGCGAAATTGTGCCCACTGGTTGTAGTCTTCCCAACCACAGAATCACAGAATTGTTCCAGTGCAGAAGGAGGTCATTCGGCCAATCGTGCCCGCACTGTCTCTCTGGAAGAGAAATTCCCTCAGTCCCATTCCCCTGCCTTCTCCCCATAACCCTGCACATCCTTCCTTTCCATATAACTGTCCAATTCCCTTTTGAATGCTTCAATTGAAGCTGCCTCCACCACGTTCTCAGGCAGTGCATTCCAGACCTTCATCACTCGCTGCGTGAAAAAGCTTTTCCTCATGTCACTTTTGCTTCTCTCACCAAATATTTTAAATCTGTGCCCCTTCGTTCTTGATCCTTTCAGGAGCGGGAACATTTTCTCTCCATCTACTCTGTCCAGCCCCCTCATGATTTAGAATACCTACACAAAATCGACTCTCAGCCTTCTCTTCTCCAAGAAAAACAGTCCCAACCTATCCTGCCACTTTTAATGACTTCTCCAAATATACACAAAAGCCCTTCTTCTCCTGCACCCCCTTTCGAATTGTGCCCTTTATTCTATATTGTTCATCCGACCAAAATGAATCACTTCACATTTCTCTGCATTGAACCTCATCTGCCACCTGTCTGTCCATTCCACCAACATGTCTATGTCCTTTTCAAGTTCGACATTATCCTCCTCACAGTTCACAATGCTTCCAAGTTTCGTATCATCGGCAATATTTGAAACTGTGCCCTGTACACCAAGGTCTAGGTCATTAATATATATGAGGAAAAGCGAGGGTCCTAATACTGATCCCTGGGGAACTCCACTAAAAGCCTTCCTCCAGCCCGAAAAAACATCCATTAACCACTGCTCTTTGTTTTCTGTCACTAAACCAATTTCGTATCCATGTTGATACCGTCCCTTTTATTCCACGAGTGACAAGTTTTCTCACAAGTTTGTTGTGTGGCATTGTATCAAACGCCTTTTGAAAGTCCATGTACACCACGTCCACAGCATTGCCCTCATCAACCCTCTCTGTTGCCTTCTCAAATGAATTCTAGCAAGTTAGTTAAACATGATTTTCCCTTATGGAATCCATGCTGTCTTTCATTAATTAACTCGTCCATGTGACTATTGATTTTGTCCCGAATTATTTTTTCTAGAAGTTTCCCCACCATCAAAGTTAAACTGACTGGCCTGTAGTTGCTGGGCTTATCTTTACCCCTTTTTTGAATAAGGGTGTAACGTTTAAAATTCTCCAGCCCTCTGGCACCAGCCCTGAGTCTAAGGAAGACTGAAAAATTATGGCCAACGCCTCTGCGATTTCCAACCTCACTTCCCTCAGTATCCTTGGATGCATCTCATCTGGTGCTGGTGCTTTATCCACTTTATGTTCAGAAAGCCAATCTAATCCTTTCTCTTTACCCATTTTAAACACTCTAGTGTCTGAATTATCTCCCTTTTCAACCAGAGCAAACTACTTAACTGCATCTACACTGTCTATACCTTTAAGGACTTTGTAGGTTTCAATGAGATCACCTCTCATTCTTTGAAACTCTGGAGAATAAAGGCCCAGTTTCCCCAATCTCTCTTCATAGGACAGTCCCGCTATCCCGGGAACAAGTCTGGTGAACCTTCTTAGCACTCGCTCTATGTGAATAATATCCTTCCGAAGGTCAGGGGACCAAAACTGCACACAGCACTCCAGGTGCGGTCTAACCATGGTTCTATACAATTGAAGAAAGACTTCATTACTCCTGTACTCAAATCCTCTTGTGATAAAGGCTAACATAACATTAACCTTCCTAATTGCCTGTTGATGCTATATGTGAAGTTTCTACCTTCCGAAGCTCCTGCCAGGGGATATCATTTCTCCCTAACTACTCTATCGAACGGCTGTACCTACAGGGTTAAAACGTCCCATTAGCTTGCTCTGATCCAGGAAAACTGTCCCAGCTTCTCCAGTCTCTCCACATAACAACTGTCTCTCAACCATGGCACCATTCTGGTAAATGTTATTTGAACCGTCCCAGGTTCAAGGATAACGATGGCATAGTTGCAATGTCACTGCGATAATAAGCCAGAGGCCTCGGCTCATGCCCTGGTTACACGGGTTCAGGCACCGGCACACCCAGTGCAATTTAAACATGCCAAGGGCCCAGTAATGTGCATAGCCCTGCTGTAGAATAGGTAAGGAGCCCAGTGCCACACAGATGGTGTTGCACCTACTTGCCTCAGGCCACTGTTGCTTACAACGTTTGCCAGGAGACACACGGCATCGACATCTGGCTATTCGGGGATGAAGGTGTGGATAATCTGGAATCCAGATGTCTATAAATTTGAAATCTACATGTGGCTAATGTGGGAATGCCGATGAGGTTCGTTGGGAATCTGGATATTTTCAATTGGAGATTTCTAATCAGTAAATTAGAAATTGAGTAACAGGCACCCTTGTTGGGGATGTTGACAACAGTTACTCCAGTCACTCAACCATAACAAGCAACCACGTCCATTCTGATTGGTTGAGTGGTGGAAGGGGGCGTGTCCAACACTGCATCACTTCCTCATGCTCTTCATATTGTCCTCAATGATTTGTAAAGAGCAGGTTTGGACCATCACAAGGCTTACACTCCGGTTCTCGCTGCTTTGTTTATTTCTAAACAGCTTCAAGAGGAAGATGTATCAGTCATTGGCTCTGATAATCCTTTTGCACTGTGAGTGAGTCTGAAATACCAACGTTTTCTCCAATAACATTCCTATACTCATTCCCTCTTCCTTTCATTTCCTAGAAATCCCCTGTTCACTGACCTCTTCCTCTTCCCCACTCTCACCCAGGTGTGAACTCACAGACTATCCTCCAGACTCCTGCCACTGTCTCCAGAGTTGTGGGGGAGGAAGTGGAACTGAAGTGTACTGTGGAGGGGAGCAGTACTCTTACCTTGTTCTGGTACAGACAATACCCGGGGAAGGAGCCTCAGGTTATGTTTTACTCAACGGGTACTAATCACAAAAATCCAGAGAAGGCGGTGGACGGTTTCACTGCCGAGAGACCGACTGGCACCCAGTTCAACCTGGAGTCCTCCAGCCTGTGGGAAAATCACTCGGCCGTGTATTTCTGTGCCTGGAGTCTTCACAGTGACTCAGAGAGATGGAGCAGTTCAACAAAAACCCCAAAGGCAGCAGGAAACACCTGTTGGACATACAATTGCGCGGTATTTCCACTTGAATTGATGCAGGGCGATGATATTTTTGACAATATGAGACGGGTGAGAATAAAATTGAGAGCACAGGTGCAGAGGCGAAGAGTCTGGCCTCTTTCTGTGCTGATAAGTTTTCGATCTTTCTATGAAAGATTAAGAAGGGTGGCAGCACACTGAGGTTTTAACTATCAGGAGAGAATATCAGGAAAGCGATTGGGGTTTTATCCACTAACACGGTGTCTTCTTTCACTCAGATGATCAAACACACAACTCTCTTTGTTAGGAACAAAGGAAGAGGAGTGGGCCATTCAGCCCCCTTGTCCCGTTGCATAGAAACAGGAGGAGATCTTTCAGCAAATCTCGTAAATCTGCTCTGCACCCTAATAAGGAGCATCACATTCTCCCTTAAGTGTGGTGGCCAGAACTGGATGCAATACTCCAGCTGGAGCCTAACCAGAGCTTTACAACGGTTCACTGCTTTTGTACTCAATACCTCCATTTATGAAGGTCAGGATCCCATCTGCTTTACTAACCACTCTCTCAACATGCCCTGCCACCTTCAAAGATCGATGCACATGCAGCCTCAGGTCCACTGTTCTGTGCAAACTCTTTCGAAATCTGCCTTTTGGTCTATATTGCCTTTGCCTATCCCTTCAGCCAAAATGCATCACAGCGAATTTCTCCAAGAAGAGGGCCTTTTAGGACCAGTAACACACAACTGCCTGGAAAACTGTTTATGAAGAATTCAGGAGGAGGTCTCTCAGTTTTTTAGAGCCTCTTACAAAGGAACATGAGGAGGCCAATTACTCCCCTGCCTCATTGCGCACAAACAGGAGGAGGCTATTGAGCAATGTAGAGCTTGTTAGCAGGAATTGGAGAAGGGTACTTAGTCCCCCTTGAGCCGATTGGTATGAACAGGAGTAAGCCATTCAGCCCCATTGAGCCTGTTGCACAGGAGCAAGAGGAGGCCAATTCAGTTCCCCGCTCAGTCTGCACAGGTACAGGAGGAGGCCCATTCAGCCCTTCGAATCTGTTAAATAGGTAATGGGTGAGGCCATTCAGCCCCATCGAGCCTGTTACATCTGAAGAGCCATCCACATGTGACAGTTCCGCTCAGGCTCTTGTATCCAATTGGGAAATCCAGATGTGGAGATCCGCGTTTCTGATTGGCAAATACAAAAAGAGCAATTGCGAATTTACAACTATGCTAATTCCGATTGGTTGAATGAGAGAAGGGGGCGTGACCAAACGTCCCTCACTACCTTGCTTTCCTCAATGGTTTGTAAAGATGAATTGATGAATAGGGAAATGTCCAGTTAAAGATGTATCTGTTACTGGGTCTGATGATCATCTCCCACCATAAGGAACTTTATGAAAAATAATGCTGCTTAATAATTTTCTTTACTTTATAATTTCCTTCTCTCCTTGACGCTTTCATTCCTCCCTTCCATCCTTCTTCCTCGATAATCCAGAGTGTCCTGGCGTCATTTTCGACCCATCTCTTTCCCAGATGTGAACTCACAGACTGTCTTCCAGAGTCCCACCACTACCTGTGGGAGATAAAGTTGCGCTGTGCAGAGACTTGATTTTTGTGCAGGGCGATGGTGTTTGTGACAATAAGAAGGTACCCGTGAGAATAAAAGTGAGAGAATAAATATAGAGGCACTGGTAAAGATGTCACTAATAGCCTGCTTATGTTCCCTAAAACCTTCTGTCTGTCTATGAATGATTAACGGGGATGTGACCCAAATTGAGAAGATGTAAATATCAGGAAGGAATGATCACTAAAAACATTTAGGTTTCATCTCCTGACACTATCTTCATTCTCCACAGGGACAGCAGAGAGCGCTCTAGGACCGTCAAGCACACAACAGCCTGCCCCCTGCTTATTCAGGACACAACATAGGGAATAGGAGAAGGAGTAGGCCATTCGGCACATCGAACCGACTCATGGCTGATCATCTACCTCTGAGTCATTTCCCCCCCCACGATCCCCATCTCCCTTGATGTCATTAGTATCTAGAAATCTATCGCTTTCTGTCTCGAACATGCTCATTGCAGTCAGCTTACAAAGACATCTTTGGTAGAGAATTCCAAAGATTCACAACTCTCTTAGTTAAAGAAATTCCTCCTCATCTCAGTCTTCAATGGCCTGCACCTTATTCGGAGACAGTGTATCCTGATTCCAGACTGAACACGCTATCGACATTCGTCGTGTCATGTCTTGTCAGAATTTTGTAAGTTTCAATGCGATCACCTCTTATTCTTTGGAACTCCAGAGAATACAGACCCAGTTTCTGTAATCGCTCTTCCTAAGACAAACCCACCCTGCCAGGGATTATTTTGGTGAATCTCTGCTGCATTCTCTCTTTGGCAAGTATATCCTTCCTTCGATAAGGAGAACAAAACTGTAAACAATACTAGAGGTGCTGTCGCATCAAGGTTCTATACAATTGCAACAAGACATTTTTACCCCTGTACTGAAATCCCATTGCAATGAAGGCCAGCATACCATTCGCCTTCGGAATTGCTTGCTGCACCTGCATATTAGCTGTTAGTGTTGTGAGTTCATAATGTTGTGTGATGCAACATAAATGAGAAGCGTGGAGTCCAGTTGGTTGACGATCACAAACAAGTCTATTTACAGCTGAACTATCATACACTGTACTGAGCTAACTATTTACAGGACCCGACTGTTGGTGTTCCAGTTACAGAGTGACACTGGCTACGAGTCACGTGACTACGTGCTGGAATTTAGCTCATTAGCATCCTAAGATCTTAAAGGGACATGAGAGAGAAATGGAGAGACGGACAGAGAAAGACAGAGGGAGAGAGAAAGATTAACACTAACGAATACAATAACAACTTGAGGAAAAAACACCAACAAATGCAGCAGCAACTTCAGCAGGTGACGAGCACCAAAAAATGCAACAACTTCAGCTGGAGACTACCAGCAACAAATGCAGCAACAACTTCAGCAGGAGACTAATAGCAACAAACGCAACAACAACTTATACTTGCAGCCAAACAGAGAGACAGGGACGTGGCTTCCAATCAGGGAGGTAGGAGTTGTGAAAACCAAATCACTTACTTCAGTCTTCATGTAGCTTCTCACCGGACTCAAAGCTCTTGTTTCCACTGATTTACAGATTACAAACACAGCTTCCAGTAGAAGATGTATCTGTTACTGAATCTGATAGCATTATTTCAATGTAAGGGATCTTTTTCCCACGGAACTGTTTGTGTTGACAATCAACATTGATCTTTTCGCAGTACCCGTTTCCCGCAATTAGGGGGAGCAGTTGCTGGAGGTGCAGCTGTCATTGCCCACCAACAGGAGGCAGCAGTAGATGGAGGTTCAGCTCGCATTGCCAACCAACAGGGGGCAGCAGTAGATGGAGGTTCAGCTCGTATTGCCCACCAAAAGGGGGCAGCAGTAGCTGGAGGTGCAGCTCTCTTTGTCTACCAACAGAGGGCAGCAGTAGACGGAGGTGCAGCTCTCTGCCCACCAACAGGGAGCAGCAGTCGATGGAGGTGCAGCTGTCATTGCCCACCAACAGGCGGCAGCAGCAGATGGCATTTCAGCAACAAGAACACTAAATGTTAGATATCCTCAGTGCATCAGGCAGGATCTGCAGAGAGTAAAACAGAGCTACCACTTCACATCAGAACCGGCAAACATGAGAAGCGTTTTGAGCAACTTAAATGGATGTTTGAGCGTGAAGAAATGCAAAAGAGACAGTCTGTGATAGGGTGGGGAGGGGAGGGATAGATAGAGAGATAGAGGGAGACAGGGAGAGATAGAGAGACAGAGAGAGAGAAAGGCGGAGAAAGAGATACATAGAGAGAGGAACATAGAGACAAAGACCCACAGAGACAGAGAGAGAGACAGATAGATGGAGATCGAGTAATATAGCGTTTGAAAAACAGAGACAGAGTGAGGCAGAGAGACAGAGATGGAGTGACTGCGAGAGACTGAGAGAGAGAGATGGAGACAAAGAGAGAGAGACTGAGAGAGAGAAAGGCAGAGAAAGAGACATATATAGAGAGAAACACAGAGACAGAGACCCACATCGACAGAGAGAGAGACAGATAGACGGAGTTCGAGTAATATAGCGTTTGAAAAAGAGAGACAGAGTGAGGCAGAGAGACAGAGATGGAGTGAATGCGAGAGACTGAGAGAGAGACAGAGAGAGAGAAAGAGACAGAGGGAGATGGAGAGAGACAGAGGGAGAGACAGAGAGAGAGAGGCAGAGAGAGAGACAGACAGACAGAGCGGGAGCGATGGAGAGAGAAAGTAGACAGAGAGAGAAAGTAGACAGAGATAGAGTGAGATAGTATTAGGCACAGAAAGAGAGACAGAGTGAGGTAATGAGACAGATGGAGAGACAGAGAGAAAGAGAGAGACAGAGACAGTGAGAGGCTGATAGCCAGAGTGAGAAAAAAGAAGAACGTCAGAGACAGGCAAAGAAAGAGGAGGAAAAGGAGGGAAAGAGTAAAGGGCGGAAGGAAAACATAGAACAATACAAAGAGGCAGAGAGAGAGAGAGGGACAGAGCGAGAGTGAAAGGAAGAGAGAGAGAGAGAGACAAACAGAGAGACAGAGGGAGGGAGAGACAGAGAAAGACAGTAGACAGAGACCGAGTGAAATAGTGTTCGGCACAGAAAGGGAGACAGATGAGGTAGTGAGACAGATGGAGAGATAGAGACAAAGAGAGAAACAGAGAGAGAGGCAGACAGAGACAGTGAGAGAGTGAGAGGCAGAGAGAAGTTAGAATGTCAGAGACAGGCAAAGATACAGAGAGAGAAAGGAGCGAAAGAGTAAAGGAAGGAAGGGAAACCGAGAACAAGACAAAGAGACAGAGAGAGACAGGGGCGAAGAGAGAGAAAAGAAAGAGAGAGAGGGGGCAGACAGAGAGACAGTGAGAGACAGAGAGACAGAAAGAGAGGTAGAGAGAGAGAGAGAGAGAGAGAGAGAGATACAGATAGACAGAGAGAGACAGTAGACAGAGATAGAGTGAGATTGTGTCAGGCTCAGAAAGAGAAACAGTTGAGGTAGTGCGACAGATGGAGAGACAGAGAGAAAGAAAGAAACAGAGAGAGAGGCAGACAGAGACAGTGAGAGAGTGAGAGGCAGAGAGAAGTTAGAAAGTCAGAGACAGGCAACGATAGAGAGAGAGAAAGGAGAGAAAGAGTAAAGGAAGGAAGGGAAACCGAGAACAAGACAAAGAGACAGAGAGAGACAGGGGCGAAGAGAGAGAAAAGAAAGAGAGAGGGGGGGGGGCAGACAGAGAGACAGAGGGAGAGAGAGACAGAGAGAGAGAGGTAGAGAGAGAGAGAGAGAGAGATGCAGATAGACAGAGCGAGACAGTAGACAGAGATAGAGTGAGATTGTGTCAGGCACAGAAAGAGAAACCGTTGAGGTAGTGCGACAGATGGAGAGACAGGGAGAAAGAGAGAGACAGAGACAGTGAGAGGCTGATAGCCAGAGTGAGAAAAAAGAAGAACGTCAGAGACAGGCAAAGAAAGAGGAGGAAAAGGAGGGAAAGAGTAAAGGGCAGAAGGAAAACATAGAACAAGACAAAGAGGCAGAGAGAGAGAGGGACAGAGCGAGAGTGAAAGGAAGAGAGAGAGAGAGAGACAAACAGAGAGACAGAGGGAGGGAGAGACAGAGAAAGACAGTAGACAGAGACCGAGTGAAATAGTGTTAGGCACAGAAAGGGAGACAGATGAGGTAGTGAGACAGATGGAGAGATAGAGACAAAGAGAGAAACAGAGAGAGAGGCAGACAGAGACAGTGAGAGAGTGAGAGGCAGAGAGAAGTTAGAATGTCAGAGACAGGCAAAGATACAGAGAGAGAAAGGAGCGAAAGAGTAAAGGAAGGAAGGGAAACCGAGAACAAGACAAAGAGACAGAGAGAGACAGGGGCGAAGAGAGAGAAAAGAAAGAGAGGGGGGGGGTCAGACAGAGAGACAGAGAGAGACAGAGAGACAGAAAGAGAGGTAGAGAGACAGAGAGAGAGAGAGAGAGAGAGATACAGATAGACAGAGAGAGACAGTAGACAGAGATAGAGTGAGATTGTGTCAGGCTCAGAAAGAGAAACAGTTGAGGTAGTGCGACAGATGGACAGACAGAGAGAAAGAAAGAAACAGAGAGAGAGGCAGACAGAGACAGTGAGAGAGTGAGAGGCAGAGAGAAGTTAGAAAGTCAGAGACAGGCAACGATAGAGAGAGAGAAAGGAGAGAAAGAGTAAAGGAAGGAAGGGAAACCGAGAACAAGACAAAGAGACAGAGAGAGACGGGAGAAGAGAGAGAAAAGAAAGAGAGAGGGGGGGCAGACAGAGAGACAGAGGGAGAGAGAGACAGAGAGAGAGAGGTAGAGAGAGAGAGAGAGAGAGAGATGCAGATAGACAGAGCGAGACAGTAGACAGAGATAGAGTGAGATTGTGTCAGGCACAGAAAGAAAAACCGTTGAGGTAGTGCGACAGATGGAGAGACAGGGAGAAAGAAAGAAATCGAGAGCGAGGCAGACAGAGACAGTGAGAGAGTGAGAGGCAGAGAGGAGAAGGAAGAACGTCAGAGACAGGCCGAGATAGAGAGAGAGAAAGGGAGAGAAAGACTAAAGGGAAGGAGGAATACAACAAGACAGAGAGTCAGAAAGAGAGATGGGGCAGAGAGAGAGAGAGTGGCAAAGAGTGAGAGGCAGACAGAGAGCGAGCGAGAGAGAGAGACAGAGAGAAAGAGATAGAGAGAGGCAGAGAGAGAGTGAGAGAGAGGCATAGGGAGAGAGAAAGAGAGACATAGAGAGAGACTGACAGACAGAGAGAGAGGCAGACAGAGAGACAAAGGGAGAGAGAGAGACAGAGAGACAGAGGGAGGGAGAGACAGCGAGAGAGAGACAGATAGACGGAGAGAGACAGAGATACAGAGAGAGGGAGAGGCGGAGAGAGGGGCAGACAGAGACAGTGAGAGTCTAAGAGGCAGAGAGGGGAAAAAAGAACGTCAGAGACAGGCAAAGATAGAGTGAGAGAAAGGGAGAGAAAGAGTAAAGGGAGGAAGGATACAGAGAACAAGACAAAGAGGCAGAGAGAGTCAGAGAGAGAGAGACAGGGAGAGACAGAGAGAGAGACCGAGAGAGACAGCAGACAGAGATCGAGTGAAATAGCGTGAGGCCGAGAAAGAGAGACAAAGGGAGAGAGAGAGAGACAGAGAGACAGAGGGAGGGAGAGACAGCGAGAGAGAGAGACAGATAGACGGAGAGAGACAGAGATACAGAGAGAGGGAGAGGTGGAGAGAGGGGCAGACAGAGACAGTGAGAGTCTAAGAGGCAGAGAGGAGAAAAAAGAACGTCAGAGACAGGCAAAGATAGAGTGAGAGAAAGGGAGTGAAAGAGTAAAGGGAGGAAGGATACAGAGAACAAGACAAAGAGCCAGAGAGAGTCAGAGAGAGAGAGACAGGGAGAGACAGAGAGAGAGACCGAGAGAGACAGCAGACAGAGATCGAGTGAAATAGCGTGAGGCCGAGAAAGAGAGACGGAGTGAGGTAGTGAGACGGATGGAGAGACAGAGCGAAAGAGAGAGACAGAGAGAGAGGCAGACAGAGACAGTGAGAGAGTGAGAGGCAGAGAGAAGAAAGAAGAACGTCAGAGACAGGCAAAGATAGAGAGAGAGAGAAAGGGAGAGAAGGAGTAAAGGTAAACAGAGAACAAGACAAAGAAGCAGAGGGAGAGACAGGGACAGAGAGAGAGAGAGAGGCCGACAGAGAGATGGAGAGGGAGAAAGAGAGACAGGCAAACAGAGAGACAGAGGGAGAAACAGACAGACAGCCAGACAGAGAGAGACAGACAGACAGACAGACAGTCAGAGACAGATAGACAGAGATATAGTGTGATAGTTTTAGACACAGAAAGAGAGACAGAGTGAAATAGCGAGACAGAGATGGAGAGACTGGGAGAGACAGAAAGAGACAAAGAGAGGCAGAGAACGAGAGACAGTGAGAGATGTGATGCTGAGAGAGAAAAGGAAGAACATCAGAGACAGGCAAAGATAGAGAGAGAGAAAGGGAGAAAATGAATAAATGGAAGAAGCAAAACAGAGATCAAGACAAAGAGATTGAGAGACACAGAGAGAGAGAGAGAAAGACAGACAGAGACAGGAATGGAGTCACAGAGAGAGAAAGACTTGTCGAGAGACTTATACAGGGAGAAGAAGATTAGAATATGGAGGAGAGAAAGTGTTTATGGAAACAGGAGACTTCCAATGGGATAATAACTCGGAAAAGGGAAGGACACGTGATTAATAGGGAAATTTGAAGTGAGAGATAAAGGGACAGAAAAATGAGAGAGAGAGAGAGAGGGGGGGAGAGGTTTTATTGAACTGCTTTGTAACATCGTGGGAGGTCAGTATAGCACCGTGTTACATTCCTGTGCTCACCCCGTGCAAGAACTCCACCGTCCTCTTGCCCTTCTCACAGGCTGCCCGACTGCCTGCCCCAGTGCCCAGGAAATCCCCACCCCTGCAGCAAGGTACCTCCACTGTCAGGACAGGCAGGAGCAGACTGAATCCTGAGTTGACCATCTCATGGGGCACATGCCCCCTGAAGAGATAGCAAACTGCCCAGGCAAGGCGAGAGGCTTGCTGGGGGAGGGGGGTTTCAATGGTGGGTTCACTCTCTGTGGTGAACGATCCAGCTACCTTCGGAGGTAGGACCCGACTCACCGTACTGGGTAAGTAATGCTCGAGTCCAGGTGCTGGAGGTTGAGTTGGGGGGCAAAAGGAGCCGGTACGCACAATAACATCTCTGAGTTTACCGTGTCTGACCAGATGGAATCTTATTATTGTGTTGGAAGAGGCCATTTGATCATTGTGTCTCTTTGGTGCAGAGAGGGGGAAATAAACAGAAAAGGAAATAAGCAGAGAAAAATGTGAGATAGAAAAAATTGCGAGAAAAAAATGGAACCAGAGAGAGAGAAAGATGCAGAAAGAGAGGGAAAGAAACAGAGAGAGAGGGAAAGGAGCACAGAGAGAGTGATGACACAGAGATAGATGGAAAGAAACAGAGAGAAAGAGAGAGGGAAGAGAGAGAGAGAGAGAAAGAAACGGAGAGAGAAAATAAACAGAAACAGAGAGAGAGAGAGAGAGAGAGAGAGAGACTGCAGGCAGTAGAGAGGCAGACAGAAAGCCAGTGAGATAAACACAGAGAGAGAATCACACATTGAGAGAGAAACACTCCGAGAGAGAATGAGAGGCAGAGAGAGAGAATTTTTTTCAGAAAGAGAGAGAGAGTGATTTCGAGAGAGGGGGAGATATTCAGAGAGAGAGAGAGGCAGAGAGAGAGAGAGGGTGTGGGAGTGATTCAGAGGGAAGGGGTGTGTTTCAGAGAGATAGAGAGAGAGACTTAGAGAGAGAGAGCAATTCAGAGAGAGAGAGGCAGAGTGAAAGAGAGTGGGAGCGATTCAGAGGGTGGGGGGTGTTTCAGAGAGGGAGAGAGATTTAGAGAGAGAGAGAGAGAGAGCAATTCAGAGAGAGAGAGGCAGAAAGAGAGAGAGTGGGGGCGATTCAGAGTGGGGGGGTGTTTCAGACAGAGAGAGAGAGAGATTTAGAGAGAGAGAGAGAGCAATTCAGAGAGAGCGGGAGAGATTCAGGGAGAGAGGGAGAGAACCCAAGAGAGACAGAGATTTACAGAGATTGAGAGACTAAAGGAGAGAGAGATTCAGGCAGAGAGAGGGCGAGAGATTCAGTCAGAGAGAGAGCAATTCAGAGAGAGAGGGAGAGATTCAGGGAGAGAGGGAGAGAACCCAAGAGAGAGAGGGGGAGAGATTCAGAGAGAGAGAGTGGGACCGATTCAGAGAGAGAGGGAGAGATTCAGGGAGAGAGGGAGAGAATCAGCGAGGGAGAGATTTATCGAGATTGAGAGAGAAAAGGAGAGAGAGATTCAGGTAGAGAGAGATTCAGTCAGAGAGAGCAATACAGTTCTGGACCATTGACCATGGTGCCCGGGTTGGCTCTTTTCTACAGCTGTCTGATTGATCCCAGTTCCCTCCCACCCTATCGCTATAGACCTGCAATTCCTCCCTTCAGCTGTTGACCCAATTCTCTTTGTAATACTGTGAGTCAATCCCACCGCCCTTTCAGGCAGTGCATTCCACATCACAACAGCTCACTGCTTTGTGTCACGGGAAACAGTTTTGCATCATTTCCTCTGTCAAAACGATGACCGATTGCAAACGTCTCTGCTAATTCTCCCCTGAACTTTCTCTTCAGGAGAACAATCCCAGCTCCTCCAGTCTCTCCACATTAACTGAAGTCTCTCATCCTTGGTGTCATCTTGTGTGAACTCACTTTATTTCTCTTTCGTTCACAGTTTCTGCCACTAAGTTCCTCATCCTCATTATTTCTTATCCTTATCTCTCTCTCTACTTGCCCTCTTCCCTTTCCCTGTTGTTTGTCTCTGCTTGCCCCCTCTCTCCTTGCCATCCTTCGTTTGTGTTCAATCAACTACCTCTCCCTCGCTTTCCTACACACTCCTGTTCTAAGTCTCCTTTTCTCTCAGTCCTGGTGGTAGTGTTGCCCTGGATGATCGGCTTGCAGCTCTGGACTGGGACTCGGGCAATGAGAGTCAGAGAGGGTTCTGTCTCAGAGGCGGCTCATAACTGACAGAGTAATGGTTTAAAGGCCTTTTGCGTGAGCAATGTGGTGGCGTGAATACGGGAAATTATAACCACGTGTACTTTGGAAACGGAAGTGGATTAACAGTGTAAGATCAGTGCAAAATGCAACCCCACGCGAACCCTCCCTATCTCTGTAACCTCCTCCAGCCCCTACAACCCTCTCTATCTCTGTAACCTCCTCCAGCCCCTACAACCCTCCCTATCTCTGTAACCTCCTCCATCCCCTACAACCCTCCCTATCTCTGTAACCTCCTCCAGCCCCTACAACCCTCCCTATCTCTGTAACATCCTCCAGCCCCAACACCCATCCCTACCTCTGCAACCTCCTCCAGCCCCTACCACCCTCCATTTCTCTGTAACCTCCTTCAGCCCCGACACCCCTCCCTATCTCTGTAACCTCCACCAGTCCCTACAACCCTCCCTATCTCAGTAACCTCCTCCAGCCCCGACAGCTCTCCTGATCTCAGTAACCTCCCCCAGCTCCTACACACCTCCCTATCTCTGCAACCTCCTCCAGCCCCTACAACACTCCCTATCTCTGCAACATCCTCCAGCCCTTGCACCCCTCCATAACTCTGTAACATCCTGTAGCCCCGACAGCTCTCCCTATCTCATTTACCTCCTCCAGCCCCTACACTCATCCCTAACTCTGTTACCTCCTCCAGCCCCTACAACACTTCCTACCTCTGTAACCTCCACCAGCCCCTGCAACCCTCCCCATCTATGTAACCTCCTTCAGCCATTAAAACCCACCCTATCGCTGTAACCTCCTCTAGCTCCTACACCCATCCCTAACTCTGTTATCTCCTCCAGCCCCTACAGCTCTCCCTATCTCTGTTACCTCCTCTAGCCCCTACACCCGTCCCTATCTCTGTAACCTCCTTCAGCCACTGGACCCCTCCCCATCTCTGTAACCTGCTTTAGCTCCGACAGCTCTCTCTATCTCTGTTACCAGCTCCAGACCCTTCAACCCTCCCTATCTCTGTAACCTCCACCAGTCCCTACAACCCTCCCTATCTCAGTAACCTCCTCCAGCCCCGACAGCTCTCCTGATCTCTGTAACCTCCTCCAGCTTCTACACACCTCCCTATCTCTGCAACCTCCTCCAGCCCCGACAACACTCCCTATATCTGCAACATCCTCCAGCCCTTGCACCCCTCCATAACTCTGTAACATCCTGTAGCCCCGACAGCTCTCCCTATCTCATTTACCTCCTCCAGCCCCTACACTCATCCCGAACTCTGTTACCTCCTCCAGCCCCTACAACACTCCCTATATCTGCAACATCCTCCAGCCCTTGCACCCCTCCATAACTCTGTAACATCCTGTAGCCCCGACAGCTCTCCCTATCTCATTTACCTCCTCCAGCCCCTACACCCATCCCTAACTCTGTTACCTCCTCCAGCCCCTACAACACTTCCTACCTCTGTAACCTCCACCAGCCCCTACAACCCTGCCCATCTATGTAACCTCCTTCAGCCATTACAACCCACCCTATCGCTGTAACCTCCTCTAGCTCCTACACCCATCTCTAACTCTGTTATCTCCTCCAGCCCCTACAGCTCTCCCTATCTCTGTTACCTCCTCTAGCCCCTACACCCGTCCCTATCTCTGTAACCTCCTTCAGCCACTGGACCCCTCCCCATCTCTGTAACCTGCTTTAGATCCTACAGCTCTCTCTATCTCTGTTACCAGCTCCAGACCCTTCAACCCTCCCTATCTCTGTAACCTCCACCAGTCCCTACAACCCTCCCTATCTCAGTAACCTCCTCCAGCCCCGACAGCTCTCCTGATCTCTGTAACCTCCTCCAGCTTCTACACACCTCCCTATCTCTGCAACCTCCTCCAGCCCCGACAACACTCCCTATATCTGCAACATCCTCCAGCCCTTGCACCCCTCCATAACTCTGTAACATCCTGTAGCCCCGACAGCTCTCCCTATCTCATTTACCTCCTCCAGCCCCTACACTCATCCCTAACTCTGTTACCTCCTCCAGCCCCTGCAACACTCCCTATATCTGCAACATCCTCCAGCCCTTGCACCCCTCCATAACTCTGTAACATCCTGTAGCCCCGACAGCTCTCCCTATCTCATTTACCTCCTCCAGCCCCTACACCCATCCCTAACTCTGTTACCTCCTCCAGCCCCTACAACACTTCCTACCTCTGTAACCTCCACCAGCCCCTACAACCCTCCCCATCTATGTAACCTCCTTCAGCCATTACAACCCACCCTATCGCTGTAACCTCCTCTAGCTCCTACACCCATCCCTAACTCTGTTATCTCCTCCAGCCCCTACAGCTCTCCCTATCTCTGTTACCTCCTCTAGCCCCTACACCCGTCCCTATCACTGTAAACTCCTTCAGCCGCTAGACCCCTCCCCATCTCTGTAACCTGCTTTAGCTCCTGCAGACCTCCCTTTCTCTGTTACCTCCCCCAACCCCTACAGCTCTCTCTATCTCTGTTACCAGCTCCAGACCCTTCAACCCTCCCTATCTCTGTAATCTCCTCCAGTGCCTACAACCCTCCATATCTCTGTTACCTCCTCCAGCCCCTACAACCCTCCCTAACTCTGTAACCTCCTCCAGCCGCTAGACCCCTCCCTATATCTGTAAACTCTACCAGCCTCTACAACCCTCCCTATCTCTGTTACCTCCCCCAGCCCCTCCAGCCCTCCCTATCTCTGTAACCACCTCCAGCCTCTACACCCCTCCCTATCCCTGTAACCTCTTCCTAGTCCCTAAAACCCTCCCTATCTCAGTAACCTCCTCCAGCCTCTACACCCATCCCTATCTCTGTAATCTCTTCCAGCCCCTGCAACCCTCCCTATCTCTGTAACCTCTTCCAGCTCCGACAACACTCCCTATCTCTGTTATCTCCTCCAGGCCCTGCACCCATCCCTATCTCTGTAACGTCTTCCAGCCCCTACAACCCACCCTATCACTGTTACCTCCTCCAGCCCCTACAGCACTCCCTAACTCTGTAACCTCTTCCTGCCCCTAAACCCCTCCCTATATCTGTAAACTCTACCAGCCCCTACAAGACTCCCTATCTCTGTTACCTCCTCCAGCCACTACAGCACTCCCTTTCTCTATTACCTCCTCCAGTCACTACAACCCTCCCTATCTCTGTAACCTCCTCCAGCCACTACAACCCTCCCTATCTCTTTAACCTCCTCCAACCCCTACACCCCACCCTATCTCTGTAACCTCCTCCAGCCCCTGCAACCCTCCCTATCTCTGTAACCTCTTCCAGCTCCGACAACACTCCCTATCACTGTTATCTCCTCCAGGCCCTGCACCCATCCCTATCTCTGTAACGTCTTCCAGCCCCTACAACCCTCCCTATTACTGTTACCTCCTCCAGCCCCTACAGCACTCCCTAACTCTGTAACCTCATCCTGCCCCTAAAGCCCTCCCTATACCTGTTAGCTCTACCAGCCCCTACAAGACTCCCTATCTCTGTTACCTCCTCCAGCCCCAACAGCACTCCCTATCTCTATTACCTCCTCCAGCCACGACAGCCCTCCCTATCTCTGTAACCTCCTCCAGCCACTACAACCCTCCCTATCTCTGTAACCTCCTCCAGCCCCTGCACCCCACCCTATCTCTGTAACTTCCTCCAGCCCCTACAACCCTCCCTAACTCTGTAACCTCATCCTGCCCCTAAATCCCTCCCTATATCTGTAAACTCTACCAGCCCCTACAAGACTCCCTATCTCTGTAACCTCCTCCAGCCACTACAACCCTCCCTATCTCTGTAACCTCCTCCAACCACTACACCCCACCCTATCTCTGTAACCTCCTCCAGCCCCTCCAACCTTCCCTTTCTCTGTTACCTCCTCCAGCCCCTAAAGCCCTCCCTATACCTGTAAACTCTACCAGCCCCTACAGCCCTCCCTATCTCTGTTACCTCCTCCAGCCCCCACAGCACTCCCTATCTCTATTACCTCCTCCAGCCACGACAGCCCTCCCTATCTCTGTAACCTCCTCCAGCCACTACAACCCTCCCTATCTCTGTAACCTCCTCCAGCCCCTGCACCCCACCCTATCTCTGTAACTTCCTCCAGCCCCTACAACCCTCCCTAACTCTGTAACCTCCTCCAGCCCCGACAACCCTCCCTATCTCTGTAACCTCCTCCAGCCCCTAAACCCCTCCCTATATCTGTAAACTCTACCAGCCCCTACAGCCCTCCGTATCTCTGTTACCTCCCCCAGCCCCTACAGCTCTCCCTATCTCTGATAACTCTACCAGCCCCAACAACCCTCCCTAACTCTATAGCCTCCTCCAGCCTCTACAACCCACCCTATCTCTGAAACCTCTTGCAACCCTGATAACCCTCCCTATCTCTGTAACCTCTTCCAACCTCGATTCCCCTTGCTATCTCTGTAACATCTTCCAGCCGCTACAACCCTCCCTATCTCTGTTACCACCTCCAGCCCCTACAGCCCTCCCTATCACTGTAAACTCCAGCCTCCACACTCCTCCCTATCCCTGTAACCTCTTCCTAGTCCCTAAAACCCGTCCTATCTCAGTAACATCCTCCAGCCTCTACACCCACCCCTATCTCTGTAATCTCTTCCAGCCCCTACAACCCTCCCTATCTCTGTAACCTCCTCCATCCCCTAAAGCCCCCTATCTCTGTAACCTCTTCCAGCCCCGACACCACTCCCTATCTCTGTTATCTCCTCCAGCCCCTGCACCCCTCCCTATCTCTGTAACGTCTTCCAGCCCCTACAAACCTCCCTATCTCTGTTACCTCCTCCAGTCCCTAACGCACTCCCTATCTCTATTACCTCCTCCAGCCACTACACCCCACCCCATCTCTGTAACTTCCTCCAGCCCCTACAACCCTCCCAAACTCTGTAACCTCCTCCAGCCCCTACAATCCTCCCTATCTCTGTTACCTCCTCCAGCCCCTAATCCCCTCCCTATATCTGTAAACTCTACCAGCCCCTACAACACTCCCTATCTCTGTTACCTCCTCCAGCCCCATCAGCACTCCCTATCTCTATTACTTCCTCCAGTCACTACAACCCTCCCTGTCTCTGTAACCTCCTCCAGCCACCACAACCCTCCCTATCTCTGTAACCTCCTCCAGCCCCTACAACCCTCCCTATCTCTGTTACCTCCCCCAGTCCCTACAGCTCTCCCTAGCTCTGTAACTCAACCAGCCCCTACAACCCTCCCTATCTCTGTAACCTCTTTAGCCCCTGCAACCCTCAGTGGCTCAGTGGCGAGCACCGCAGCCTCACAGCTCCAGCGACCCGGGTTCAATGCTGGGTACTGCCTGTGTGGAGTTTGCAATTTCTCTCTGTGTCCATTTGGGTTTCCTCCGGGTGCTCTGGTTTCCTGCCACGTGCCAAAGACTTGCAGGGTGATAAGTAAATTGGCCATTATGTATTGCCCCTAGTATAGGTAGGTGCAGGTGGGGATGTGGTAGGAATATGGAATTAGTGTAGGGTTAGTATAAATGGGTGGTTGATGGTCGGCACAGATTCGGTGGGCCGAAGGGCCTGTTTCAGTGCTGTATAACTAAATTGAATCCTCCCTATTTCTGTTACATCCTCCAGCCTCTACAACCCTCCCTATCTCTGTAACCCCCTCCAGCCCCTGCAACACTCCTTATCTCTGTAACCTCTTCCAGCCCCGATAACCCTCCCTATCTCTGTTCTGTTATCACATCCTTTATAATAGTCTCCAGCATTTTCCCCACTACTGATGTAAGGCTAACTGGTCTGTAATTCCCTGTTTTTTCCCCTCCCTCCTTTCTTTTACAGAGTCTACAACAAACTGTCGAAGTTGTGGTGAAGGAGAATGAACGCTGGGGTAAACACACGCCCCACCCCTCGCCACAACCCCCCCCCCCACCCCACCCCACCCCGCTTCCATCCCCACCGTTCCTAACACTCATGTTTTGCTCTCCCACAGAGGCAGACCAAGAGGTTAACCATCCCACTGTGACCGTTTTTGAGCTGTCGGATGAAGAAATCAGGGCCCCTATGAAAGCCACTATTGTCTGCCTGGCCAGTGGCTTCTTCTCGGACTACGTTAAGTTCTCCTGGGCGGGGGGCAACGAGGAGATCGAGACGAAGGATGTGCTGACTGACAGGCAGGTAAAGGATGATGCAGGCCGCTACAGCGTGGACCAGTAGGGTGAGGGTTCTCATGGCCGAATGGGGCCCGCAAGCAGTATTCCTGCAAAGTGACCCATTACAGTAAAGCCGGCGCAGAGATTTCTCAAGATGCCAAGATCAGCAGTAAGGCAGGTGAGTGTCTGCAATGCCTGGAATCACCTCCGCTCCACCCGAGCCCAAAGCAAGGAAGCTATACTGAACCTTTATCAATGCAGCCTTGAGGGAGGATGTGAAGGCGTTAGAGAGGGTGCACAAAATATTCACGGCAATGGTTCCAGGGATGAGGGAATTCATAGCTTGGGGAAGTCTACATAATAGGTGAGACTGAAGAACACAGGAAGAGGCCGAGGCCATTCAGCCGTTCAAGCTTGTTCCACCATTCTGTTATATAAATCTAAATCTCTACCATTACTCTATTTTACGCCTCGGTTCAGTAACCATCAATAACCTTATGTTCACCCAAATGGTTAGCACTCAGAGACAGACATGAGGGAGAAAGAGAGAGAGACAGAGAGAGAGACCGAGAACGAGATAGATTGAGAGAGAGAGAAATAGAGAAAGAGACAGACAGAAAGAGAAAGAGACAGACAGACAGACAGAGAGATAGAGACAGAGAGAGATACAGTGACAGACACACGGAGAAAGAGACAGAGAGAGAGAGACAGAGAAAGAGATGGAGAGAAAAACAGAGAGAAACAGAGAGAGAGAAACAGAGAAAGAGACAGAGAGAAAGAGAGAGACACACAGATACAAAGAGAGAGGGAGAGAAAGAAATAGAGAAAGAGGCAGACAGAAAGAAAAAGAGAGAGACAGACAGAGAGATAGAGACAGAGAGAGACACAGAGACAGACATACACAGAGAGAGAGAGAGACAGACAGACAGAGAAAGAGAGACAGAGAGAGAGACAGAGAGAGAGAAACAAAAAGAGAGACAGAGAGACAAGGAGAGAGAGAGAGAGACAGAGACAGGAAGAGAGGCAGAGACAGATGAGTGACAGATCGAGAGAAGCAGAGACAACGGGAAAGACAGCAACAGGGAATGAGAGAGAGAGAGAGGCAGAGAGAGACAGAAGCACAGAGACAGAAACAGAGACAGAGAGAAAAGGAGAGAAAGAGAGAGACAGAGAGAGTGAGAGAGAGACATGCAGAGAGAAACACATGGTCAAAGAGAGAGAGACTGAGAGAGAGACAGAGAGAGAGAGACAGGAAATGAAAGAGAGGGACAGAGAGAGAGAGGCAGAGAGACAGTGGGAAAGACAGAGACAGTGAGAGGGAGAAGCAGAGACAGAGACCGAGAGACACACAGAGAGACAGGGAAACAGAGACAGAGAGAAAATGAGAGAAATAGAAAGAGAGAAAGAGACAGAGAGAGACACACAGAGAAACAGAAAGACAGAGACAGAGACAGAGAGAAAAGGAGAGAAATATAGAGAGATAGAGAGAGACAGAGACAGAGAGAGAGACTGAGAGTGAGACAGGAAGAGAAACAGAGACAGAGAGTGGTGACAGAGACAAAGAGAGACACACAGATAGACATGAAAACAGAGACAGAGAGAAAAGGAGAAAGAGAGACAGACAGACAGACAGAGAGCGTAAGACAGACAGCGAAAGACAGGCAGAGACAGTGAGAGAGACACAGACCGAGAGAAAGAGAAACAGAGAGAGGCAGAGAGACAGCGCGAAAGACAGAGAGAGAGAGAGAAAGAGATTGAGAGAGACAGAGAGAGAGACGTGATAGAGAGACAGAGAGAGACAGTGACAGAGAGACAGAAACAGAGAGAAAGAGAGGCAGAGACAGGGAAAGCCAGAGACAGAAAGACAGAGAGACAGAGAGAAAGAGAGAAAGATAGATAGATAGAGAGAGAAACAGACAGACAGAGAAAGAGATACAGAGAGAGAGAGACCGAGACAGAGAGAGAGAAACAAAGAGAGAGACAGAGAGACAAGGAGAGAGAGAGAGACAGGAAGAGAGATAGAGACAAATGTGTGACAGATCGAGAGAGGCAGAGACAACAGGAAAGACAGAGACAGTGAATGAGAGAGAGAGAGGCAGACAGAGACAGAAACAGAGAGACAGAAACAGAGAGAAAAGGAGAGAAAGAGAGAGACAGAAACAGAGAGAGA
Source organism: Heterodontus francisci (assembly GCF_036365525.1). Lineage (NCBI taxonomy): Eukaryota > Metazoa > Chordata > Chondrichthyes > Heterodontiformes > Heterodontidae > Heterodontus > Heterodontus francisci. Next base: position 186,085 of record NW_027142279.1, read on the forward strand.
CACATGGTCAAAGAGAGACAGACTGAGAGAGAGACAGAGAGAGAGAGAGACAGGAAAGGAAAGAGAGAGGCAGAGAGACAGTGGGAAAGACAGAGACAGGGAGAGAGAGAAGCAGAGACAGAGACAGAGAGACACACAGAGAAATAGAAAAACAGAGACAGAGACAGACAGAAAAGGAGAGAAATAAAGTGAGATAGACAGAGACAGAGACGGAGACAGAGAGAAAGAGAGACACGGACAGAGAGATAGAGAGAAAGACAGAGACAGAGGGAGAGACACATACACAGAGAAATAGAGATAGAGAGAGAGACTGAAAGAGAGACAGGAAGAGAAATAGAGACAGAGAGATTGACAGAGGCAGAGAGAGACACACAGATAGACATGGAAACAGAGACAGAGAGAAAAGGAGAAAGAGAGACAGACAGACAGACAGAGTAAGACAGACAGAGAAAGACAGGCAGAGACAGTGAGAGAGACACAGAACGAGAGAAAGAGAGAAAGACAGAGACAGAGAGAGGCAGAGAGACAGCGCGAAAGACAGAGAGAAAGAGAGAAAGCGATTGAGAGAGACAGAGAGAGACGAGATAGAGAGACAGAGATAGACAGTGACAGAGAGACAGAAACAGAGAGAAAGAGAGGCAGAGACAGGGAAAGCCAGAGACAGAAAGACAGAGAGACAGAGCGAAAGAGAGACTAAGAGAGAGAGAAACAAAGAGAGAGACAGAGAGACAAGGGGAGAGAGAGAGACAGAGACAGGAAGAGAGATAGAGACAAATGTGTGACAGATCGAGAGAGGCAGAGACAACGGGAAAGACAGAGACAGTGAATGAGAGAGAGTGAGGCAGAGAGAGACAGAAACAGAGAGACAGAAACAGAGACAGAGAGAAAAGGAGAGAAAGAGAGAGACACATGCAGAGAGAGACACATGGTCAAAGGGAGAGAGACTGAGAGAGAGACAGAGAGAGAGAGAGAGACAGGAAAGGAAAGAAAGAGACAGAGAGAGAGGCAGAGAGACAGTGGGAAAGACAGAGACAGTGAGAGAGAGAAGCAGAGACAGAGACAGAGAGAAACAGAGAGACAGAAACACAGACAGAGAGAACAGGAGAGATAGAGAGAGACACATAAAGAGAGAGACTCATGGTCAAAGAGAGAGCGACTGAGAGAGAGACACTGAGTGAGAGAGAGACAGGATAGGCAGGAGAGAGAAAGAGAGAGAGGCAGAAAGACAGTGCGAAAGACAGAGACAGTGAGAGAGAGAAGCAGAGACAGAGACAGAGAGACACACATAGAGACAGGGAAACAGAGACAGAGAGAAAATGAGAGAAATAGAGAGAGACAGAGAGAGACAGAGAGAGACACACAGAGAAGCAGAAAGACAGAGACAGAGACAGAGAGAAAAGGAGAGAAATAAAGAGAGATAGAGAGAGACAGAGACAGAGACAGAGAGAAAGAAAGAAACCGACAGAGAGAAAGAGAGAAAGACAGAGAGAGAGACACACACACAAAGAGAAACAGAGACAGAGAGAGAGACTGAGACAGAGAGAGACACACAGAGAGACATGCAAACTGAGACAGAGAGAAAAGGAGAAAGAGAGACAGACAGACAGACAGACAGAGAAAGACAGACAGAGAAAGACATGCAGAGACAGTGAGAGAGACACAGACCGAGAGAAAGAGAGACAGAGAGTGGCAGGGAGACAGTGGGAAAGACAGAGAGAAAGAAAGAGATTGAGAGATTCAGAGAGAAACGAGATAGAGAGACAGAGAGAGACAGTGACAGAGAGACGGAAACAAAGTGATTGAGAGGCAGAGACAGGGAGAGCCAGAGACAGAAAGACAGAGAGACAGAGAGACAGAGAGACAGAGAGAAAGAGAGAAAGATAGATTGTTAGATAGAGATAGAGATAGAGAGAGAGAGAGAGAGACGGGAAGAGAAAGAGACGGAGAGAGAGACACACACACACATACACACAGAGACAGAACGAGAGAGAGGCAGAAAGACAGCGGGAAAGTGAGTGAGTGAGAGAGACAGAGACAGTGAGTCAGAGACAGAGAGACACACTGAGAGGCAGAGAAACGGAGACAGTGAGAAAAGGAGAGAAAGGAAGAGAGAGAGAGATAGAGAACGAGAGACAGAGACACAGAGAGAGTTAGACACAAACAGAGAGAAAGACAGAGACACAGAGTGGCAGAGAGACAGAGGGAAAGACAGCGACAGAGAGAGAGAGACAGAGATTGAGAGAGACAGACAGAAAGAGAGACAGGGAGACAGAAACAGAGAGAAAAAGAGAGATAGACAGAGAGAGACAGACAGACAGAGACAAAGACAGAGAGACAGACACAGAGAGAGAGGGAGAGAGGGAGAGAGAAGAGAAGCAAAAGAGAGGCAGAGAGAGAGAGAGCGACAGAGAGAGAGAGAGGCACTGAGACAGCGGGAAAGACAGAGACAGTGAGAAAGAGAGACAGAAAGAAACAGAGATAGAGACAGGCAGAGAAAGAGGGACAGAGACAGAGAGACAGAGATAAAAGGGGTAAGACAGAGATGGAGATAAGAAGAGAATGAGAGACAGAGAGAGACACACAGAGACAGAGAGAGAGAGAGGTAGAAAGAAAGAAATCGAGAAAGGGACAGCCAGAAATAGAGACAGACAGAGACAGAGACAAGGCGAGAAAGAGAGACAGAGCTAGAGTGTGCCATAGTGAGAGAGGCAGAGAGAGAGACAGAGAGAAAGAGAAAAACAGAGATACAGCGAGAGACAGGAAGAGAAAGAGAGACCGAAAGAGAGAGAGAGACAGTCAGAGAGAAAGAGTCAGATAGATAGAGATAGAGAGAGACTAGGAGAGAGAGAAAGAGAGACAGAGACAGACAGAGAGAAACACAGGGACAGAGAGAGAGACGGGGTGGGGGTGAGAGAGGAGAGAGAGACAGGGAGAGAAAGAGAGACAGAAGCCTGGATGCAATGCACAAATCTCAGAGTGAAGAAGTTTCTCCCACTTTATGTTCTTGGTGTGATATGAAAACTGTGTTTTATGCACAAATAATTGAAGTTATTTTTCTCTTTTAAATTTCTTGCCGGCCTATGTGAAGGGAAAGGTGAGGACTTCCAATATTTTATCTGTTTGCTATGATCTCTCTCTCTCTCTCTCTCTCTCTCTCTCTCTCTCTCTCTCTCTCTCTCTCTCTCTCTCTCTCTCACACACACTCACGGAATGTACATAATGATTAAGTTGGATTTTAGGGCGTGACTATGGTCTTTCTTGTCTGTCTTTCAGTGGAGCGGACACAGAGGCAACAGATTGTGGCAAGAGCTACTTACACTTCACTCATCTCCAAGAGCTTCCTGCATATGGCAGTGATCACCATCGTGCTGATCAAGGGGAAGGTATGAGAATTACCAGGAAACTTTGCTGAAGTGTAAAACGGACCCACTTCTCTATTCTGTAAACTTCAATCCTCTCCAGGTTTTAGGCCTCAGTGAGGCACATTCCCCAGACATAGGGTGAATCACTGAACCCAGTCCATGTCACTGTGCATGTGAATCGACAGTGAAACCACACTATTAGCACCACTGTCTCGACTGCAATCCATCTAGATCCTGCACCAAGGGGTCCTGAATCGCCCCTACCCTCTCACATGAGGACAGAATGAGCGATAGAGAAGGATAATGAGAGAGATGTACCTATAGAGTAATAGAGAGAGTGTGAGGGGTGGAGGGACAGAGAGCGAGAAAGAAAAAGACAGAGAGAGATATACAGAAAGAGAGACAAAGAGCAAGAGTGACAAAACCAGTGAGGGAAATGCTGAGACAGTTGGAGACAGTGAGAGAAAGGGATAGCTAAGGATAAGTTGTGTGTGTGAGAGAGAGTGAGAGATAAAAAGAGAGAGAGATGGATAAACATAGAGTGACAGATACAGAGAGATAGAGAGAGAGTCTGGGGAGATAAAATGAGAGAGAAAGGCAATTCGACAGAAATAAAGTGAAATTGAGATACGAGGGATAAACAGAGAGAGAGTGTGTCTGTATTACATACATTAAAAAGAAACAGTTTTGGGCAATGAAAGAGAGACAGGGTGAGAAAGGAAGATTGAGGCAGACAGAGAGAGGAAGAGAAAGAGAGAGAGAGAGAAGCATTTAAGGGAAAGACAGACAGACACAGAGACACAGAGAGAGGGAGACAGGAACAGACAGAGAGAGAACCTAAGAGAGAGAAATAGACAGAGAGAACATGCGGGAGAGACAGTGATAGTGGGAGAGACAGGAAGAGAGAGGGAGAGAGAGGAGAGTACAAAGGAGAGGCAGAGTGACACAGAGACACAGACAGAGAAAGGAACACATAGACAAAAAGAAAGAAAGCGAGAGACAGAGAGAGAAAGAGAGAGAGAGAGAGAGAGAGAGAGAGAGAGAGGGGAGCGTTTAAGGGAGACAGAGAGAGAGCCCTACTCCCCCACCCTTTCCTCATCACCTTGCAAAATTTACTCTTTCAAGTCTTAATCCAATTGTCTACTTTTTCAGGCATTGCTTTCCAGATGACAGCAACGCTCTGAGTTTAAGAAAAACTCACCCTTTCCTCTGGATCTTTTTAAATGCCATGAAATGTGTTTCCACTGACTCGAAATCCTTCCCAGGGCATTGTGTAAGAAATATTCCATGACTGACTCAATCTTTTTCCTTCCTTTTTTTCCCCTTCCAGATTTCGGGAAAGTTGACGAAAAGTTTCGATTAACTAAGCCGGGGCCAAAAACTCTGCAACAGGGCACTCGTCACAACATATCCTGAAAAAATATAGGAAAGGAGGAGGAGGCTATTGGGTCATATCCCTATCATTGATATGTTGTCATTTTCTATTGGTTAATAACAGTTTGGCAACTGGCAAAACCCATTAGGTCTTTTAGAGGATTTGGATTATAACATAATTAAAATTTATGTCTCAATTTCTATTCAATTCATTTAACCACTTGTCAGCTGGTTAGCTGAGCTGGTTAAGCTACTTTAACTAGTTGAGATGTCTCCTGTCCATCTTTGACCCGTTTGCACACTGAGCTTTATTTCTTTAAGTTGAGCTTCTTCATGATGCACCCTTCTCTCTCTTGTGACATCAAGCAGGCTAATAGAAAGATCTGTGGAAATGATACGCTGTGGTTTTAACTCTGCTTTTCGCACCTTTACACAACATTTCACCAGGCATTGCAGTTCGCCAGCTCGCAGGAGAAAATACAAAACAGATACTGAGCTGAAAACAACATGAGAAACACACAGCAGGAACAGAGTCGAAAGGGGCTCCTGAGGATGGGAGGAAATAACACGGCGGGCACATCAGCATTTTGGAGGAGTTTAGGATGGAGGGTCAATAGGGAATGTTAACAAGGGATGCTGGGTGGGTGCCCAGCACAGCTTTTTGTTTGACCGACTGGCTTGCCCAGTCATTTCAGAGTCAGCCACATTGTTGCAGGAATGGAGTCACCTTTTAGGCCAGGCCGGTTAAAGATGACAGATTTCCTACTCTCAGTGAGAGATGGGTTTTTCAGGCAATCCAGTAGTTTCATGCTCACCATGACTGAGACCAGCTTTTTATCATTTTTTAAATTCGTTCATAGGATGTGGGCGTCGCTGGCCAGGCCAGCATTTATTGCCCATCTCTAATTGCCCTTGAGAAGGTGGTGGTGAGCTGCCTTCTTGAACCACTGCAGTCCATGTGTGGTAGTTACATCCACAGTGCTGTTAGGAAGGGAGTTCCAGGATTTTGACCCAGCGACAGTGAAGGAACGGCGATATAGTTCCAAGTCAGGATGGTGTGTGACTTGGAGGGGAGCTTGCAGGTGGTGGTGTCCCGATGCATCTGCTGCCCTTGTCATTCTAGTTGGTAGAGGTCGCGAGTTTGGAAGGTGCTGTCTAAGGAGACTTTGTGCATTGCTACAGTGCATCTTGTAGATGGTACACACTGCTGCCACTGTGTGTCGGTGGTGGAGGGAGTGAATGTTTATCTAACTAAGTGAACTTACATTATCCACCTTGCTGGGATTCAAATTCACGTCACCAAGTTATTAGCCCAGGCCTTTAGATTACTAGCCCAGTAACGTAACACTTTGCGACCTTACACTTCAACCTTCTTTTGAGCCTCAGTCCTAGGAGTGGAAAATACAAATGTGGGCGTGTTTCTACGTGTGATTCACTCACTGTTAAACCCACACACCAGCCTGTTTTTCTTTCTTAAGCTGTTTAAACGTTTGCAGCTGCACTCTGATAACCGCACATCCTGACTGCGTGTTTCCTGTCTCTGTGTCTCTCTGTATAATTCGATTCTGCTGCTGTGTTGTTCTGACAAAGTCTTTCCACAAAAACACATGGAAAGAAAGCAGGACAGAGAAATTTGCAGGTAGTTAGGGCGACGAATTGAATTAACAGGGGAGATAGGAGGAGTTGCACGAGCTGGGTTGATCTTGCAGAGAGCTGGAATTGACTCGATGGGCCAAATGGCCTCCTTCTGTACTGTAACCAGTCTCTGATTCTATGATAGATTCCCTGTGGTCGGAGAATCTGAAAATATATTTGATCAGTCAATCAAGTGTGAAGGAAATGCAACACCCAACATGTTTACATTGCTGACTCTTTATTCCCTCAGGTATAGAAGATTAAACGGTGATCTGACTGAGGTGTTTAAAATGACTGAATGTGTTGATAGAATAGATAGAGATAAACTATATCCTGTTGTTGGGGGCGGGGCACGGGGGCAGAACAAGTTGGTTTAAACCCAAACATCGAGCCAGGCTATTCAGGAGTGATGTCAGGAAGCATTTCTTCACACAAAGGGGCGTGGAAATCTGTTTCCTGTGTGCAGATTAGTGTTTGTAAGGTCAATAAAATTTTGCACGAATGGTGTGGTAGTGATTCCTTTAGAAGAACAACACTTCATCTTTAAGACAAGCAGTTAAACTATAAATGCATGTGCCAGAGCAGCATTTACCCCCACATCACGGTATTGTTTTTCATTACACCTCTGTTCATTATCAGAATGTCTATTGCACCATCTCTCTTTCTCTCTCTCTCTGTCTCTCTGTTTCTCTGAATTTATCTATCTATCTATCTATCTATCTATCTATCTATCTATCTATCTATCTATCTATCTGTCTGCCTGTCTATCTGTCTGTCTATCTATCTTTCTGTCTGTCTGTCTATCTATCTATCTGTCTCCCTACCTATCTGTCTGTCTATGGCTATCTAATTATCTGTCTGTCTACCTATTTCACTCTCTATATAGAATCTTTATCCATCAATATTTATCTACAAATCTATCTGTTGATCCCTCTGTCTATCTATTCTCTAAACCACCTGTAGAACTCCCAATTCATTTCTTTCACTCTCTCTATCCAGTTATTTATCTATCTGTCTAGCCATCTCTCTATCAATCTGTCTATCTATTTCTCTATCTATTGATCCCTTTATCCAACTGTATCTCTATCTATCTTATATGCCTATATATATATCTGTACCTGCATTGCTCGATCTTTCTATTTAGTTCTCTATCATTATCTACCCACATATCACTCTATCTATCTATTGCTCTCTCCATCCATCACTTTCTTCCTTTATATCCAACTATCTACCTATCCATTTATTCCAACAGTTCATCTATCCATTTATTCATAACTTTCTTTAACTAACTATTTACCCATCACTCTGTCTATCTATTGATACCTCTATCCATCTATTTCGTTATATCCATCTATCTCTTCATCTCGATTTCTCTCCCTGTATCTCCCTCTCTATCTATTGATATCTCTATCTATTGACTTTTCTGTCCATCTATATCTCCTATATGTCTATATAGGTCTATATGATCTGATCTGATATGCCTATATATGTCTCTAGAGATCGATCTTTCTATCTAACGCCCTATCTCTCTATTTGTATCTATCTATCTACCACTTTATCAATTGATGTCTCCATACAACTCTCTTTATATCTATCAATAGCTTTCTATATTTATATCTATCTATCAATCCCTTTCTACCTATCAGTCAATCCTTGTCTATCTATCCATCTAACTCTCTATCCGTCTATCCATCTATCTATCTATTTTTCTGTGCACCAGATTGACATTGGACTCTCATTGACAGGACCTGCATATAAGATCACAGACAGCAGGTGGCAGCAGAGATCAACATTTCATCCAATTCCATCATCCTGAGCTCCAGTGAGAAAGACAGGATGGAGGAAGGACAGGGGGCAGGAAAAAAGAAAGTTTGTTTGGGTGAAAAAGGGGGAAAAAAGAGATTGAAAGAACGTGACGAGAAAAGAGAGAAGAACTGCAAGAGAAATCCAAGGAAGGAGAAGAGTTTAGGAAAAAGGGGGCGGGAAGGAATGAGAAAGTAGAGAAAGAAAAAGAGAAGGGAAAGAAAATGGAGAGAAGAAATCAGAACAAGAAAGAAAGACAGAGAGGAAGAGAGATAGAGAGAAAGAAAGATAAACAATGAAGGAGAGGAGTAGATTGAAAGGAATGACAAAAGATAGAAAATTGGTCGATACAATAACAGAAAGTTTGATTGGATGAAATAAAAAAATTGATGGAAGAGAAGAATTAAAGAAAGGATAAAAGAATGATGGGGAGGAAGAAAGATAATTAAAATAAGGAACTGAATACTGAAAGCATAACTAAATGAATGATATAAAAATGCTGAAGAAGGAAATTCAGCTGCAATAGGCATCACAGACTTTGCTGCACTGACCCAGCAGCCACATTTCCTCTGCATGGAGGGGGCAGGTGCACGGGGCCCAGAGACAGCGTCTCACCCAGTAGGAAATGAGACAAACATGGGCTCAATCTGCCAGCCTCTGAGCGGAGAGCACAGCAACAATAACAGGTGGCACTTTCCGTTAAACCACAGGGTGAAACTCGGGCGCAATGACCTACTTTACAAACCGTGCAGCGCGCCTGCATGCAGAAAGCTGAGCTGCACCATTTGAAAGTTCACATCCCACGGCCTCCGTTTGATATCTTTCCGTGCAGCTGCACAATGTTATATTCCAGCTCCAGTCTTGTTTTGAGTTAATATTTTCCGGAGGAAATGACACTGTAACCGAATTTTAAAGTCACAGCTCATTATCGCTCCGGTTCACTCAAGCAGACAATCACTTTAACAAGCCAAATCTTTACCCACATACAGTATGTAAGATTTCAGTGAACGTTTGGCCGACTCTGCTCTGTCTCATTGATATTTTCCAGTGTTACTGCTGAAATTTTGCATTTAGGGTTGTTTTTTTTTATATATGGAGAATTGGAACGGGGAGTGAGCAAGTACTGGGAAAAAAGGGGAAGGGATGTGATTCGAGACCAGATTGTGTGTGTGAGAGAAAGAGCTAGGGAGAGCTGGGGAGAGAGACAAAGAGAGAGAGAGGGTGAGGGGAAGAGGGGGCAAGGGAGCGAGAGAGAGAGATAAACAAACAGAGGGGGCAAGATATGGAGAGAGAGAAAGACAGAGGGAAAGAGAGGGGAAGGGATGGAGAGAGAGAAAGACAGAGGGAAAGAGAAGGGAAGCGATGGAGAGAGAGAAAGACAGAGGGAAAGAGAGGGGAAGGGATGGAGAGAGACAAATAGACAGACAGGATAGAATATGGAGAGAAAGACAGGCAGCGAGAGAGAGAGAGAGGGTTACAGAGAGACAGAAAGGCAGACAATGAAAAATACTGAGGAGACAGCAACTTGGAAAACGGTAAGCGAGGTGATAGAGAGGGAGGGGGAGGGGAGAGAGAGAGACAAACGTGGTGAGTGATGGGGAATTAAGCAGGCAGCGCACAGGAAGAGGGAGAAATGAGATAGAAAGGAAAAGATGTAGGGGAATGGCTGTATAAGAGATACAGAGAGAAAGAAGGGATAAATGAAAGATACAGGGAGAGAAAAATAGAAAGAGAGAGGGAGAATGATAGTGGGGAATAGAAAAGGAGAGAAAGATGCAGGGCATAGAGAAAGGCAGGGGACGTATAGAGACAGAGAACTGGTGAGATAGAGAGACCAGGAGCTAGAATAGTGGGTAGATAGAGCTGACAAAAAAGAGTTTCCGATTACCAAAAATGCAACGCTTGTAGCCTTCTAAAGCTGGTTTAAAGATTGACTCGATATCTACGTACATCAATCAGCCTGATAATGAAGGTATCTTTCAATGTCTGTAGCCAGTGAGAATGTGTTCATATTCCTGAGATGCAGGTCAGTGTGCACTGTTAGCCATCAGGAAAGAATGAACAGGCTGGGACACTTTTCTGTTGAATGAAGAAAGCTGAGGGGTGACCTGATAGACGTCTTTAGGCTTACGAAGGGGTTTGATAGGGGAGATGGGGCCATAAATATAAGACACATCACTATTGAATCCAATCAGGAGAGACTTCTTTACCCAGAGAGTGGTGGGAATGTGGAACTCGCTACCAATGTAAGAAGAATAGCATCGATGCCTTTAAGGGGAAGTTGGGAAAGCACTTGAAAGAGAACGGAATGGAAGGAGATGTGCTGAGGTGAGATGAAGCGTGGGTGGGAGGAGGCTCATGTGGAGCTGAAACACTGGCATGGACCAGACGGGCTGAATGGCCTGTTTCTGTGCTGAAATCTCTATGGAGCTGGGGTGCAGTTCAGACAAGGTCTCACTGAATGGCAGAACAGATGCGAGGATCAAAATGGCTCCCCTCTTGTTCCTCGGTTTCTATGAACACAGCCTGGGTCTGGTGCAGTTAAACACAGAGGTGACTGGCTCGATCCCTCCCCAACAGCATTCCTCAGTAACCCCATAGGGCAGAAGGGAGACAGCAGCCACCTGTCATTACCCATCTCCCACGTGGACAATCCCTTGGCGACTGTGAGCGCCATTGCCCGCTCAGAGCAAACCATTTACAAAGGAGGGGTGCAGCGTCCTGGGTGCCAAAGCCGGGGATGAAATTGCCCAAATCTAGAACAGTCTGGTAAAGCACTCATCGGTGAAATTGCTTGGAAGGACAGCATTGTGGTAGGAATGGGCTGGGCTCATAATCCCAAGATATGAGTTCAAATCCCATCATGGTCGCTGGGGAATTTCAAATCAGCTAATTAGCTCAAAATGTGCAATAAATAGCTAACATCAGCAATGGCGACCTTGAAACTGCGAGAGATTTGTATCAAACTCCATCTGGTTAACTCATGTTCTTTTGGGGTGGAAATCTGCAGCCGTTACCCGGCCTGGCCTACATGCAACTCCAGACCCACAGCAATGTGGTTGACTCATAACCGCTCTCTGAAATGGCCTAGAAAGACATTCATTTGTATTCAGGAAAGTAGTTCATCGACACCTTCTCAGTGGCTGTCAGGGATGGGTTACACATAGCAACAGGGAAACAGGAGACTATTTAGCCCACTCGAAGCTGCCACGTAGAGCGAGGAAGCGATTCTGCCCTCTCATGCTGTTGCATAGAATTGGGTGGAGGAGGTCATTCAAACCAGGAGAGCCTGTTGCATTGCAACAGGAGGAGTCCAATTCAGCCCCTCGAGCCTATTACATAGGCATAGTGTGAGGAGTCCATTAAACCCCGGCACATGTTCCGCCATTCAATTAGATCATGGAAGATCTGCACACCAACCCCATTTCCCCATCTTTGCTCAATATCCCTTGATCCCGTTACCCAATAAAATTAATCTAATGTCTACCTGCATATTTTAATGTTGTTTGGAAATGTTGTGCCAAGCGCGTGGGGTAAAAATGAAATAATAGTGGAGAGAAACGGTTTTCTTTGTCGAAATATTCTATTTATTTCTTAACCAGTGAACAAGAAAAGAAAAAAAATGTAGAAGATCACAAGCGAGCTGTCGATACTGGATCCACTGAGAACCCCACGACAAATAATGGACAATTATGAGCGCATTTTCCATCTGCAATCGATGAGGTGTCTGATACAAATAGTAATAACATTTCTGCATTAACAGAAAAGGGAAAAAAGACATTAATAGTTGCACTAAACAGAACTTGAAGTTACAATTTGTTTACTACTGCTTAATATTATACACAGCTTTACGAGAATTGCACGGAATGAGGGACTTAAGTTTCATGGAGAGATCAGCAAAGCTGGAATTGATCGCCTTGGCATTAACAACTGGCTTTTTCAAAGAGCTAGCACTTGCACGATGGGCCAAGTGGCCTCCTTTCGTCCTGTAAGGTTGTATGTTTCTTTATAACATTTCAAACAACACAGACTAACAATTAATAAACAGACAAAATAAACTGGAAAAAAAGTTTGCACGTTTCTCAAAGCTTCACCTACTGAGACAACAGGAATTTAATACATTGACGAGAATATGAAAGGACTTATTCTAGTGGAAAAGACAGAGTGGGTCTTAAAATTTCCTCTGTTCGTTTCCCGCAGTGGTGATGGGTATTTAGGGTTGTCCGCCAAAGTTACGCGAGTACAGCGGGAGTGGTTTAGACGAAATTCACCCCCGAGATATTCACAATAATCGTATTTTCTCTCCCCTTGCTCCCTCGTGTGTTCTGCTGCTTATCCATCTTTTGAGTTCATTAATTTGCGACGATCAGTCAAACCTTTTGCTGTAAGACGTCTGGTATATGATAAAAAAAAGAGGGCGTTATTATCGTCATGGAATTATGGACTGATACAGAACAGAAGGAGGCCATTCGTCCCGCGTGCCTATACTGGCATTTTGAAAGAGCTGTCCATTTAGTCCCATTTCACAGTTCTTTCCCCTATAGCCCTGAGACTATTCCCTCCCCCACTACCTCAACCCCCTCAAACAAGTATTCATCCAATTCCCTCTTGAAAGTTACTACTGAATCAGCTTCCACCGCCCTTTCAGCCAGTGCATTCTCAACCACAACAACTCGCTGGCTCAAAATATATTTCTCACCTGCCCCTCTGCTCCCTTGGCTAATCACCTTACAGCTGTGTCCTTGGTTGGGCAATCCTGCTGCCTCTTTGAAGCTGTTACCCCATTCGTTGTCCTATCCAAACCCTTCATCATTGTGCACACCTCTATTAAATCTCTCCTTAACCTTCCCTGATCCAAGGAGAACAATCCCAACGTCCGTATTCTCCTCACATCACTGAGGTCCCTCAACCCTGATACCGTTCAAGTAAATCGCCCCTTCACCCTCTCCAATGACTCGACATCAGTGTCCTGACCAGATCATCATGTGCATGAATAATCGAGACGAACCATGCACATGCTCTTTCCTGCTCATGCATTCCTAACCTTGCATATAAAGTCTTGTAAAATCACAATAAGTTCAATTATTTTCCAAGGGAAATTCCAGAACATTGACAATTGTATTCAACTGGATTAAATTGGTTGGTTAGTGTTGTGGGCGCAGGAATGAATGGAAAGTGAATTGGTGTATTCCATCTGCGTGCAACAGGAATGCAAAACGTGGGCTCGTGAATATCGGATAGTCACTCGTAATTTCAGTCTGGAATTCAGGAGAAACTTCTTTACCCAGTTTCACCATTACAATACCTATGTTAAGAACTTCAGTAACTTTAATCTTACCTTAGTTTTCCAAGCAATTGTTGAGATGAAAATTGCATAAAAGATGCTTTTGCAGATGAGGATCAGGTATGTCAGTTTTGCTGTTGCCATGCTTTGGATTTTCGCCTCTGTAAAATAAATGTAACAGAAAATGTTGCAATCTCTGTTCTCTCAAGGCAAGAAATGCTACTGCGTGAAAATGTAATGTGTGTCAGTGAAGGAGCCCAATGTAAGGGTCGAGCTGCGAAAGCAGAACTGATCTCCCTTTGACGCAAGGAGCCCTGGGGTATTCCTTACTACAAATGGAGTTCAGCAATATGGCCGATCTGAATTGGGGCCGCTGTAACTTATGTGTCAGCTATGGCTCACGTATGTATCAGCTCGAGCTGAGTGGGTAACGCTCTCCTGTCTGAGTCGTACGATTGTGGGTTCAAGACCCAGTCCAAAGACATGAACCCCATAATCCAGACTGACTCTCCCAGTGCCAGTAGACAGCGTGTGTGCTGCACTGCAACTTTGGAGGAACCTTCTTTGAGATGATGTGTTAAACTAATTTAACCTCTGGGAAGTGGAACTGTCCCTTTTATCTCCACGCCAGATTCACACTATGAACTCCCAAGGAATTGTACGTTTTAAGACAAGTGTACACAGCTCCCTCCCCTCCCATCCCCAGGCGTCCCCTCTCCCTCATCACAGGGCAACATATTTCCCTGAGGTCGTGAACCCAAGAGGACCGTGAGGTTATATCATTCGACTCGGCTGGTCTCGAAATTCCAACGGCCTTTCCCTCCCAGAGGAGTTTTCTCATAAACTCGTTGTGCATGATAGTATGTATAACTGTAAAACTACAGCTTGGAAATGTTGAAATGAGAATATACATGAAGTGTCTGACACAGTAATAATTCCAGAATTATTGGTGAATATTTTTTGAGTCATGGAGTCATTACAGCACAGAAAGAGGTCATTCGGCCCATCGAGTCCATGCAGGATCTCTACAGAGCAATCCAATCAGTCCAGCTCTCCAATTCCATCTCCATTGCCCTGCAAGTTAATTACCCTCAACAGTACGTCCAGTTTCCTTATGAAATCATTCATTATCTCCATTTCCACCACCCTCGTAGACAGTGACTTCCAGGTCATTACCACTCGCTGCATAAAACACTTCTGCCTTACATCCCCCCCCGCCCCCCCCCCCAGTGCATCTTTTTCCCAAAGCCTGAAAACTGTGACCCCCCCCCAATCCTTATGCCAGCAACTCATGGGGACAACTTTTCTTTGTCTACCTATTGTCAACCTGTCATAATCTTGTACAACTCTGTCAAATAGCCCCTCAATCTCCTGTTCTCCAAGGAGAACAACCCAGGTTCTCCAATGTAACTTTGTAGCTAAAATTCCTCATCTCTGGAACCATTGTGGTAAATCTCCTCTGCACCCTCTCAAGGACCTTCACCTCCTTTACAAAGTGTGGAGACCAGATACAGATAGAAGCAGATAGATATTCACCTTTACTTATACCGCACATTTCTGGGAAAAGAAAGAGAAATCAATAAACATTCAGCATCAGAATATTTTATGAAATCACTGTGTAAATGTAGATTATCACAATTGAGTCCCGCACTGTAGTCTAATATATTGAGAGTCATTTTAATTGAGTGTTTAACCATATCTTCCCCTTTACACGACAATATTGTTCTATTTCATGAATTATTTATTTATTTATTGACTTACTGATACATCTACTTGCTTATTCGTACTTTCATAAGAGCACAGGTGCTATATAAATGCAACTTTTGATTTCTTTGAAGCTGAAATAAAATGGTATTGGTCTCACTAGTGTGCCTACCTGCTTTGACAGCTAATGTTGAACTGCTTGTTGTCGGCACTGATTCGTTAGTGTAGAGATCTACTCTGCACTCAACGTTCTTGGACCGAGCCCAATCTAGGGCGTCGAATCTCAGCCGGCTGCTAATGCTGTAAGATGTATTTTCTTTTGATAGGATGGCATTGAGATCAGTGTGAATGTTCGTGTCATTGGCATCTTTCTCCTTGCCATCGACAAGCCAGTGGATCTTGATGTTGTCGGGGTAGAAGTCGCTGACGAGGCAGACCACAGTGGCTTTTTTCTTTTCTCTAATCTCTTCGGGAGAGGGCTCAAAGACAGTAACTTTGGCAGGCCTAATCGTATCGTTTTCGCCTGCAGGAAAAGTAAATGAAGACAATATGGATGAGTATGAAACCCGTCTTGAGAATTTTAAACCACCAAACAATATCAACCTTTCAATTCTAGCCAGAGCAGTTAATTTTGTGCCA
Organism: Heterodontus francisci; assembly: GCF_036365525.1. Classification (NCBI taxonomy): domain Eukaryota; kingdom Metazoa; phylum Chordata; class Chondrichthyes; order Heterodontiformes; family Heterodontidae; genus Heterodontus; species Heterodontus francisci. Next base: position 201,886 of record NW_027142279.1, read on the forward strand.
ACTCCAGAATAAACCTCTCTGTTTCCCAAACACCGATCAGTCATAAAACGTAGAATCAGTTTGCAACCTCGACCTGCTTTTGTACATTTTAACCCAAAGTGGCAGAAACTGATCATCTGAACCTCTTCGTCATTGAGTGAAGTACAAGTCTGTCTCATTATGAAAGAGTTTCTCCTGTCTATCTGAAAAGTGTTACCCTGAACTCTGGGCCAGCCTGTTCTCAATAACCAGGCTATCACTCACCATGTCCCATTATCTAGAGCCCTTTCCTATCAGGGAAGTTATGGGGAACATTTCTAAAGCTCTGGTTCGGAAACAACTAGAGTTTTGCAGCCACTTCTGATTACCACATTTGAGGAAGGTTGTGAGTGTCCTTGAGAGGGTACAGAGGATATTTAACAGAATGGTTCCAGGGATGAAGGATTTTAGCTACAAGGTTAGGTTGGAGAAGCTGGGATTGTTCTGCTTGGAGCAAAGGAGATTGAGGGGAGATTTGATAGAAGTGTCCAAGATTATGACGGATTTGGATAAGGTAGACAAAGAAATGCGTCACCTATTAGTTGTTGGTACAAGGACCAGAAGAGACGGATTTCTGGTGCTGTGCAAAAGATGCAGGGGGATGTGAGGAGGGACACTTTTATGCCACGTGTGGTAATGACCTGGAACTCGCTGCCTACAAGGGTGGTGGAAGCGGAGACAATGAATGATTTCAGAAGGAAATTGGATGGACACTTGAGGCAAATTAACTTGCAGGGCCACAGGGATAGAGCGAGGGAGTGGGACTGATTGGATTGCCAGACAGAGAGCTGGCATGGACTCGATGGGCTGAATGGCCCCCCTCTGTGCTGTATTATGATTCTAATCCTACTCTTGTCTCTTCCCCCAAATGTAATATTTAATAATTAGTGCTACCGTAAACTCACACATGAAAGGAGGGGACCATTCGGCCTGTTGTGTGAATTCCAGCTCTTTGGTAGAACTAGCCAATTAATCCTACTCCCCACCCTGTTCTTCTCACATAACCCAGTAAACTATGTACCTTCAAACTCTCTCTATTTCCCTTTTGAAAGCTACTTTTGAAGTGAAGCTACTATTGAATCTGCTTTCAGCACCATGTCAGGCATTACATTCCAAATCACAACAAATCGCTGTTTAAACAAAATATTTCCTCATCCCCCCTTTTTTTTTGCCAACGACCTTAAATCTGTGTCCTTCTGGTTACCGAACCTCCTACCACTGGAAAAAAAGGTTTCTCCCTTTTAACTCTATCGAAAGCCTTCCTGAGTTTCAGCACCTCGATTAAAATTTTCCCTGTACCTTCTCTGCTCTAAGGAGAACAATCCCAGCTTCTACAATCCCTTCACGATTTCTGAATTTCCTTAACTCTGGAACCATTCCAGTCAATCTACTCTGCATTCTCTCTGGGGACTTAACCTGTTTTCCAAAGGGTGGCACCAAAATGGAACACAATGCTGCTACTGAGGCCTAAACAGTGTTTTATAAATGTTCATGATAACAGCTTTGCTTTTGCCCTCTGTGCCTCTGTTTACAGAGCCAAAAGGATTCAGTGTGCCTTTTGATAGCCTTTTGAACCTGCCCTGCCAACTTCATAGATTTATGAACATACATCCCCCTGGTTTCTCTGTTCCTGCACCCAATTTAAAATTGTACCGTTTGAGAAACAATGTATTGGCTCAAAGAAAATAAGGGGAGTGTGTCCGAGCCAATATTTATCCCTCATTCAACACTTCACATCCACCATTTCCGGTTATCTGGTCATTTAGTGCAATGATGCTTGTGGGATCTTGCTGTGCGCATTTTGGCTGAAATCTTTCCCTACATTACAACAGTGACTACACTCCACAGTCAGTTCTTCAACTCTCAAGCTCTATGAGCGTAATATTGCGAAAGAAATACCTGAACAGGTTTGGGTTTACAGTCAAGACTCTGTGAGAATTCCATGAATATTAAAATGATAAAATCATTAACACAATGACTGATGCCTAATCTTGTTATATTTCTGTTCTGAATATTGAACCATTGGAGATTTCAGGAGACGTCTCTTCACCCAGAGAATAGTGACAATGTGGAATTCGCTTTTTCTTTTGACTCGGAGGTAAGAGTGTTACCATTGTGTAACTTCACTGAAATACTTAAACCCAAGCAGCATTTTGAGAACTGGTCTCTTTCTCAACCAGTTGAGCTGCAATTGACAGATGCAGTTTGACAATGGTGCGTCTTTACCTAGAACTAGTTAGTTTGGTACCTTTGCTGCAATACAAGAAAATGCCTTGCGCACGTTGCTGTCCAAAATCTACCTGTTTCCAAAGGGGCTGAACACAAGTTTAATTTTGGTCTTAACAATTGTACTTTTATTGGGACTTCCTCCCTCTGGGATTCGCCACGCTGTTGTTTGTCTTCAATTAATTTTCCCTTTATATTTTGTCTGCTTTTCCTGGTTACTTGCGAATGTGTCTTTATTTTAAGAATAAGTTTACTGAAACAACATTGATCTCCCCTTCGCCTTCTCTGCTCTAAGGAGAACAATCCCAGCTTCTCCCATTTCTAAACACAAGTGAAACCTCCCCATGTCTGGTACCATTCTAGTAAACATCTTCTGCACCCTCTCTATGGCCTTGACATCCTTCCTAAAGTGTGTTAGCCACGAATTGGTCACAATACTCAAGGCGAGGCCTACCTGGTGATTAATAACAACAACAAAATTGCATTTAACTAGCACCGTTGATGCAGTGAAAAATCACGCCATCAGAGCAACTCAGACAGCAACTTGATACCGAGTTATCGAAGTAGATATTAGGGACAGGTGACCTGTCAAAGAAGTAGGTTCTAAGATGCTTCTTAAAGAAGGAGAGAGGGAGAGAAGCAGAGGTGTTTAAGGAGGGAATTCCAGGGTTTAGGGCTCAGGCAGCTGAAGGCACAGCCGCCAATGGTGGGTTCGAGGGAGGGGAGGATGCACAAGAGGCCAGAATTGGAGGAGCACAGAGAAATCATCATGGTTTCTTTTAGGTCCAGAGGAAGTTACAGAAATAAGGAGCCACCGCCTCACTGACAGAACTATGCACGAATCCCGCGTAAATGTCCCCTACACGTGAAATGAATCCTCGTGTTCATCTGCTAAAATCCCTCCCCACAATTAGAGAACTGCATCCGTATAACAACAGCAGACCTTGGTCCATCCATCATTAACTGAGACCTCTTGTACTGTCAGCTACTCACCCGAAACGCTTAGCTTCGTGCCCCCTCCAGAATACTGTTCATATCCTGAAGCACCATGCTGCAACCCTACACGAAAACTAACAAGAGTGTCTCTCCCCTCCAGATGGATGGAGTTGGTGCTGGGGATTTTACATCGAAATTCATTGTAATTGCAACAATCTAACCAAAGTTCTATATAAGTTTCATGTAACTTCTCTGCTTTGGAATGCTAGCTGATCCCCTGCAAAGGAAGCCCTGTGCTTTGTTTGCTGTTATTATTGGATATTAGTCAATATTAAAGATGCAGCCAAGTACGATGTCGTACTGCATCAGGGGATACCAATTAGAATTAAGCCTTCAGGTTGCTCAATCTTCTGCGAACACCCAGAGCTTCTTGCTGTTTCACCATAACCCTACATTTGTTAGCCTTCAAGTATGCATCAAATGCATTGTTTGAGCTATTTTCAGGCAGTGCATTCCACATCACAACAATTGGCTGTGTAAAAGCAAATACTCATCTCCCTCTTTGTTTCTTTTGCCAATCACAAATCTGTTCTCTTTGCTTACCGACCCTTCTCCCAGCAGAAATGAGTTATTCTTATTTACTCTATTACAAAACATATGATTTTGGACATTTTGAATATGATATTAATTCCCACCTTAACCTTCTCTTCTCTGAGGAGAACAACCCCAGTTTCTCCAGTATCTCCACACAATTGAAGTCATTCATCCCTGGTACCACACTGGCAAATCTTCTTTAACCTTCTCTGCTCCAAGGAGAACAATATTCAGCTTTTCCAGTCTCTCTACAAAGCTGAAATCCTTTCTCCCTGGTATCAATCCTCCCACCACCACTTAATCTTCTCTGCTTTATCCTACTTGTTTTCAGAATACATCTTGCTGAAATATTGCGAAATAAATATAATAATTATTACGATAATTTGGTAATAAGTGGGGCAACGAGGGAAATCTGGGTAGCAGGGTCAGACATACAGCACTGTGCAGTTATGTACTGGAGTGCAATGCCATGGGTAAATATACAACTAACTTAATTGACGCACTCAAAACGTTACATTTTTTAAAACTTACCCAACACTGTTAATTTGGAACCGGGGCCAAAATGAAAGTTAGTAGTTACATCCACAATGCTACATTCCTATCAGAAAACTAGGATTGCCTAACAGTTCCCGTAGACTGACAATGCAGTAGCTTGTTCCCTATATTTATTTAGTATGCCAAGAAAGCAAGTAGTGAAATTGTTAAACTGTTTGGACATTGCCACGTACCTCTCACTTTGAATTCTGATTTGAAATAGTGTTTCATCATAAATGTAAGTCAATTCCTTATGCACTCAATTTAGTTATTTTCTTGAAGGAAGACTAGGTGAGTTTGCCATTTAGTATCTAATCTTCTACAACCTTGACTAGATCTAGTCTTTGTTTATTACATTCAATCATTTTTGTTGGGTAAGTGTGTTAAAGGTTATGGGACCAAAGACGGTAGCTGGAGCTAAGATAAAACTCAGCCATGATTTAAGTGAATGGTGTAAGAGGCTCAAGGGATGAATGGTCCTTTGTGGCTTCTTGTGTTTGATTGGAGTCCTTTCAAAATCGTTGACTCGGGTTTGCATCTGTTATGAACTCGACAGTGGCCCTTCCTGAGTTCAGCCTTTAAGATAATCACTACTAGTTGAGCCTTGCCTCTCTGCTTTTACATTGGTGAAGATTAATCGCTCGGTTTTACATACCCAGAACTGTTAATCTTGTCCCATCGCCAAAGCGGAGAGGTGTGCTGTTTCCAGAACACAGTGTTACAAAGCAGTATTAAAACTGCTGGGGACCAATGATTACACGATACTTCATCGAATGCTCTGACACCTTTGAACAATTATAATTCAACCAATAGCAATGTGTAGATTTGTCTGTCCTTTTCTCCACCATTCCATTTTAAAGCAGAGAAATTATGGTAAAATTTGCTTAGACGTTCTTGGAGCTCTGTGCACAGTTCTGGTCTCCATATCCCTCGGTTAGACCACACTTGGATCACTGTGCACAGTTCTCGTCTTCATACATATTTACCTATCAGGAAAGATTGAATAGCCATTATGATAGATAAGAGAAGGCTTAGAGGTGACCTGAAAGAGGCGTCTAAGATTATGAAAGGGTTGGGGGGTTCCAGAGGGTAGACACAGAGAAGTCTGGTAACGTTGTCTTTGCAAAATTGTGCATCTTGGGATACAAATTTACTCAAGTTTTCCAGTATGTGGCCAGGTTTGTGAGTTTTGGCAGAATTACGAAGCAATGAATGAACACTTAGAGCGAATAAAATTTGAATATTGAGATCTATTCTTGTTTACCTACCTAGAACGTAATCCCAGAGCCAAAGTAAGAGATCGAGGTCCCAGCTGAACACAATGTCACAGGCCAGTTGTAAAACTACCAGGGCCCTCAGTTAGGCCTGAGCTGGAGTCTCGTGCCCAATTCAGGGCACCACACTTTTGGAAGGATGTCAAGGTCTTGGAGAGCGTGCAGAGAGAGATTTACTGGAATGGTCCTAGAAATGAGGGACTCAGTTATGTGGACAGACTGGAGAAGGTGGGATTGTTCTCCCAGAGAAGGTGAAGGAGAGATTTAATAGTTGATTTCAAAGCCATGAAGGGCTTTGTTAGAGTCAGTAGGGGGAGACTGATTCCACTGGCCGGAGATTTCACAACCAGAGAACATAGATTTAAGGCAATTGGCAAAAGATCCAGATGTTTATTGAGGGGGCCATTTCTTTACACAACGACTTGTTGTGATATGGAATGCATTACCTGAAAGTGTGATAGATACTGATTGCATATTGAACTTCAAAAAAGAATTGGATCATAGTTCAAAAAGGCGAAAATTGCAGGGCTGTATAGAAAGAAAAGGGGTGAGGGAGGCGAATTGGAGAACATTTCCCAACAGCCGACTCTAGTAAGATGGGCAGAGTGGTATTCTTGTGTCCAACATGCATATTTGTCTAATTATTTCCATCAACTGTTTTTTTTAGAAGTCTGTCCCATTATCAACAGTGAGCATTCATTCCAGAAGATCACTGCTTCAGGACGTTAATCATAACAAGCTGAACAAACTCTGTTTAAGAATGGGATTGAATTTTATACGGATGAAGGCAAAGCACAATCTTCTAAAACAAAATCGAAGTGGTCATTTTTATTAATTAGTGTGAGGTTAACAATTTTATGCGGCAACAGCTCAGAATTGTTGACTTAATTTTGGCTGCAAGCCCATAAAGTATGGATTGACAAAAGTATTAGGGTCATGTCTTTACAGCCATGTCTATCCTGGATTCTACTCCACCCAATAACCCTCCTGAGAAAAGAGCCTGAGGAATGTCTCCCAATTCCAAAACAATTCAGCCAATCACAAGAAGGCATTTCCACCATAACATTCTACGTTAGACAACCCAATGCACTTCTCTGTCGGTTTAATGTCACACAGCATTTTCTATATTTTTGAAAGGATAATAAGATTGTCGATGTGCTGGTTGATAATTCGAAAATTGGACAGTAATGGGAAACTGCAGAATATGATGATAGACTATCCCTTCTTCTTTCTTTTCTTTCTTTTGGGCCTACTTATCTCGAGAGACAATGGATACGCGCCTGGAGGTGGTCAGTGGTTTGTGAAGCAGCACCTGGAGTGGCTATAAAGGCCAATTCTGGAGTGACAGGCTCTTCCACAGGTGCTGCAGAGAAATTTGTTTGTCGGGGCTGTTGCACAGTTGGCTCTCCCCTTGCGCCTCTGTCTTTTTTCCTGCCAACTACTAAGTCTCTTCGACTCGCCACAATTTAGCCCTGTCTTTATGGCTGCCCGCCAGCTCTGGCGAACGCTGGCAACTGACTCCCACGACTTGTGATCAATGTCACACGATTTCATGTCGCGTTTGCAGACGTCATTATAGCGGAGACATGGACAGCCAGTGGGTCTGATACCAGTGGCGAGCTCGCTGTACAATGTGTCTTTGGGGATCCTGCAATCTTCCATGCGGCTCACATGGCCAAGCCATCTCAAGCGCCGCTGACTCAGTAGTGTGTATAAGCTGGGAGTGTTGGCCGCTTCAAGGACTAGTTAGACAAACAAAGTCTTTAACATTTACATACCCAAAACTGTGAGCTTGGTCCCTTGGCCAAAATATAATGGTTCGGTCTTTCCATAACACAGTGTTACACTCCCATTACAAAACTATTACCCTCCAGACAACCTATTGCACCAGGAGGCGGCCATTCAGCCCCTCTATCCTGCTCCTCTATTCAAAGGCTGATCTGTACCTCACTTCATTTACCATTCTGATCTCGATATCCCTCGATAACCTCCCCAAACAAAGTTATTTCCATCTCAATTTTGTCAGGTCTAATCGCCCTCCAGGATTCACAGCTTTTTGTTGAAGAGGGAGTTCCAGAGATCTTTTACAATCAATTATTATCATGTACTTTTACTACGGATTCCTCTGCGAGAGGTGAAATCAGAGGGTTTTCCATCAAAATATCTGATGTTCGACATCCCAGTACGGCTTTAGTTTCACATAAAAAGCTACAATGAGATTCTTAATATTCCCATTGATAACTAGAATAATGGAGAGTTGTGGGCAATCACAGAATATAACAATAGACCAACAAATGGCTTTATCAAGTTTGACTATCCCAGTGGATAGTATATGGAACAATTTAACAATAGTGTTACTCTAAAAGAGAAGCAAATTAATCTCTTTTAAAGGCAGGCTGGAGATTGGGTCAAATCATTAACTAAACCCTCGCCACTCCCCATTGGAGGCAACCGAATAGCAATTAAACTGTAAAATGAATACAATGCTGAAACCGTTCACCTACCGAAAACTACTATCTTGGTCCCATCGCCAAAAGTATAATGGTAGTTATTTGAGCACAGTGATGCCTGTCAGTTTTAAAACTCCCATCTAGTTAGAAATGCTAAAATGCACCGTCTTCGAAATGATGTACTCAAATTGTAGATTTACATACTATTAATGTGTGATGTAAAGACAGCGGCAATGCACCCTAGATATTGGACAGGAGAACAAAAGGTTAGTTATAGGGCCTGGTGGAGGTTACAGAGACAGCGAGATTTGTCGGGATTGGAGGATGTTACAGGGATAAGGAGAGTTATAGAGGCTGGAGGCGGTTACAGGGATAGGGAGACAGCGAGGCCTTGGGGTGAGCTGAAAACAAAGGTGAAAGATGTTTAAACCAAGATATTGCAGGTTCTGCTGCCAATATAAATCGGCGAGGTGATCCTGTGACCGAGAACATGATGTATTTTAGAGCATCTAATTTCGTCTGAGAATCTCAAGGATCCTCATTGACGAAAACAACAAAAGCTTCAGTTCTGTGCTCACCTAAAACAATCAATTTTGTCCCGTCACCGAAGTAATACAGAGTATTTCCTGTACACAATGTTACATGACAATAGTATAACTACAGGTCGAAGAGCAATGAAGCTGGTGCACTGATGCAAAACTTCACACACAATGCACTGGCGATTTGACTCTTTATGTCAAGGACATTATAATGTTAATTAGAAAATCATTGTGAGGAATAGAAAGGGAAGTTCGTTACTCAGATAGTGGTAATAATGTGGAATGCACTACCACAGGGAATGGGTTGAGGTGAATTGTGGAGATGCTTTCAAGGTGTAAGTTGGAAAAAGACATGGGAGAGAAAGGAATAGAAGATTAGATGAAGTAAGGGTGAGAGGAGGCTCGTGTGCAGTTTCACCACTGGCTTGCTTACGCACATTCTATATAATTAAATGTAATTATGATGTTTTATTTCACTCATTCTGGGGGAAGAACGATGACAGCATTTTTTGGAAACAAATAATCTGCCCTCTGAGAAAACGGTTCACAAATCTGCAACTCCCTCCCTGACAGGACTGCAGAAAGACCTACACCCCATTGAGTGCAGGGGCAATGGTTGCAAAGTGATAATGTTACTGTGCTAGTAATGTTCTAGTTCAAATCCCGAGGGTAGCTAGAGGAATTCAACTTCAACTGATAAATGAAAGTTTGGTTTAACTGCATGAAACTATCGTCAATTGTCAGAAAACCCCGCCTGTTGTCATATAAGTGACTTCAGACTTCAGTTGACTCTCAACTGCCTTCTGAAACAGCAAACCACCCAGTCCAAGAGCAATTAGGGTTGGCCAACAAATCTTGGCCTTGCCAGCGACGCCCATATCTGATGAAAAAAAATGAGCTAGCAAACCACTCAGAGGGCAATTCGGGATGGGCAATAAATTCTGGTCCACATTCCACGTATTAAAAAAAATCTTTCCCTGTGCATCTTAGTATTTTCCATGTATTCTGGCTTTTATGCACATTGGAAATGTTGCCTGAAATTTTTTTGTTACTTGTCAATGCAACATTTCAGTTGCAAACTGAAACTCAGAAACAGCGTGAGTGACAATCATTTTTTTTCAAAGAACGTCCAACTCACCCAACACAGTCAGTTTAGTCCCGTCGCCAAAGAAATACTCGTAGCTTCCAGAACACAGTGTTTCAGCCCTGTTACTAAACTATACTGGTCCCTGAAAGGTTGCCGAATATTTGAGTGAATAATACAGCTCTTGTTTGTTTGTCCAAAGTAAGCTAAATGGGAGAAATTTTCCCTTCTTTAAACACGAAGACAGTTCAAGAATCAGTCTTTCTCCCCCTCTCACTCTCTGTCCCTGTTTGGGCGCGACCATATTTTAAATGCATTGGAAAAATGTCTTTCACCAATGAACCCGGAGCCTTAAACCTCTTTCCGACCATTTCAGACAACGTGCATTCTCAGAGTTGGTCTAACATTCCTGGACTCACCTGTCACAAGTAACTTGGTACCGCCTCCGAAGTAATATTGATAGCCAGAACACAGTGAGAGACCCTTGTAACAAAACCTCAGAAGGCAAGGTGCAGGTCTTGCCGATATCATACTTGGACCCTGTCCTCGAAAGCGTTTGTAGATCACATCTCCTTAATTTATATATCTCCCAATTTACATTTGTGGCTCAATGAACAAGCTCATAGAATCATAGAAATATGCAGCACAGAAGGGGAGACCATTCGGCCCGAAGGTCCTGTGCTGACTTTATGAAAGAGTTTTCCCATAGTCCAGTATATTTCCCTTCGAGTATCTATCCAATTCCCATTTTGAAAGTCACGACTGAACCAACTTCCACCACCATTTCAGATATGCCTTCCCGATCACAGTAACTACCTCTGTGGGAGAATGTCTCTTCATCCCGCCTCTGGTCCTTTTTGTCAATTGCCTCAAAACCTGTGTCCTCTGGTTACCGACCCTTCTACCAATGGAGACAGTTTCTGATTATTAACTCGATCCAAAACCTTCATTAATTTGAACACCTCTTTTCAATCTCCCTTTAACCTTCTCTGTTTAAAGGAGAACAAGCCCAGGTTCTCCAGTCTCTACAACTATCTGAGGTCCCTCATCTCTGGTACAATTCTGGTGAATCATTTCTGCTCCCAATCTAAGGCCTCGACATCCTTCATAAAGTGTGGTACCGAGAACCGAACACAATACTCCAGCTGGGACCTTACCAGTGATTTGTAAATGTTAATCCTCACTTCCTTACTCAACTCCTCGTGAATCTTTAATCAATGATGGTGCGTTCCAGAATCATCAACTGGTCATTCCAAACATCTAGTCTCTTTTTTTAACCTAGCTCTCTCTCTATCTCACTCCTCACATTAAACCGATAGAGTAACATTAGGGGCAGTGGTAGGCCATTCAGAGTCTGCTTTTCCAGACAGCTATCACTTGTTGATTTCCACACACACAATCGGTCATTGTTAAGAAACGGATGGCACCTGAATAGGCAATATGATTAGCGTTATCGTCAGATATTAATCTTGTAAATTTCAATCAGACTATACCATATCAGACCGTGCGGAATGATTCTCACTGACGCCACGTTAATCAGTTACCTAAAACCACGAGGTTTGTGCCATCGCCAAATGTATAGTCATTGTTTCCTGACACAATGTTACACAGTTGCAACAAAGCTGGGGAATCTTTAACTCTCTACACGCCGGTTAATTAAGCGCAGTTGCATCGTTTTGTATTGGGTTGCATTTGTTACCCCGCCCTTTCCCTCTTTACCTCTTTTTGTTATTTCTTTTGTCTTTGTCTCGACCTCTCCCATCTTTGTCTCTCTAATTTTCCGTCCCCTTTTCCCTGCATTTTGCTCCCAATCTGTCTCTCTGTAGATAAGGTTTGCCTCCCTAACCTTCCTCCATTTCCACCTCGCCATTCCCCTATGTTTAGTTGTTTTAACTGTTGCTTCGTTACTCTTTGTTTTTTTCTAAAGTTTATGGTCTCTCCCCTTTCTTCAAACTGACGGGGACAAACTGGCCGACAGTTTTAATAATTACTGAGACCACTGATATGTTTCAACAAATATCTCACTCACCCAGGACTGTTAACTAAGTGCCGTCTCCAAAATATGATAGCTGGGTATTTCCTGCACCCACATCATCATGTGACAACACGAAAACATTCCTCAATAGCGCCCTGCCAGTTTTCAGTGTCCATCTCATTAATATTTGATATTGCCCTTTGACTAACATGAGCTGACCATACAACAAAGTACACGCATAAAATAACCGGGTGGGGAGGTGGGGGAGAGGGGGCCTGACCATTAAAGCCAGCAACATTCACAGTACCGTCTATCCATCCATCTGTGAATATGTTAGATGTCCACAGATACAGTGCTTATAATACTGGAAGATTTTACATGGAGTTGTTCATAATTATTAATTAACTTGTACACACAAGTTGGGGACCAGATAGCTCAGTTGGCGAACGTGCCAGTTAGAACAATGCTTACAGAACGGGTTCATTTCTCACCGTGTCTGGGGAAGGCAAGGGGAAGCCTCCTCATAGACACTGCTCCACATTCATGCTCCTCTCTCCTGCTGGAGAAAAGGAGCAGAGAGCCAGTACATCAGATGACCACCAGCCTGCACAGACAAGATGAACCCAGCATCCCTGGCTTCATTGAATGAAGGTCTAACTCACCCAATACTGTTAGAGCCGAACCTTCTCCAAAATGTAAAGGCTGGTCGCTCCCGCCTGCACTATGCTGAACAACATTACCAAAACACACCTTTGGATAGACCGATACACCGACAGAAAAGTAGCTACGTAGATCGATAAACATAAAGATGGATACACAGACCGATACATTGTGGATGATGGAATAATAGATGTTTATATCGACGGTAACGTACCTAAAACAGTTAACTTGGTACCAGCTCCGAAGTAGTAAATATCAGAAGAGCACAAAGCTAAATCCCTGCGTCAAAACCTCTCACCTCTCTCTGATTCTTGTCCTGAAGGAGCCTTTCACAACTAGAAAGAACCTACAGGAGTATTGGCACAAAGGAACATAGAAATACTGTAGCTGGAGTAGGCCATTCAGCCCGTCGAGCTTGTTCTGACATTCAGTGAGGTCATGAATCATCTGTATTGTAACCCCATTAGCCTGTTTGTGTTCCAGACCCTTTTCCTAACAAGGCTCTATCATTCTCAGATTGGGAAGTGACAATTGACCCTGTGGCCTCAGCAGTTTCATAGGGGATAGAGGCCCAGATTTCCACCACCGTTTGTTCAGTTATGTCCTTTCTGGCATCACCCCTGAACGGCCAAGCTTTGATGTTAAGCTAATGCTCCCCTCCACCCTCACCCTTGTTCTGGGCTCTGACACCCGTGTAAATTGCAGCTCTATCTACCCTATCGAATCCTCTCATTATCTTAAACACATCAGTTGGATCAATCCTCAATCTCCAATGCTCAACATCTCCAAGCAACCTGCCCCCATAATTTAATCCCGGCATCATTCTGGTAAATGAGGAAAGATCATTTGCAATCTGCCCTGGACTTTCCGCTCACGTTCCCCAGGCCGTTCAATGTGCATTCAACACCCAGTGTCCATTCACAATCAAAAAAATCCCCTTTGATACTTCTCATCCATTCAAACGCTTTAGGATAATGGGGAATACATCAAATCATATCGAGGATTCAGCAGCGAACCAGACCATTCAGCCCACTACGTCCTAGCCGATTAAATGCTCCACATGATCCTTCTCACACCCTCTTCATCTCACCCCATCCTTTTAAAAGGTCCTTTTATTCCTTTCTCCCCCATATGTTTATCCAGCTTCCCTCTTAAATACATCTCTGCTATTCGCCTCAGCCCACTCCCTGTGGTAGTGAGTTCCACATTCTCGCCACTCTCTGGTTGAAAAGGCTTCTCCTGAATTCCATATTTGATTTATTAGTGACTGTCTTATATTGATGGTCCCCTGGTTCTGGTCTCCTCAACAAGTGGAATCATCTTGCCTCTGTCATAATCATAAAGACCTCGATCAGGTTATCCCCTCTGCCTTCTCTTTTCTGGAGAAAACAGCACCAGCCTCTTCATTCTTGACCTGTAGTTATATCCTCTCAATTTTGGGAGCACACTTGTAAATATGTTTTGTTTTGCTCTATCCAGAGCCTCTGCTTTTTTAATCATATGCAGTTCATAACGGCATACTGAAGAATTGAATCTGACAGTTTTCGTTCTGTGTCTGTGTCCTCTTGTTTTGTTCTCATTTACAGCTACATTGCTGTTTGTACTGTTTATTTTAGAGACCCTCCCTTATGTCCCCACTCAAACCCCTTTCCAAATGAATTCAGCAGTTGTAGGTCTCCCTTTGTAAGCCCAAGAGTCGAAATTAATTCACCGAATTCCTAAATATTCACTCCCACAACCACCCCACGTGAATTCCCGAATTGAATCAACTTTTCCAGTGTTTGGAAGGCATTCACTCACCTAAAACCACCAGTTTGGTCCCATCACCGAAATATGCTTCTCCAACGTTACACAATGGTATGGGGCTGTCGCAAAATCCCCCTCAAGTCTAGATTGTTCAGTCTGTTCCATTGAAGTTCGGACTGTGTCAATGGCCCGTAAAGGGTGTTGGAACAGGGGGACAGGAGGTGGCCGTTCAGCCCTTCTAGCCTGTTCCACCATTCAATTAGATCAGGGTTGATCTGAATCTTAACTCCATCATCCCACCTTGGTTCTGTAACCCTCAATACCTCTGTTTAACAAAACTCTAACAATCTTGGATTTGAACTTATCAATTGACCACCAGTCTCAACAGTATTTTATTTTGTTGTGGGGGTGCGGGGAGAGTTCCTGATATCACCCCTGAACGGCTGGAATTTAAATTGTTCTGGACTCCCCCCAAACTGAAGAAGCAGTTTCTCTCTCTCTATCCAACACATCAAGCACCTCGATTATATCAGCCCTTTAATGATCTAGATTCAAGGGACTGTCACCAGTCTGAGTTACCAGTCCTCAAGATTTAACCCCTTTCTGCATCTAATATCTGAACGTACTCCCCGTGATTTTTTAACCGCATATAAACCTAGATGTTAATCTGATCGGAAGAACAGAGTCCCTTACCTAAAACTGTTAACTTGGTCCCGTCGCCGAAGTAAGCTATGCTTCCTGCACAATGGTCGAAACCAAGTCATGAACAGGCCCGGGAACTGTTCCTCTTGTAACTAAACGGGTCTGTGCCGGGCGGTTTACCGTGGAACACATCACCAAGCGGGTGTCCCGTTGGACTGGTCTTTGCGAACCAGAAGGAAGGGCCAGTGTCGTCCAGGGGAGAGAAACACCCCGCCAAAGTGACAAACAGACGCTTGTGGCAGGAGGAAAATTAGGCGCAATTCTCGGCGGTCATGAGACAGATCTAACCGGCTGCCTAACTCGTTAAACTGTCCGGGGAGGAGGGGGGGGGGGGGGGGTGGCGGCGCAGTAAGCTTGGAATGCACACAGCTAGACATGAAGGTAGAGAGAACAAAATACCCCTTTATCTTACCTAACACCGTCAGTTTGGTGCCGGTCCCGAAATTGAGTGGTGTGCTGGTAGCACATCAGCA
The DNA here is from genome assembly GCF_036365525.1 of Heterodontus francisci. Classification (NCBI taxonomy): domain Eukaryota; kingdom Metazoa; phylum Chordata; class Chondrichthyes; order Heterodontiformes; family Heterodontidae; genus Heterodontus; species Heterodontus francisci. Next base: position 217,097 of record NW_027142279.1, read on the forward strand.
AATCATGTTGCACGAACCCAGTCGAAAACAGTTTGCTAAAAGTGACCTGCTCAGCGTTTAGGAAGCACTGGTCAAGACAATCAGGACGCACAAAGCAGCTTACAGCCAATGAAGCAGTTTGTTTAGGAAGTGGTCACCACAGGGAGACAGAGCAACTGATATTGGACCAAGGAAGTCCCATCAAGCAGCAGTGAGATGAATGAGTAGATCATTGTGATGTTGGTTGAGGGATCAATATTGGTCCCCGGACACCGGGGTGGTGTTTCAGGGGTTGAAGAGTAACAAGTTTTCACACAAATAACACACAGTTATTCTCTTTTCCAGAGGAATGCTCGACGTTATAAAGCTGGACCATTCTGAGGCATCTACAAGATTGAAAGTGCCCAGCTCCCGCCATAATCCAGAGGAGATGTTTATTCGTTTACTCTGTTGCCACTGCTCTTCTGCTGATCTTCCTCGAGGTGTGCAGAGCGAGGTTTTTGTACGGAGGCTGCATTGGATTCTATCACAGTGTCCCCCCTGTCCCCACGGTGATCGACACTCATACAAAAAAGAACGCGAATTTTGCAAGGCCCTGCCTCTCAAAAGACTCCCGAGGGCTTCACTTGGTGAAGTCAGTTTAGATTGAGCTGCTGAAAGTTTTTTAGTCCTTTGGACCATAATTAAAGGCCGTTCATTCCGTCTCAAAACTGTTAGCAGGAACAGGAGGTGGCCAGTCCGCCCCTTGTCAGCCTGCTACACAGGTGCAGCAGGAGGCCATTCAGCCCCTCTAGACCTTGTTACACAGGAAGAAGAGGAGGCCCATTCAGCCCCTCTTGAGCTGCTTACACAGTAACAGGCCCATTCATCCACTCAAGCCTCCTTCCTTTCCTCTACTTCCTTCCTTCCTTCCTTCCCTTCCGTCCTTCCGTCCTTCCTCCCTTCCTTCCTTTCATGGTTTTTTTTCTTGCTTGCTTTCTCTCTTGCTTTCTCTCTCTCCATTCCATCTCCCTGTTGCACCCCTTCTCCCCTTCCCCCTCCCCCATCCCTTACCCGCTTCATGATCCGCATTCTCTCTTCTACAACGTGCAGGACCTCAGGACATACCGGCCACGGGACCTCAAACAGAAGCCACTTACTCTAGACAGTAAATCGTTCACACTGCTATCTCTTATCTTATCACTCAGAGAGACCCATGTCTGCCAAACTAGTGCAAGATTCCCAGGTGTCGTGTTGATGTGCGCGGTGCTGTTATCATTCCTGCAGATCTCATTGCACACCAACCCCCATCGCCATGCACCTGACATGAGGGAGAAAGGAATAGAAGTTTAGATGGTCTAGTGGCGGGGGGGGGGGGGGGGGGGAGAGGAGGCTCGTGTTCAGTATCACCACTGGCTTGATGACACATTTCTGGGGGGATTTGAGCAATGTTTGAAAATGAATAATCCGCCCTCTGAGAAAATGGGTCAAAAAATGAACTCCTTCCTTAACAACACTGTGGAAATACCTAAACCACATTGAACGCAGGCGTGACGCTAGCAAAGTGATAATGTTGCTGGGCTAGTAATCCTGCAGCCCGGGTTAGTGTTCTGGTTGTGTGAATTCAAATGGCCGCAGATGGGATTTAAATTCAGCTGATTCATAAAAATCTGTCAGGGTGCCATGAAACTGTCGTCGATTGTCATAAAAACCCATCTACCATCTTATATGGGACTCCAAACCTGCAGCATGCAGTTGACTGTTAACTGCCCTCTGAAATTGCAAAGCACTCAGTTCAAGGGCAATTAGGGATGGGCAACAAATGTTGGCCTTGCCATCGGTGCCCACATCCCATGACAAGAATAAAAACATGGCCTAACAAACCACTCAGAAGGCAATTATGGGTGGCCAATAAATGCATCCCAGCACGAATTAACAATGACGTTTCCTGTTCATTTTTGTCTGTATTTTGCTCCCCATCTGTGTCTCTCTGTATATGGTTGCCTCCCTAGCCTTCCTCCATTCTCCACCTCGCCTTTCCTCTATGTTTAATTGTTTTAACCTTTGCTTCTTTACTGTAATGCTTACGGTTTATTTTTACAAATTTCATGTTCTCTCCCCTTTCTTCAAACGGAAGGGAGCAAACTGCCCAACAGTTTCAGTGCTGATTGAGCCCACTGATATATTTCGACCAATATTCTACTCACCCAGGACCGTTAACTTCGTGGCATCTCCAAAATATGATGGATGGTTACTTCCTGCTCCCACATCACCATGTCACAACATTCCTCAATAGCGTCCTGCTTATTTGCATTGTCCCTATCATTAATATTTGATATGGGCCTTTGAGTGACATAGGCCAAAGTAAACTCATAAACTAACCAGGGTGTTTGGCAATTAAAACTAGCAACATTCCCAATACTGGCTCTCCATCAATGTATGGACCAGTTAGTCAGATGTCCACAGATACAGCTCTGACAATACTGGAAAATTTTACTTGGAGTTCGTCATAATTATTAAGTAAGTTGTGCATGCAGGATGGGGACCGAATAGTTCAGTTAGCTGGATGGCTCACGTGTGATTCAGAGCAATGTCAACAGCAGGGGTTCCGTTATCGTCTTGGTCAAACTAAAGTAATGGGAAACCGCCTTACCTACCTTTTTCCCTTGTCATTCTCATCTCTCCTGCTGGAGAAAAGGAGCAGAGAGCCATGGACGGAACATTTGCATGGCACAGGCAATATGAACCCAGCCATCCTGGCTTAATCGAATAAACATCTAACTCACCCAAAACTGTTAGAGTCCAGCCTTCCCCAAAATGCTCGGCGTTCCCGCCTACACTATACTAAACAACAGTACCAAAACACAGCGTTGGGTAGACAGGTACAGCCTCAAGCAAGTAATGTATCGATATCTAAACACATAGATGGATGCACAGATACATTGTGGATCGATCGAACAATGGATATTTGCACATTTATGTCGATGGGATATTACCTAAAACTTAGATCCAGTTCCGAAGTATTAATATCAGCAGAGCAAAAGCTAAATCCCTGAATAAAACCTCTCACCTCTCTGTGGTTCTATCCCAAGAGAGCCTTTCACAACAATGGAGAACCTACAAGTACAGGAATATTGGCTGACAGCAGCACGAGAGCATAAATTGACCGTTCAGCCCTTCGAGTGGGATCCGACATGCAAAAAGATCATGTATATCAATATCATCAAGGTGGATGGAAAGAAAGGTGCAGAGCTGAGTGGTTAAGTGCACAGCTGTCAATGGTGGATTGATGGAAATCGGACAGTCCAGAATTTCAGGATCACAAAGATCTCGGAGAGTTGTAGAGGCTGGAGGAGGTTACAGAGATAGGAGGGGTTGCAGGGGCTGGAGGAGGTTACTGAGATAGGAAGGGATGTAGGGGCATGGAGGAGGTTATAGACATAGGGAGGGTTGTCAGGACTGGAGGTGGTTACAGACATAGAGAGGGTTGTAGGGGGCTGGAGGATGTTGAGGCGCTTTTTAAAAACTCCTTCATGGGATGTGGGCGTCGCTGACAAGGCCAGCATTTGTTACCCATCCTTAGTTGCCCTTGTCAACTGAGTGGCTATTTCAGAAAGCAGTTAAGAGTAAAGCAAAATAGTTGATAGGTAGAATGAGGTAGAAGTCGTGTTTCAGCTATACAGAGCCCTGGTTACAGCACATCTGGAGTTACTCCGAGCATTTATGGGCACCAGACATTAGGAAGGATATGTTGGTCTTGGGGGAAGTGTAGTGTAGATTAAACAGACTGATACCTGGACGCCAAGGGTTAAATTGCAAGGAAAGATTACACATTTCCTATTCTTTAAAAAAGAGAAGGTTAAAGGGTGGTTTGAGCAAAGTTTTCAAGATATTAAGGGGAATGCATGATGTAGATAGAGAGAAACGATCTCCATTGGTTGGGCAGTCTAGATCGACGGGGCAGAGTTTAAGAATTAAAGCCAGAACTTTTCAGGCGTGAAATTAGAAAACATCTTTTCACATAAAGGATGGTAGAAGTTTGGAAGTCTCTTCTGCTGGAAAAAATTGTCAATTTTAAATCTCACATTGATAGATTTTTGTTAACCACAGCTATTAAGGGATTATGGGGCAATGGGGGTATATGGAGTTAGATCACAGATCAGTCATGATCGCATTGATTGGCAGAGCAGACTCGAGGGGCCGAATGGCCTACTCCTGCTCCTGTGTACCGATGATCCTATGTTCCTGTAACTTCTATTTAAACATAGAGTCAGCATTCTGCTTCAGTTAGAGTGTCCCAAATTCTGACAACTCTGAGTGAAAAGGAATCTAGTAATTGTCCTTGTAGATCTTTTGTCAATGATTTTAAATATCTGACCTTTGTTTATTAACCCACCCACCAGAGGAAATAATTTCCCCTTCAAGTATTTGTCCAGTCGCCCTTTGAAAGTTACTATTGAGTCTGTTTCCACCACCCTTTCAGGCAGCGCATTCCAGATAACAACAAACCCCATAATTGTTTTATTCTTCATCTCAGCCCTGTTTATTTTGTCAATTACCTCAACTCTGTGTCCTTTGTTTACCAACGCTTCGAGCATTGGAAATTGTTTCTGAGCATGTACTGTGTCCAAAGCCTTCATTGCTTTGGACACCTCTGTCAAATCCCCCCTTAACTTTCTCTGCTCGAGTCTCTAGACGCAACTGAAGCCCCTCATCGCTGGAACCAGTCGAATAAATCATTCGTGCAACCGCTCGTAGGCCTTGACATCCATCCGAACATGTGACACCCACAATTCTCCAGCTGGGACCAAACCAGCGATTCATCGAGGTTCAGCTTAACTCCCTTGCTCAACTCCTCGTCAATCCTTCATCAACGAAGGTGATTTCCAGCTTCCTCAACTCTTCATTCTAAATCTCTTGATCGGCACGTATTTGTCCCTGTCCCTCACTCCTATCATCAACTCGCATTACGCCGATTTAGCTACATTAGGGACTGGATTAGGCCGTTCAACCTCTGATATCCAAGGTACTTATCACATGTCGATTTCCACATGCACAATGCGTCTCTAGTTTGTTTCAGGAAATATTCCATATGGGGCTCGGAAGTAATGCATGAAGTCTGAACACGAATACAAGGTGTATGTTTATATATAAGGTTCTCAGTTCCGCAACTAGGTTTGAATAATTTTAAACTTCAACCAGGCAGCCCTCTGATCCCACTTTACTTTAAAGAGCTAATTCGACTCTATATCACTTAGCTAAAACCATGAGTTTTGAATTACCCCCAAAAGTATAACCATCGTTGCCTGACGCAATGTTACACTTTTGTATCAGAACTCGCGTTTCTTTAACTCGATACACAATAGTTAATGAACATAGTTGGAACATTTTGTATTGTGTTATATTCATTATTCCACCCTATTGCTCTTTATCTTATATTCTGTTACAATTGATCTCCTCGTCTTTGTCTCTTTTTTATTGTTTTAAATCTAATTTCCCATCTCCCTCCAGTTCTGTCTGCTGTTTGCTCTCCATCTGGAGTGAAGAAGAATGGGAGATGATCTTCTGGGAAATTCTAAGATTCTGAGTGCGCTTGACAGGTTAAATGCTGAGAGGATGTTCCCATGTAGAATTAAAGGGCGCAGTTTCAGAATGAGGGGTCGCTCATTAAGGACGGAGTGGAGGAGGAATTTCTTCTATCAGGGAGTCGTGAATCTTTGGAATTCCCTCCTCCAGAGCGCTGTGGAGACTGAGTCCGTGAATGCATTCAAGACTGAGATAGAGAGCGGAGCCAAGGATTATGGAGAGCAGGTAGGAAAGAGGGATCGAGGCCAACATCAGATCAGCCATGATCTCTGGTTGCAAATTCCTCTCTCACCAGCCCTCCTCCAATCTCCTCCATTTAGCTATTTAAATTCTTGCTTCTTCAATGCAATGCTTACTCTTTTGCCTGTTTTCACATTCTCTCTCCTTTCTCTAAATTGAAGAGAGTAAACTAGTCGACGGTTTCAATGCTACTAAGAGACATATTTGACTAACATCTCACTTACCCAGGACAGTTAATTTAGTGCCATCTCCAAAATACACAGGTTGAATATCCCCTGCTCCCACATCATCACCTCACATCACAAAAACATTCCCCAACTCTCTTCTGGAAGAAAGGAAACTCACTGCCCCATTCCTTAATATTTGATAGTGGCCTCTGGTTAACGCAAGCTAACCGTAAGTTAATGTAAACTGGTGGACGAACCAGGCAGTTTGCAGTTATAACTCTCAGAATTCCCAAGACTGTCTGCCCCGTCTATATGTGGACCTGTTCGTCAGTTATCCACCATGGCAATCCTGACAATAGGAGATTTTCTGCAAGTCCCTCACAATTATTCATTCAATCCTTCTTGCAAGATGTTTACAGGTGACCTTTGCTTCATTGAAAACAAAGAAACTGAACTCACCCAAAATCGTCAACGTGGACCCTTCCCCAAAATGTAGCAGGTTGGTATACCCGCCCGCACTGCACTGAACAACAATACCAAAATACAACGATGGGTAGACTGATATATAGACAAACAAATAGATAGATAGATGGACAAACAGACAGACAGATGGATGCACAGACCAACAAATAGATAGGTGCATTTCTAGATAAAGAAATAGAAAGACTTACTGATGAAAAGAGATATTTACATATATAAATATATACCTGTGAAAACATAATCTTACCTAAAACAGTGAGTTTAGTCCCAGCTCCGAAATAATAAATCTCACCAGAGCACAATGATAAACTCATGTATTAAAACATCACCTGCCTTTGAGTCCTATCCCGAAGTAACCCCTCATTATATGGGAGAACCGACAAGTATAAGGAAAATTTGTCCATAGGAACATCGCAACTGGGGAACAGGAGTTGACCATTCAGCCCTTCGTGCTTATTCCGACATTTAATTAGATTATTAATCATTTGTACCTTAACGCCTTCGACCTGCCTTCTTGGTTCCATAACCTTTAGCATCTTTGCCGATCAAAAAATAATCAACCACACATTTGAAATTTTCAATTGACCCCTCAGCTTTCTGTGGGAGAGATTTCTGGATTCCACGGGGCATTTTGTAAACAAGTCCTTCTTGACATCATTCCTGAATGGTCTAGCTATCAGTTTAAGGTTTTGCTCTCTTGTTCTGGACCCATCACACCAGAGGAAATATCAGATCCTATCATTATCTTAAACACATCAATTGGATCACCCCTGAATCTCCAATTCTCAATTTACTGCAACCCTACTTTAAACAACACATCGTCATAAATTAAATTCTTTTAATACCGGTATTATCCTGGTGAATGAGGAAAGGTCATGAGGCCCTTGACACCTCATTGTCCACTGGATATGGACAGCTCACCAGTTCGATTAGTAACTTGAAAATAGTGTGTCTCAAAATGGTTTCATCCATTGCTGCTCGAGGCCAAGAGGGAATATATAGAATTACCTAGAATTTACAACACACAAACAGGCCATTCAGCCCATCTGCTCCATTCCAGTGTTTGCACTCCATTGAGACTCCTCTCATCCCCTTCATTTAATCCATTTTTTTTAATCCAATCTACTTTTTTAAACCCACTCCTTGTGGTTGTGAGTTCCACATTCGCACCACTGTCTGGGTAAAGAAATTTCTCCTGAATTCCCCATTGAATTTATTACTGACTATCTGACATTTATGATCCCCCCGTTCTGGTCTCCCCACAAGTGGAAAAAACTTCCGTGTGTCTACCCTATCGAACCCGCTTTCAAAATCGTGCAGACCTCGACCAGGTCACCCCTCAAACTTCACTGCTCTCGAGAAAGGAGTCCCAGTCTGTCCGACATTCCCCAATAGTTACAACTTCCCAGTTTGGGCAGCACAGTTGTTAATCTGTTCTGATTTACCTTATCCAGAGCCTCTACATCATTTCTTTTATAATATGCAGACCAGAACTGCATACTGAACGATGCAATCTGACATTTTTCGTTCTATGCCTGTGTCCTCTTGTTCTTCTCTCACAAGCGCAATCATTCTATTTGTATCTACATTGCTGTTCGTTCTGTTTCTTTTAGAGACCCTCCCTTATGTATCCACTCAAACCCCTTCCCTACAGTGAAACGAATTCGACAGTTGCAGGTCTCCCTTCGTAACCTGAAGAGACGATACAAATTCACCAAATTCTTATGGTTTCACTCCCTCGACCACCTCACGTGAATTCCCAAATTGAATCAACTTTTCCAGTATTAGGAATGCATTCACTCACCTAAAACCACCAGTTTGGTCCCATCTCCGAAATATGCTTCGCTATAGGAGCACACTGGTATGGGGCTGTCACAAAATCCCCCTCAATGCCTCTAGATTGTTAAGTCTGTTCCATTGAAATTTATATCATGTCAATGACCGGTGAAGGCCGTAGAAACATGGGGACAGAAGGTGGCCGTTCAGCCCCTGGAGCCTGTTCCACCATTCAGTTAGATCAGGGTTGATCTGAATCTTCACTCCATCATCCTGTCTTTGTTCTGTAACCCTCAATACTTCTGTTTTACACAGCTCTATCAATCTTGGATATGAATTTAACAATTGACCCCCAGTCTCAACAGATTGTTTTGGGAAGATGAAGAGGGGGAGAGAGTTCCTGATTTCCACTACCCTTTGTGTGAAGAAGTGCTTCCTGATATCATCCCCGAAAGGTGATAATTTAAACTGTTCTGGGAACCTTCCCCCCCCCCCCCCACCCCCACCCTCACCAACCTGAGGAAGCAGTTTCTCTCTCTATCTATCCAACACCTCAAACCCCTCCATTATATCAGCCCTTAATGTTCGATATTCGAGGGACTGTCAGCTTAGTCTGAGTAACCAGTCCTCATGATATAACCCCTTTATGTATCTAATATCTGAACATTATTCCTGGTGATTTTTTAACCGCATGTAAACATAGATTCTGATGGATAGGAGGAACAGAAATACATAGTCGCCTTACCCAACACTGTCAACTTGGTCCCATCGCCGAAGTAAGCTATGTCTGTTGCACGATGCTCTAAACTCAGTCATGAACAGACCCGGGAGATGTTCCCCTTGTAACTGAACGAGACAGGATGGGGTGGTTTAGAGGCCAGGGTCATATTGGACTGGTCTTTGCAAACCAGAAAGAAGGGCGAGTGCCATCAGCCCGACTTTTTAAACCGCCCGCGGAGGGTTGGGGGGAAAAAGCTTGGAATGCAAACAGCTGGACATGAAGGGAGTGGGGGAAAAAACGCCCCATTATCTTACCTAACACCGTCAGTTTGGTACCGGTCCCGAAGTTGAGTGGTGTGTTGGTAGCACGTCAGCAGATCTCGTTACATCAACCCGGTCAGAAACAGATTGCTAAAAGTGACCTGCTCAGCATTTAGGAAGCACTGGTCAAGACAATCAGGACACACAAAGCAGCTTACAGCCAATGAAGCAGTTTGTTTAGGAAGTGGTCACCACAGGGAGACGCAGCAACTGATATTGTACCAAGGAAGTCCCATCAAACAGCAGTGAGATTAATGAGCAGATCATTGTTTGTGATGTTGGTTGAGGGATCAATATTGGTCCCAGGACACCAGGGTGGGGTTTAAGGGTTAAAGAGTAACCAGTTTCCACACAAATGACACACAGTTATTCTCTTTTCCAGAGGAACATTCTAGGTTATAAAGCTGGACCATTCTGAGACAACTTTATGATGAAAAGGGCCCAGTTCCCGTTATAATCCAGGGTCATGTTGACTCGTTTACTCTGTTGTCACTGCTCTTCTGCTCATCCTCCACCAGGTGTGCAGAGTGAGGTTTTTGTACGGAGGTTGCATTGGATTTTATCACCGTGTCCCTGCTGTCCCCACAGTGATAGACACTCATTCAAAAAAGAGGAAAGCAAAACGTACAAGTCCCCGCCGCTTAAACGGCTCCCGAGGGTTTCACCTGGTGACGGCAGTTGAGACTCAGGTGCTGAACTTTCGTTAGACATTTGGAGCACAATTAAAGGCCATTCAGCCCCTCTCAAATCTGTTTCACAGGATCAGGAGGAGGACATACAGCCCCAATGCAGTCTGTTACACATGAACAGGAGGAGGACATTCAGCCCCTCTCCAGCCTGCTACGCAGGAACAGGAGGAGTACGTTCAGCCCCTCTCGAGCCTGTTACACAGGAACAGGAGGAGGACATTCAGCCCCTCTCTAGTCTTTTACACAGAAGCAGGAGGAGGACATTCATCCCACTCTCAAATCTGTTACACAAGAACAGGAGGAGGACATTCAGCCCCTCTTGAGCATGTTACACGGAAACAGGAGGAGGCCCTTCAGCCCCTCTTGAACCTGTTACACCGGAACAGGAGGAGGGCATTCAGCCACTCTCGAGTCTTTCTTTCTTTCTTTCTTTCTTTCTTTCTTTCTTTCTTTCTTTCTTTCTTTCTTTCTTTCTTTCTTTATTTCTTTCTTTCTTTCTTTCATTCTTTCTTTCTTTCTTTCTTTCTTTCATTCTTTCTTTCTTTCTTTCTTTCTCAATTTCTCAATTTCTTTCTTTCTTTCTCAATTTCTTTCTGTCCCTCTCAATTCCGTCCCTCTGTTGCACCCCTTTTCCCAATCCCTGACTCCGTCCTTACCCTTTTCTTTACCTGCATTGTCCCTCTACAACCTTCAGGATCTCAGGAGGCACCAGCTACGGGTCCTCAAACAGAACGCACTTAATGTATACACAAAATCGTGCACACTGCAATCTCTTAACCTATCACTCAGAGGCCCAGGTCTGCCAAACCAGGGATGTGCAAGTTCCCAGGTGTTCTGTTGATGTGCGCAGTGCTGTTATCATTTCAGCTGATCTGTCTGCACACCAACACCCATCACCCATGCACCTGGTCCTCAACTATAACATTGAGGGTTTTACTCTTTTGTTCTGTTCTTCTGCTGCTTGCTCTTCAGATGAAGGTAACGCGAGGTTCTGGGTTGAAGAGGTTCCAAAAATGTCTAACAATAAAGCTGGACGTTGAATTGGGATATAGACACAAAACATTTTCAAAGGAAGGCGATTATGGAGACATCAAAGTAAGTACATTTCCCTTTGTCCTGTTGCAAACATGGCACAAAGCAGGAATCCATTGCTTCTTCTAAAAGTTCCCCCAACATAACGGAGCTATGAGAAGTCATGTTAAACTTGTATAGAATCTTGCTTAGACACAGTTGGAGCACTTTTCACATTTTAAGAGATATAGAGATACAGGAGAAAGGGCAAAAAAGTAATGACAAGGATGATATCAGAACTGAGAGGTTATAATGATCAGGAAGGGCTGTAAAGAGAAGGCTGAGGGGGTGATCTGATGGAAGGATTTAAGATTATGAAAGGGTTTTTGATAGGATAGACGTGCAAAAGATGTTTTCACTTGTGGGGGAGTCAGGAACTAGGAACCACCAATAGAAGATAGTCACTAATAAATAAAATCGGAATTCAAGAGAAACTTCTTAACCCAGAGAGTGAGAGGATGTAGGGAGTGGGATAAGACGAATAGTGGAGATGTAATCAAGAGGGAATCTGGATAAACAAATGGGAGGAGGAAGATTTTGAAGGATCTACTGATGGGGTGAGATGAAGACGAGAGCGAGGAAGCTCGTGTGCAGGACAAACACCAGCATGAATGTGTTGGGCCGAATGGCCAGTTTCTTTGCTATTTGCCTCAGGACACAGTCCAAGGGATATAGTGCGTCTCACCTGAGAAGGCAGACAAGCCGCTGGTTTAACATCTCAGGCGAAAATGCAGCAAACCCTCAGTACTGACCAGTTGACAGTGCAGCACTCCCTCAGTACTGACCCTCTGACAGTGCAGCACTCCCTCAGTACTGACCCTCTGACAGTGCAGCACTCCCTCAGTACTGACACTCTGACAGTGCAGCACACCCTCAGTACTGACACTCTGACAGTGCAGCACTCCCTCAGTACTGACACTCTGACAGTGCAGCACTCCCTCAGTACTGACACTCTGACAGTGCAGCATTCCCTCAGTACTGACCCTCTGATAGTGCAGTGCTTCATCAGTAATGGCCCCCTGACAGTGCAGCACTCCCTCAGTTCCGACCCTCTGACAGTGCAGCACTTCCTCAGTACTGATCCTCCGAAAGTGCAGTGGTCCCTCAGTACTGACCCTCCGACAGTGCAGCACTCCCTCAGTACTGACCCTCCGACATTGCAGCACTCCCTCAGTACTGGCCGTCTGCCAGTGCAGCACTCCCTCAGCACTGATCCTCCAACAGTGCAGCACTCCCTCAGTACTGAATTAACCAAGTGTTGGCTGCATTGGCGATTGATGGGCGGTAGGTGGCGCTATTGCTCCACTAATCCTGATCGATTCTTCATTTCTTGGCCGTTCCTTCCTCTGACAGCGACCTCAGCTCTGCAATTCCCTCCCTAACCCTCTCCACCTCTCTCTCCTCCAAACCGGACCGTTTTCCGGCCGTTTTCTCGACTGACGGTGAAGTCACTATCTAAATGAAAGTCGCTGCTGTCTAATTACACGATCGTGCTGACCTGTGAACAGGAGGTCCGGGACTTGGAGCATGTCCTCCAGAAACTGACTCTGCCGGCAGTTTCGCTTTACATTTCTTCCACGGGTAGACACAGAACTAAACTCGTCACAGAAAAATTACTGGAATTTGTCACGACCGGGATTTCGTGTTTTGTTGCTCCAATTTTGAGCACTTGCCTGTCGTCGCTTGATGCAACTGAGTGGCATTGGGAGAACAGTTAAGTGATAACTACATTGGTGTGGACCAGGAGTCAGGTTGTAAGGGGGTAAGTAGGTCAAATGTTCTCCTGTGGGACATTAGAGAACCAGAGGGGATTTAAACAACAATCAGGTCGTTTCATGGTCATAATTCATGTCACTGGTACTTTACCTCAATCAATTGAACTTAAACCCTTCTGCCGGCTGTGGTGGGGTTTGAACTCACGATTACCAAAGCGCTAGCCCGGGCTGTTGGATTACTGGTCCAGTAACATCACCACCAGGTTAACAGCTCAGCTTGTCCAATTCCCTGGCCTTTTCCCCGTAGCCCTGTAAATTTTTGTTTCTCTTCAGATAGTTATCCAGGACCTCGATTGACACTACCAGCATCGCACTGTCAGGCAGTGCGTCGCAGATCCTAACCCTCTCTGTGTAGAAGAGGAATTCCCCCTGTCACCTTTGTTTGTTTGTTTGTTTTTTTAGCCATTTACTTTAAACTGGTGTCCCCTGGTTCTCCACCCTTCTGCCACTGAGAACAGATCTACTCTGTCTGGGTCCCTCATGATTTTGCACAACTCTGTCAAATCTCCTCTCAAGTTTCTCTTCTCTATGGCGAACAACCCCAGCTTCTCCAATCTATCCACGTAACAGAAGCCCCTCATCCCTGGAACCAATCTCTTAAATCTTTTCTGCACCCTTGACATCTTTCTTAAAGTGTGGTATCCAGAATTGGGTGTAATATTCCAGTTGAGGTGGAACCCGTGTTATGTCGAGGTTCCCTGTAACCTCTTTGTTTTTTTTTAAATTTGATGCCTCCATTGATAAAGCCCAGGATTCAGTCTGCCTGATTAACCACTTCCTCAACTTGCCCTGTCATCTTGAGTAATTTACACTGATATACACCCAGGTCCCTCTGTTCCTGCACCACCTTTAGAATTGTATCCTTTATTTGAGATTGTCTCTCCTCGTTTTCACTACCAAAATGAAAGACTTCACACCTTTATGTAATAAACTGCATCTGCAATTTGCCCGCCCATTCCACCAGTCATTCTACATCCTCTTAAAATCTATCACCATCCTCCTCACGGTTCACAATACTTCCACGTTTTGTGTCATCTGCAAAGTTTGAAATTGTGCCCTGCCCACCCAAGTCTAGGTCATTAATATCGATCAAGAAAAACAGTGGTCCCTGGAGAACCGCACTATATACCTTCCTCTAGTCTGAACAACAACCGTTTACCACTACTATGTTCCCTGTAACTTTGTATCCATGTTGATAATGCCCCTTTTATTGCATAAGCTTTATCTTTGCTGACAAGCCTGTTATGTAGTACTTTATCAAACGCTTTTTTTGAAGTTCATGTACACCACATCAACCGCAATACCCTCATTAACCCTCTCTGTTACCTCATCAAAAAGTGTGTATCCGACTCTTGGTTTTCTGATTAGTCCACAGAGTGCTGGTTGTTTCAAAAGGCGGTGTAGCATTCGTCATCGCTACAGATGGGAGAACCTCAAAGCACCCTGTATGACTGACCACTTCCTCTGATGTGTCTTTATATATCAGCCGTGGTTTAGTGGGGAGTACCTCGGCACTGAGTCAGAGGTTTGTGGGTTTAAGTCCCCGCACCATGATTTAAGCATAAAATCTAGGCTGACACTCCCAGTGCAGGACAGAGAAAGTGCTGCACCGTGTGGAGGTGTAGCACCGAGGTACTCTCTTTATTTTGGCTGAGATGTTAAAACGAGGTCCTGACTGCAGACGGGAATGATCCCATAGCCACTATTTCGGAGAATAACAGGAGCATTCTGGAGGATTATCTGGGGCAATAGACATCCCTAAACCAACTTAACTAAAACAGATTGTTTGGTCATTCTCAGTTTCCACCAGGAGATGGCGCAGTTCTCCGCAGAACTTGTGGCTGCAAATGGGATTCGATCAGATGGAGAGACAATGAATTTCCATTCAGCGAGTGATCGCGCCCTCTGGCGGCCGCAGAGGGAATTTTCATCACCATTCATCATTTGGATCATCCATCTGACGTAAAGGAGTCGCAGTCCGAGTATGATCAATGCTACCTACTTCCAGTGAGATGTCGGATTATTTATTGCCATGTGCAAAGATGACCAGATCGTGACAAATGGAGCGAAACTCCCCACCCCCGCAACCCCTCCACTAACACTATTGGATCTAAGATGCATCAGTTGGAATTCATTCCTGGTTATGTGCATTCACCTCACATTGGAATTTCGAGACAGGGTGCCGACCGGCAGTTTTATCACGCTGCTCGATCTTGGACCCTGCAAGTAAAGGGTTACTATCTTGTTGGCACGTGGAAAAGACTTCTGATCTGCGTCCCTGCAATTTTGCTTCAATCATCAGAGAACACATCAGCTAAGGAACTCACTTTCGACTCCACTGGCATAATGGAGGTTGGAAATGTGCACAGCATCTCGAATCCGTAAAGGCTGGAGGACATCTTACCGTCAGGAGCCCATTAAAAGTCTTCCACTTCATAAAAGCTAAAGAAAAGAAATGATGGCCTGTTGTAGATGTCGGGAACTCCAGTCCAATTTGAAAATATCTGGGGCTGCAGCAAAAGTGGTCGAGAAACAGGGTGAGTAATTTCAATGACAACATTCTTCTCATTATTGATACTGAAAGAGGGACCCGTGTATATGAATCAGAGCAATTTTACATCAAGGTACAGCAAGGAATTAGGAAGGCGAGTAACATGTTAGCTTTGAAACATAAGAGTAAGGAAATCTTTCTGCAGCTAGTT
Organism: Heterodontus francisci; assembly: GCF_036365525.1. Lineage (NCBI taxonomy): Eukaryota > Metazoa > Chordata > Chondrichthyes > Heterodontiformes > Heterodontidae > Heterodontus > Heterodontus francisci. The sequence continues at coordinate 232,582 of NW_027142279.1, forward strand.
AGGACTTTGGTAACAACACACCTTTAGTGTTGTGTAGAGTGTTGCTCTCCTTATCTACGGAAGCATGTATTTGCCTTAGAGGAGGTTGCAACGAAGGTTCACTCAATTGGTTCCTCGGAGGAGAAGGCTGCCCTATGAGGAGAAATTGAGTCGAATGGGCTGTTATTCTCTGGAAGAATCAGAGGTGATCCATTTGAAACGTACAAGATGATGAGAGGGTTTGACAGGGGACACACTGAGAGGCTGTTTCCCCCCTGGCTGGAGAGCCTAGAAATAAGGGGTCGAATCTTCAGGATAAGGGGCCGTCTATCGTACTTAGATGAGGACGAATGTCTTCACTCAGAGGGTTATGACTCTTTGGAATTCAGAGAGCTGTGGAATTCTCAGTCATTGAGAAAATTGAAGACATGAGATCCATAGATTTTAGGCACCAAGGGAATCCAGGGATGTAGGAATATGGCGGGAAAGTGGAGTGAAGGTAGCAGATCCTCAAGATCTTCATTATGTGGAGGAGCAGACACGGCGGGCCGAATGGCTTACTCCTGCTCCTATTTTCTAATGTTCTGATGTAAGTGGTTCCTGCGTGTTTGCAGTGTCAGACCATTGTGTCATCACAGCACATACCGTCTAAAATATTATCTTTCTCTTCCGGTCTAATCCGTGTTTCACTTGACCATGAAGTCTCGTCATGGCAAACCCTGAAGCCAGTTACGGGCCAACAGATCTTGATAAGGGAAGTTTGTCGATTTCAGTGCAATTTCCAGGCGATCGGAATGAATTATAATCAGAGCAGAGAAAGTTAAGGGACCCAGAGGAAGGTGGTGTTGGAAATCAGGAAGGGTTTTGATAAATTGAACAGGGAGAAGCTGTTTTCTGTGGCAGGAAGGTCGCTAACCAGGGAGGCGCTGATTTAGGGTCAGTGGCAAAAGAAGCAGAAGCGGGATGAGGAGAATGATTCTGACTGGGACGGGTATTAATGATCTGGAACACATCGCCTGAAAGGGCAGTGGAATGGGATTCAGCTTTCAAACGGGAATTGGATAGATCCTTGGAGCAGAAGATTTCCAGGACGAGGGCAGAAGGGCAGGAAAGTGGGACTAACTGGATAGATTTTTCACAAAAGCAAGCAGAGGCGGGATGATCTCCTCTGTGTTGAATCTTTCTGTGATGCTACAATGTGGACAGATCAGAAAGGAACAACTTGACATCATTGCCTTTATTTAAGAAAAGTAAAACTATTCTCCACTCTTTGGCATATGAAGCGTGACAACAAAGCTATTGGGAGTCGGTGAACCTTATCTGTTATCTCTATGGGTGCATTCTCACTGCAGATCGGGTTCCAGTCAAGCAAACCCTACTGATAGGGCGGCACAGTGGCGCAGTGGTTAGCACCGCAGCCTCACAGCTCCAGCGACCCGGGTTCAATCTGGGTACTGCCTGTGTGGAGTTTGCAAGTTTTCCCTGTGTGGGTTTCCTCCGGGTGCTCCGGTTTCCTCCCACATGCCAAAGACTTGCAGGTTGGTAGGTAAATTGGCCATTACAAATTGCCCCTAGTATAGGTAGGTGTAGGGAAATATAGAGACAGGTGGGGATGTGGTAGGGATATGGGATTAGTAGTGGATTAGTATTCGTGGGTGGTTGATGGTCGGCACAGACTCGGTGGGCCGAAGGGCCTGCTTCAGTGCTGCATCTCTAAACTCTTATATGGCTGCGTTGGAGTCGAAACTGCCCTGGGACAAATTCCTCCCAGCACGCCAGGGAATTCTGTCAAGAGCAGGCTGGTTATCATCTGAACAGGTCAGTGTTGAAGAGATTTACCATGACATGTGGAAGTATGTCAATGAGACACCGGTCATTCTTTTTTCAATAGGGGCCCTAAGACTGTGTTTGCCCCGTGGTATTGATCCATCCAAATCCAGATTTGATAGATTTCCTTCAGTGAGGAACTTTTTTGGGATGCAGTCGAGGATTAATTTGAGACATGACATGTGACAAGAGCTGCCTGCTTGGGAGGAACAGGGACTTTGGGCCTGACATTTTGGTGCTTTCCACACCTCATGCATGGGCCCTGTTGTAGATCAAGTCACCGCAATTGGTTTATTTCTGTTCTGTTACGGGATGAGGGCTGGGGAGGGCCACCTTTATTCCCAAGTCTAACCGCTCTTGAGCATACTTCTTCTTGAATGCAACTGCGTGGCTGACCAGGCCCATTCCTCAGGGCAGTTAAGGGTGAACAGCACTGCTGCCGGGGTCTGGAGTCACTGTGAGTCCAGACTGGGTGAGGGAGGCAAAATTCCTTCCCTAAAGGATATCACTGAACCAGGTGGCTCTTTCCGCCAATCCAGCAGCTTTATGCTGAGCATCATTGCTGGAATACAACTACTGTTACAAAGGCTACCATCATCAACAACGACATTATTGGTCGACAAGGATGTCAGAAGATGAACGAGGTGTCTTGGTTTTTTTTGGCATCTAGCAAATCCTGCATTCCTAAGCCTACCTCTTCAGAATGCAGCCTTCCATACCAGTGCCCTGTTTAGCTTAGTGCTAGAACCCAACACAGTTTAATTCAGAGAGTACAGATCTGAGAGATGCCGGATAAACCTTATTCTTGAGATTCACTGTGACACCAGTGACGGTCTCAGTCAGCTCGATGGACCCTCCACCAGTTGGACCAAGTTTCAGCTGAAAGCCCGGCCCCAGCGCCTGGGAATTCCTGCTGCGCCTTTGTTAGACCAAAGTACGTGAATTGAATGCAGTTATGAGACAGTGCATTCCAGGAAGGTGGGGATTGCTCTACCTAGGTATATTGGAATATAATTTCTGAAAATGAGATGGATAAATTAGCGGTTTGTCAATAAAAATATACTGATACGCAGATTAACCACAAGCATTATTCATGGTTGGCGCTGGACAGGTTGAGAGAGCAGTTAATAAAGCATACAGTATCCTGGGCTTTATTAAAAGGGGCAGAGAGTACAAGAGCATGGAAGTAAGTTGCACTTGGACAAGACACTAGTTCGACCTCAGCTGGAGCATTGTGTCCAGTTCTGGGAGCCGCACTTGAGGAAAGAAATGAAAGAATTGGACAGAGTGAGGGAAAGATTCAGGAGAATGGTTCCACGGGTGAAGGACCTCAGTTATGATGATAGATTGGAGAAGTTGGGATTGTTTTCCTTGGAGGAGAGAAGGCTGAGAGGTGATTTGATAGAGGGATTCAAAATCATGAGGTGTCGGGACAGAACAGATAGAGAGAAACTGCTCCCACTCGTGAAAGGATGGAGAATGAGAGGGCACAGATTTAAACTAATTGGAAAAAGAAGTAAAAGTGACATGAGGAAAAAATTGTTTCACACAGCGAGTGGTTAATGTCTGGAGTGCAGGCCCAGAGAGTATGATGAGGGCACGTTCAATCGGGGCATTCAAAAGGGACTTATGAAAAAGGAAGAATGTGCAGAGTTACGGGAAGAAGGCGGGGGAATGGGACTAAGTGAATTGCTCATTCGGAGGGCCAGTTCTGACACGATGGGCCGAATGGCCTCCTGTACTGTACCAATTCTCTGATTCTGTGATGAGGAATGTCGATGATAAGTGGCAGTAACTTGATTGCTAACCAGATGATCAAAATTGGGTAAAATTTGTGATAAACACAACAATGGTCAGTTTAAACGGTACAGGGTGATATTCTAAGACAATAAGATGTATCTATCCATCGGAACTTTGATAGTTCTGTCTTTCAGCAGAACCAAGCCATCTATTTATCACTTTAAGAGCTGCTTGCAAGCTGAAAGATAGAGATGCAGACTCACACAGACAATACCAGCACAGCTGAAGAGATTTTTCTTTTAACTTGTTGAGTTATTTTGATCAGGAATGCGATGCCTGAAAGGATGGAGGAAGCAGATTCAGCAGTAACTTGGAAAGGAGATTGGGAAATATATTTGAACAGGAAATATCTGCCTCCCATTGAGGAAAGAGCAGGAGAGTGGGATGAAATAAGTAGATCTTCCGAAGTGATGGCACAGGAACGATGGGCCGAATTGCCTCCTCTGTCCTGTATGATTGTCCAATTCTTTGCAGATTATTTCATCTGCTTTGGAAAGTACTGAAGTGTGGAACTGGATTTTGAGCTGTCTCTCTGGGAGCACTGAGAAACTATTGGATTATTTCAACACTCTGAAAGTTGATGGAAAACTCTGCAAAGTTTCATCAATGAACAGCTGTCTTTATGAGCTCTGCTTCCTTGAGTTTTCCTCTCTAACACTCACAGTATAAGAGGGTGGTATGTTTTTGACGCAGCCCTGCTCCTGTTTGAATCACTGTGATCACTAGCAGCACAGTAATACACCGCCCTGTCAGTCTGATCCACCCTCAGTATTTTCAGGCTGCAGGTTTTAAGATCAGGTCTGATGGCTTTAAATCTCTCCTTGAAACCCTCTTCAGGCGTTGAATCAGAGGTACCAACCGAGGTCACTATGAGCTGCAACCCTGCTCCGCTGTGCTGGCGATACCAGTACATGTAACTGTCGTCGGTGTCATTCTGGAAACAGTGCATTTCCGCCGTTTTCCCCTCTGCGACCGTCAGCCGGTTCCCCCACTGGGTAATGAGAGCGCTCCTGGACCGGGCTGTGGAGGAACAAGAGAAACAGATTGGGTCAAAGAGAACAGACACAATGAGGAGAGAGAGAGAGATTTAATGGTGAACCTCCCGATGCACACCACAGTCGATCAGCTCGCTGACGCCCCAGCACAGGGGTCATGTGCTGATTCCCAGAATCGCTGGGCACAACTGCAGTGGCGCTAAATAGCGACACTTGTCCTCAACAGTAAAACCAAACCAGTAAATCTCTAACTGATTGGAGCCCTTTGATATCAACAGGAATTGTGTCTCAAAGCTGATTAACTGGGGCCTGAATTTCCCTCCAAGTAGGAGCAGTAACCTGGGAGCAGCAGAAACAGTAGATGGAGGTAAACAGTACACAGCATGATGCAGGAATGTGAACCCTTCTTTCAACCTTCCAGCTTGGTCCAGCTCTCACACACACTGCAGTCCTATTGGTGCACAGCCTGCTTTTGTGATGCAGTGTGGAAGTGACTCCATTGCAATGTCAACCAATAGAACTTCCCTTGTGTATCCAACAAAGAAGGTGGTTCTTTCACCTGTGTGGGTGCAGGAATTAGAATTACACAGGATTGACTTGCAAAGTCCCATCTATTGCAGGGTTTGGGGATGTTCATAAAGATTGAAATGATTGACATATATACCAACTTGATTGTATTTTTCGAGGAGGTGACTTGATGTGTAGATGAGGGGGAAGTAGTTGATGTCGTCTACATGGAATTCAGTAAGGCTTTTGATAAAGCCCCACAAGAGAGATTGGTTAAGAAGCTAAGAGCACATGGGATCCAGGGCAATTTGGTAAATTGGATTCAAAATTGGCTTATTGGCAGGAGGCAGAGGGTAAAGGTCGAGGGTTGTTTTTGCGAGTGGGACCCTGGGTGGTTGATGGTCGGCGCAGACTCGGTGGGCCGAAGGGCCTGTTTCGGTGCTGTAACTCTAATCTAATCTAATCTAATCTAATAATCTGTGACCAATGGTGTACCACAGGGATCTGTGCTGGGCCCTTGCTGTTTCTGGTGCAAATTAATGATTTTGATGTGAATATAGCAGGTATTAAATATAAGTTCGCAGACAACATGAAAATTGTTGACGTTGTAAATAGTGAAGAGGGAAGCCTTAGATTTCAGGACGATATGGATGTACAGTTCTGGGCACCACACTATAGGAAAGATGTGATTGCACTGGAGAGGGTCTAGAGGAGATTCACCAGGATGTTGCATGGGATGGAACATTTCAGCTATGATGAGAGACTGAAAAGGCTAGGGTTGTTTTATACCCAGCAGAGGAGGCTGAGGGGGGACCTGATTGAGGTATACAAAATTGTGAGGTGCACTGATAGGTCAGATAGGAAGATTTTTTTCCCTTTATAGGAGGGGCAATAACCAGGGCATAGATTTAAGGTAAGAGGCAGGAGGTTTAGAGGGAATTTGAGGAAAAAAAATTTCAACCAGAGGGTGGTTGGAATCTGGAACGCTCTGCTAAAAGAGGTGGTAGAGGCAGGAAGCATCACAACATTTAAGAAATATTTAGATGAGCACTTGAAACGCCATAGCATACAAGACTACGGGCCAAATGCTGGAAAATGGGGCGAGAATATTTAGGTGCTTGATGGCCGGCACTATTCGGTGGATGGGTCAATTCACTGCTGCATTGCTTGCTCAGTCTTTTCAGAAGCAAGTGGGACTCAGGCTGCGGTGGAGCTCCATCCCCACCTCCTGGCTGTAACGTGTAACTACAGGCACCTGCGATTTGCACATTGCAATTGATAAAATAGGCATTATGAAGACATGCTTTGCAATTGCTCCATCTTCCTCATTTTTATCCATTGCTTCAGCTGGTGACGCTGGTGACATCGTATTAGATAGAATTTACAGCACATATTCAGGCTCGTCGGCCCGATGGGCCCATGTTTCAGACTAGTCTGGGGCAGATGGCGGTGTAGTTGTCATGTCACTGAGCTGGTAATCCAGAGGCCGGGGGGTGGTGGTGGGGGTGGGGGGAGGCGGATTCTCCAGGGGACATGCGTTCGAATCCCACCAGGTCAGATGGCAGCATTTAAATTCTGAATCTAAGGAATTCTGGAAAATCATAGCCAGCGCCTCCACTATCTATGCAGCTATCTCTTTTAGAAATCAAGTATGTAATCCATCTGTTCCAGGGGACTTGTCAGATTTTAAGCCCTGAAGTTTCTCCAAGACTTTTTCTCAATTGATATGAATATCCTTAATTTCCTCACTCTTCTTAGCCCCCACATTACTGTCTATTTCTGGTATGGAACTTGTGTCTTCTACTGTGAAGACAGGCACAAAATATTAGTTCAATGCCCCTGCCATTTCCCCATTCCCCATGATAATTATTCCTGTCTTTACCTCTAAGGGACCAACGTCAACTTTAGCTACTCTCTTGCTTTTTATGTAAAAGCTCCTACCATCTGTTTTTATATTGCTGGTTAGTTTATTCTCATATTTTATTCCAACATCCGATGAAAGAACAGAAACAATGTCTTCATCCAGCCCTATCAGTATGACGTGCTATTTCCTGCTGCCGAATGTTTTTATCCAGCATCCATTTACATAAATCTTGTTGTGGGGAGTTAGAACATGGGAGTTCTGCGATTCGAACGGTCACTGAACAGATGCAGATCCGCATCCGATCACCCAGGGCTGCTCTTCACCGAATGCTGGGTTAAATGCATCTGTTTGAAGGGAGACATGTGAGGGTTTTTGTCAAGGCAGCCAATGACTCTGAACCGCTGTGTCCCATCAGCAGCTGCACAGAAATACACCGCCTCGTCTTTGGCGTTCACACTCTCGATCGTCAGAGTGGATTTCTTATTTTCCAGAGTCCTCGTGATTGCAAATCCGCTCTTAAATCCATCTTCATATTGAGGTTCACCTGCTGCTAATGTAAACCCGATTAACAGGAATCCTCTGCCGGGGGACTGACGATACCAGTACATGTAGTTGCGAACTGCTCCTTCCTGCAGACAGTTCATTTCCACGGGTCCAGGTTGTTTAACAGCCAGTGACTGAGGCCATTGATGTATCACATCACCCCGGCAAACACCTAGAAAGAGAAATTAGAGGGAATGAACTGGTATCGATGGAGTTACAATTGCGACGATGGACGTCGGTGTTGCACCGAATTAACGATGGAAATTCGGTCTGTGTCCTAATTTCCTGCAAGCATCTGGATCTGTAACAACTGTAAAATAGAATTGTGGAATCCACAAGCTTGCAAGTGGGTGCAAACATTAAAGAGTTAACATCATATTAATGGCACTTGTCTTCCCGAACTGGGGGACAGATGAATGAGTTCACTTTCTGATATGAAATAATCGATTACTGATTTAACAAGTCACCGCCGCTCAGTTTTATTAAGATCATTAATCATCCCTTTCAATTATCAAATGTAGAAGAGTGATTGGGACAGAATGTTAACCTATTCAGCGCCAGAAGGGAAATAGCAAAGAGGATGAAACTGAAAGGCATGTTTGCGGTGGATCTGAGAGACTTTCTGCAGGTTACTCTGGGTTTTAAGGGAGGGAGAGAGATGAGGTGTTGGCAGAGCGGATCGTCATAAGAGGAAGTTATCTCAAGGCAATGATCCCCGCCCCTACCTTGAAGTTGTCCCCCATTCTTTTGCTTGCTTCTTTATGCCACCGTTTCCCTCTTTATTCTCTCCCCTTGCCTCCCCCCTCGTCACTTTCTGCTCCGCTGTAAATATCCTCATTCCTATCTCTTTGTGAGCTTGCTTTCACACCGAAGCCAGGTGATCTCTGAAGGTATCGAGGTGTTGGAGAAGGGGATTTGTCCCAATCCTTTCCCTCAGACAGCATAACGGCTCCCCACACTCCTCCTTCCACCATTTCAGCTCTGCCCTTTAAACCCCCTTTTCACCCCTCTTCTCATGTACTTGTTAATATATGGAGGCAGCAGTGAAGAGAGAGGCGAGACAATCATTGACATGGCATTATTGATAACTCAAAATGAGTTGAACTCTTCTACATTTGCAGAGAGTAGGTCGACTAATCGATGTGAATGGTATGTCATTTATTTAACGTCATGAAGTAAAGAATAGAGGCAGGTAGGTTAGTGGATGATAGATCGATAGACAGGTTGCAGACAGGTGGATGAGTGAAATGTATGTACAGATGCAGACAGACAGTTGTGTGTTTAGATAGACAGATTGATAAAGAGACATGCAAGGAGACAGACAGACTCACAGGCAGACAGAGAGACAGATCACTCTGCCACAGTTAATTCCTGTCTCCTTTGGGTTTTTTGTTGAACTGCTGTATTTCTCTGAGTCACTGTGTAAACTCCAGGCACAGTAATACACGGCTGAGTGATTCTCCCACAGGCCGGAGGACTCCAGGTAAAAGTGAGTGCTGTCAGGTCTCCTGGCGGTGAAACCGTCCACCTCACCGGAGGGGGTGACCATGTCGATGTAGTTAGAATAGAAAAGGTCCTGAGGCTCACTGTCAGGGTGCCATCGGTACCAGTAGAAATACGAGTCAGCTGCTGCTTCAGTGCAAATGCACTCGTTGCTGACTGGAGATCCTGGGGAATGGGATATAGAAGGGGGAATCTGTTGGATCAGCACGGCTCCAACATCTGTAAAACACAAAGTGAGCAGAGAGGTGTTAAGAATGATACCCCATGAAGGGGCAAAGGAATGGAGAGGTGGGAGTATGTGTGAGAGAGAGACAGAGAGAGAGAGATTCGTGTTATAAAGACAGAAAAATAGAGAGGGAGAAAGAGTGAGTGAGAGAAAATGAGACATGCAGAAAGAGAGAGAGAGAGCATGACAGAAAGTTAAAGGTAAAACCAAGGGTAATCGATAGGACAAAGAAAGGTAAAGAGTGAGAGAAAGAGAGAGAGAGAGAGAGAAGAAAGCAGACAAGGACAGAGAGAGTGAGAAACGGACAAAAGGAGAGTCAGACTAGAAAAAGAAAGAAAAAAGAGGATAGGGAGAGAGAAAGTGTGACAAAGAGAGGAAGAAAAAGAGAGAGATAGACCGAATGATATATAAACCGATGCAGAGAGAATCTACACAGCCAAACGGTGTTAATAAACCTCGGAGGGGGTTAAACCCCAAAGGGGACATTCGGGGAAGGATCAGTGAGGATCACTGACATCTCCCAGTTCAGTTCCACCTTACCCCTTAACACCAGCAACACAACCCAGAGGTGAGACACAGTCATCTCTGGAGGGAGACAGATCCATGTGTTCATTGTGTGAAATCACTGAGCTGTTTTATTGCGGAATCTCTCAATGTTCTGAGTGGGATTTACTGTCCCCTCCTCCCCACTGTTAAATGGTCGGATGGGAGGAGCAAATCTCTTTGTACTTGTTCATTGTCTCCCACAAGGGGACTGAACTTATCTGGGGCGGGGTTAAACCAGGACCTGAGTAATCGGCCGGGCTGTGTCCTCCCATTGATGGCGGGGTCTGGAGTTACTTTAACACTGCTGCAACTCAGAGGATCCCTCTGAGATAGCAGTGATGTGAGGGGAGGAAAGGGGAGTTACACTGTTTGTCTGTCATCCTGATCTAACCAGTGAATGGGAGATTTTACTCTGCACCTTATTGCTCGGTGATGGGTTTGCCTCTGTACCTAATCAATGCGTGATAGGCTTAATGCTGTATCGAATCGGTATGTGATGGGATTGACTTTGTGGAAACTTCCTCTGTAAATCTACCCTATCAATCAGTTCCACCATCTTATAGTATTCTCAGTGTGTCTCTCTGCTTCCCCCTGTCACATTAGCCCAGTCTGAGCCCAGCCTGTTGTGAGGGTTTTTGTTTTAGGAAATTTAGGAAATTGGGTCTTTGACCGAATTTCCTACGAGAACCTGGATCTATAAAACTGTAAAATAAACTAATGGAATCTACATGCTTGCAAGTGGGTGGAATAATTAAAGTGTTAACATCTTATTAGTAACACTTGGGCACCCAAACTAGGGAACAGGTTAAAGACTTCACTATCTGATATTAAATGATTGATTGCTGATTTCACAGTTTTATTGAGATCATTAATCAGTTGATCAAATGTAGAAGAGTGATTGGGACAGAATTTTAACCTACTCAGCGCCAGAAGGAAAATAGCAAAGGTGATGAAGTTGAAAGGGATGTTTGGTGCGGATCTGAGACACTTTCTGCTGGTTACTCTGGTTTAAGGGTAAGAGGCAGTTGTAGTACCCCTAGTGCAGAACGTCATTGAGATGGTCCCCGCCCCTACTTTTTAAGTTGTCCCCCATTCTTTTGTTTGCTTCCTTCCGCCCCTTTCCACTTGTTTCTTCTCTCCATTCCCCCCCCCCCCCTTGCACCCCACTTTCTACTCTGCTGCAAATATCTTCACAAGCCTTTGTGAGCTTGCTTTCATGCCGAGGCGAGGGGAATTCTGAAGGTAGCGAGGTGTTGGAGAGGGTAGGTGAAAAAAACAAGGGGCGGTGCAACGATAGCTGCTTTGGGTGACTCCAGAGGTTATGGTGCAGAACAGGCGATTATTCACATCCTTTTGCAAATTAAAATCAGTAGTGGAGGAAAAGAAGGTGGATAGTTCGATGGCCTCGGAGGCGGCTCATATAACATCACTGTAAAGTGGAAATCGAACTGCGTTTAGCCTTTAAAGTGAAAAGATTGCAGAAGCAGAGGAATTGACTCATTGATCAGCGGCGCCAAAGCCTGTGGTGGCGCGAAATATAGTGGAGCCACTGCGCCGACCAGTGGCAGCATGGCGCAACTGCAACAAGCTGTGTTTGTTACTTTCCCAGTGAAACCCATGCTGTGGGCTTCTTCAAGTCACTTCCCGAAATTCATCCTCCTTCTCAGTGTTTCATCCTCTCCTGCAGAGGATTATTACCCGCAGAATTAACGATACAAATTCAGTCTTTGTCCTAATTTCCTTCCAGTATCTGAACAGATGTAAAGCAGAATAGTGAAATCTACATGAGTAGAAGTGGGTGTAGATATTATATGGTTAACAGTATATTCTTCACAATTTTGTTGCCAAAAAAGGTTGAACAGATTAATGAGTTCACTATCTTATATTCAATAATTGATTGCTGATTTCACAAGTCACCGCCGCACAGTCTTGTTGAGCTCATTAAGCAGTTGATCAAATGTAAAACAGTAATTGTGCCAGAATTTAAACATACTCAGCGACAGAAGGAAAATAGTAAACGTCGATGAAATTGAATGGCATGTTTGCGGCGGATCTAAGACACTTTCTGCTGGTTGCTCTGGATTTAAGGGAGCGAAGCTGAGGGAGGAATCATTAATGGGATTAGCATCCATGAAAGTTGATAAATCACCAGGGCAGGATGAAATGAATCCTAGGCTGCAAAAAGAAGCAAGAGAAGATATAGCAGAGGATCTGACCATCTTTTTGCAGTCCTCACTGATTACAGGTGTGGTGCCGGAGGATTGGAGAATTGTTAACGTTGTGTCTCCGTCTAAAAAGGGAGAGAAGGATAGACTGACTAATTACAGGCCAGTCAGTCTGACCTCAGCAGTGAGCAAATTATTGCAATCTATTCTGGGAGACAGGATAAACTGTCACTTAGAAAGGCACAGATTAATCCAGGATAGTCAGCATAGATTTGTTAAGGGATGAACTTGTTTGATCAATTCGATCGAATTTTTTGAAGAAGTAACAAGGAAGATAGATGAGGGTAGTGCAGTTGACGTGGTCTACCTGGATTTTAGCAAGGCTTTTGAAAAGGCTGCACATGGCAGACTGGTTAAAAAAAACAAAATCCCATGGGATCCAGGGAAATGCAGCAAGGTGGATACAAAATTGGCTCAGTGGCAGGAAACAAAGGGTAATTGTTGATGGTTGTTTTAGCGACTGGAGGGCTGTTTGCAGTGGCGTTGCACAGGGCTCAGTATTGGGTTCCCTGCTTTTTGTGGTATTTATTAACGATTTGGATGTAAATGTAGGGGGGCATAATCCAAATGTATGTAGACAACACAAGGATTAGCCGTGTGGTAGATCGCATGGAGGATTGGTGTAGGCTGCAGGAAGATATTGATGGTCTTGTCAGATGGGCAGAAGAGTGGCAAATGGAATCCAACTTGGAGAGGTGTGAGGTGATGCATTTGGGGTGGTCAAACAAGGCAAAGGAATACACGATTAATGGGAAAATACTGAGAAGTGCAGAGGAAGTGAGGGACCTTGGAGTGAATGTCTACAGATCACTGAAGGTAGCAGGACAGGTCGATAAGGTGGTTAAGAAGGCATATGGAATCCGTTCCTTTATTAGCTGAGGTACAGAATACAAGAGCAGGGAGGTTATGCTGGAACTGTATCACTCATTGGTTGGGCCACAACTTGAGTACTGTGTGCAGTTCTGGTCACCTCATTGCAGAAAGAATGTAATTGCACTAGAGAGGGTACAGAGGGGATTTACGAGGATGTTGCCAGAACTGGAAAATGGAGCTATGCGGAAAGATTGGATAGGCTGGGGTTGTTCTCCTTGGAACAGAGAAAGCTGAGGGGAGGTCTGTTTGAAATGTGCAAAATATTGAAGGGGCCTGGATAGAGTGGAGGTGAAGGGTCTATTCATCTTGGCAGAGAGATCAGTGACGAGGGGGAAGAGATATAATGTGATTGGTAGAAGAATTAGAGGGGAGATAAGGAAAGCCTTAGAGGGTAGTGGGTGTCAGGTACTCACTGCCTGAAAGGGTAGTTGAGGCAGACACTCTCAACTCATTCAAAGGAGTCTGGATATGCACCTCAAGTGCTGTAATCTGCAGGGCTATGGACCAAATGCTGGAAGGTGTGATATGAATAGGTGGATTGTTTTTCGGCCGCCACCGACACGATGGGCCAAGTGGCCTCTTGCTGTTCCTTAAACTTTCTATGATTCTATTGGAGTGATAGAGTGTGTGTGAAAGTGCCAAGGAATGAGCGAGAGACATAGTGCGAGATAGAATCAGAGAGGATGATATGGTGAAAAACAGATAGAGTAAAAGAGAGGCAGTGATAGAGATAGATGGAGAAAGGGAGAAAAAGATCTCTGTCTGTTTATCTATATAGCTATCTATCTATCTCTGTAGCTATCTGTCTATCTTTATCTCTATCTATCCAGCTGCATGGCTGTGTGTCTGTCTGTCTATCTGTGTCAATTTGTCTTTCTATCTGTATGAATCCATCTGTCTGTCTTCATATCTACCTATCTTTTGTCTGTCTGTCTTCATATCGACCTATCTGCATATCTGTCTGTCTAACAATCTATTTGACTATTTGTCCATCTATCTGTCTACCTATCTGTCTGTCTATCTATCAATCTGTCTACACATCTGTATTTCTATCTATCTATCTGCCTGACTGTCTGTCTATCTATCTATCTATCTATCTATCTATCTATCTATCTATCTATCTATCTATCTATCTATCTATCTATCTAATGTCTGCCTGTCTGCCTTCCTAGCTATCTATCTGCCTGTCTATGCTGCCTATGGCATGGTACTGTACACCAGTTGGCTTCCGTGTTTTAAGTACACTGCTATCTGAAATTACCTAGCAAACCCTTCAGTTATCTACAAGGCAACACACACCTTCTCCAGGGCAATGAGTGATGTTGAATAACTACTGGCCTTCTCAGAGGGACCCAGCTCCCCAGAATGAATTTTAAAAAATCAAAGCAAGAGAAGAAGTTGCAGAGGATCTGACTATCATTTTCCAGTTCTTAATTGGCTGTTAACTGTTTTGGGGCGTCTTGAAGTCCTGGAAGACCTGATATAATTGTTTTTTCTTATTCGTTCATGGGACGTGAATTTCTTTCGCAAGACCAGCAATTGTTTGCCCTTGAGAAGGTGGTGATGAGCTGCTTTCTTGAAACACTGCAGTCCATGTAGGGTAGGTACACCCACAGTGCTGTTAGGAAGGGAGTTCCATGATTTTTACCCAGTGACAGTGAAGAAACGGCGATATAGTTCCAAGTCAGGATGGTGTGTTGCTTGGAGGGGAACTTGCAGGTGGTGGTGTTCCCATGAGTCTACTGCCCTTGTCCATCTGGTGGTAGAGTTGGTGGGCTTGGAAGGTGCTGTCTAAGGACACTCGATGCGTTGCTGTAGTGCATCTTGGAGATGGAACACACTGCTGCCACTGTGGTGAAGGGAGTGAGTGTTGAAGGTGGTAGATGGGGTACTGAACAACCGGGCTGCTTTGTCCTGGATGGTGTTGAGCTTCCTGAGTGTTGTTGGAGCTGCATCCATCCAGGTAGGTGGAGAGTATTCCATCACATTCCTGACTTGTGCCTTGTAGATGATTGATACTCTATCCATCACTTCACAATGGTGATGTAAACTATCTGTCTTATTTACATCATTAATTAACCTTTTAATTAATCAAGTATAGGACAGAGACTGTGACTCAGTTTTAACATACTCAGTGCCAGAAATTAAACAGTGTAGACGAGGACTTTGAAATTTTGCAGGGGATCTGAGACACATCTCTCTCTTTCCTTCTCTCTCTTCCTCATACCTTCTGTCATTCCCTGTCATTCAGCCCTTGATGAAGGTTCTGGAATCCGGGAATCACCAGCTTGGAAAACGGCCGGTGAGGCAGGGAGAGACATTAACCATTGTCACTGCTCCTGTATGTCAGTCAGTTGTTTTGTTCACCCTGTTGGTTTTTGTACTGGCACGAAGGCAGTCTGCAGTGCTGTGCTCCCTGGCTGCACAGTAATACACCGCCGCATCCGCAGCCTTAACCTTGAGGACCCTCAGGCTGCATCGTTTGTCCTCGGGCCTTAAAATCTTCACCTCCTCTTCAAATTTTCCTTCGTACGTGGGTGAGCTTCCAGTGTAAGAATAGCCCATTAGGGTGAGCTCCTGCCCGGCATACTGCCGATACCACAGCATAACGCTCTTACTACTGTCATTCTGGTAACAGTTTAATTCTGCTGGTTCGCCTCCCTTCACTGCCACCAGAGTTGGCCAATGGTGTATCACCTCTGCTAGAGTTCTGCCTTGAGAAATAAGGAGAATAGTTTAAAAAGTTTAGAACATATTGTGACATATGATAACCAACTATTACTATACAAATAGATAATTAGATAATACTAGATAACTATATAGGCAGACAATATATAGTTAAATGATATATTTGTAGATATATAGATAATAAACAGATAGATATAGAGATTGAAAAATAATGTAGCAAGTGATACGAGACAGACAAATTAACCCAGAATTTGGGCAAACTTATCGGTTAAAGATAGCTGTAGTAGCTTCACGATATATAAGTAAATTTTATTGTCAAAAAATTCATGAAGCCAATATTATTTACAGGTAAAGTAAAGTATGTAGTTTAAGAAATGACAGAAAATCGACTGCAATGATGTTTTATCAATCTAGTTTGATAGAAGTTAGCAGTGAATGAAAACACAGCATGTATTTTAGCACAGGTATCTTTATGAAGGATGAATACCTACATGGAAGAAGAGAGCAGACGATTAGGAAGAGTTTGACTAACTGCATCCTGCAGACTGGGGGCTGAATCTGTTCATTAACTAATATCAGGCGGCTGAAGATAAAGCAGAGAGTGGAAATGACAGCACTGGAAGCAGGGTTTCCTTCTGACCCCTCACTTCTGGGTATGACAGAATAATAACACCCCCTGGTCGGAAGGAGCTTGAATAAGGAACTGCTTCCCGCCTGTATCTGGCTCTCGTTGCTTGTGTCTGATTGGTGTTGTATAGGGTAGCTCTTTCGAACAGCTGGGCCAGGCTCGATGGGCTGAATGGCCTCGGCTCTGCTGTATGATTTTATAAATATATAAGACACATCAAGTTGCTTCTTTGTATTAGGCAGATAAAGATTTATTTCCCCTGGGCTAAACGACAATTCAAGGGTTATGTTTTACATTGGGGTGAAATGTTAGATACTTTGAAAAGCGACAATGTCATGAAGAAGTGGGTTAACTGTTTTAACCAGATGCTCAAACCGCCGTCAGGAGGCAGGTGTTCTAGTGAGAGACCTATCTGGGGAGGTGTCTCACTTTTGCATTGCATGAATCATTGGGGACATGTACAACAGGGAGCTATGTGTAACTCTTGTCACATACCACAGACAGCTCATTCAACAGGACCATGAACCCATTTACCCCACCTCGGAATCTGTTCTTTACAGGTAGAGGCTGCCTTAACGAGAAGGATCTGAGCACATTGCTGCAGCATTGTTAATAATTCATAATGTATTGATGTACTCTGTGTCGAAGGAGAGCAAGAAGATGAAACTGTGAGAGACAGAGATGACAAATATATATATATGATCGAGATAAATAGATAGATAAATGGTGCAAATAACCATAAATGGACAGCTAGATCGATAAATAGATAGATACAGATGGATAGATAGATAGATAGATAGATAGATAGATAGATAGATAGATACAGATGGATTGATAGATACAGATAGATAGATAGAGACAGAGAGACAGACAGACAGACAGGCAAACACAAAGATAGATAGACACAGATAGATTTATAGATAGATTGATAGACACATAGATAGATAGAAAGATAGATAGACATAGATAGATACAGATCGATAGACAGATAGACAGATAGATAGATGCAGAGACGCACAAAGAGACACAGAAACTCGCAGATAGTCCGAGAGACAGAAAGACACTGAGATAGACAGACAGGTTTATCTCCCACAAGTGCTTTCCTCCTCCTTTAGAGTTTTTGCTGAACTCCGGCGCCTTTCTGAGTCACTGTGCTGACTCCAGGCACAGTAATACACGGCTGATTGATTCGCCCACAGGCTGGAGGACTCCAGGTGAAAATGGGTGTTGTCGGGTCTCCTGGCGGTGAAACCGTCCACCTCACCGGAGGGAATGACCGTTCCGGCAGAGGTGGAATAGAAAAGGTTCTCGGGTTTATGGTCCAGATACCACCAGTACCGGTAGAATGCGGAGCCAGCTACTGCTTCTGTGTAAATACACTGGATATTGACTGGACAGCCTGGGGAATGGGATATGGAAGCGGGAGACTGTTGGTTCAGCACGGCCCCTACATCTGTAAAACAGAGAGAGAGAGAGAGAGAGAGAGAGAGAGAGAGAGAGAAAGATAGAGATACACCCAGGGACAAGATTTAAATTGGACATCGGCCACGATGAGGGGACAGGCACGATGGGCCGAACGATCTCCTGTGTGCCCGAAATGTCCCGTGTTTCATTATAAAAAGGGAGAGGTGGGAGAGGGAGAGATGCACAGAGAGAGAGAGAGAGACTCAGAGAAAGACATAGAATGATATAGAGTGAGAGAAAAGGAGAGAAGCAGAGACAGAGAGAGAGAGTAAGAGAGAGAGGGAAGCACACAGACAGAGGGAGAAAAACAGCAACAATCTATACATGGACAACAGACGTGAAGGAGCTCAGAGGACAGGGAGAGAGAGAAAGAGAGACAGAGAGAAAGGGAGAGTGGGAGGGACAGACATAGAGGTACATATATCGTTAGACAGAGAGAAAGAGATATGTAAATAAATATTGATAGATAGAGATTCTATATAGATAGGTAGTGAAATAGGCAGATATACAGATAATTGGATAACATAGATAGACAGATAGATACAGTGATGCATCGAGAGACAGATAAATGGACGGAGAGATAGATAGATATGAAGATAGATATGCAGATTCATAGATAGATAGATTCAGAGAAAGGGAGATACAGAGAGATAGATGGTGCAATAGACATTCTGATAAATCCAGAGGTGTAATGAACAACAATACTGTCATGTATGGGGTAAATATCACTCTAACACGTGCTTTTATAGTTTAGCTGCCAGTCTTAAAAATAAAGTACTGTTGTTCTGAAGGATTCACTATCAAACCATTTGTACAAAATGAATACATTTTATTTACCTTCCAAGCACTAATCTGCGCACAGGATACAGATGTCCACTCCCCTTTGTGTGAAGAAGTACTTCCTGACATCACTCCTGAATAGCCTGGCTCGAATTTTGGGTTTAGACCACCTTGTTCTACCCCCGTGCCCCGCCCCCAACTAGAGGAAGCAGTTTATCTCCATCTCGCCGATCAACCCATTCAATCATTTTAAACACCTCAGTCAAATCACCATTTAATCTTCTCTACCCGAGGGAATAAAGAACAAGCAATGTAAACATGTTGGGTGCTGCATTTCCTTCACACTTGATTAACTGATCAAAGATATTTTCAGAAACTCCGAACACAGGAAATCTTTCATAGAATCAGAGACTGGTTACAGTACAGAAGGAGTCCATTCCGCCCATCGAGTCCATGCCAGCTCTCTGCAAGATCAACCCAGCTAGTGCAACTCCTCCTATCTCTCCTGTCAATTCAATTTGTCGCCATAACCACCTGCAAATTCCTCTGCGCTGTTTCCTTCGCATGCTCTTGTGGAAGGACTTTGTCAGCACAACACAGCAACAGAATCGCATTGTACAGAGAGACACAGAGACAGGGAAGGCACCGTTAGTATGTGTGGTTATCAGAGTGCAGCTGTAAATGTTTCAACATGTTCACGGATGCAGCAAGAAAAAAAAACAGCCTGTTCTGTGGGTTTGCCCTGCACACATTTGTATTTTTCCACTCCTGGGCCTGAGGCAAAACAGTAGGTTAAAGGGTAAGGTAGCAAAGTGTTATGTTCCTGGGCTATTAATGTAAAGGCCTGGGCTAATAACCTGGAGATGTGAATTCAAATCCCAGCATGCTGGATTATTTCAATTCCCTTCATTAGATAAAGCTGGAATTGATGAAAAGCTGCTCTCAGTCATAACCTACAGTATTGGACAAAAAACTCATCGTCACTGAGATAAAGAAACCTGCCATCCTTATCCGGTCTGGCCTAAGAGGTGACTCCAGTCCCACAACAATATGGTTGATTCTTAAAAGGCCCTCTGCATTGGCCGGGCAAGACAGTCGGTCGTACAAAAGCTGTGACGGGAACAGACAGCAATGGGGGTGGGCTCATCGCCATCTTCTCAAGGACGGTGAGGTGGTGGGCACTGAATACTGCATAACAGTGCCACAACCACATCCTGTGAATGAAAGCAGATAGAGAGATTGAGAAATATAATTGAATAGAGACCTCAACACGGGTGTGTGTACACTGCATGGCCTGTCCTCACCCCCAGACACATCATCTGGTCTGTTTCAATCTTTCCCCTCACTGCTCTGTAGCTAACCCCAGCCTCCTCCATGCAAGCGATACATGCACAGTTACTTGGCTGAGCTCCCATCCAGCAACCCTCATTAACACTCCCCAGCAACCCTCCATCCTAAACTCCCACAAAATGCTCATGTGCCGGCTGTGTTATTTCCACCTACTTCACCAATCCCTTTCAAGACCCCTAAATGTTGGTGTTGTTCTCCTGCTGAAGATGTTGTTGAATTTGTTGGTGTCTTCTTCCGACTGAAGTTGTTGGTGAACTTCTTGGTGCCTTCTTCTGACTGAAGTTGTTGTTGAATTAGTTGGTGCCTTCTTCTGACTGAAGTTGTTGTTGAATTTGTTGGTGCTTTCTTCCGACTGAAGTTGTTGTTGGATTTTTGGTGTTTTTCTCTCCTGCTGAAGTTATTGTTGGATTTGTTGGGTTTTGTTTTACTGCAGCTGAAGTTGTTGTTGTATTTGTTGGTGTTTTTCTCCTGCTGAAGTTATTGTTGAATTTGTTGGTGTTTTTCTACTGCTGAAGTTGTTGTTGAATTGTGGGGCTTTTTAACTGTTGCTGAAGTTGTTGTTGTATTCGTTGATGTTTTTTCCTGCTGATGTTGTTGTTGAATCTGTTGGTGTTCTTTACTGCCTGCTGACTTTGTTGTTGAATTTTTTGGTGTTTTTCTCCTGCTGAAGTTGTTGTTGTATTCATTGATATTTTTTTCCCTGCTGTAGTTGTTGTTGAATTTGTTCGTGTTCTTTAATCCCTGCTGACTTTGTTGTTGAATTTGTGTGTTTTTCTCCTGCTGAAGTTGTTGTTGTAATCGTTGATTTTTTTTTTCCTGCTGAAGTTGTTGAATTTGTTGGTGCTTTTCACCTGTTGAAGTTGTTGTTGAATTTGTTTGTGTTTTTCTTGAATTTGTTGCTGTTTTACTCCTGCGATGCAGTGTTAGAGGGGGCCAATTTGCTACCAATAATATTGTCCTCCTCGGCACAGATGCCACCGGATGTAAGGAACTATGCATAATGATCCAACAACAAAGCATGTGCTTAGACTACACAGGTCAATGTGTTGAACAAATGAGAAACATTTCATTGGCTAGTATTGGGTTTTGTTTTGGTGACATCCTGGGACTGTGCAGAGAACAACCTCTGATGTCCAGAAGGGCAGAACTGCACAGTCAGAGGGGGCAATCCTCAGCAATGATTATCCTCCAATCAAAATTGCTCCGACAATAACCACAGATGATCTGGACATTATTGCCTGTTTGATGGATCTTGCTTTGTAGAAACTGGCTGCCACTGTTCCTATCTTGCAGCAGTGGCTGCACTTTGAAGAAGTACTAGCAACGAATATGGGATTAGTAAAGCACTCGGGTTCTTGGGCTTTATAAATGGAAGCATGGAGCACAAGCGCTGGGAAGCTATGATGAACATTTCCAAAGCTCTGGTTAGGCTGTAACTGGAAGTTTGCGTTCAGTTCTGGTCACCACACTTCAGGAAGGATGTGAGTGTCCATGACAGGGTGCAGAGGAGATTTTACCAGAATGGTTCCAGTGATGTTACATGGTTATTTTGGAGAATCTGGGGTTGTTTACCTTGGTGCAAAGGCAATTGAGGGGAGATCTGATAGAGGAAACAAGATTGTGACAGTGTTAGTTAAGGTAGACAGAGTAAACCTGTTCCCATTAGTGGATGGTGCAAGGACTATTGGTCACAGATTGATGATTCTGGACAATAGATACTGGGGTATTTGAGGAAGAACCTCTATACACAGTGAGTGGTAATAACCGGGAATTCACTGCCTACCAGGGTGATGGAAGTGGAGACAATGAATGATTTCAAAAGGAAATTGAATGGATACCTGAAGGAGATAATCTTGCTGGGCCGCAGGGATAGAGAGGGGGAATGGGACTGACTGGATTGCATGGACTCGATGGGAAGAATGGCCTCCTTCTGTACCATACAGGCTGTATGACTTTCTGGCTAACTGGCTGTAAAGTGTTTTCAGATGACATGGTGTTGCAAAGGTCACCAATAGGGATACACAGGGGCTCGATGGTTTGCTGAGCTTTCCAGACGATGCTGCTCACAGGTGGGTGTTTTAGGGGCAGGTTGGGAGAGTGAGGATGTTTTTGTCTCACTCTGCCGCAGGGTTGTATCGCTGTGCCCATACTCGCTGCACAGTAGTAGGTCGCAGTGTCTGTCGGCTGGGGGTCGAACAGCTGCAGGGAGAATCGGTTGCTTGCAGCGTCGTGTTGCACAGTGAACCGCTTCTCAAAGCCTGGCCCACAGCTGCCGTGCTCATTGCACATCCACTTTACTGCCTTCCCCTCCTGCCTGTACCAGTGCATGGTGTAGCTGCCCATGCTGGCTCCCTTCAAGCTGCAGCCAAGGGCGAGGGGCTTCCCCGGTCGAATAGAAGCCGCGGCTGGAGTCTGGATCACAGTGGGTGCAGACTGAACCCCTGGAACACATTCCATAAAAGAAAGTAATTCAGAATCATGGAAGGAAAATGGTAGCATAAATCATAAAATCTAACAGAATAGAAAGAGGCCGTTCTGCCCATCGTATCTGCTGTTTGAAAGAGCTGTCGAGTTAGTCTCACTTGCCCCCGCTCCTACCCCATTGCCCTCCCAATTTCCCCGCTCCAAGCCCTGATCCAATAGCCATTTGGGAGATTACTATTGAATCTACTTCCTCCTGCTGAAGGGATACCACTTACACCAAATCCAATGTCCAAGCAATAAGCTGACCAAGATTGAGATGTTTTTAGCTGAGACTGCCATCGCCCTTCTCAGAAGCAGAGAGGCAGCCCTTACTGAGCAACAAGCCAGCGCCTGGTAAATGGAAATGCCACCGGTTGTGATTCAGAGAGTGGAACGATTGGCCGCCCATCCTGTACCTCGACCACGCCTGTCAGCAGAGTGAACAAATGAGGAGCACTTCCCTCGGCAACATTGCTGTTATTTATGCAGATTGCTGCAAGCCCCTTAGCCCGACTTTCCCTCTTCCCTTCCCAACATTCCCACCTTTCCTTCGATGGAATATTGCCTTATTTTTTGATTGGCCAGGAACGTGCTGACCATGCGAAAGTTAGGTAGGAAAACAAATTGTGAGGAGGGCACAAAGAGTCTGCAGAGGGTTATAGATAGGTTAAGTGAGTTGGGCAAAAAATTGGCAGATGGAGTATACTGTGGGCAAATGTGAGATTGCCCAATTTGGCAGGAAGAATGGGAATTCAGAATATTATTTAAATAGAGAGAGACTGCAGGACTCCACAGTACAGAGGGATCTGGGTGTCCTGGTACGTGAATCACAAAAAGTCAGCATGTAGGTACAGCGCGTGATTAGGAAGGCAAATGAAATGTTGTTGTTTATTGCAAGGGGAATCGAATTCAAAAGTAGGGAAGTGTTGCTACAGCTGTACAGGGCCTTAGTTAGACCACATCTGGAGTAATGTGGACTGTTTTGGTCTGCATAATTGTCTTATGAGGAAATGTTGAGCAGTTTGAGCCGATGCCCACTGGAGTTCAGAAGAATGAGAGGTGATCTTATCGAAACATGTCATATTTTAAGGGGGATTGACAGCGTGGAAGCCGAGAGGATGTTTCCCCCTGGTGGGCGAATCTAGAACTAGGCAGCATAATTTCAAAATAAGTGATTGGCAGATGGAGTATAATGTGGGGAAGAATGAGGTTCTTCACTTTGGTTGAAAGAATATAGTTTTTTATAAGGCGTCAATCTTCTCAATGTTGATGTTCAGAGAGGCTTGGGTTTCTCAGTACATGAGACTCAGTAAGTTCACATGCAGGTGCAGCAAGAAATTCGCAAGGCAAATGGCCTGTTGGCCTTTATTGCAAGTGGGATTGGAGTACAGGAATAAGGAAGTCTTGTTACAATTGGCCAGCGCTTTGGTAAGATCACACCTGCTTTACTGTACACAGTTTTGGTCTCCACATCCGAGGAAGGCTACACTTGCCTTGGTGGCAGTACAGCGAAGGGTCACTCCATTGGTTCCTGGGATGAAAGGTTTGTCCTATGATGAGAGAGCCTGTAGTCTATGGAGTTTAGAAGAATGAAAGGTGATCTCAGTGAAACATGCAAGATTCTGAAGGGGCTTGACTGGGTAGACACTGAGAAGTTGTTTCCCCTGGCTGGGGAATCTATTTCAGCCTCAGGATAAGGGGCCAAGCATTTAGGACTGAGATAAGGAGAGGTTTCTTCACTCAAAGGGTGGTAAATCTTTGGAATTCCCTACCCCCGGGGGTGGTGGATGCTCCATCATTGAATATATTTAAGGCTGGGATAGACAGATATGTGGTCACTCAGGGACTGAAGGGATATGGGGAGCGGGTGGAAAAGTGGAGTTGAGTTAGAGGATCTGTCATGATGGTATTGAATGACAGAGCAGGATCGACGGGCCGAATGGTCTACTCCTGCTCCGATTTCTCATGTTATTCTGAAATCTAGTCATTTGATTCATGATGATTCCATTAACACAATCTAAAAACCCGTTAACTTTAACTGCAGGCTCTTTACATCAGTCTTCACCCTTCACTGATCAGACCAGAATAATTCTCTGCTGGCCTCTTTCAGTGTCTTCCCTGCAATTGGATTCATTTCTGGCCCCATCAACGTACATAACACAACATCTGCCTAAATTTAATGCCAGTTGCCATTGTGTGGCCTAATCCCCTGCCACAGGTAAATCACTTTGGATTCCACAGGACCCCTCTACTGTCTTAACTCGTGCAAAGATTTTAGTGACATCTGCAAACATTCTTTTATTATTTCATTGGATGTGGGAGTCACTGGCCAGGCCAGCAATTATTTCCCATCCCTAATCGCCCTTGAGAAGGTGGTGGTGAGCTGCCTTCTTGAACCACTGCAGTCCATGTGAGGTGGGTACACCCACTGTGCTGTTAGGAAGGGAGTTCCAGGATTTTGACCCAGCGACAGTGAAGGTGTGGCCGATACAGTTCCAAGTCAGGATGGTGTGTGACTTGGAGGGGAACTTGCAGGTGGTGGTGTTCCCATGCGTTTGCTGCACTTGTCCTTCTAGATTGAGGTCGCGGGTTTGGAAGGTGCTGTCGAAGGAGCCTTGGTGCGTTACTGCAGTGCATTGCGTAGCTGGTACACACTGCTGCCACTGTACGTTGGTGGTGGAGGGAGTGAATATTTAAGGTGGTGTTTGTTTAGTTAGATTCCCCCAGCTGCTGTGCTGGGATTTGAACTCTTGTGCTCTGGATCATTCGGCCGAAGCCTCAGGATTACTAGTCCCAGTAACATAACAGTAATGCTACCGTACCCCCAGAGACTGGGGTAAGGTGTATTACACAATTCCCAAGTTTTTGCCGTGTTTCCTTGCATTCTAGGTACACTGTGTGTATCCTTGTGAGCCCCGCAGTAGTAAGTGCTGTTGTCTTGGACTCGGGAGCTTTTCCAGGACAGAGTGAAAGTGTTGGCCTGAGTCTTGTGCTGGGTTTCAATCCTTTTCCTGTAGTTCGATGCAGAAAGTACACTCTATCTGATCAATTCCAGGCAGTCACCAAACTGCAATTACCAGTCCAAACAACACTCAGTCATGTTGCCCTGCCCAATGCGTCTGTGGAACGTGGGTTCCTCCACGGGAACCAGAGCATTGACCACTGGGGACTGGAGAACCATCTAACATCTAACAAGATTCTTCACACAGGATGGCAGATCAATGGGGAGAGAATGATACAGGGTTACAGGGAGGGACAGAGGCAAAAGAGGAAGAGAGGGAATAAGAAGGAGACAAATTATTCTTCTAGAGTCACGCTGCTACATTCATACTTATATTTGCTCCACAGGTTAAGCCCAATTATAAATCAGATTTATTACATTGATAAAACTATAAATGCACCAAACTCGGAAGGATGAATACAAACCAATTCAGTCTGCATCTGAGAAAAAAGAAAATTGGTAATGTTTAATGATGATACTCTGTCAGAATAATCCTAACTGCTGTTCACATCAAGGAACAGTAAATTATTTCAATTTGGTTGACGAGGAGATTATGTATAGCAATGCATAAAGTAACTATTACGAACATTAATTTCATCAACAATGGGACTAAATGGGGACAGTGGTGTTTCCTGTCTTAAAGCTGGAAAGCAGGAATATGGAAAGCAGATCTCAAACTACATTGAGATTCTTTTCAGAGGAGGAGGCTCGTTATAAGCAGTGTGATCAAACCGCCCCTGCTGCTGTGGAAACTGCAGATAGGTCAAATAACCAGTGTCACTGGCGTTGTATTCCTTGCAGAGCACCCTCTGACCACATCATACCAACAAAACCTTAGAGGGGAACAGAGCCGGACAGGCAGAGGCCATCCCGGGGAACCCCACATAGGGAGAAATAAAGAGAGAATGAGAGAGAGAGAACAACTGAGAGGGAGCAAGGGAGAGGTAGAGTGAGGCAAAGGCAGAGAGAGACAGACAGACTGATCAACACAGCCACTGAGAGATGGAATGATTCAGGGAAAATTAGTTGGAAAGAGAGAGAGAGATTGAGAGAACTAGTGACAGATGGAGAGATTGAGGCAATAGGAGGTGCAGAGACAGACAGGGAGAGACAGAGACAGAGCGACACAGAGACAGTAAATGAGAGGAGATAGGCAGAATTAATTAGAGACAGAGAGACAGAATGAGACTGAGTGCGTGTGAGAGAGGAATAGAGACAGACAGCAAGAGTAAGCGAGGAAATGAGAGGCGAGAAAGAGAGGGGAAGGAAAGAAGAGAGTGAGATAAAGAGAGAGAATGAGAATGGGTGTGTGTGTGAGAGACAGAAAAAGCATCAGAGCTGAGAGGAAATGAGAGAAGGAAAGAGAGACAGGGATAAAGAAAGAGAATGAGAGTGAGTGTGTGTGAGAGAGGAAAGATAACAAGACCAACAGAGACAGAGAAACAGACATGACGAGAGAGAGTAAGGAAACAATTTTACAGAACAATGTAAACGATGTTTTTTATAATCAATATTGGTGAAGTCTGATGTGTTTCCTGGTGCTTGCTCGCCCACTGCTGTCCCCCTGGAGGAGAAAACCCCCCAAAAATACAAAAACAACTGCAGCAGAAAAAAACACTAACAAATTCAACAATAACTTCAACAGTAAAAATAAAAGCACCAATGAAAAGGGCGGTACAGTGGCCCAGTTGTTACCACCGCAGCCTCACAGCTCCAGCGACCCAGGTTCAATTCTGGGTACTGCCTGTGTGGAGTTTGCAAGTTCTTCCTGTGTCTGCGTACTTTCCTCTGGGTGCTCCGGTTTCCTCCCACATGCCATTATAAATTGCCCGTGGTATAGGTAGGTGGGAGGGAAATACAGGGACAGGTGGGGATGTGGTAGGAATATGGAATGAGTGTAGGATTAGTATAAATGGGTGGTTGGTGGTCGGCACTGACTTGTCGACTCAAGCAAGTGATTCAGGTTTGCACAACGCCTCCCTCCCTGATGGGGAACCCACGCCCCTCTCTCTACCATTGGCTGCCAGTAGTTGCTGTTGCAAATGTTGGTATCATTCTGCTGCTGAGGTTGTTGTTGTATTTGCTGGTGTTTTCCTCCGGCTGAGGTTGTTGAATTTGTTGGTGTTTGAATCTCCTGCTGATCTGTTGTTGAATTTGTTGGCCTTGTTCTCCTGCTGAGGTAGTTGTTGTGTTGGTTGGTGTTTTCCCTGCTGAGGTTTTTGTTGTACTTGTTGTTTTCTTCCCTGCTTAAATTGTTGTTCAATTCGGTTTTTGCATGCTGAGGTTGTTGTTGTATTTTTGGTGTTTTTCTTTCCCTGCTGAGGTTATTTTCTCTTTTTTAATTCATTCATGGGATTTTGGGCGATGCTGGTTGAGGTCAGCATTTATTGTCCATCCCTAATTGCCCCTTCAGAAGGTGGTGGTGAGCTGCCTTCTTGAACCACTGCAGTCCATGTAGTGTAGGTACACCCACAGTGCTGTTAGGAAGGGAGTTTCAGGATTTTGACCCACAGTTAGTGAAGGAACAGCCGATATAGTTCCAAGTCACGATGGTGTGTGACTTGGAGGAGAACCTGCAAGTGGTGGTGTTCCCATGCATCTGCTGCCCTTGTCCTTCGAGGTGGTAGAGGTTGCGGGTTTGGAAGGTGTTGACGGAGGGAGCCTTGGAAATTGCTGCAGTGCATCTTGCAGATGGTACACACTGCTGACACTGAGCATCAGTGGTGGAGGGAGTGAATGTTTGTAGATGGGGTGCCAATCAAGCGGGCTGCTTTGTCCTGGACGGTGTCGAGCTTCTTGAGTGTTGTTGGAGCTGCACCCATCCAGGCAAATGGACAGTATTCCATCACACTCCTGACTTGTGCCTTGTAGATGGTTAACAGGCTTTGGGGAGTCAGGAGGTGAGTTACTGGCTGCAGGATTCCTAGCCTCTGACCTGCTCTTGTAGCCACAGTATTTATATGGCTACTCCAGTTCAGATTCTGTTCAATGGCAATCCCCAGGATGTTGATAGTGGGGGATTCAGCGATGGTAATGCCATTGAATGTCAAAGGGAGATGGTTATATTCTCTCTTGTTGTAGATGGTCAATGCGTGGCACTTGTGTGGCACGAATGTTACTTGCCACTTATCAGCCCAAGCCTGGATGTTGTCCAGGTCTTGCTACATCTGAACACAGGCTGCTTCAGAATCTGAGCTGTCACGAATGATGCTGAACATTGTGAAGTCATCAGTGAACATCCCCACTCTGACCTAATGATTGAAGGGAATTTCATTTATGAAGCCGTTGGAGATGGTGGAACAGGACGTACCCGGGGATGGCGATAGCGAGGTCTGTGACATTGTCTGTAAGGCATGATTCCCTGAGTATGACTATGTCAGGTTGTTGCTTGACAGCTCTCCCAACCTTGGCACAAGGCCCGAAATGTTGGTAAGGAGGACCGTGCAGATTCAACATGTTGTTGCATCTGCTGCTGTGTTTCACCTGCTGAAGTTGTCTTTGTTGCTTTTCTCCTCCTGACGCACTTCTTGAATTCTGTTGGTGTTTTTTTCTCCTCCTGACATTGGTTGGTGAGCTTTTTTTTGCCAACGTTGCTTCTGAATTTGTTGGTGTTTTCCCTCGCTGAGGCTGTTGTTGCATTTGTTGATGCTTTTCGTGCTGAGGTTTTTGTTGCATTTGTTGTATTGCCCAGAGGAGGTTACAGAGATAAGGAGGGTTGTTGGGCTGGAGGAGGTTACAGTGATAGGGAGTATTGTAGGGGCTGGAGGAGGTTACAGTGATAGGGAGTATTGTAGGGGCTGGAGGAAGTGACAGAGAGAGGGAGGGATGTAGGGCTCGAGGAAGTTTCAGAGATAGAGAGCATTGTCGGGGCTGGAGGAGGTTACAGAAATAGGGAAGCTTGTCGGGGGCTGGAGGGGGTTACAGAGACAGGGATAATTGTCACTGTTCATCGAGTGTACTCAGTGTTAACCCCAGTATCATTCTGGTGAATCTCAGCTGTATCTGGTCTAAGGCAAACAGCTGCTTGTTGAGGAAGGTGCCCAGACTGTGTGCAATATTCCAGATGTAGTCGAACCAGAGCCTCCTACAACTGTGGCATTACCTCCAAACCCTTTGTATTGTAGCTTCTTCCATTAATCACACGTTCCATAATGCATGACTGGATGCACGCATACACCAAACACACACTCCCAACTCTCTCTCCCCCACCCCCTCTCTCTCCTCAGTTTGTTTGACTATGTTGTTAGTTGTGCATCTTTGTCCTTCAGCTGATCGTATCTGTGCCTCTGATATGAAGAGTCTATTGTTCTCAGTCCTTGACAAACACAATAGCTTCCTGCTTTGTAAAAGTTGACATTATCCTAGTTGACACACGGCACAACATTCAAATCTGTTAGTCCCAGGGAATGCAAATATCAAAGCCGGCTCAGAAGTGTTAATGAGTCCATTGTGGGACTGAATGAATATCTGACAACCTGGCATGGACTCAGGGGCACTGACAGAATCAGCAATCCAGAGAGAATGGAAACTGTGGAAACTATCAAGGACTAGGCGTTGGACATGGGCTGGTTGGAACTGAGATGCACATTCAGACGCCCCTTTTCACAGGCAGTGTAACATTGAGTAACAATGTGCTGCAAGGTGATTGTGATTACTGAGGGGACAGTGACATTGTGATTCTGTCACAGGAATATTATCTGGAGCCCTGGACTGACTGCACTGCCCAATGTGCTAATGATCTAACAGAGAAATGTGGGGACAGACGAATCCCACCCCATCAGAAACAAATCCTCGAATAGTCCAACAGAGGGAGGCCATTCGGCCCATCGAGGGTTTGTCATCTCTTTCGAAAATCAACCCAGTTAATCCAACTCCCCACACTTTCACACATAATTCCCTCATTTAATTCCCCTTCAAGTATTGAGCCAATTCCCTTTTTGAATAATACCATTGAATTTCCACCACCCTATCAGACATTGCCCTCCAAATCCAAACCACTCATGATATTAAAAAACATTTATCCTCATGTCACCTCTGGTACCTTTGCCCATCACATTAAAGCTGTGCCCTCTGGTGATCTATCGAATCTCCCCTTAACCTTCTCTACTCTAAGGAGAACTCCCCTTTCTAGCCCAGTCTTTTTACTTGACTGAAATTCCTCACCAACTGAACCATCCGAGAAATTTTCTTCTGCATCCTCTCCAAAGCCTACAGGCTTTCCCAAAGTGTGGTGCCCAGAATTGGGCACAATGTTCCAACAGGGACCGAACTGGTGTTTTATACAGGTTTGGCATGACTCCCGGACTTTTGTACTCGACCTCTCTATTTCCAAAGCCCAGACTGGAATATGATTTATTAATCGCTTTCTCAACCTCCTCTGCCACCTTTAAATATTCCTGCACAAGCACCCCCAGGTCTCTCTGTTCTTGCACCACTTCACAAATTGTTTTGTTTCATCTCTCCTCATTCTTGCAGTCAAAATCAAACATATCAAAGACTAATCCCACCCATATCTGGGACAAATTACCTGCTTATTATTATTCGGTCAGTCATTGACAATGGTCTGCCAGTAACTCTATAAAGTTTACATACAACACTTTTCCTTCCAAAAAACAACATCCTCGGTGGTTCTTGTATTGGAGTTTATACCTGAAGCCCACTGCTATCTCAATGTTGGCAGTTGAGGAGCAGTCAGTGACTGAGACATTAACATCTGGTCAGGGACCCCTCACAATATCCCATGTCCTGAATCCTCAAACACTCTCTCACTGAGAAATTTATGTCCTCCTCATTCTGGTTTGTATGTGTTACTAACGCTGTATCTGTGCTATTTCGGAGATGGTATCACTGTCGCTGATGTGAGGATTTCATTGTTCTCATTCTGTGACTATATTCTGAAAAACAGAATCATTTACTTTAACCCCAACGACCTCAGGGATGAAAATGGATGTCTGATCATTTGTCTCTCTGGAACATCTTGTTTCTCTGCCCCCTCTCATCATCCCCCCAATACTGACCCACTACTGATAAGAGAGGCATGTCTCCTGTGAATATTCTCTCCCTAATACTTAGTGTCTATGAAATATCAAATATACACAGCCAACTGGCAAATACTAACTTTAATATTCAGAGTCCCAGCCCCAGGCTCCAATCTCCCTACACCCTCCCTGTTGGGTAACTGAAGACAAGTTATGTTGCAACAGCAAAGCTCCGTGGGTTAGCATGGGCCCAGGAGAAATATTAATGTTGTTTATTATGGCAGATAGTTTCACCAAAAGGCCTTCGTTTGCATAGATTATGTCATGTCATTCATCATTACTAAATGTTAATATTTCAGCCAACCAGCACTGCAGTCAATCCGCCGTGGTGTATATAGGGGTTGGAGCTGTCACTGAGACTGACACTGTTCACAGCAGAGTGGACCCAAGACTGAGGAGCAAGCAGCTGGAACTGAACCGACAACATCTCTCACCCAGCGACATCTACTTTGGAGACTTTGGTAAGCAGTCGGGTATGGGAGGACTGTTAGAAAAAGCAAAGGAGTTTGTCACTTGCTAGGTGTTGACCCAGGGGGTGTGTGTCCTGCTTCTCCTGAAACAACATCATCTTGAGTCATAACCTTAGTCAGAAATTCAAAGAGGTTTGTTTCAGGGATGCAGGAGACAGACCTGGAGGAGAGAGTCAGGAACACATGTGGTTTATTCATAAAAGCTTTGGAGAGTGGAAAGGGTGAAGGATTGGAGTCAAGTTCCTGATGTTTAACAAGAACATGTAGCTGAGCTCACCTCTGTCTGTCAGAGCCCCAGTGAGAGAGAGATAATTAGATGGAGCTCACCTATCTAAAACAGATATACTGACGAACTCCTCGGCAACTCCCTATTTAATATTCCCTCCAATTCCCTACTCGGTAATCTCTCTCAAATGTTTGTCTTGTGTTTCCCTTTCCAGAATCTCACCAGTAAGATGTGGACTCTGCTGATCATTCTGAGTTACCTGAGTGAGTAACTTTCATAAAGTTCACCCCCAGTACAACCAGAACAAGCTGTGTTTATTCAAACCGTTACACAGAATAATCTCCCAAGATGTTCCACAGTAATCTGATTGAAGAAATGTCTGACAGGGCAGGGAAGGAGATGATTGGAGGGCTGACTGTTAGTTTAAAAGAACAGACAGAGGTGGAGAGGCAGAAAGGTTTAGGAGGCTGGACATCTTGAAGCCACATCAGGCAATGTTGGAGGAAAGGGAGTGGAGGGAAGTTATACAGGAGGCTTGGGTCAGAGAAACAGAGAGTTGGTGAAGATTACAGAAATGAGCTGGTAGATGTCGGGAGAGGTCATGAAAGAATTTGAACAAGAAGATGAAAATTGTAGGCCAAAGGCATTTGCAGCTGTGAAACAATGTGGGTCAGAGAGCATAGGGGTGATATGTGACTTCAACTTTCAGCAAGATAACATACAGCAGCATAACATACATAACATACAGTGTTGGGGGAGTCCTGACCTCTGGAAAGTGGAAGCTGGGAGGCTGGCCAGGAGAGGATTAGAAGATTTGATTCTCTAGAAGGTTGAGGGTTTTAGGTAGAAGATTGGCTGAGGCAAAATCAGTGATGGTGGATATTAAGGAAGGTGAAATTGACAGCCTTTGTGGTGAAGAGGCTACAGGGAAGGAAGCTGGACTCAGTCAGCAGCAGGGCCGTGTGCTGATGAGAAATAAGAGGGGGACACGGATAGATCCTTGGGATACCCTCGTGTGGGTCGGGAAGACACTGCAGGAGATTCTCTGGCTGAGACGGGATTGCGTTGAGTGGAAGCAGGCGAGAGGAGTCCTACCCAGCTGGACAAGGAAGGAGAGGTGTTGGCGGAGGGTAATGTATTGGACTGTGTCAAAGACTGTTGACAGTTCGAGTAGGATGATCAGGAACAGACCACGGACACAGAGGATATCATTTGCCTCTTTTATAAGGATTTTATTCAGGAGCTGTGACAGGGGTGGAAACCAGCTTGAAAAGCTTCAAAATGGAATTTACATTTAAGTGCTTCAATTCCTATCGTTTATACTTTTGATCATTTCAAATGTCTGCATTTCTAATCAATCTTCAATATTTGCATTAGTAATTAATATTATTACTTTTCCTATTTTTGGAATCTATTTTCACCTCAAGAGAATTGAGGTAGATTGTAATCCTTGGGATGCCCTGAAATTATTGTTCTTTATTTACACAAATAAGCTGATAATACTGTATATATTCCAGTTATATTTATATATTTCTCTCCAATATTTAGCGAAATGTGTTTGCTCGATAAATTTAATATTTACTTTTATAGATTTATACATTTAGGTTTCATTCAATTTTTAGCTTCGATTTCTTGTTTTAATTTAATTATGATTCAATTAAGTTCTTTATTCCTTAATGTTTATATTTCTTGTACATACTCTCAGTATTCTTATCATCGTGTTTATAAAATGTGGTATTAAATGCTATTTTAATTCAGCCTCCAACTTGTTTATAGGCTCAATATTAAAATGTTCATTATTCATGAATATATCATTGAATGGTTTGTTCAATGAACACCATAAGCAGAACGTTATTCTTGATCTAATTCCACTTGGGAACTGAGATCGTAGAATCGTACAGGACATAAAGAGGCCATTCGGCCCTTCGTGCCTGTACTGGCTCTGACAAAGAGCTGCCCAATTGTTCCCAATAGCTCCAGCTGTTTTTCCATAGCCCCGCAGATGTTTCCTTTTCAAATATCTATCCAATTCCATTTTCAAAGTTACTGCGACATCTGCTTCAAACAGTATTTCTTTTATTCTTTCATGGGATGTGGGCATCACTGATCAGGCCATCATTTGCTGCCCATCCCCAATTGCCCTTGATGGCTGAATGTCTTGCTAGGCGATTTCAGAGGGCAGTTAAGGCGATCACATTGCTGTGGGTCTGGAGTCACATGTAGGCCAGACCGGGTAAGGATGGCAGATTTCCTTCCCTAAAGGGCATTAGGGAACCAGATGGGTTTTTACGGCAATCGATGATGGTTGCATGGCACCATTACCGAGACAAGCTTTCAATTCCCGATTTTTTTATGAAGCAATTGAATTTAAATTCCAGAAGCTGCCGTGGTAGCGTTTGAACTCGTTTCCCCAGGGCATTAGCCTGAGCCTCTGGATTACTAGTTCAGTGATATCACTGCAATGCCCCCATCTCCATTTTTTCCAGACCGTGTCAACTCTCTGCACAAAATAGTTTGTACTCGCTGGTTCGTTTGTCAATCCCCTTAAACCTTATGCATTGGAAACAATTTCTCCCCAACGACTCTATCAAAACTCCTCATAATATTGATCGCCTCCAACAGGCCCCCACTTCAACTTCCCTGTTCTGACCCCAACCTCTGTCGTCCATCCACATCCCTGAATTCCCACATCCCGAATTCCAAACCAGTCCATCTCCAACCCTCCCTCTCTAGATCATGGATATCTTTCTGAAAGTGTGGTGCACAGAATTGGACGCAATATTCCATTTTTTGAGAAGATGACTAGATGTGTAGATGAGGGTAAAACAGTTGATGTAGTCTACATGGACTTCAGTAAGGTTTTTTATAAGGTCCCGCAGGAGAGATTGGTCAAGAAGATAAGAGCCCATGGGATCCAGGGCAATTTGGCAAATTGGATCAAAAATTGGCTTAGTGGCAGGAGGCCTTTATTATCCAACGCACAGACTATAAGAGCAGGGAGGTTATGATGGAAGCTGTATAAAACGCTAGTTCAGCCACAGCTGGAGTACTGTGTACAGTTCTGGTCACCACACTACAGGAAGGATGTGATTGTACTGGAGAGGGTGCAGAGGAGATTCACCAGGATGTTGCCTGGGCTGGAGCATTTCAGCTATGAAGAGAGACTGAAAAGGCTAGGGTTGTTTCCCTTGGAGGAGAGAAGGCGAAGGGGGAACATGATTGAGATACATAAACTAATGAGGGCATTGATAGGTTAGATAGGAAGAAACTTTTTCCCTTCGTGGAGGGGTCAATAACCAGGGGGCACAGATTTATGGTGAGGGGCAGGAAGTTTCGAGGGGATGTGAGCAAAGACTTTTTCACCCTGAGGGTGGGTGGAATCTGGAACGCACTGCCTGAAGAGGTGGTAGAGCAGGAACCCTCAAAACATTTAAGAAGTATTTAGATGAGCCCTGGAAACGCCATAGCATACAAGACTACGGGCCAAGTGCTGGAGAATGCGATCAGAATAAATAGGTGATTGATGGCCGGCATGCACACGGTGGGCCGAAGGGCATGTTTTCGTGTGGTATAACTCTATGATTCCATGACTCCAGCTGAGGGCTAACCAGTGAATTATAAAGGTTCAGCATAACTTCCTTGCTTTTGTATTCCACTCCTCTGTTACTTAAAATCAAGGATCCTGTTTGCTTTTTAATAAGGTTCTCACTTTCTCCTGCCAATTCAGTGACCTGTGTCCATTCCACCCCAGGTCTCTTTCATCCTGAAATCTTTTTAAAATGATACAACTTCATTTCAATTAACTCTCCTCCTCATTCCTTCCAAAATGCATCACTTCACACTGATCTGCACGAAGCTCCATCTGTCCTTTGCTGAACCATTATAACGGCTGCTCAAGTCCTCGAGAAGTCTGTCACATTGGCAAAAAAACATGAAATCTCTCACTGAGCAACGAACATCTCCCACTGTCAGTATTCAGTATTCACCTGGGGAGTGAGATACCTCATGATATCTCGCACTGACCATTGAGTGTCTCTCACTGTCTTTAATCAGTGTTCACCTGGGGACTGAAATACCCCATGATATCTCACACTGACCACCGAGTGTCTCTCACTGTCTGTACTCAGTGTTCACCTGGCGACTGAGGTACCCCGTGATATCTCACACTGACGATCGAGCGCCTCTCACTGTCTGTACTCAGTGTACACCAGGGGACTGAGATACACCCGATATCTCACACTGACCATCGAGTGTCTCTCACTGTCTGCAGTCAGCGTTCACCTGGGGACTCAGATAGTCCTGATTTCTCACACTGACCATCGAGTGTCTCTCACTGTCTGTACTCAGTGTTCACCTGGAGATTGAGATACCCCATGACATATCACAATGCCCATCGAGTGTCTCTCACTGCCTGAACTCAGTTTTAACCAGGGGACAGAGACACCCCATGATATCTCACACTGACAATCGTGTGTCTCTCACTGTCTGTACTCAGTGTTCACCTGGAGATTGAGATACCCCATGACACCTCACACTGACCATCAAGTGTCTCTGACTGCGTTTAATCAGTGTCCACCTGGGGAGTGAGATATCCCATGATATCTCACACTGCCCATTGAGTGCCGCTCACTGTCTTTATTCAGTGTTCATCTGGGGACTGAGATACCCCGTGAACTCTCACACTGACCATCGAATGTCTCTCATTGTCTGTACTTAGTGTTCGCCTGGAGATTGAGTTACCCCATGATATCTCACACTGACCATCGAATGTCTCTCACTGTCTGTACTCAGTGTTCACCTGGGGACTGAGATACCATAGGATTTCTCACACTGACCATCGAACATCTCTCACTGTCTGTACTCAGTGCTAACCTGGAGATTGAGTTACCCCATGATATCCCACACTGACCATCGAGTGCCTCCCACTGTCTGTAACCAGTGTTCACCAGTGGACTGATATACCCCATGATATCTCACACTGACCATCGAGTGTCCCTCACTCTCTGTACTCAGTGTTCACCTGGGGACTGAGATATCCCTGATTTCACACACTGACAATTGAGTGTCTCTCACTATCTGTACTCAGTGTTCACCCGGGGACTGAGATACCCCATGATATATCGCACTGACCATCGAGTGTCTCTCACTGTCTTTGCTCACTGCTTATCTGGGGACTGAGATACCCCATGATATCTCACACTGACCATCGAATGTCTCTCACTGTCTGTTCTCAGTGTTCATCTGGGGACTGAAATATCCCGTGATCCACTGTCCACTGGAGGAGTACCGGATGATTGGAGGGTGGCAAATGTTGTTCCCTTGTTCAAGAAAGGGAATAGGGATAACCCTGGGAATTATTGACCAGTCAGTCTTCCATCGGTCATGGACAATCATTGGAGAGGATTCTGAGAGACAGGATTTATGATTATTTGGAAAAGCATGGTTTGATTAGAGACAGTCAGCATGGCTTTGTGAGGGGCAGGTCATGCCTCACCAGCCTTATTGAACTCTTTGAAGATGTGACAAAACACACTGATGAAGGAAGAGTAGTGGATGTGGTGTATATGGATTTTAGCAAGGCGTTTGTTAAGGTTTCCCATGGGAGGCTCATTCGGAAAGTAAGGAGGTATGGGATTCAGGGAATGTTGGCTCTCTGGATACAAAATTGGCTGGCCCATCGAAGTCAGAGTGTAGTAGTAGATGGAAAGTATTCAGCATGGAGCTCGCTGACCAGTGGTGTTCCACAAGGATCTGTTCTGGGACCTCTGCTCTTTGTGATTTTTATAAATGACTTGGATGAGGAAGTGGAAGGCTGGGTTAGCAAGTTTGCCGATGACACGAAGGTTGCTGGAGTTGTGGATAGTGTGGAAGGCTGTTGTAGGTTGCAACGGGACATTGACAGGATGCAGAGCTGGGCTGAGAAGTGGCAGATGGAGTTCAACATGGAAAAGTGTGAAGTGATTCATTTTGGAAGCTCGAATTTGAATGCAGAATACAGGCTTAAAGACAGGATGCTTGGTAGTGTGGAGGAACAGAGGGATCTTGGTGTCCATGTCCATAGATAGCTCAAAGTTGCCACCCAAGTTGATGTAGTTGTTAAGAAGGCGTATGGTGTGTTGGCTTTCATTAACAGGGGGATTGAGTTTAAGAGCCACGAGGTTATGCTGCAGCTATATAAGGCCCTGGTTCGACCACACTTGGAAAATTGTATTCCGTTCTGGTTGCCTCATTAGAGGAAGGATGTGGATGCTTTAGAGAGGGTGCAGAGGAGATTTACCAGGATGCTGCCTGGACTGGAGGGCATGTCCTACGAAGAAAGATTGAGGGATCTAGGGCTTTTCTCGTTGGAGCGAAGAAGGATGAGAGTTGACTTGATAGAGGGGTAGAAGATGATGCGAGGCATAGATAGACGGATAGTCAAAGACATTTTCCCAGGGTGGAAAGGGCTATCACCAGGGGGCATAATTTTAAGGTCATTGGAGGAGGTTTTGTAGATGTCAGAGGTGGGATCTTTACACAGATAGTGGTGGGTGCGTGGAATGCACTGCCAGCGGTGGTAGTAGAAGCAGATACATTAGGGGCATTTAAGCGACTCTTGGATAGGTACATCGATGATAGTAGAATGAAGAGTGGGCAGTTAGTTTGATCTTAGAGTAGGTTAAATGTTCGGCACAACAACGTGGGCCTAAGGGCCTGTACTGTGCTGTACTGTTCTATGTTCTATGTTCTTACGATATCTCACACAGACCATCGAACATCTCTCACTGTCTGGACTGAGAGTTCACCAGGAGACTGTGATAGCCCATGACCTCTCACACTGCCCGTCGAGTGTCTCTCATTATCTGTATTCAGTGTTCACCCGTGGACTGAGATACCCCATGATATCTCACATTGACCATCGAGTGTCTCTCACTGTCTGTGCTCAGTGTTCACCTGGGGACTGAGATACCCCATGATATCTCACACTGACCATCGACTGTCTCTCACTGTCTGTCATCAGTGTTCACCTGGGAACTGAAAGTCGCCATGATATCTCACGCTGTCCATCGAGTGTCACTCACTGTCTGCAATCAGTGTTAACCTGGGGTATAAGATACCCCTGATATCTCACATTGACCATCGAGTGTCTCTCACTGTCTGTCCTCAGTGTTCACCTGGGACTGAGATACCTCATGATATCTCACATTGACCATCGTGTGTCTCTCTCTCAGTCTGCACTGAGTGTTAAACAGGGGTCTGAGAAACACCTGATATCTCACACTGACCATCGAGTGTCTCTCACTGTCTGTAATCAGTGTTAACCTGGGGTCTGAGAGACACCATGACATCTCACACTGACAATCGACTGTCTCTTAATGTCTGTACTCAGTGTTCACCAGTGGACTGAGATACCCCATGATATCACACACTGACCATCGAGTGTCTCTCACTGTCTGTACTCATTGTTCACCAAGGGACTGAGATACCCCATGATATCTCACACTGACCATCGAGTGTCCCTCACTGTCTGTACTCAGTGTTCAACTGGAGACTGAGATACCCCATGATCTCTCACACTGACCATCGAGTGTCTCTCATTATCTGTTTTCAGTGTTCACCCGGGAATGAAATACCCCATGATCTCTTACACTGACCATCGAATGTCCCACACTGTCTGTACTCAGTGTTAACCTGGGGACTGAGACAGCCCATGATATCTCACACTGACCATCGAACATCTCTCACTGTCTGTACTCAGTGTTCACCTGAAGACTGAGATAGCCCATGATCTCTCAGACAGCCCATCGAGTGTCTCTCATTATCTGTATTCAATGTTCACCCGTGGACTGAGATACCCCTTAATAGCTCACACTGACCAACGAGTTTCTCTCACTATCTGTACTCAGTGTTCACTTGGGGACTTAGAGACCCCATGATATCTCATGCTGACCATCGACTGTCTCTCTCTGTCTGCACTGAGTGTTAAACTGGGATCTGAGATACCCCATGATATCTCACAGTGCCCATCGAGTGTCTCTTAATGTCTGCACTCAGTGTTCACCAGTGGACTGAGATACCCCATGATATCTCTCACTGACCATAGAGTGCTAATCACTGTCTGTACTCATTGTTCTCCTGGAGACTGAAATACCCCATGATATCTCACACTGGCCATCGACTGTCTCTCACTGTCTGTAATCAGTGTTCACCTGGGGACTGAGAGTGCCCATGATATCTCACGCTGTTCATCGAGTGTCTCTCACTGTCTTTAATCAGTGTTCACCTGGGAACTGAAATACCCCATGATATCTCACACTGACCACCGAGTGTCTCTCACTGTCTGTACTCAGTGTTCACCTGGCGACTGAGATACCCCGTGATATCTCACACTGACGATCGAGCGCCTCTCACTGTCTGTACTCAGTGTACACCAGGGGACTGAGATACACCCGATATCTCACACTGACCATCGAGTGTCTCTCACTGTCTGCAGTCAGCGTTCACCTGGGGACTCAGATAGTCCTGATTTCTCACACTGACCATCGAGTGTCTCTCACTGTCTGTACTCAGTGTTCACCTGGAGATTGAGATACCCCATGACATATCACAATGCCCATCGAGTGTCTCTCACTGCCTGAACTCAGTTTTAACCAGGGGACAGAGACACCCCATGATATCTCACACTGACAATCGTGTGTCTCTCACTGTCTGTACTCAGTGTTCACCTGGAGATTGAGATACCCCATGACACCTCACACTGACCATCAAGTGTCTCTGACTGCGTTTAATCAGTGTCCACCTGGGGAGTGAGATACCCCATGATATCTCACACTGCCCATTGAGTGCCGCTCACTGTCTTTATTCAGTGTTCATCTGGGGACTGAGATACCCCGTGAACTCTCACACTGACCATCGAATGTCTCTCATTGTCTGTACTTAGTGTTCGCCTGGAGATTGAGTTACCCCATGATATCTCACACTGACCATCGAATGTCTCTCACTGTCTGTACTCAGTGTTCACCTGGGGACTGAGATACCATAGGATTTCTCACACTGACCATCGAACATCTCTCACTGTCTGTACTCAGTGCTAACCTGGAGATTGAGTTACCCCATGATATCCCACACTGACCATCGAGTGCCTCCCACTGTCTGTAACCAGTGTTCACCAGTGGACTGATATACCCCATGATATCTCACACTGACCATCGAGTGTCCCTCACTCTCTGTACTCAGTGTTCACCTGGGGACTGAGATATCCCTGATTTCACACACTGACAATTGAGTGTCTCTCACTATCTGTACTCAGTGTTCACCCGGGGACTGAGATACCCCATGATATATCGCACTGACCATCGAGTGTCTCTCACTGTCTTTGCTCACTGCTTATCTGGGGACTGAGATACCCCATGATATCTCACACTGACCATCGAATGTCTCTCACTGTCTGTTCTCAGTGTTCATCTGGGGACTGAAATATCCCGTGATCCACTGTCCACTGGAGGAGTACCGGATGATTGGAGGGTGGCAAATGTTGTTCCCTTGTTCAAGAAAGGGAATAGGGATAACCCTGGGAATTATTGACCAGTCAGTCTTCCATCGGTCATGGACAATCATTGGAGAGGATTCTGAGAGACAGGATTTATGATTATTTGGAAAAGCATGGTTTGATTAGAGACAGTCAGCATGGCTTTGTGAGGGGCAGGTCATGCCTCACCAGCCTTATTGAACTCTTTGAAGATGTGACAAAACACACTGATGAAGGAAGAGTAGTGGATGTGGTGTATATGGATTT
The DNA here is from genome assembly GCF_036365525.1 of Heterodontus francisci. Classification (NCBI taxonomy): domain Eukaryota; kingdom Metazoa; phylum Chordata; class Chondrichthyes; order Heterodontiformes; family Heterodontidae; genus Heterodontus; species Heterodontus francisci. Next base: position 274,353 of record NW_027142279.1, read on the forward strand.
TAGCAAGGCGTTTGTTAAGGTTTCCCATGGGAGGCTCATTCGGAAAGTAAGGAGGTATGGGATTCAGGGAATGTTGGCTCTCTGGATACAAAATTGGCTGGCCCATCGAAGTCAGAGTGTAGTAGTAGATGGAAAGTATTCAGCATGGAGCTCGCTGACCAGTGGTGTTCCACAAGGATCTGTTCTGGGACCTCTGCTCTTTGTGATTTTTATAAATGACTTGGATGAGGAAGTGGAAGGCTGGGTTAGCAAGTTTGCCGATGACACGAAGGTTGCTGGAGTTGTGGATAGTGTGGAAGGCTGTTGTAGGTTGCAACGGGACATTGACAGGATGCAGAGCTGGGCTGAGAAGTGGCAGATGGAGTTCAACATGGAAAAGTGTGAAGTGATTCATTTTGGAAGCTCGAATTTGAATGCAGAATACAGGCTTAAAGACAGGATGCTTGGTAGTGTGGAGGAACAGAGGGATCTTGGTGTCCATGTCCATAGATAGCTCAAAGTTGCCACCCAAGTTGATGTAGTTGTTAAGAAGGCGTATGGTGTGTTGGCTTTCATTAACAGGGGGATTGAGTTTAAGAGCCACGAGGTTATGCTGCAGCTATATAAGGCCCTGGTTCGACCACACTTGGAAAATTGTATTCCGTTCTGGTTGCCTCATTAGAGGAAGGATGTGGATGCTTTAGAGAGGGTGCAGAGGAGATTTACCAGGATGCTGCCTGGACTGGAGGGCATGTCCTACGAAGAAAGATTGAGGGATCTAGGGCTTTTCTCGTTGGAGCGAAGAAGGATGAGAGTTGACTTGATAGAGGGGTAGAAGATGATGCGAGGCATAGATAGACGGATAGTCAAAGACATTTTCCCAGGGTGGAAAGGGCTACCACCAGGGGGCATAATTTTAAGGTCATTGGAGGAGGTTTTGTAGATGTCAGAGGTGGGATCTTTACACAGATAGTGGTGGGTGCGTGGAATGCACTGCCAGCGGTGGTAGTAGAAGCAGATACATTAGGGGCATTTAAGCGACTCTTGGATAGGTACATCGATGATAGTAGAATGAAGAGTGGGCAGTTAGTTTGATCTTAGAGTAGGTTAAATGTTCGGCACAACAACGTGGGCCTAAGGGCCTGTACTGTGCTGTACTGTTCTATGTTCTATGTTCTTACGATATCTCACACAGACCATCGAACATCTCTCACTGTCTGGACTGAGAGTTCACCAGGAGACTGTGATAGCCCATGACCTCTCACACTGCCCGTCGAGTGTCTCTCATTATCTGTATTCAGTGTTCACCCGTGGACTGAGATACCCCATGATATCTCACATTGACCATCGAGTGTCTCTCACTGTCTGTGCTCAGTGTTCACCTGGGGACTGAGATACCCCATGATATCTCACACTGACCATCGACTGTCTCTCACTGTCTGTCATCAGTGTTCACCTGGGAACTGAAAGTCGCCATGATATCTCACGCTGTCCATCGAGTGTCACTCACTGTCTGCAATCAGTGTTAACCTGGGGTATAAGATACCCCTGATATCTCACATTGACCATCGAGTGTCTCTCACTGTCTGTCCTCAGTGTTCACCTGGGACTGAGATACCTCATGATATCTCACATTGACCATCGTGTGTCTCTCTCTCAGTCTGCACTGAGTGTTAAACAGGGGTCTGAGAAACACCTGATATCTCACACTGACCATCGAGTGTCTCTCACTGTCTGTAATCAGTGTTAACCTGGGGTCTGAGAGACACCATGACATCTCACACTGACAATCGACTGTCTCTTAATGTCTGTACTCAGTGTTAACCTGGGGTCTGAGACACCCCATGATACCTCACACTGACCATCGACTGTCTCTTAATGTCTGTACTCAGTGTTCACCAGTGGACTGAGATACCCCATGATATCACACACTGACCATCGAGTGTCTCTCACTGTCTGTACTCATTGTTCACCAGGGGACTGAGATACCCCATGATATCTCACACTGACCATCGAGTGTCCCTCACTGTCTGTACTCAGTGTTCAACTGGAGACTGAGATACCCCATGATCTCTCACACTGACCATCGAGTGTCTCTCATTATCTGTTTTCAGTGTTCACCCGGGAATGAAATACCCCATGATCTCTCACACTGACCATCGAATGTCCCACACTGTCTGTACTCAGTGTTAACCTGGGGACTGAGACAGCCCATGATATCTCACACTGACCATCGAACATCTCTCACTGTCTGTACTCAGTGTTCACCTGAAGACTGAGATAGCCCATGATCTCTCAGACAGCCCATCGAGTGTCTCTCATTATCTGTATTCAATGTTCACCCGTGGACTGAGATACCCCTTAATAGCTCACACTGACCAACGAGTTTCTCTCACTATCTGTACTCAGTGTTCACTTGGGGACTTAGAGACCCCATGATATCTCATGCTGACCATCGACTGTCTCTCTCTGTCTGCACTGAGTGTTAAACTGGGATCTGAGATACCCCATGATATCTCTCACTGACCATAGAGTGCTAATCACTGTCTGTACTCATTGTTCTCCTGGAGACTGAAATACCCCATGATATCTCACACTGGCCATCGACTGTCTCTCACTGTCTGTAATCAGTGTTCACCTGGGGACTGAGAGTGCCCATGATATCTCACGCTGTTCATCGAGTGTCACTCACTGTCTGCAATCAGTGTTAACCTGGGACTGAGATACCTCATGATATCTCATATTGACCATCGTGTGTCTCTCACCGTCTGTGCTCAGTGTTCATCTGGGGACTGAGATACCCCTGATATATCAGTTTGAAAATCGAGTGTCTCTCACAGTCTGTACTCAGTGTTCACACGGTGACTGAGATACCCTGTGATATCTCACACTGACCATCCAACATCGTCTACTGTCCGTACTCAGTGTTCACCTTGGGACTGAGATAGCAAATGATATCTCACACTGACCATCGAGTGTCTCTCACTGTCTGTACTCAGTGTTCACCTGGGGAATGAGATGCCCCATTATATCTCACACTGACCATCGAGTGTCTCTCACTGTCTGTACTCAGTGTTCTCTTGTAGACTGAGATACCCTTTGATATCTCACTCAGACCATCGAACATATCTCGCTTTCTGTATACAGTGTTCACCTGGGGACTGAGATTCCCCATATTATCCCACACTGACCATCGACTGTGTCTCACTGTCTGTACTCAGTGTTCACCAGTGGACTGAGATACCGCATGATATCTCACACTGACCAGTGAACATCTCTCACTGTCTGTACTCAGTGTTTCCCTGGAGACTGAGATACCCCCTGATATCTCACACTGACCATCGAGTGCCTCTCATTGTCTGTACTCAGTGTTCACCTGGGGACTGAGATGCCCCATGATCTCTCAGACTGCCCATCGAGTGTCTCTCATTATCTGTATTCAGTGTTCACCCGTGGACTGAGATACCCCACGATACCTCACACTGACCATCGAGTTCCTCTCACTGTCTGTACTCAGTGTTCACCTGGGGACAGAGGTACCTCATGATATCTCATACTGACCATCGAGTTCCTCTCACTGTCTGTGCTCAGTGTTCACTTGGGGACTGATAGACCCCATGATATCTGGCGCTGACCATCAACTTTCTCTCACTGTCTGCACTCAGTGTTCACCTGGGGACTGAGATACCCCATGATATCTCAAACTGATCATCGAACATCTCTCACTGTCTGTATTCAGTGTTCTGCAGTGGACTGACATACCCCATGATATCTCACATTGACCATGGACTGTCTCTCTCTGTCTGTACTCAGTGTACACCTGGAGACTGAAATCGCCCATGATCTCTCTCACTGCCCATCCAGTGTCTCTCATTATCTGCATTCAAGGTTCACCCGTGGACTGAGATACCCCGTGATAACTCACACTGAGCATCGACTGTCTCTCACTGTCTGTACTCAGCGTTCACCTGGGAATGAGATACCACATGATATCTCACATTGACAATCGTGTGTCTCTCACTGACTGTCCTCAGTGATCACCTGGGGACTGAGATACCCCTAATATATCACATTGAAAATCGAGTGTTTCTCAATGTCTGTACTCAGTGTTCACCTCTAGACTGAGATTCCCCATGATATCTCATACTGACTATCGAGTGTCTCTCACTGTCTGTACTCAGTGTTCACCTGGGGACTGAGCGTCCTCATGATATCTCACGTCGTCCATCGAGTGTCCCTCACTGTCTGCAATCAGTGTTAACCTGGGGAATGAGATACCCCTGATATCCCACTTTGACCATCGTGTGTCTCTCACTGCCTGTGCTCAGTGTTCACCTGGTGACTGAGATACCCCTGATATCTCACACTGACCATCGAGTGTGTCTCACTGTCTGTACTCAGTGTCAACCTGGGACTGAGACACCCAGTGATATCTCACACCGACCTTCGAGTGTCTCTCACTGTCAGTACTCAGTGTTCACGCGGGGAATGAGATACCCCCTGATATCTCACACTGACCATCGAGTGTCTCTCACTTTCTGTACTCAGTGTTCCCTTGTAGACTGAGATACAGCTTGATATGCAACGCAGACCATCGAACATTTCTCACTGTCTGTGCACTGTGTGCACCTGGGGACTGAGATACCCCATGATATCTCATACTGACCATCGACTGTCTCTCACTGTTTGTGCACAGTGTTCACCAGTGGATTGAGATACCCCATGATATCTCACATTGACCATTGAACATTTCTCACTGTCTGTAATCAGTGTTCACCGGGGACTGAGATACCACATGATATCTCACATTGACAATCGTGTGTCTCTCACTGTCTGTGCTCAGTGTTCACCTGGTGACTGAGATACTCCGTGATATCTCACACTGACATTCGAACTTCTCTCACTCTCCGTACTCAGTGTTCCCTTGTAGACTGAGATACACCTTGATATGCAACGCAGACCATCGAACATTTCTCACTGTCTGTAATCAGTGTTCACCTGGGGACTGAGATACCCCTGATATCTCACACTGACCGTCGAGTGTCTCTCATTGTCTGTACTCAGTGTTCACCAGGGAATGAGATACCACATGATATCTCACATTGACAATCGTGTGTCTCTCACTGTCTGTGCTCAGTGTTCACCTGGTGACTGAGATACTCCGTGATATCTCACACTGTCCATCGAGTGTCTCTCACTGTCTGTAATCAGTGTTCACCTGGGGACTGAGATACCCCTGATATCTCACACTCACCGTCGAGTGTCTCTCACTGTCTGTACTCAGTGTTCACCTGGTGACTGAGATACTCCGTGATATCTCACACTGACCATCGAGTGTCTCTCACTCTCCGTACTCAGTGTTCCCCTCGGAACTGAGATAACCCATGATATCTCAAAATACCCAACGAGTGCCTCTCACTGCCTGTAATCAGTGTTCACCTGGGACTGAGATGCCCCATGATATCTCATACTGACCATCGAGTGACTCTCACTGTCTTTACTTCGTGTTCAGCCGTGGACTGAGATACCGCATGATATCTCACAATGACCATCGAATGTCTCTCACTGTCTGTACTCAGAGTTCACCTGCGGACTGAAATACCCCATGATATCTCTCACATACAATCGAGTGACTCTCACTGTCTTTACTTCGTGTTCAGCCGTGGACTGAGATACCCCATGATATCTCACACTGACCATCGAGTGTCTCTCACTGTCAGTACTCAGTTTTCACCCGGGGACTGAGATACCCCATGATATCGCACACAGATCATCGAACATATCGCACTGTCTGTAATCAGTGTTCACCTGCGGACTGAGATACTCCATGATATCTCACTCTGACCATAGAATGCCTCTCACTGTCTGTACTCAGTGTTAACCTAGAGACTGAGATACACCATGATATCTCACACTGACCATCGATTGTCTCTCACTGTCTGTACTCAGTGTTGCCTTGTGGACTGAGATCCCCGTGATATCTCACACAGACCATCGACTGTCTCTCACTGTCTGTAATCAGTGTTCACCTGGGGACTGAGAGTCCCCATGATATTTCACGTTGTCCATCGAGTGTCACTCACAGTCTGCAATCGGTGTTAACCTGGGGTCTGAGATACCCCTGCTATCTCACATTGACCATCGAGTGTCTCTCACTGTCTGTACTCAGTGTTCACCGGGGACTGAAATACCCATGATATCTCACGCTGACCATCGAGTGTCTCTCACTGTCTGAACTCAGTGTTCTCTTGTGGACTGCGATTCCCCTTGATATCTCGGACAGACCATCGAACATATCTCACTGTCTGTACACAGAGTTCCCCTGGGGACTGAGCTACCCCATGATATCTCAGACTGACCATCGATTGTCTCTCACTGTCTGTACTCAGTGTTTACCAGTGGACTGAGATACCCCATGATATCTCACACTGACCATTGAACATCTCCCACTGTCTGTACTCAGTGTTCACCCGGGGACTGTGATACCCCATGATATCTCAGACTGACCATCGAGTGTCTCTCAATGTCTGTACTCAGTGTTCTCTTGGGGACTGAGATACCCATGATGTCTCACACTGACCATCGAACATCTCTCACTGTCTGTACTCAGTGCTTACACGATAACTGAGATACACCATGATATCTCACACTGACCATCGAGTGTCTCTCACTGTCTGTACTCAGTGTTCTCTTGTCCACTGAGATACCCCGTGACATCTCACACAGACAATCGAACATATCTCACTGTCTTTACTCAGTGTTCACCTGCGGACTGAGATGCCCCATGATATCACACCCTAACCATAGAGTGCCTCTCACTGTCCGTACTCATTGTTCACTTGGGGACTGAGATACCCCGTGATATCTCACACTGACCATCGAGTGTCTCTCACTGTCTGTACTCAGTGTTAACACGGGAACTGAGATGCCCCATGATATCACACACTGACCATCGCGTGTCTCTCACTGTCTGTACTCAGTGTTCACCTCGAGACTGAGGTACCCCGGGATATCTCACACAGACCATCGAGTGTCTCTCACTGTCTGTATTCAGTGTTCACCTGGGGATTGAGGTACCCCATGATGTCTGACACTGCCCATCGAGTGTCTCTCACTGTCTGTAGTCAGTGTTCTCTTGTCCACTGAGATAACCCTTGATATCTCTCACTGACCATAGATTGCCTCTCAGTGTCTGTACTCAGTGTTAAACTGGGGAATGAGATACCCCATGATATCTCACACTGCCCATCGAATATATCTCAATGTCTGTACTCTGTGTTGTCTTGGGGACTGAGATACCGCGTGATATCTTACACTGACATTCGAACATCTCTCACTCACTGTACTCAGTGTTCACCTGGGGATTGAGGTACCCCATGATGTCTGACACTGCCCAATGAGTGCCGCTCACTGTCTGTAATCAGTGTTCACCTGGGACTGAGATACCCCATGATATCTCACACTGACCATCCAGTGTCTCTCGCTGTCTGTACTCAGTGTTCACCTGGGACTGAGATACCCCATGATATCTCACACTGACCATCGAGTGTCTCTCGCTGTCTGTACTCAGTGTTCACCCGGGGACTGAGATACCCCATGATATCTCACACTGACCATCGAGTGTCTCTCACTGTCTGTACTCAGTGTTCACTCAGAGACTCAGATAAACCATGATATCTCACACTGACCTTCGAGTGTCTCTCACTGTCTGTAATCAGAGTTCACCTGGGGACTGAGAGACTTCATGATATCTCACGCTGACAATCGATTATCTCTCACTGTCTGTGCTCAGTGTTCACCTTGGGACTGAGATACCCCTGATATCTCACAATGACCATCCAACATCGTCCACTGTCCATACTCAGTGTTCACCCGGACACTGAGATCGCAAATGATTTCTCACACTGCCCACAGTGTCTCTCACTGTCTGTACTCAGTGTTCACCCGTGGACTGGGATCCCCCGTGATATCTCACACAGACCATCGAGTGTCACTCAATGTCTGTACTCATTGTTCTCTTGGGGACTGACATACCCCATGATATCTCACACAGCCCAACGAGTGCCTCTCACTGTCTGTATTCAGTGTTCTCCTGCGACTGAGATACTCCATAATATCTCACACTGACCATCGAGTGTCCCTCACTGTCTATACTCAGTGTTCACTCGGAGTCGCTGATACCCATGATATCTTACACTGACCATTGAGTGTCTCTCACTGTCTGTAATCAGTGCTCACCTGGGGACTGAGAGACCCCATGATATCTCACGCTGACCATCGATTATCTCTCAATGTCTGTGCTCAGTGTTCACCTGGGGACTGAGATACTCCTGACATCTCACTCTGATCGTCAAGTGGTTCTCACTGTCTGTACTCAGTGTTCACCTGGGGACTGAGATACCCCAGATATTTCACACTGACCATCGAGTGCCTCTCACTCTCTGTACTCTGTGTTCACACGGGGACTGAGATACCCCGTGATATCTCACACTGACCTTCGAGTGTCTCTCACTGTCAGTACTCAGTGTTCACCCGGGGACTCAGATACCCCATGATATCTCACTCTGACCATAGACTGTCTCTCACTGCCAGTACTCATTCTTCACCTGGAGACTGAGATACCCCATGATATCTCACACTGACCATCGACTGTCTCTCACTGTCTGTACTCAGTGTTCACCCAGGCACTGAGATACCACAGGATATCTCACACTGACCATCGAGTGTCTCTCACTGTTTGTACTCAGTGTTCACCTGGGGACTGAGATACCCCTGATATCTCACACTGACCATCGAGTGTCTCTCACTGTCTGTACTCAGTGTTCACCTGGGGACTGAGATACCCCTGATATCTCACACTGACCATCGAGTGTCTCTCACTGTCTCTACTCAGTGTTCACCCGGGAATTGAGGTACCACATGTTATCTCACACTGAACATTTGCAGCTTTGCAACAAAAACAAGAAATGCTGGATTCACTCAGCAGGTCTGGCAGCATCTGTGGAAAGAGAAGCAGAGTTAACGTTTCGGGTCAGTGACCCTTCTTCGGGTCACTGACCCGAAACGTTAACTCTGCTTCTCTTTCCACAGATGCTGCCAGAGCTGCTGAGTGAATCCAGCATTTCTTGTTTTTGTTTCAGATTTCCAGCATCCGCAGTGTTTTGCTTTTCTATGCAGCTTTGCTGCTGGGATGAAGTTAAACTGAGATATTTGCTGCTTCCTGTTACCTGAGAGCTTATGGTTAAGCTAGAATAGAGAGGACTGTCTTTGAGCAGTGAGTGGAGGGGGGAGGTTGAGCTGGGAACCTGGTTTAGAGAAGTTGGAAATTTTCCAGCTTTAATCTGGGAGATTTTCTGTCAGGGTAGGAGTGTGAAACTGAGTTTATTGGTATTTTGGTTGGGTACAAGCCGCTGTGTAACATTACCTGTACTTTTTATTAACTTTCAACATCTTTCTGTCACTCAGTCACAGACTCCGCAAACACTGACCCGTGTGTAAATCACACAGTCCTGGACCAGCCCTGGAGGAGCATCGATTGTACTGAGACTGAGTGCTCCGGGCAGAAGAAGTGTGATACAAATCTTGTTCAAGGGTGGTACAGATTTAAAAGGTAACTCTGAGAAGGGTGGTAAACAACAAGAGTAGAGCGGGGCTTAAAAACAGAGCGGGGCGGGTGAGGATTCACTCAGAAAGAGTGGCAGTCAATAAGGTCCGATTACTGATGAGAGAAATGAGTGACGTGGGGAGTGCAGCCAGACCCAAGGCCATGGCTCCACGGGTGACCCAGCTGTTTCGGGATTACAGCGAAGACTGGAAGAGCAACAGTGATAGGAGATGCCATCGTTGGGGGAATTGGCAAGCATTTCGGCTGCAGGTGTGAATCCAGGATGTTGTTTTATCTTCCTGGTGCCAGGGTCAAAGATGTCACTGAGCGGTGACAGAGCCCCCTGAGAGGGAAGGGTGAACAGCTAGCAGTCGTGGTCTGCATTGGCACCAATGAAATAGCTAGGAAGTGGGATGTGGTCCTGCAGTCAATATTCAGGGAGCTGGGTACGATATGAGCGAGAAGGACCTCAAAATTAGTCATCTCTTGATTACTCCCAGTACCATACACAAGTGAGTTTAGAAATAGGAGGATAGTGCAGATGAATGTGTGGCTGGAAAGATGGTGCAGGATGGAGGGCTTTAGATCCCTAGACACTGGGACCTGCTCTGGGGGAGATGGGAAGTGTACAGCAGGTATGAATTGCACCTAAATAGAGCTGGGACTGATTTCCTTGCAGGCCGATTTGCTCGTGCTATCGGCGACGGTTTAAACTCGCTTGGCAGGGGTATGGGAACCAGGAGGAATTATCAGAGAGGAATACCACAGTGCACAGAATACTGAGAGAGATATATAGCCATAGAGTAGGGAATAGTTAGTTATTAGGTGGGGTCAGAGTGAGGGAGAAAGTAACAAAGTCTAAATCAGTGTTAATTTGACTGTATGTGAATGCACAGAATGTGGTTAATAAGATTGGCATGTTACAGGCGCAGTCTGACTTGTGGAAATATGATGCTGTAGCTGTAACAGAGTCCTGGCTCTAAGAGGACAGAACGAAATGTTAAATATTCCTGGGTACAAGGTGTTGAAGATAGATATGAGATGAAGAAAAGGGGCAGGAGTGGCAGTATTGATTAAGGAGAGTATTGCGGTGTTGGAGAGAGAGGATGTCTCAAGGGGTCAAGGACAGAATCTATTTGGCTAGAGGTACAGAACAAAAAAAGGTGCAATTACGTTGCTCAGTGTAGTGTATGGGCTACCAATTAGTGGAAAGGAACTAATTTTCAAGGAAATTGCAGAGAGGTTCAAGGATTATCGAATAGTTATCATGGGGGACTTTCATTATCTGGAATATTGGCTGGGACAATAGTCGCATAAAAGGCAGTGAGGGGCAAGAGTTCCTAGAGTGTGTTCTGGAAAATGTTCTTCAACACTATGTTTCCAGTCCAAGGACCGGCGAGGCACTGCTGGACCTGGTTCTTGGGAATGAGGTGGACCAAGTAGATCAAATATCAGTAGGACAACATTTAGGGGACAGAGATCATTGTTTCATCATGTTTAGTTTGGCTGTGGAAAAGGACAAAGAACAATCTAGACTGAAACTAATTACTAGGGGGAAGACAACTTAAATTCGATAAGCATGAAGCTGGGGCAAATAAACTGGAATCAAAGGTTGGCAGGAAAACCGGTTGCTGAACAATTAGCTACTTTCCAAGAAGAGATAGTTCGGGCACAGTCAAGGTATGTTCCCTCGAAGGGGATCGATACGGTAAAAAAATCGAGAGCTCTCTGGGTGACGAAAGTGATAGAGATGACGATGAAGAAGAAAAAGCGTGCTTCTGATGGATGTCAGGCAGATAACACAATGGAGAACCAGGCTGAATATGGAAGGCTCAGAGGGGAAGTGAAAAATAAAATGGAGAAGCAAGAATGGAGTATGAAAAGAGACTGGAAGCGAACACAAAAGGGAATTCCAAAGTCTTCCATATGCATATAAATAGTAAACGGTTGGTAAAAAGAGGAGTAGGGCCGTAGAAAGGGGTTTTAAACATGGAGGAAGGGAGAATAGCTGAGGTATTAAATAAATACTTTGCACCTGTTGCTACCAAGGAAGAAGATGTTACCCAGGCCATAGTGAAACAGGAGGTAATTTTTAAAAATAGAATCATTCAGACTTGATGAGCAGGAGATATTAGATAGGGTTTCTGCACTTAAAGCTGATAAAGCACCAGGACAGGATGGGATGGATCCAAGGATCCTGAGGGAAGTGAGGGTGGAAATTCCGAAGGCACTGGCCACAACCTTTCAGTCTTCCTAAGACTCAGGAGTGTTGCCAGAGGACTGGATAATTGCAAATATTGTATCCTTGTTCAAAAAAGGGTGTAAAGATAAGCCCAGCAACTACATGCCAGTCAGTTTAACTTCTATCAAAAATAATTCGGGACGCAATTAATAGTCACATGGACAAATGCAGGTTAATTCCGGAAAGCCAGCACAAACTTGTTCAGGAAACATTATGTTTAACTAATATTCTGGAGCTTTTTTGAAGATGTAACACAAAGGGTTGATGAGGGCAATGCTGTTGATGTAGTGCACATGGACTTTCAAAAGGCATTTGATACAGTGCCACGCAGCAGACTTGTGAGCCAACTTGTAGCTCATGGAATAAAAGGGACGGTAGCAACATGGATAAAGAGTTGGTTGCATGGCCAAAAACAGAGAGTAGTGGTTAATGGATAAAAACAATATACTGCAGATGCTGGAAATCTGAACTAAAAACAGAAAGTGCTGGAAATACTCAGCAGGTCTGGCAGCATCTGTGGAGAGACAAGCAAAGTTAACGTTTCAGGTCAGTGACCGTTCATCAGAACTGGCAAAGGTGACAAAAGAATTCGGTTTTAAGCAAGTGAAGGGCGGGGCGGGGGATGACGGGGATAAGAACAAAAAGGAAGGTGTGTGATAGGACAGAGGGCAGGAGAGGTTAAACAACAAAGCTGTCATGGGACATAGGCAAAGAGTGTGTTAATGTTTGTGGTGAAATACAAAGCATTAGTCCAGAGAGAGTGGCAGAATAATGAGCAGCTCTGTCTACATAAAAAACAGGCATATGATGGAAGGTCACTGACTATTACTGAGTCTTGGTTGAGGGAAGGGCATGATTGGCAACTAAATATCCCAGGATATCGATGCTTCAGGCGGGATAGAGAGGGAGATAAAAGGGGTGGAGGAGTTGCATTACTGGTCAAAGAGGATGTCAGCTGTGCTGAAGGAGGGCACCATGGAGGACTCGAGCAGTGAGGCAATATGGGCAGAACTCAGAAATAGGAAGGGTGCGGTAACAATGTTGGGGCTGTGCTCCAGGCCTTCCAACAGCGAGCGTGAGATAGAGGTACAAATATGTAAACAGATTATGGAAAGATGTCGGAGCAACAGGGTGGTTGTGATGGGAGATTTTAATTTTCCCTACATTGACTGGGATTCACTTAGTGTTAGAATTCTAGATGGAGCAGAATTTGTAAGAAGCATCCAGGAGGGTTGTCTAGAGCAGTATGTAAATAGTCCAACTCGGGAAGGGGCCATACTGGACCTGGTGTTGGGGAATGAGCCCGGCCAGGTGGTTGAAGTTTCAGTAGGGGACTACTTTGGGATTAGTGATCACAATTCCGTAAGTTTTAGAATACTCATGGACAAAGACGAGAGTGGTCCAAAAGGAAGAGTGCTAAATTGGGGGAAGGCCAACTATACCAAAATTCGGCAGGAGCTGGGGAATGTAGATTGGGAGCAGCTGTTTGAAGGTAAATCCACACTTGATATGTGGGAGTCTTTTAAAGGGAGGTTGATTAGCGTGCAGGAGAGACATGTTCCTGTGAAAATGAGGGATAGAAATGGCAAGATTAGGGAACCATGGATGACAGGTGAAATTGTGAGACTAGCTAAGAGGAAAAAGGAAGCATCCATAAGGTCTAGGAGGCTGAAGAAAGACGAAGCTTTGAAAGAATATCGGGAATGTAGGACCAATCTGAAACGAGGAATTAAGAGGGCTAAAAGGGGTCATGAAATATCTTTAGCAAGCAGGGTTAAGGAAAATCCCAAAGCCTTTTATTCATATATAAGGAGCAAGAGGGTAACTAGAGAAAGGATTGGTCCACTCAAGGACAAAGCAGGAAAGTTATGCGTGGAGTCAGAGAAAATGGGTGAGATTCTAAACGAGTACTTTGCATCGGTATTCACCGAGGAGAGGGACATGACAGATGTTGATGTTAGGGACAGATGTTTAATTACTCTAGGTCAAGTTGGTATAAGGAGGGTGGAAGTGTTGGGTATTCTAAAAGGCATTAAGGTGGACAAGTCCCCAGGTCCGTATAGGATCTATCCCAGGTTAGTGAGGGAAGCGAGAGAGGAAATAGCTGGGGCCTTAACAGATATCTTTGCAGCATCCTTAAACACAGGTGAGGTCCCAGAGGACAGGGGAACTGCTAATGTTGTCCCCTTGTTTAAGAAGGGTAGCAGGGATAATCCAGGTAATTATAGGCCGGTGAGCCTGAAGTCAGTGGTAGGGAAGCTGCTGGAGAAGATACTGAGGGATAGGATCTATTCCCATCTGGAAGAAAATGGGCTTATCAGTGATAGGCAACATGGTTTTGTGCAGGGAAGATCATGTCTTACCAACTTAATAGAATTCTTTGAGGAAGTGACAAAGTTGATTGATGAGGGAAGGGCTGTCGATGTCATATACATGGACTTCAGTAAGGCGTTTGATAAGGTTCCCCATGGTAGGCTGATGGAGAACGTGACGTCGCATGGGGTCCAGGGTGTACTAGCTAGATGGATAAAGAACTGGCTGGGCAACAGGAGACAGAGAGTAGCAGTGGAAGGGAGTTTCTCAAAATGGAGACGTGTGACCAGTGGTGTTCCACAGGGATCCGTGCTGGGACCACTGTTGTTTGTGATATACATAAATGATTTGGAGGAAAGTATAGGTGGTCTGATTAGCAAGTTTGCAGACGACACTAAGATTGGTGGAGTAGCAGATAGTGAAGGGGACTGTCAGAGAATACAGCAGAATATAGATAGATTGGAGAGTTGGGCAGAGAAATGGCAGATGGAGTTCAATCAGGGCAAATGCGAGGTGATGCATTTTGGAAGATCCATTTCAAGAGTGAACTATACAGTAAATGGAAAAGTCCTGGGGAAAATTGATGTACAGAGAGATTTGGGTGTTCAGGTCCATTGGTCCCTGAAGGTGGCAACGCAGGTCAATAGAGTGGTCAAGAAGGCATACGGCATGCTTTCCTTCATCGGACAGGGTATTGAGTACAAGGATTGGCAGGTCATGTTACAGTTGTATAAGACTTTGGTTCGGCCACATTTGGAATACTGCGTGCAGATCTGGTCGCCACATTACCAAAAGGATGTAGATGCTTTGGAGAGGGTGCAGAGGAGGTTCACCAGGATGTTGCCTGGTATAGAGGGCGCAAGCTATGAAGAGAGGTTGAGTAGATTAGGATTATTTTCATTTGAAAGACGGAGGTTGAGGGGGGACCTGATTGAGGTGTACAAAAGCATGAGAGGTATAGACAGGATGGATAGCAAGAAGCTTTTTCCCAGCGTGGGGGACTCAATTACTAGGGGTCACGAGTTCAAAGTGAGAGAGGAAAAGTTTAGGAAGGAAAATGCGTGGAACGTTCTTTACGCAGAGAGTGGTGGGTGCCTGGAATGCGTTGCCAGCGGAGGTGGTAGACGCGGGCACGATAGCATCTTTAAAGATGTATCTAGACAGATACATGAATGGGCAGGAAGCAAAGAGATACAGACCCTTAGAAAATAGGCGACATGTTTAGATGGAGGATCTGGATTGGCGCAGGCTTGGAGGGCCGATGGGCCTGTTCCTGTGCTGTACTTTTATTTGTTCTTTGTTCTTTGACCTGAAACATTAACTCTGCTTTCTCTCCACAGATGCTGCCAGATCTACTGAGTATTTCCTGCATTTTCTATTATGATTAGTGATTAATGATTGTTTTTCAGGCTGGAGGAAGGTTTGTCGTGAAGTTCCCCAGGGATCAGTATTGGACCCTTGCTTTCCTTGCTATATACTAAAGACTTAGACCTTGGTGTGCAGGGCACCATTTCAATATTTGTGGGTGATACGAAACTTGGAAGGATCGTGAAATATGAGGAGGATAGTGTAGAACTTCAAAAGGGCATAGATAGGTGGAATGGGGGACAAGTGGCACATGAAGTTCAATGCAGCGAAGATTCATTTTAGTAGGAGAAACATGGAGATACAATGAAAAATGAAGGGTACAATTCTAAAGGGGGTGCATAAGCAGAGGGACCTGGGTGTATATGTGCATAAATCAATGAAGTTGGCGAGACAGGTTGAGAGCGTGGTTAAATAAAGCCTGCAGAATCCTGGGCTTTATGAACAGGGGCTTAGAGTACAAGAGCAAGGAGGTTAAGTTGAACATGCATAAGACACTAGTTTGGTCTCAGCTGGAATATTGCGTCCAATTCTGGGCACCGCAATTTGGGAAAGACGCGGGGGCATTGGAGAGAGTATGGAAAAAATTCACAAGAATGGTTCCAGGGATGAGAAACTTCAGTTATGAAGATAGATTGGAGAAGTTAGGACTTTTGCCCTGAGGGAAAAGAAGGCTGAGGGGTGATTTGGTGGAGGCACTCAAAATCATGAGGGGTCTGGACAGAGTAGATACAGTGAAACTGTTCCCACTCGTGAAAGGATCGAGAACGAGAGGGCACAGATTTAAAGTATTTGGTAAGAGACAAAAAACCTTTTCACGTAGCGAGTGGTTAAGGTCTGGAATGGGCTACCTGGGAAGTGGTGGAGGCAGGTTCAATTGAAGTATTCAAAAGGGAATTAGACAGTTATATGGAAAGGAAGAATGTGCAGGGTTACGGGGAGAAGGCGGGATGGAACAGAACAAATTGTTCATTCAGAGAGCCTGTGCGGACACGATAGGCCGAATGGCCTCCTTCTGCATTGTAACGATTCTGTGATTCTGTGATTACAGGTGTAATTTCAGGTGAAATGATCAATAGGGAGGAGTAAGTGATTTGCCCCAGTTTCTGGTACTCTCTGCCGCTACCAGTCTCTCTAACAGTTAATAATTACCATCCGTTCAGGGACTGACTCTGTGATTGTTGTTGCAGTTCTGGTGGATGGAAGATTCCAGAGACTGTTGTTCCAGCGCGCCAGTGCTCCACATATGGCACAGGCTGGTTACAGGGTATTGTCAGATTTTATCATATCAGATTTACATTCACTGTCCAGCACTGCTCACATCGGTTACATTCTTCAATATTTATAAACTCTCATTTCAGGTTCCCATCCCAGTGTGGGACAAGGGGAAGTAATGGGGACCATTTGTTTTAACTGGAATGAAAATCGCTGCCATTGGACACAGGAGATAAGCATCAAAAACTGCAGCAGTTATTTCGTTTATGAGCTGAAGCCTCCACCCGGCTGTGACGCTGCTTATTGTACAGGTAGATTGCTGTTTCTATATGGCCCAGTTGGGTGATTCTAGTATGTCCCGTGTCACCCACAGAAATAAGACTGTTGACTTGCTCTCCTTATTGTAAGGGACACAGTGAATAAAGGATCTGTAGCACAATGTGAACTTTTCACTGAAGCTCTCGGGAACTGAATCAGATGATGCTGTCTGGAGAGAGGGCTGGAATGTCTCGGGATTTTTCCGTCAGGATTGTACTTTAGGTTCTCAGATGAGTGTCGGACATAGCAGCAGGGTCCTGATGGACTGGAGCTGGAGCAGGAACAGGGAGAGATCTTTGCACACCAAACTCCCATGGATCGTGAGGGTTCCAGGGTGCAGGGCTGTACCTGTATGCTCCCTTTCCCGTGCCCATTGATCGTGAGAAGAGTACGAAAACATGAATAGGGAAAGCAGGAGTGTGAGATATAATAGAGCATTTCAGAGAGAAAGTGAAAGAGAGGAAGGGAATTCAAATTAAGAGAGATGGAACGAGTACAAGAGGGTAGTCTTGACTCAAGGGAACATTATGGCCAGGAAGAATCTTAATCCAGCGCAGGACCCAGTGAAAAGCTGTTTAAATTTATACAAGCTCTCCCTAAGTTTGAGGAAAGGGAAGTAGAGGCATTTTTTTTTAAATAGCCAAACGAATGAAATGGCCAAAGGAAAGCTGGATACTGCTTGTGCAAAACAGGTTAATGGGCAGAGCTCATGAGCTTTATGCCATGTTTCCTGAAGAGGCTTCTGCAGGTTATGAGATGACAAAAAATGCTATTCTCGATGCGTCTGAGTTAGTCCCTGGAGCTTCCTGACAGAAGTTTTGTTACCTCCAGAGATTGGCTGGGCAGACTTATATAAAATTTTATAGGGCAAAGAAAATTAATTTGTATCATTGGATACGGGCAGTAAAGATAGAAGCCACGTATGAGAACCTAAGTGAACTAATTCTCCTGGAAGAATTTAATGTTCACTCACTCCAGTCGTGAGAACTCATGTAGATAACCTGAAAGTTTTAAAAGCCAGGCAAACAGTGGAAAGTGCTGATGATTTTCAGCTTGTGAATAAGCTAATACCCTTTGTCTGTCAGCACCACAGACCCGAGAAGCATAGAGGGTGCAAGAGTGAAAGGGAGGAAGTATTCGGGGACAAGAAGGAACAGCTGGTAACGCCCCAGGATCCCCTCTTCAGGCCAGAAAGGAAGGTGCTGAGGGTAGGAGTGAAGTCCACAAGCCGAAGTGTTATCATTGCCACAGGGTGGGACAGCTTCGCTTAGAATGCTGGAAGTTGCGATGTAAACCCAAAGGACTTGTTGGGGTAAACAAAGCTAATGCAGAGACAGGGGCTCGGACTGAGAGTACAGCAGAGCAGGCTGTAGCTTTAACGGCAGCTGTAAAAAGCAGATGCAAAAAAAAGTGAGTGTGGGGGTTGAGAATAGGTACCTGGAAGTTATTATAAATACTTGTCTGAAGGAAAAGCAACTCTATACCCCTCAAGTGAGGAAGGCAAACCTATCGTTATACTTCGGGTTACAGGAGCAACCCAAACTCTTTTGCTGGGGGATGGTATAACCTTTCCACCAGAGAGCGCACTGAATGCTAAAGCTTTAGTTAATGGTATTGGCGGGGAGCATATACCCTTCCGTTGTATCATGTGCACCTGGGGTGCAAGCTAATGTTGGGGAAGGTAACTGTCGTACTTGTCCATAGATTGCTGGGAGACGGAATTGACCTACCCCTGGGGAATGGTTTGGCCGGAGAAGGAATATCAGCTTCTTCCATAGTCAAAGGGAAACCATGTGAAGTTAGAGAAACATATCAATTACAGGAACAAGTTCTAGGAATATTTCCTGCGTGAGTAGTAACCCGAGCAAGTTCCATTGTCGGAGATAACATTGGCACCACAAACAGATAGCTGGGTATCTGAAACTTTCCTTGGGGATTTAGATAATTCAACTGAGATGTTTAACAAATCATCTATAAAGGCAGCACAGCAAGCTGATCCAGAGTTACATGGAATAACAGAGTCGGCTCTGACAGAATCAGAGACAAAATGAGTTCCAGAAGGCTATTATGCTGAAGACAGGGTTCTTAGGAGGAAATGGAGACCACCTCATGGACTTGTGGAAAACTGGAAGGTTGTTCAAAAGGTAGTGGTGCCACCTAAATATCGCCAGGAATTATTAGGGTTGGCAAAAGACATTTTACGAGCATGACACATGGCATCTGCAAGACCAAATCACAAAAAAGGCAACATTACTACTGGTCAGGCCTTGAAAAGGACGTAAGACAGTTTTTTAGGACATGCCAGACGTGACAAATGGTGGGAAAACTGTAACCTATCATAAAACCGACACTCCTAATTCCCCTATCAGTTATTGAGTAGGGTATTGGTAGATTTTGTAGGGCCATTGCCAAAAACAAAATCAGGACAGCAATATATACTTACTATCATGGATATGGCTACTCAATCCAAGAGGCCATTCCCTTGAGGACAATTACTCCTAAAGTAGTAGTAGGAAAGTTAACCCAATTCTTTACGAGATATGGATTACAACTTGAAGTTCAATCGAATCAAGGTTCTAATTTCATGTCGAAGATATTTCAAGAAGTCATGGTTAATTTGGACATCAAACAGTTAAAATCTTCAGCATATCACCCACAGACACAGGGAGCTCCAGAAAGGTACCATCAAACTCTCCAAACAATAATTCGAGCATACTGTCATGAATTCGCCATGATTTGGATTACTTTAATTTGCCAGGAGAGATTCACCAAATGGGTCTACAGATTTCAGCCTTTTCGAATTGGTTTATGGACATGAAATAAGAGATCCTCTAAAACACATCAAAGACAGGTTCTCAGAGTGAAGGGATGAATCTTCAATACTAGACCATGTATCTGTGTTCTGGGAAAAGCTCACAGATCTTGCAATGTGGCTCAGGAACACCTTAAAGCATCCCAAGCCAATACGACAAAACGTTTAGATCCGAAATTTTCAACCCAGGGCTGAAATATTAATATTATTACCATTGCAGGGCGAAGTATTAAAAGCTCGGTTCAGTGATCTGTATAAAGTGGTCAAAATAATAATTAAGGTAAATTACTTGATTGACATCCGTGACCACCAGAAAAAGGGCTTGTGTCATATCAATATATGAAAACAAAATTATCACAGGGAGGAGGATAAACCAGTTGTCATCCTAGGCCCCCACCTGCTATAAATGAGGCACATTAATGTTGTCATGAACATTGATTTTAAACTGTTACTGGAGTGAAGAAAGGACTTGTTCAGCAGATCGGCCGTGCCTGGAAAAGACATTTGCATATTAACAGGTGGTGATTGGAAGGACAAAGGGCCATTCCCTAACACATTCAACCCACAATGGACCTTGATCACCAGGTATTGTGTGTAAGAGGAGCATTCCAGAGACTGCTGCAATCCAAGACGTGGTCAGATCAATTAATCACATGACTAACCCGCTGGGCAACCGGGATTTTTCTGAATTATCCAGCCAGTTTGAACTCAGCGAGCATGTCCGTTTGCCACTGGTGTGAGAAGATCGCTCCTGGCTGGCTTGCCACAGCCTCTCCTGTCTGCCTGCTCCCATCTCTTTCTCACAGAACTCCAAATCCACTGAAGATGCATGAACGACAAGAGAGAAAAGTCTCCTACAGCGAACAAGGTTTAAGAAGAATACTTGGCCCCAACAAAAAGCAAGACCTGCCAACAATCAAGGACTCTACAGTGAGCTCGCAGAACCATAACACAAAAAACTTCTTCAGATTTTGCCTCAAACTTTTCCACTTTATTCACTCTCTTTCTGTCTCTCTCTGCATGTGGGTATTGCATGTGTGTGTTAGTATGGGCGCGTCCAGTATCCCATGGCATTAACCGAATTAGAGGTTAAGTTTCAGTTTAATACAATTTCACTTTTCTTCTTTAAAGCTGAGAAAACCTGTTGTGCTGGTTTATTTGCCTTATAATTGGAAAGCAGTGAAAAATTATTCACCAAGGGGGAGCTGGAAACATAGTGTTTTTTAAAAAGTAAACCTGTTACAGAAAGTCAAGGTGAAGGTTAATAGGGAACCCTAGACCTCTATCTCCTGTCAGAGTACAGATATGTCAGGTAATGGGGAATGTTGAGAAGGAAAAGAATAGAGACGATGAGGCAGAAGGAGGCCTCGAGAATTCTCAGATTGAACCTCCTACTATCCGGTTAGATAATACAGAATGTCTACGAAAATTGGACAACATGCTTTCGTACTTACATGCAGAACAACGAGGCTACTCACAACATTTAAAAGAGTCTGTAGGGATAAGCCAGGATATATAACCTTAGCCACAGATGATGTGGATGCTCATCAGTTCCTTTAAAACAGTATCCATACTGCGTAAGTCCAGGCAAACAGGCCCAAGTGAAAACAGCAATCCAATACATGTTGGAGAACAACTTACTTGAATCTAGTCAAAGCAGCTGGAGTTCACCAATGGTATTAGTGCCGAAACCTAATGGGTCGATCAGACTTTGCATAGACTACAGAAAAGTCAGTGCAGTAACAAAGGCAGACTTCTACCCAATCCTAACTTCGAAGACTGTATTGACAGAATGGGCAGTGCCATATTTCTTATAAAGATAGATCAGTTAAAGGGATACTACCAAGTTCCTTTGACACCTCGAGCAAAAGAAATGTCAGCTTTTGTCACACCAGATGGTGTTTATCAGTGCTGAGTAATGCCATTACAGTAACCATACAGTAACCCTAGGAAGGAACACTTAAAACGCTGTTTAAAAAATTAAAAGCCGCTGATTTGGTGGTAAGTCTGGCAAAAAGTGAATTCGCAAAGTATGAGTGACCGACCTTGGACATATAGTAGTTGTGCTGCCAAGAACTGCAAATGTGCAAGCATTAGTGGAGTTCCCTATCCCTAAAACTAAGCGTGAAATCATGAGGTTTTTGGGTATATATGACCCAGGAAAAGAGGAGTTGTTACTATCTGTGGAGGAAGACTATTTTGATGAAAGGAAGCCATTGCATTCAAAAGGTGGTAGATTCCTATTGCCTCTAGTCTCTGGAGATCCCAGCTATTCACAATATATATTAATTATATAGATGAGGGAATTAAATGCTCTATATCCAAGTTTGCAGATGACACAGAGCTGGGTGGGAGTACGAGCTGTGAGGATGATGCAAAGAAGCTCCAGTGTGATTTGGACAGGTTGAGTCAGTGGGCAAATAATGGCAGATGCAGTATAATGTGGATAAATGTGAGGTTATCCACTTTGGTGTCAAAAACAGAAATGCAGATTATTATCTGAACGGTGATAGACTGGGAAAGGGGGAGGTGCAGCGAGACCTGGGTGTCCTAGTGCACCAGTCGCTGAAAGTAAGCATGCAGGTGCAGCAGGCAGTTAAGAAGACAAATGGTATGTTGGCCTTCACAGCGAGAGGATTCGTGTACAGGAGCAAGGATGTATTGCTGCAGTTGTACAGTGCCATGGTGAGACCACATCCGGAGTATTTTATCCAGTTTTGGTCTCCTTATCTTGGGAAGGATGTTCTTGCTATAAGGGAGTGCAGCGAAGGTTCACCAGAATGATTCCTGGGATGGCAGGACTGACGTAGAAAGAGAGATTAGGTCGATTAGGCTTGTATTCACTAGAGTTTAGAAGAACGAGAGGGAGTATCAATAGAAGCCTACAAAATTCTAACAGGACTGTACAGACTAGATGCAGGAAGGATGTTCCCAATGGCGGGGGGAGTCCAGGACCAGGGGTCACAGTCTAAGGATAAAGGGCAAACCCATTTAGGAATGAGATGTGGAGGGTGGTGACCTGAGGAATTCTCTGCCACAGAAAGCAGTTGAGGCCAAATCATTAAATATATTCAAAAAAGAGCTAGATCTAGTACTTCGGGCTAAAGGAATCAAGGAATATGGGGAGAAAGCGGGAACAGACTACTGAGTTTGGATAATCAGCCATGATCGTATTAAATGGCGGTGCAGCCTCGAAGGGCTGAATGGACTACTCCTGCTCCAGCTTTCTATATTTCTATGATGAATCCCTGCCTCAAGAGCGATTCCTGATGCACCCTGTGTTTTGGGAGATCCTGAAATCGCAAGAAAGAATCCATTGCTGGACTGATACTTCAAAACCCAAGTGCACGTGTTGCTGCACCCTTTTCTGAAAGACCTGTGTGACGCCTGCTGCAGACAAATTGCTTTGAACGCCTATCCATCATAGACTGCTCAACAAACTCGCCTGGAGAGACTTCGAGTGGCATCTGGCTATTTGACTCTGGGACAGCTCACCATACTGGAAGCATCCTATCAGAATGGAATAAACTCAATCACTTTATTTTCTCCCTTTTATTCTGAAGAAACAGCTGTAAATCTCCCCAGTTAACTTTTTGAATGTATGTGTGTGTGCATGAATGTTAGGAAGAATGAGAAGTTGGTGGCAAAAACAGAAAGGCAGATTATTATCTGAACGGTGATAGGTTGGGAAAGGGGAGGTGCAGTGAGACACGGGTGTCCTTTCACATGCAATTATCTCATTATTGTTTAAGACTTGGTATATTAATAAATAGTTGATTTGTATTCATTCAAGAAACCTGGTTTGGTGTGTTTTATTCTGGGGGACAAATAGCGTGTTTAATTTGGCTACTTTCTGGCTGGTGGGAAGTTTTAACAATATGTTGTGACCTGTGGAGTAGCAGGACTAAATTAACAGTGCATTACCACCGCCTTGGTCAAAACAAGACTAAATTAAAGGAAGTCCAAAGTAATGGAAGGGATTTTTGTGGCCTGAACAATATGGAGAGAGAGGAGGTAAAAGTGCTGAATCTCCTCTGCTTGCATGGAATTCTGCATTCAGAAAGGGGAAGGCTGTTGACAGAGACTGAGATGTGAAGCAGGGAGTCTCGGAGGGAATGGGCCCTTTGGAATGCAGAAACGGGAGGGGGGATGTGTTTGGTGCCATCAAGTTGGAGGTTACTGAATTGGGGGAGGATGTTCCATTGATTAAGAAGGCTGGTGGGGTGAAAGGTGTGGATAAATGGGTCCCGATCGTGTTTGATCTTTTGACTGGACACTCGATATAGCCTTGCACCATCTGATATTTTGTAATTTATTCTCACCTGCACTCGATCCTATCACAGACCTTTCCTTTGGTTCTTCTTCACATCCTTCCCACTTTCACCTGCTCAAAACCTATTACATTTCAAACGTTTCCCAGTTCAGATGTAATATCACATATTAACATTAAACATCTTTCTGTCACTCAGTCACAGACTCCGCACTCACTGACCCGTGTGTACATCACACAGTCCTGGACCAGCCCTGGAGGAGCATCGATTCTACTGAAACTCAGTGGAAGTGTGATGATGGTCTTCACTTCGGATGGTACAGATTTAAAAGGTAATGTAAAGGAACAAGTTCAGGATAAACTAGTCAATAAGAGAGGAGTGAGGAATTGTCCCCAGTTTCTGGTATTCTCTACCGGTACCAGTCTCTCGAACAGTTAATAATTACCGTCAGGTCAGTGGCTGACTCTGTGATTGTTGTTTCAGTTCTGGTGGATGGAAGATTCCAGAAACTAGCGTACCAGTGTATCACTGCTCCACAGCAAGCCCAGGCTGGTTACAAGGTATTGTTAGGCTTTATAATATTAGATTTATATTCACTGTCCAGCACTGTTCACATCAGTTACATTCTTCAATATTTATAAACTCTCATTTCAGGTTCCCATCCCAGTGTGGGACAGGGGGTCGTAACGAGGACGGTTTGTTTTAACTGGGGTGGAAATCACTGCTACTGGACCCATGAGATTAGGATCAAAAACTGCAGCAGTTACTTCGTTTATGAGTTGAAGTCGTTATTTTACTGCATTGCTTATTGTACTGGTACGTTGCTGCTTCTATGTCATCCAGAGGGCGATTCTGGGATGTCCCGTGTCACCCACAGAAATGAGACAGTTTACTTTCCCCTTTACTCATTGTAAGGGACACAGTGAATAAAGGATCTGAAACACAAAGTGTACTTCACTGAAACTCTAGGGAACTGAACCAAACTCTGCTGTCCCTGTCTAGCATGCACTCTGATCCCTGCAGTGTTCATGGCTCACGTCAGGTCCCCACTGCAGTGCTGGGCACCTCACACTCCCTCTCCAGGAAGCAATGTTCACGAGGAGTAGGATTGGATCGTCGAGGGTTTGATAAAGATGAAAATTTGGCACTGTCTGGACTCGAGTACTAAACACATGAGCTCTTCGGGTTTTCTCCACTCTGCCCTCTTCCTTTATTACAGATCCAGAGACTGTCGCAACTGAGGAACCCGAGGAACAATCAACTCGAGAATCCGCTAGAGGATCATCGTCTACCCCAGCGGTGTCTGGAACATCAGGTATCCCCCTTGTGGGGTCCATTCGAAACAAAGTCTTCACACAATGTGACTCCATAACGGATCAGTCCTGGGAATCATCCATTCTCTTACTGAGGGAGTGGGATGCAGTGAATGAGGGGAGAGGGACGCCGTGACTGAGATGAGTGGGATGTCGTGACAGAGGCAATTAATACAGAGTGACTGAGGGAGGTGGGATGTATTGACGGAGGGGAGTGGGATGTTGAGACTGAGGGAGATGGAATGTAGAGACGGAGGGGAGAGTGGTGCAGTGACTGAGAGAAGTGGAATGTGGTGACTGAGGGGAGAGCGACATTGCGACTGAGGGATGTGGTATGTATTGACTGAGAGGCGAGACATTTTATTTGTTATTTCGAGACGCAGCACTGAAACAGGCCCTTCGGCCCACCAAGTCTGTGCTGACCAACAACCCATTTTATACTAATCCTACATTAGCCCCATATTCCCTACCACATCCCCATCATTTTCCGACCACCTGCTTACACTCGGGGCAATTTACAATGGCCAATTTGCCTATCAACCTGCAAGTCTTAGGCTGTGGGAGGAAACTGCAGCACCCAGCGGAAACCCACGTGGTCCCGGGGTGAACTTGCAAACTCCACACAGACAGTACCCAGAACTGAGCCCGGGTTGATGGACTTGTGAGTCTGCGGTGCTAACCACTGTGCCACAGTGCCGCCCCATGTATTGACTGAGGGATGTAGTGACTGAAGGGAGTGGGATGTAGTGACTGAGGGTAGTAGGATTCAGTGACTGAGCAGAGTGGGATTCAGTGACTGAGGGAAGTGGGCTACAGTGAGTGATGGGAGTGTGATACAGTGACTGAGGGGAGTGTGATGCAGTGACTGAGGGGACTGTGATACAGTGAATGAGGGGAGTGTGATACAGTGATATCGCGAACAGGATGGAAGATTATGGTTTTATAAAGACTGCTATCTGACATTCTCCTGACACAAGTACCATCCAGTTAACCTGTTGTGAGTTTCACCATGTCTCACTCTTCAATGTCTCCCTCCCTTTATTACAGAATCCGTGATGTCCAAAACTCAGGAATCCGAGGAACAATCGACTGCAGAATCCACTGAGGGTCCATCCTCTATCCCAGCGGGCTCTGGAAGCTCAGGTATCTGCCTTGTGGGGTTATCATCGCAGAATCATGGAATCTTAGACTGGTTACAGCACAGAAAGAAGCCAATCAGCCACTCGTCACCGTGCCAGCTCTCTGCCAGAGCAACTCCTGCCATTTCCCCGTCGCCCTGCAGATTGTTTCTCCTCTGATAATTATCCAATTCCCTTTTGAAAGCCTCAATTGAACCTGCCTCAAGCACACTCTCAGGCAGTGCATTCCAGACCCTAACCACTCGCTGTGTGGAAAGGTTTTCCTGTCTCCGTTGCTACTTTTACCACTCACCTAAAACCGGTGTCCTCTGGTTCTGGATCCTCCCACCAATGGGAACAGTTTCTCCCTGTCTACTCTGTCCACATCCCTCGTGATTTTGAACACCTTGATCAAATCTCCTCTTAATCTTCGCTTCTCCAGGGAGAACAGCCCCAGCTTCTCTGATCAATCCATGTAACTGACGTCCCTCATCCCGGGAACCATTCTCGTAAATCATTTCCGCACCCTCTCGAATAGCTTAACATCCTTCTGAACGTATGAACCGCTCTCTCGACCTGTCTTGCAGCCTTCAATGATTTGTGCACATGTACCCCCAAGGCCCTCTGCCCCTGCACTTCCTTTGGAATTGTATCCTTCATTTTATATTGCCTCTGGTTCGGCCGACCAAGATGAATCACCTCTCAATTTTCTGCGTTAAATTTCATCTGCCACTGTCTGCCCATCCCCCCAGCCTGTCTATGACCTCCTGACGTCCATCACTATCCTCCTCACAGTTCACAATACTTCCATGCTTTGTGTCTTCTACAGATTTTGAAATTGTGGCCTGTCCGCCCCAGTCTATGTCATTAATATACATCAAGAGAAACAGGTGTCCGCATAATATTAGAGAACAAAATACAGATGCACAGAGAATTAGGAGGGACAGATAACACTGGAAAAGAAAAGACCAACATATTGGGCGGGGATGTAAGACAGTGTAAGAGGGATGGTGATAAGCTGCAAATTCAGATTAGTGTGTGTGTACATGAATGTGCAGAGAGTGGTAAATAAGGTTGGTGAGCTGCAGACGCAGATAGCCATGTGGAAATATGTTGTTGTGGCAATAACAGAGTCCTGGCTCTAAGAGGGGCAGGACTGGGTAGTGAATATTCCTGACTACAAGCTGTTCAGGAAAGAAAGGGAAGGAAGGAATGGAGGAGGGGTATCAGTATTGATTAAGGGGAACATTACAATGCTGGAAAGAGATGATGTCGGAGACGAACCAAGGATAGAATCCATCAGATTAGAGTGAAACAACGAAAGAAATACCATGACATTGCTGGGTATATTCTATAGGCCAACAACTAGTGGGAAAGATATAGAGGAACAGATTTACATAGAGCAACCAAGAGGTGCAAGAGTTAAAGTGTAGATATATCTTTGGGCTTTAATTATCTGAATATAGACTGGGATAGTAATAGTGTAAAGGACAGAGAGGGACAAGAGTTTCTAGAGTGTGTCCAGGACAATTCCCGACGTCAGTTTGTTTCCAGTCCAACGAGGAAGGAGGCATTGCTGGATCTGGTTCTGGGAAATGAGGTTGGACAAGTGAATTAAGGGTCAGTCGGGAACATTTAGGGGGCAGTGACCATCATATCATGTGGTTTAGGTTGACAATGGAAAAGGACAAAGAGAAATCCGGATGAAAGATAATTCATTGAGGGAGAACCAATCTCAATAGAATGAGAACAGATCTGGCTCAAATAAACTGGGATCATATTATAGACGCACACACTGTGACGCCTGAAGTGCTCAGTCTCAGAGACCCATCCAGTCTCTTACTGGAGTGTGGGGCAATGATAGAGGGCAGTGGGATATAGTGACTGAGGGCAGTGGGATGTATTGACTGAGGGGAGTGTGATGTATTTACTGAGGGGAGTGGGATTCAGTGACTGAGGGGAGAGTGATGTAGTGACTGAGGGCAGTGGGACATAGTGACTGAGGGGAGTGGGATGTATTGACTGAGGGGAGTGGGATTCAGTGACTGAGGGGAGAGTGATGTAGTGACTGAGGGCATTGGGACATAGTGACTGAGGGGAGTGGGATGTAGTGACTGAGGGGAGACGGATGTAGTGACTGAGGGGAGAGGGATGCAGTTACCGAGGGGAGTGGGATATAGTGACTGAGGGCAGTGGAACATAGCGACTGAAGGCAGTGGGATATAGTGACTGAAGGGAGATGGATGCAGTGACTGAGGGCAGTGGGATGTAGTGACTGAGGGGGGTGGGACGTAGTAACTGAGGGAAGTGCGATTTAGTGACTCAGGGGAGTACAATTTAGTGACTGAAGGGAGTGGGATGTATTGACTGAGTGGAGTGGGATGTGGTAACTGAGGGGAGTGGGATGCAGGGACTGAGGGGAGTGTGATACAGTGACTGAGGGAAGTGTGATACAGTGACTGAGGGGAGTGTGATACAGAGACTGAGGAGAATGTGATACAGAGACTGAGGAGAATGTGATACAGTGACTGAGGGGAGTGTGATACAGAGACTGAGGAGAATGTGATACAGTGACTGTGGGGAGTGGAATACAGTGACTGAGGGCAGAGGGACATAGTGACTGAAGGGAGTGGGTTGCAGTGACTGAGGCCAGTGGGATGTAGTCACTGAGGTGGGTGGGACGGAGTGACTGAGGGCAGTGGGATTTATTGACTTAGGGGAGTGGGATTTAGTGACTGAGGAGAGTGGGCAGTAGTGACTGAGGGGAGAGGGATGTAGTGACTGAGGGAGACGGACATAGTGACTGAGGGGAGTGGGTTGTAATGACTGAGGGGAGTGGCATCCAGTGACTGAGAGGAGAGGGATGCAGTGACCGAGGGGAGTGGGATGTTGTCACTGAGGGGAGTGAGACGTAGTGAATGAGGGCAGTGGGATATAGTGACTGAGGGGAGAGGGATGTAGTGACTGAAGGGAGTGGGATGTATTGACTGAGCGGAGTGGGATACAGTGACTGAGGAGAGTGGGATACAGTGACTGAGGAGAGTGGGATAGAGTGAAGGAAGGGAGTGTGAAACAGAGACTGAGGGGAGTGTGATACAGTGACTGAAGGGAGTGTGACACAGTGACTGAGGGGAATGTGATACAGTGACTGAAGGGAGTGTGATACAGTAATGTGGTGAACAGGATGGACGATTTTGGTTTTATAAAGACTGGTATCTGACATTCTCCTGACACTAGTACCATCCTGCTGACCTGTTGTGTTTTTCTCCATGTCTCACTCTGCAATGTCTGCCTCCCTTTATTACAGAACCCGTGACTTCCCAATCTCAGGAATACGAGGAACAATCGACTGCAGAATCCACTGAGGGTCCATCCTCTATCCCAGCGGGCTCTGGAAGCTCAGGTACCTGCCTTGTGGGGTGATCATCGCAGGATCATGGAATCATAAACTGGTTACAGCACAGAAAGAGGCCGTTCTGCCCATCGTCACTGTGCCAGCTCTCTGCCTGAGCAACTCACCTACTCCCACTCCTGCCATTTCCCCATCTCCCTGCAGATTGTTTCTCCGATGATAATTATCCAATTCCCTTTTGAAAGCCTCAATTAAACCTGCCTCCAGCACACTCTCAGACAGTGCATTCCAGATCCTAACCACTCGCTGTGTGAAAAGGTTTTCCTGTCTCTGTTGCTACTTCTGCCACTCACTTAAAGCTGGTGTCCTCTGGTTCTGGATCCTCACACCAATGGGAACAATTCCTCCCTGTCTACTCTGTCCAGATCCCTCGTGATTTTGAACACCTCGATCAAATCTCCTCTTAATCTTCTCTTCTCCAGGAACAAGAGCCCCAGATTCTCCATTTATCCATGTAACTGACGTCCCTCATCCTGGGAACCATTCTCGTAAATCATTTCCGCACCCTCTCGAATACCTTCACATCCTTCCGAATGTATTAACCGCTCTCTGGACCTGTCTTGCCACCTTCAATGATTTGTGCACACGTACGCCCAGGTCCCTCTGCCCCTGCACCCCCTTTACAATTGTATCCTTTATTTTCTATTGCCTCTCCTCGTTCGTCCGACCAAAATGAATCACTTTACAATTCTCTGCGTTAAGTTTCATCTGCCACTGTCTGCCAATCCCACCAGCCTGTCTATAACCTCCTGACGTCTATCACTATCCTCCTCACAGTTGACAATACTTCCAGGTTTTGTGTCATCTGCAAATTATGAAATTGTGGCATGTACGCCCCAGTCTATGTCATTAATATACATCAGGGAAAACAGGGGTCCGAGCAATATTACAGAGCAAAACACAGATGCACAGAGAATTAGGAGGGACAGATAACACTGGAGTAGAAAAGAGTAACGTATTAGCCAGGGACAGTGTAAGAGGGAAGGTGATGAGCTGTAAATTCAGTTCAATGTGTGTGTATATGAGAATGCAATGAGAGTGGTAAAAAAGGTTGTTGAGCTGCAGGCGCAGATAGCCATGTGGAAATATGATGTTGTGGCAATAACAGAGTCCTGGCTCTAAGAGGGGCAGGACCTGGTAGTGAATATTCCTGACTACAATGTGCTCAGGAAAGGGAGGGATGGAAGGAAAGGAGGAGGGGTATCAGTATTGATAAAGAGGAACATTACAGTGCTGGAAAGAGATGATGTCGGAGAGGAACCAAGGATAGAATCCATCAGATTAGAATGAAACAAGGAAAGAAATACCATTACCTTTCTGGGTGTATTCTATAGGCCAACAAGTAGTGGGAAAGATATAGAGGAACAGATTTGCATGGAGCAACCAAGAAGTGCAAGAGTTAAAGTGTAGATATATCGTTGGGCTTTAGTTATCTGAATATAGACTGGGATAGTAATAGTGTAAAGGGCAGAGAGGGACAAGAATTTCTAGAGTGTGTCCAGAAGGATTCCCTCCGTCAGTTTGTTTCCAGTCCAACGAGGAAGGAGGCATTGCTGGATCTGGTTCTGGGAAATGTGGTTGGATAAGTGAATTATGGGTCAGTCGGGGAACATTTAGGGGACAGTGACCATCATATCATGTGGTTTAGGTTGGCAATGGAAAAGGACAATGAGAAATCCGGAGGAAAGATAATTCATTGAGGGAGAACCAATCTCAGTAGAGTGAGAACAGATCTGACCCAAATAAACTGGAATCATATTATAGACACACATAGTGTGATACCTGACGTGCTCAGTCTCAGTGACCCATCCAGTCTCTTACTGATGGAGTGTGGGGAAATGACAGAGGGCAGTGGGATATAATGACCGAGGGGAGTGGGATGTACTGTCTGAGGGGTGAGGGATGTAATGACTGAGGGGAGAGGGATATAGTGACTGTGGGCAGTGGGATATAGTGAGTGAGGGGAGAGGGATGCAGTGACTGAGGGGAATGGGACATCGTGACTGAGGGGAGTTGGATATAGTGACTGTGGGCAGTGGGACATAGTGATTGAGGGTACTGTGATAAAGTGACTGAGGGGAGTATGATACAGTCACTGAGGGGAGTGGGATGCAGCGACTGAGGGTTGTGTGATAGTGTGACTGTGGGGAGTGGGATACAGTGACTGAGAGGAGTGTGATACAGTGACTGAGAGTGTGATGCAGTGACTGAGGGGCGTGTGATGCAGTGACTGAGGGGAGTGTAATACAGCGACTGAGGAGAGTCTGAGACAGCGACTGAGGGGAGTGAGATACAGCGACTGGCGTGTGCGTGATACAGTGACTGAGGTGAGTGTGATACAGTGACTGAGGGGAGTGTGACGCAGCAATATATTGAACAGGATGGAAGATAATGGTTTTATATAGATTGTTATCTGTCATTCTCCTGACACGAGCACCATCCTGTTGACCTGTTGTGTTTTTCTCCATGTCTCACTTGGCAATGTCTCCCTCCCTTTATTACAGAACCCGTGACTTCCCAAACTCAGGAATCCGAGGAACAATCGACTCGAGAATCTACTGAGGTTTCATCCTCCACCCCAGCGGGCTCTGGAAGCTCAGGTACCTGTCTTGTGGGGTCATCATCGCAGAATCATGGAATCAGAGACTGGTTACAGCACAGAAAGAGCCCGTTGAGCCCATCGTCACTGTGACAGCTCCATGCCTGTGCAACTCACCTACTCCCACTCCTGCTATTTCCCCGTCGCACTGCAGATTGTTTCGCCAATGACAATTTTCCAATTCCCTTTTGAAAGCCTCAATTGAACCTACCTCCAGCACACTCTCAGGCAGTGCATTTCAGATCCTAACCACACGCTGTGTGAAAAGGTTTTACTGTCTCTGTTGTAATTTTTACCACTCACCTAAAACCGGTGCCCTCTAGTTCTGGATCCTCCCACCAATGGGACATAGGGGTGTGGGGCATAGTTACTGGGGGAGAGGGATGTAGTGACTGAGGGGAGAAGGTTGCACTGACCGAGGTGAGTGGGATATAGTGACTGAGGGCAGTGGGACATTGTGACTGAGGGCAGTGGGATATAGTGAGTGAGGGGAGAGGGATGTAGTGACTGAGGGGAGAAGGTTGCACTGACCGAGGTGAGTGGGATATAGTGACTGAGGGCAGTGGGACATTGTGACTGAGGGCAGTGGGATATAGTGAGTGAGGGGAGAGGGATGTAGTGACTGAGGGGAGTGGGACATAGTGACTTAGGGTAGTGGGATATAGTGAGTGAGGGGAGTGGGACATAGTGACTGAGGGGAGTGGGACATAGTGACTGAGGGGAGTGGGATGTAGTTACTGAGGGCAGCTGGACATAGTGATTGAGGGCAGTGGGATGTCGTGACTGAGGGGAGTGAGACATAGTGAATGAGGGGAGTGGGATATAGTGAGTGAGGGGAGAGGGATATAGTGAGTGAGGGGAGAGTGATATAGTGACTGAGGGGAGTGGGACATAATGACTGAGGGGAGTGGGATGTAGTTACTGAGGGCAGTAGGACATAGTGATTGAGGGCAGTGGGAAATAGTCATCGAGGTGTGCGGAACATAGTGACTGAGGGCAGTGGGACATAATGAATGAGGACAGTGGGACATATTGTCTGAGGGCAGAGGGATATAGTCATTGTGGGGAGTGGGATATAGTCATTGGGGGCAGTGGGACATAGTGACTGAGGGCAGTGGAACATAGTGACTTAGGTCAGTGGGATATAGTCATTGAGGGGAGTGGGACATAGTCATTGAGGGCAGTGGGACATAGTCACTGAGGTGAGTGTGATATAGTGACTGATGGGATAGGTATGCAGTGATTGAGGGCAGTGGGATATAGTGACTGAGGGCAGTGGTATGTATTCACTGCACGGAGTGGGATGTGGTAGCTGCGGAGAGTGGGATGCAGTGACTGAGGTGAGTGGGATACAGTGACTGAGGGGAGTGGGATACAGCGACTGAGGGTAGTATGATACAGTGACTGAGGGGAGTGTGATACAGTGTCTGAGGGGAGTATGATACAGTCACTGGGGGAGTGTGATGCAGAGACTGAGGGTAGTGTGATCCAGTGACAGAGGGAGTGTGAAACAGTGACAGAGGGGAGTGTGATGCAGTGACTGAGGGGAGTGTGATGGAGACTGAGGGGAGCGTGACGCCGTGACTGAGGGGAGTGTGACATAGTAATGTAGTGAACAGGATGGAAGATAATGGTTTTATAAAGATTGTTATCTGTCATTCTCCTCACACGAGCACCATCCTGTTGACCTGATGTGTTTTTCTCCATGTCTCACTTTGCAATGTCTCCCTCCATTTATAACAGAACCCGTGACTTCCAAAACTCAGGAATCCGAGGAACAATCGACCAGAGAATCTACTGAGGTTTCATCCTCCACCCCAGCGGGCTCTGGAAGCTCAGGTACCTGTCTTGTGGGGTCATCATCGCAGAATCATGGTATCAGAGACTGGTTACAGCACAGGAAGAGGCCATTGAGCCCATCGTCACCGTGACAGCTCTATGCCTGTGCAACTCACCTACTGCCACTCGGGCCATTTCCCCGTCGCACTGCAGATTTTTTCTGCCATGACAATTTTCCAATTCTCTTTTGAAAGCCTCAATTAAACCTGCCTCCAGCACACTCTCAGGCAGTGCATTTCAGATCCTAACCACACGCTGTGTGAAAAGATTTTCCTGTCTCTGTTGTGACTTTTACCACGAACCTAAAACCGGTGCCCTCTAGTTCTGGATCCTCGCACCAATGGGACTGAGGGGAGTGGGACATAGTTACTGAGGGGAGAGGGATGCATTGACTGAGGGGAGAAGGTTGCACTGACCGAGGGCAGTGGGATATAGTGACTGAGGGAAGTGGGACATAGTGACTGAGGGCAGTGGGATATAGTGAGTGAGGGGAGAGTGATGTAGTGACTGAGGGGAGTGGGACATAGTGACTGAGGGGAGTGGGATGTAGTGACTGAGGGAAGTTGGACATAGTGATTGAGGGCAGTGGGATGTAGTGACTGAGGGGAGTGAGACATAGTGAATGAGGGGAGAGGGATATAGTGACTGTGGGGAGTGGGACAAAGTGACTGAGGGGTGTGGGATATAGTTATTGAGGGCAGTAGGACATAGTGATTGAGCGCAGTGGGATATAGTCAGTGAGGGGCGAGGGATATAGTGACTGAGGGGAGTGGGACATAGTGACTGAGGACAGTGGGACATAGTGACTGAGGGCAGTGGGATATAGTCATTGAGGGCAGTGGGATATAGTCATTGAGGGCAGTGGGACACAGTGACTGAGGGCAATGGTACATAGTGACTGAGGGCAGAGGGACATAGTGACTGAGGTGAGTGGGACATAGTCACTGAGGTGAGTGGGATATAGTCATTGAGGACAGTGGGACATAGTGACTGAGGGCAGTGGGATACAGTGAGTGAGGGGAGAGGGATATAGTGACTGTGGGGAGTGGGACAAAGTGACTGAGGGGAGTTGGATTTAGTTACTGAGGGCAGTAGGACATAGTGATTGCGCGCAGTGGGATATAGTCATTGAGGGCAGTAGGACATAGTGACTGAAGGCAGTGGGATATAGTGACTGAGGGCTGTGGGACATAGTGATTGAGGGGAGTGGGACATAGTCACTGAGGTGAGTGGGATATAGTGACTGAGGGCTGGGGGACATAGTGATTGAGGGGAGTGGGACATAGTCACTGAGGTGAGTGTGATACAGTGACTGAGGGGAATGTGATACAGTGACTGAGGGGAGTGTGATACAATGACAGAGGAAGTGTGATACAGTGACAGAGTGGAGTCTGACACAGTGAGTGAGGGGAGTGTGATACAGTGACTGAGGGGAGTGTGATGCAGTACAGAGGGAAGTGTGATACTGTGACTGAGCGAGTGTGACACAGTGACTGAGGGGAGTGTGATACAGTGTCTGAGGGGAGTGTGATACAGTGTCTGAGGGGAGTGCGATACAGTGACTGAGGGGAATGTGATACATGACTGAGGGGAGTGTGATACAGAGTCTGAGGGGAGTATGAAACAGTGACTGAGGGGAGTGTGATGGAGTGACTCAAGGACTGTGATACAGTGTCTGAGGGGAGTAGGATACGGTCACTGAGGGGAGTGGGATGCAGCGACTGAGTGTACTGTGACACCGTGACTGAGGGGAGTATGATACAGTCACTGAGGGGAGTGGAATGCAGCGAATGAGGGTAGTGTGATCGAGTGACTGTGGGGAGTGGAATACATTGACTGAGAGGAATGTGATATAGTGACTGAGGGAAGTGTGATACAGTGACTGAGAGAGTGTGATGCAGTGACTGAGGGGAGTGTGATGCAGTGACTGAGGTGAGTGTGATACAGTGACTGAGGTGAGTGGGATACAGTGAGTGAGGGGAGTATGATATTGTGACTGAGGTGAGTGTGATGCAGTGACCGCTGGGAGTGTGATGCAGTGACTGCTGGGAGTGTGATACAGTGACTGAGGGGAGTGTGACGCAGTAATGTAGTGAACAGGATGGAAGATAATGGTTTTATAAAGATTGTTATCTGTCATTCTCCTGACACGAGCACCATCCTGTTGACCTGATGTGTTTTTCTCCATGTCTCACTTTGCAATATCTCCCTCCCTTCAATACAGAACCCGTGACTTCCCAAACGCAGGAATCCGAGGAACAATCAACTAGAGAATCTACTGAGGTTTCATCCTCCACCCCAGCGGGCTCTGGAAGCTCAGGTACCTGTCATGTGGGGTCATCATCGCAGAATCATGGTATCAGAGACTGGTTACAGCACAGGAAGAGGCCATTGAGCCCATCGTCACCTTGACAGCTCTATGCCTGTGCAACTCATCTACTCCCACTCCTGCAATTTCCCCGTCGCACTGCAGATTATTTCTCCAATGACAATTTTCCAATTCCCTTTTGAAAGCCTCAATTGAACCTGCCTCCAGCACACTCTCAGGCAGTGCATTTCAGATCCTAACCACACGCTGTGTGAAAAGATTTTCCTGTCTCTGTTGTGACTTTTACCACGAACCTAAAACCGGTGCCCTCTAGTTCTGGATCCTCGCACCAATGGGACTCAGGGGAGTGGGACATAGTTACTGAGGGGAGAGGGATGCATTGACTGAGGGGAGAAGGTTGCACTGACCGAGGGCAGTGGGATATAGTGACTGAGGGAAGTGGGACATAGTGACTGAGGGCAGTGGGATATAGTGAGTGAGGGGAGAGTGATGTAGTGACTGAGGGGAGTGGGACATAGTGACTGAGGGGAGTGGGATGTAGTGACTGAGGGAAGTTGGACATAGTGATTGAGGGCAGTGGGATGTAGTGACTGAGGGGAGTGAGACATAGTGAATGAGGGGAGAGGGATATAGTGACTGTGGGGAGTGGGACAAAGTGACTGAGGGGTGTGGGATATAGTTATTGAGGGCAGTAGGACATAGTGATTGAGCACAGTGGGATATAGTCAGTGAGGGGCGAGGGATATAGTGACTGAGGGGAGTGGGACATAGTGACTGAGGGGAGCGGGACATAGTGACTGAGGACAGTGGGACATAGTGACTGAGGGCAGTGGGATATAGTGACTGAGGGGATTGGGATATAGTCATTCAGGGCAGTGGGACACAGTGACTGAGGGCAATGGTACATAGTGACTGAGGGCAGAGGGACATAGTGACTGAGGACAGTGGGACATAGTGACTGAGGGCAGTGGGCTATAGTGACTGAGGGGATTGGGATATAGTCATTCAGGGCAGTGGGACACAGTGACTGAGGGCAATGGTACATAGTGACTGAGGGCAGAGGGACATAGTGACTGAGGACAGTGGGACACAGTGACTGAGGGCAATGGTACATAGTGACTGAGGGCAGAGGGACATAGTGACTGAGGACAGTGGGACATAGTGACTGAGGGCAGTGGGCTATAGTGACTGAGGGGATTGGGATATAGTCATTCAGGGCAGTGGGACACAGTGACTGAGGGCAATGGTACATAGTGACTGAGGGCAGAGGGACATAGTGACTGAGGACAGTGGGACACAGTGACTGAGGGCAATGGTACATAGTGACTGAGGGCAGAGGGACATAGTGACTGAGGACAGTGGGACATAGTGACTAAGGGCAGAGGGACATAGTGACTGAGGTGAGTGGGACATAGTCACTGAGGTGAGTGGGATATAGTCATTGAGGACAGTGGGACATAGTGACTGAGGGCAGTGGGATACAGTGAGTGAGGGGAGAGGGATATAGTGACTGTGGGGAGTGGGACAAAGTGACTGAGGGGAGTTGGATTTAGTTACTGAGGGCAGTAGGACATAGTGATTGCGCGCAGTGGGATATAGTCATTGAGGGGCGAGGGATATAGTGACTGAGGGGAGTGGGATATAGTCATTAA
This sequence comes from Heterodontus francisci, assembly GCF_036365525.1. Taxonomy (NCBI): domain Eukaryota; kingdom Metazoa; phylum Chordata; class Chondrichthyes; order Heterodontiformes; family Heterodontidae; genus Heterodontus; species Heterodontus francisci. The sequence goes on from NW_027142279.1 coordinate 312,734, forward strand.
GGGCAGTGGGACACAGTGACTGAGGGCAATGGTACATAGTGACTGAGGGCAGTGGGACATCGTGACTGAGGTGAGTGGGACATAGTCACTGAGGCGAGTGGGATATAGTCATTGAGGACAGTGGGACATAGTGACTGAGGGCAATGGTACATAGTGACTGAGGGAAGTGTGATATAGTGACTGAGGGCATTAGGACATAGTGACTGAGGGGAGTGGGATATAGTCATTGAGGGCAGTGGGACATAGTGACTGAAGGCAGTGGGATATAGTGATTGAGGGCACTGGGATGTAGTAACTGAGCGGAGTGGGACGTAGTGACTGAGGTCCGTGGGATATAGTGACTTAGGGCAGTGGGATGTATTGACTTTGCGGAGTGGGATGTGGTAACTGCGGAGAGTGGGATGTAGTGACTGAGGTGAGTGGGATACAGTGACTGAGGGGAGTGGGATACAGAGACTGAGGGTAGTATGATACAGTGTCTGAGGGGAGTGGGATACAGCAACTGAGGGGAGTGTGATACAGTCACTGAGGGTAGTGTGATACAGTGTCTGAGGGGAGTATGAAACAGTCACTGAGGGGAGTGTGATGCAGCGACTGAGGGTAGTGTGATACAGTGTCTGAGGGGAACTTGATACAGTGACTGAGGGTAGTGTGATGCAGTGACAGAGGGAGTGTGATACAGTGACAGAGGGGAGTGTGATACAGTGAGTGAGGGGAGTGTGATACAGTGACTGAGGGGAATGTGATACAGTGACTGAGGGGAGTGTGATACAATGACAGAGGAAGTGTGATACAGTGACAGAGTGGAGTCTGGCACAGTGAGTGAGGGGAGTGTGATACAGTGACTGAGGGGAGTGTGATGCAGTACAGAGGGAAGTGTGATACTGTGACTGAGCGAGTGTGACACAGTGACTGAGGGGAGTGTGATACAGTGTCTGAGGGGAGTGTGATACAGTGACAGAGGGGAGTGTGATACAGTGAGTGAGGGGAGTGTGATGCAGTGACTGAGGGGAATGTGATACAGTGTCTGAGGGGAGTGTGATACAGTGACAGAGGGGAGTGTGATACAGTGAGTGAGGGGAGTGTGATGCAGTGACTGAGGGGAATGTGATACAGTGACTGAGGGGAGTGTGACACAATGACAGAGGAAGTGTGATACAGTGACAGAGTGGAGTCTGACACAGTGACTGAGGGGAGTGTGATACAGTGTCTGAGGGGAGTGTGATACAGTGACAGAGGGGAGTGTGATACAGTGAGTGAGGGGAATGTGATGCAGTGACTGAGGGGAGTGTGACACAATGACAGAGGAAGTGTGATACAGTGACAGAGGGGAGTGTGATACAGTGAGTGAGGGGAGTGTGATACAGTGACTGAGGGGAATGTGATGCAGTGACTGAGGGGAGTGTGACACAATGACAGAGGAAGTGTGATACAGTGACAGAGTGGAGTCTGACACAGTGAGTGAGGGGAGTGTGATACAGTGACTGAGGGGAGTGTGATGCAGTGTCTGAGGGGAGTGCGATACTGTGACTGAGCGAGTGTGACACAGTGACTGAGGGGAGTGTGATACAGTGTCTGAGGGGAGTGTGATACAGTGACTGAGGGGAGTGCGATACAGTGACTGAGGGGAATGTGATACATGACTGAGGGGAGTGTGATACAGAGTCTGAGGGGAGTGTGATACAGTCACTGAGGGGAGTGTGATGCAGCGACTGAGGGAAGTGTGATACTGTGACTGAGCGAGTGTGACACAGTGAGTGAGGGGAGTGTAATACAGTGACTAAAGGGAGTGTGATGCAGTGACAGAGGGAAGTGTGATACAGTGACAGAGTGGAGTCTGACACATTTAGTGAGGGGAGTGTGATACAGTGACTGAGGAAGTGTGATACAGTGACAGAGTGGAGTGTGACACATTTAGTGAGGGGAGTGTGATACAGTGACTAAGGGGAGTGTGATGCAGTGACAGAGGGAAGTGTGATACAGCGACTGAGGGGAGTGTGATACAGCGACTGAGGGGAATATGATACAGCGACTGAGGGGAGTGTGATACAGTGACTGAGGGGAATGTGATACATGACTGAGGGGAGTGTGATACAGAGTCTGAGGGGAGTATGAAACAGTCACTGAGGGGAGTGTGATGCAGCGACTGAGTTTACTGTGACACCGTGACTGAGGGGAGTATGATACAGTCACTGAGGGGAGTGGGATGCAGCGAATGAGGGTAGTGTGATCGAGTGACTGTGGGGAGTGGAATACATTGACTGAGAGGAATGTGATATAGTGACTGAGGGAAGTGTGATACAGTGACTGAGAGAGTGTGATGCAGTGACTGAGGGGAGTGTGATGCAGTGACTGAGGTGAGTGTGATACAGTGACTGAGGTGAGTGGGATACAGTGAGTGAGGGGAGTATGATATAGTGACTGAGGTGAGTGTGATGCAGTGACCGCTGGGAGTGTGATGCAGTGACTGCTGGGAGTGTGATACAGTGACTGAGGGGAGTGTGACGCAGTAATGTAGTGAACAGGATGGAAGATAATGGTTTTATAAAGATTGTTATCTGTCATTCTCCTGACACGAGCACCATCCTGTTGACCTGATGTGTTTTTCTCCATGTCTTGCTTTGCAATGTCTCCCTCCCTTTAATACAGAACCCGTGACTTCCCAAACTCAGGAATCCGAGGAACAATCGACTAGAGAATCTACTGAGGTTTCATCCTCCACCCCAGCGGGCTCTGGAAGCTCAGGTACCTGTCATGTGGGGTCATCATCGCAGAATCATGGTATAAGTGACTGGTTACAGCACAGGAAGAGGCCATTGAGCCCATCGTCACCTTGACAGCTCTATGCCTGTGCAACTCATCTACACCCACTCCTGCAATTTCCCCATCATCCTGCAGATTGTTTCTCCGATGATAATTATCCAATTCCCTTTTGAAGGCCTCAATTGAACCTGCCTCCAGCACACTCTCAGGCAGTGCATTTCAGATCCTAACCACTCGCTGTGTGAAAAGATTTTCCTGTCTCTGTTGTGACTTACATCACTCACCTAAAACCGGTGCCCTCTAGTTCTGGATCCTCCCACCAATGGAACTGAGGGGAGTGGGACATAGTTACTGAGGGGAGAGTGATGCAGTGACTGAGGGGAGAAGGTTGCACTGACCGAGGGGAGTGGGATATAGTGACTGAGGGCAGTGGGACATAGTGACTGAGGGTAGTGTGATACAATGACAGAGGAAGTGTGATACAGTGACTGAGAGAGTGTGATACAGTGACTGAGAGAGTGTGACACAGTGACAGAGGGAAGTGGGATACAGTGACTGAATGTGTGGGATACAGTGACTGAGGGGATTGTGATACTGTGACAGCGGGGAGTGTGATACAGTGACTGAGAGAGTGTGATACGGTGACTGGGGTAGAGTGATACAGTGACTCCGGGAGTGTGATACACTGTCTGAGGAGAGTGGGATGCAGTGACTGAGGGGAGTGTGATGCAGTGTCTGAGGGGTGTAGGATAAAGTGAACTGAAGGGAGTGTGATCCAGTGACTGGAGGAGTGTGATACAGTGACTGAGGGGAGTGTGATACAGTGTCTGAGGGTAGTATGATACAGTCACTGAGGGGAGTGCGATGCAGCGACTGAGGGTAGTGTGATACAGTGTCTGAGGGGGATGTGATACAGTGACAGAGGGTAGAGTGATACAATGACAGAGGAAGAGTGATACAGTGACAGAGGGGAGTGTGATACAGTGGGTGAGGGGAGTGTGATGCAGTGACTAAGGGGAGCATTATACAGTGACTGAGGGGAGTGTGATACAGTGACTCCGGGAGTGTGATACAGTGATTGAGGGGAGTGCGATAAAGATACGGAGGGGAGTGTTATACACTGACTGAGGGGATTGGGATACAGTGACTGAAGGGAGTGTGATACAGTGACTGGAGGAGTGTGACACAGTGACTGAGGGGAGTGTGATACAGTGTCTGAGGGTAGTATGATACAGTCACTGAGGGGAGTGCGATGCAGCGACTGAGGGTAGTGTGATACAGTGTCTGAGGGAGATGTGATACAGTGACAGAGGGTAGAGTGATACAATGACAGAGGAAGTGTGATACAGTGACAGAGGGGAGTGTGATACAGTGGGTGAGGGGAGTGTGATGCAGTGACTGAGGGGAGCATTATACAGTGACTGAGGGGAGTGTGATACAGTGACTCCGGGAGTGTGATACAGTGATTGAGGGGAGTACGATAAAGTTACGGAGGGGAGTGTTATACACTGACTGAGGGGATTGGGATACAGTGACTGAAGGGAGTGTGATCCAGTGACTGAGGGGAGTGTGATACAGTGTCTGAGGGTAGTATGATACAGTCACTGAGGGGAGTGCGATGCAGCGACTGAGGGTAGTGTGATACAGTGTCTGAGGGGGATGTGATACAGTGACAGAGGGTAGAGTGATACAATGACAGAGGAAGAGTGATACAGTGACAGAGGGGAGTGTGATACAGTGGGTGAGGGGAGTGTGATGCAGTGACTGAGGGGAGCATTATACAGTGACTGAGGGGAGTGTGATACAGTGACTCCGGGAGTGTGATACAGTGATTGAGGGGAGTACGATAAAGTTACGGAGGGGAGTGTTATACACTGACTGAGGGGATTGGGATACAGTGACTGAAGGGAGTGTGATCCAGTGACTGGAGGAGTGTGATACAGTGACTGAGGGGAGTGTGATACAGTGTCTGAGGGTAGGATGATACAGTCACTGAGGGGAGTGCGATGCAGCGACTGAGGGTAGTGTGATGCAGTGTCTGAGGGGGATGTGATACAGTGACTCCGGGAGTGTGTTACAGTGATTGAGGGGAGTGCGATAAAGTTACGGAGTGGAGTGTTATACACTAACTGAGGGGATTGGGATACAGTGACTGAAGGGAGTGTGATCCAGTGACTGAGGGCTGTGGGATGCAGTGACTGAGGGGAGTAGGATACAGACACTGAGGGGAGTGGGATGCAGCGACTGAGGGTAGTGTGATACAGTGACTGAGGGGAGTGTGATACAGTCACTGAGGAGAGGGGAATGCAGCGACTGAGGGGAGTGGGGTACAGTGACTGAAGGGAGTGTGATACAGTGACTGAGGGGTGTGGGATGCAGTGACTGAGGGGAGTAGGAATCAGTCACTGAGGGGAGTGGGATGCAGCCACTGAGGGTAGTGTGTTACAGTGACTGAGGGGAGTATGATACAGTCACTGAGGAGAGTGGAATGCAGCGACTGAGGGGAGTGTGATAGAGTGACTGAGGGGAGCATTATACAGTGGCTGAGAGAGTGTGATACGGTGACTGGGGGAGAGTGATACAGTGACTGTGGGGAGTGTGATACACTGTCTGAGGAGAGTGGGATGCAGTGACTGAGGGGAGTGTGATGCAGTGTCTGAGGGTAGTGTGATACAGTGTCTGAGGGGGATGTGATACAGTGACAGAGGGGAGAGTGATACAATGACAGAGGAAGAGTGATACAGTGACAGAGGGGAGTGTGATACAGTGGGTGAGGGGAGTGTGATGCAGTGACTGAGGGGAGCATTATACAGTGTCTGAGGGGGATGTGATACAGTGACAGAGGGGAGAGTGATACAATGACAGAGGAAGAGTGATACAGTGACAGAGGGGAGTGTGATACAGTGGGTGAGGGGAGTGTGATACAGTGACTAAGGGGAGCATTATACAGTGACTGAGGGGAATGTGATACAGTGACTCAGGGAGTGTGATACAGTGATTGAGTGGAGTGCGATAAAGTTATGGAGGGTAGTGTTATACACTGTCTGAGGGGTTTGGGATACAGTGACCGAAGGGAGTGTGATTCAGAGACTGAGGGGTGTGGGATGCAGTGACTGAGGGTAGTATGATACAGTCACTGAGTGGAGTGGGATGCAGCGACTGAGGGTAGTGTGATGCAGTGACTGAGGGGAGCATTATACAGTGACTGAGGGGAGTGTGATACAGTGACTCCGGGAGTGTGATACAGTGATTGAGGGGAGTGCGATAAAGTTACGGAGTGGAGTGTTATACACTAACTGAGGGGATTGGGATACAGTGACTGAAGGGAGTGTGATCCAGTGACTGGAGGAGTGTGATACAGTGACTGAGGGGAGTGTGATACAGTGTCTGAGGGTAGTATGATACAGTCACTGAGGGGAGTGCGATGCAGCGACTGAGGGTAGTGTGATGCAGTGTCTGAGGGGGATGTGATACAGTGACAGAGGGTAGTGTGATGCAGTGACTGAGGGGAGTATGATACAGTCACTGAGGAGAGGGGAATGCAGCGACTGAGGGGAGTGGGATACAGTGACTGAAGGGAGTGTGATACAGTGACTGAGGGGTGTGGGATGCAGTGACTGAGGGGAGTGGGATCAGCGACTGAGCATAGTGTGATGCAGTGACTGAGGGGAGTATGATCCAGTCACTGAGGAGAGTGGAATTCAGTGGCTGAGGGGAGTGTGATAGAGTGACTGAGGGGAGTGGGATACAGTGACTGAGGTGAGCGTGATACAGTGAAAGAGGGAAGTGGGATACAGTGACTGAGAGAGTGTGATACAGTGACTGAGAGAGTGTGATACAGTGACAGAGGGAAGTGGGATACAGTGACTGAATGTGTGGGATACAGTGACTGAGGGGTGTGTGATACTGCAACAGCGGGGAGTGCGATACAGTGACTGATAGAGTGTGATACAGTGACTGGGGGAGAGTGATACAGTGACTGAGGGGAGTGTGATACACTGACTGAGAGAGTGTGATACAGTGACTGAGGGAAGTGGGATACAGTGACTGAATGTGTGGGATACAGTGACTGATAGAGTGTGATACAGTGACTGGGGGAGTGTGATACTGCGACAGCGGGGAGTGTGATACATTGACTGAGGGGAGTGTGATACACTGACTGAGAGAGTGTGATACAGTGACAGAGGGAAGTGGGATACAGTGACTGAATGTGTGGGATACAGTGACTGATAGAGTGTGATACAGTGACTGGGGGAGTGTGATACATTGACTGAGGGGAGTGTGATACTCTGTCTGAGTAGAGTGGGATGCAGTGACTGAAGCGAATATAATGCAGTGACTGAGTGGAGTGTGATACATTGAATGAGGGGAGTGTGAGACTCTGTCTGAGGGGAGTGGGATACAGTGAACTGAAGGGAGTGTGATACTGTGACTGGGGGAGTGTGATACAGTGACTGAGGAGAGTGTGATACACTGTCTGAGGGGAGTGGAGTGCAGTGACTGAAGGGAATATAATGCAGTGACTGAGGGGAGTGTGATACAGTGCCTGAGGGGCGTGTGTTGCAGTGACTGAGGGGAGTGTGATACAGCGACTGAGGAGAGTGTGATACAGTGACTGAGGGGAATGTGATAAAGTGACTGAGGTGAGTGTAATGCAGTGACTGAGGGGATTGTGATACAGTGAGCTGAAGGGAGTGCGAGACAGCGACTGAGGAGAGTGTGATACAGCGACTGACGGGAGAGGGATACAGCGACTGAGGGGAGTGTGATGCAGTGACTGAGGGGAATGTGATAAAGTGACTGAGGTGAGTGTAATGCAGTGACTGAGGGGACTGTGATAGAGACTGAGGGCAGCATGATGCTCAAACTCAGGAATCCGAGGAACAATTGACTAGAGAATCTACTGAGGTTTCATCCACTACCCACCGGGCTCTGGAAGCTAAGGTATCTGCTTTGTGGGGTTATCATCGCAGAATCATGGAATCAAAGACTGGTTACGGCACAGAAAGTTTCTGTTCAGCCCATCTTCACTGAGCCAGCTCTCTGGCAGTGCAACTCACCTACTCCCACTCCTGCCATTTTCCTGTCGCCCTGCAGATTTTTTCTGCCAGGACAATTATCCAATTCCCTTTTGAAAGCCTCAATTAAACCTGCCTCCAGCACACTCTCATGCAGGTCATTTCAGATCCTAACCACTCACTGTGTGAAAAGGTTTCCCTGCCTCTGTTGTGACTTTTACCACTCACCTAAAATCGTTGCTCTCTAGTTCTGGATCCTCCCACCAAGAGGAACAGTTTTTCCCTGACTACTCTGTCCAGTTCCCTCTTGATTATGAACATCTTGCTCAAATCTCGTCTTAATCGTCTCTTCTCCACGGAGAACAGCCCCAGCTTCTCCGATCTATTCATGTCACTGACGTCCCTCATCCCGGGAACCATTCCGGTAAATCTTCTCTGCACCCTCTTGAATACCTTAACATCCTTCCTAAGTATTAACCGCTCTCTCGACCTGTCTTGCCACCTTCAATGATTTGTGCACATGTCCCCCCCAGGTCCCTCTGCCCCTGCACCTCCTTTAGAATTGTAGCCTTTATTTTATATTGCCTCTCGTTCATCCGACCAAAATGAATCACTTCACAATTCTCTGTGATAAATTTCATTTGCCAGTGTCTGCCCATCCCACCAGCCTGTCTATGACCTCCTGACGTCTATCACTGTCCTCCTCACAGTTCACAATACTTCCAGGTTTTTTGTCATCTGCAGATTTTGAAAGTGTGCCCTGTACGCCCCAGTCTATGTCATTAATATACATCAGGAAAAACAGTGGTCTGAGCAATATTAGAGAGCAAAGCACAGATGCACAGAGAATTAGGAGGGACAGATAACACTGGAGTCGATAAGAGTATCGTATTAGACGGGGGCAGTGGAAGAGGAAAGGAGATAAGCTGTCAATTCAGTTTAATGTGTGTGTATATGGATGCACGGACAGTGGTAAATAAGGTTGTTGAGCTTCAGGCGCAGATAGCCACGTGGAAATATGATGTTGTGGCAATTACAGGGTCCTGGCTCGAAGATGGGCAGGACTGGGTAGTGAATATTCCTGACTACAAGGTGTTCAGGAAAGAGAGGGGAGGAAGGAAAGGAGGAGGGGTATCAGTATTGATTAAGGGGAACATTACAGTGCTGTTTTCTTTTCTCTCTCTTGTTCTCACTCATTCCAGATCTCCCTTACTCTTTTCTGTCTCACTCCTGTCGCCTTCCCTCCTTTTCTCTCATTCCTGCTCTCTGTTGTTCTCTGACTCCACTTTCCCCCTGTCGTTTCACTGATCACTTTGATAATCTCCTGAATTTTCTCTGTTAGTTTTTTTTCCTTGTCGGAGTAGTAACTGATTCTGCAGCCGATGATGTCTGGTGTCTCCCCTCGGTAAAGGCTGGTATACATTGATTCAGTGTGTAGAGTGAGTGAGATTACATACGAGAGGAGGTTCTGTGTTAAAACACTTCTGTCCACTCATCCAGCGTTCTGAATCCCAGTGAAATTCCTCTTGTCTTTATTTGATCCTCTCAGACTCGGGGATTCCGTCTACTCCCGAGGAACCTCCCGACTCCCAGCCTGTTTCTGATGACGGTGGAAAAATTTCAGATTCTCCACATTTCAGGAATATTAAATCCCTCCTCCTGTCTCAGTCTGGCACAAATATATCAGGACCGAGGGCCTCCAAACAGCTGTGTGATCGTTCTGTGTAGGGAAACCCATCGTTCTCAATCTCTCTCTCTGCCTTGTCTGTGCTGTCAGACAAGAGTTGCAGTCACTTGTGTTCAGTCTGAGTGGAATCATTGGGAAACACAGAAACGTAAACGTTCAGAAATTCCTTCAGAAATATCTTTGAGCTTCTATCTCACATCCCTCTCTCTGTAACTCTCAGTTTTATCTCTCTCTCTATGTTTCTCCTTTATCTTCCTTTCACACGCATATATAAATATATTTCATTTCTGTATCCGCCTCTCTCCTATGTGGTTCTCAGTTTCTCCAGCTCCCTCTTTCGCCTCACTCTGTCTCCCACTCTCTCTGATGTTCTGTCTGCCTGTCTGTCTCTCTGACTCCCACTTTCTCTCTCTCTGTCTCTCTCACAGATGCTCTTTGTCTGTCTCTCTGTCTTTGTCTTTGTTAGAGGGACAGAGAGCATCAGAGAGAGAGAGAGAGTGAGAGTGATCGACAGAGACAGAGAAAAGGGCAGTGAGACCGGAGTAAACACGGAATGCAAATGATCTTGGGAGATGGAACAAGAAGGCAACACTTTCAACACACCATTAACATATTGTTTGCCTTTGCTCCGTGACCTTTTGGTCAGCTATGTGGCCTGGTCCAATCTGCACCTTCTCCTTTGTTATCTCTTGCCCAACCCCCACCTCACTTGTTTATAATCTGTGACTTTTCTAATATTTGTCAGTTCCGAAGAAGGGTCACTGACCCGAAACGTTAACTCTGCTTCTCTTTCCACAGATGCTGCCAGACCTGCTGAGTGAATCCAGCATTTCTTGTTTTTGTTGTCTGGGTGTGGTCAACCTGTTGATGTTGTGACTGTTGTGTTTAGGTACCAAATACAAGAGGATTAATGTGAAGATCACGTCAATGACTGATCTGGATGAAGAATCTGCAAAGAGAATCGTTGTGGAGAGGGTGAGAGACTGCACTGTACTGAGGAGAAACACGGGAGACAACAGATCCTCCCTCTCACTGTCTGTATTCACTGAATGGGAACTCCAGGTCATTATTTAAACAGCTCTAATTCCCCCTCTGCTTATCTTCTGGTCCCCCAGATCAGGCTTGTGAGGGGTTGAATGGGCTTCCTCCTGAGCCTGTGTGAAAGGCTCGAGAGCGGGTGAGGGTGCTGAATGGCCTTCTCCTGTTCCTGTGTAAGAACTCGAAAGAGGGGCTGAATGGCCTCCTCCTGTTCCTGTGTAACAGACTCGAGGGGATGAATGGCCTCCTCATTTTACGGTAACCTCTCTCTGATCTTCCCTCTCACTCTCCCCATTCTCTCTTTATGTCCTTTCTATCTCTGTCTCTTTCTCTGCCTCGCTCACCCAATCTGTATTTCTCTTTCTGTGTCTTGCTTTCTGTCTCTGTCTGTCCCTCACTGCATCTCTGACGACCTCTCGCTCTCACGCCCTCTGTTTCTCTACCTCTGTCTCAATCCCTGTAGCTCTCCCACCCTCCCTCTGCATCTCTCCCTCTGTCTGAGTATCTTTGCCTCACCCTGTCTCTCACTGTCTTGTCCCCACCCTCTCTCCCGATCTCTGTCTGTATGCTCTCTGTCTATTTCTATTCACTCCTCCCCTTGCAGTAATACTCATCGTTTCTCCTCTCTGCGATGCAGATGAAGCACATGTTCCAGGATCAGTGTCCACACACGAAGCTCGAATTGGATCCAGAAGACGTTCAGTGCTCGGCTAGTGAGCCTGTGGGAGTGTGAAGGAGTTTGGACATGTCAACAAGCATCCGACACGTGTGATCCAGTCTCTGTGTGTTTTACATCCTCACTCAATCACTGTACCATCTTATCTTCACCTTGTTTAACTCAAGGAAATTGTCAGCAAAGGGTTAATCTCCGACTAGAAGTATGCTAATGTTAAACTGTAATTGGTGTGTCTTTATACTGCAGGGGTGTGGGAGCTTTAAGCTATTGCTTTGTTAAATAGAGAAGTACGATCCCATTTGTATACAGTGACCACTGGTCAGCTGAACCCAGACAAACCTGACAGCTCTGGCCAGTTTCAGGATGAAGTGATCTCAGGTTTAATGAGGGAGTTTCTTTAAAGATCTACCATTGAGTAGAGGTCCCGAAGTTTCATGGAGCTGTCAGCACTGAGAATTGGGGCAAGGAAAACAGTTCGTCCTTGTCCAAGGAGAACCTCAGGGTAGATAACATCTTTTAAATTGAGGGTTCATGCAGAATGGGGGATCGGTTAATGCTGAACTTTGCAGAATCAAAATATATTGAAAAGGAAAGCTTTCAGAGAGTGCAAAGCATTTATGTGTGGCATATGTCAAATGTTTAATAACAAAGGAAGGGAGTTGTACTGAGCTCAGGAACCTAATGTCGACAACACTCCATCTCAATAACACCTCTGTGAATGCTTCCATTGTCTCTGCTCTGCCACACTGCTTGTCTAACATCCAATACTGGATGAGCAGATATTTTCTCCTACTAAATATTGGGAAGACTGAAGCCATTGTCTGTGATCCCCGACACAAATGTCATTCTTGGACCACCGACACCATCTCTGGTACCTGTCTGAAACTGATCAAGACAGTTTTTAGCCTTTGTTGTTGTGTTTGACCCCGAGATGAGTTTTCGACCACATATCCACACCATCACCAAGACTGTCCATTTTGCACCTCCATACCATCTCTCGACTCCGCCCCTGCTTCAGCTCATCTGCTGCTGGAACCCTCATCAGTGCCTCTGTTACCTCGAGCCTGGACTATTCCAATACTCTCCTGGCCAACCGCACATCTTTCACACTTCCTGATCTTATCCTCATACAAACATTTGCTGCCTGTGTCTTCACTCACTCCGAACCCTGTTCAAACATAACCCCTGGAACTATTGCCATTCACTGACTCCCTGCTCCTCTCCAATTTCCCAATATTAACATCCTGATTAGTCTGTTGAACTGTTGTGAAATGACTCATTGGTCACAACTCTCCAGTGTAACAATGTAAAACGTCTGCAATAAGTGAACATGGCTGCGTATCTTCCATTGATGGACATTCAAACAAGGAGAGCTGCAGCATGGAAAGGCCTTTTATCGTGTTTGACTCCCTGACCACCCAGTGTGATTGTAAATCTGATTGTAAACTGTGTGTTTACAGTTTTATTGCATTCTCTGTCTGCTCAATATATCTGTGAACGCTAAACCTGACCGTCTCAAGAAGCTGATTGATTTTGCTGGAATGGCTTTCCCATCTGATCATGGAAATCCAGTGTTTTTTTGTTCTGGGAGGGAACACTCACTGTTAAATGATTGCTAAGGGCTGAGATCAGAAGGGATGTGACTGTACGTGGTGGGACTGCCCAGCATTCCCCAAACCTTGTGCTACTCCATTCTATTCTGGTCTGTGCTTCCACCCTGGATAATCCAGCTCATTCAAGGCCTGACAGAGGAAAATGAGAAATCCTGACCTTTCAAAAGGCATTTGATACAGTTCCACACATCAGACTTGTGAGCAAACATGTAGCTCTTGGAATACATAGGACGGTAGCAACATGGATTACGAAATTGGCTGAGTGACAGGAAACAGAGAATAGTGGTTAATGGATGTTTTTCGGGCTGGAGGAAGGTTTGTAGTGGACTTCCCCAGCGATCAGTGTTGGGACCCTTGCTTTTCCTGATATATATTAATGTCCTAGACCTCGGAGTACAGGGCACAATTTCAAAATTTGCAGATGAGACGAAACTTGGAAGCATTGTGAACTGTGAGGAGGATAGTGTAGAACTTCAAAAGGACATAGACAAGTTGGTGGAATGGGCGGACAAGTGACAGATGAGGTTCAATGTGGAGAAATTTGAAGTGATTAATTTTGGTAGCAAGAACATGGAGAGACAATATCGAATCGAGGTTACAATTCTAAAGGGGGTGAAGGAGCAGAGAGACCTGTGTGTATCTGTGCATCAGTCATTGAAGATGGCAGGACTGGTTGAGAGAGTGGTTGATAAAGCATACAGTATCCTGGGCTTTATTAATAGGGGCATAGATTACAAGAGCAAGGAAGTTATGTTGAACCCGTATAAGACACTAGTTTGTCCTCAGCTGGAGTATTGCCTCCAATTCTAGGTGTTGCACTTGAGAAAAGATGTGAGGGCATTTGAGAGAGTACAGACGAGATTCACAAGAATGGTTCCAGGGATGAGGAATTTCAGTTATGAAGATAGATTGGAGAAGTTAGGACTGTTTTCCTTGGAGAAGAGAAGGCTGGGAGGTGATTTGAGAGAGCTATTCAAAATCATGAGGGGCCTGGACAGAGTAGACACTGTTCCCACTCGTGAAATTATCGAGAACGAGAGGGCACCGATTTAAAGTATTTGGTAAGAGAAGCAAAAGTGACATGGGGAAACAAGTTTTCATGCAGCGAGTGGTTAAGGTCTGGAATGCGCTGCCTGGGAACATGGTGGAGGCAGATTCAACTGAAACATTTAAAATAAAATTAGACAGTTACATGAAATGGAAGAATTTGCAGGGTTACAGGAAGAGGCCGGGGGAGTGGAACTGAGGGAGTTGCACTTTCAGAGAGCCGGTGCAGACACGATGGGCCGAATGGCCTCCTTCTGCGTGGTCACAATTCTGTGATTCTTTGATTATTATGAGGAATGTTTGAAGAGGTTGGGCAGATACTCATTGGAGTTTAGAAAAATGAGCCACGTAAGATTCTGAGGGGGCTTGACTGGGTAGATGCTGAGTGGATGTTCCTTCTCGTTTGGGAATCTAGAACGAGGCGTAACAATTTCAGAATAAGGGGGTCTTGCATTTAAGACGGAGATGCGGAGGATATTTTTCTCTCAGAGGATTGTGAGTCTGTGGAACTCTGTTCTCTGGAGAGCAACGGAGGCTGGGTCATTGAATATATTCAAGCCTGAGTTTGACAGATTTTGATTCTACAAGGGTGTCATGGTTATGGAGGGCAGAAAGGAAAGTGGAGTTAAAGCTGCAATCAGATCAGTCATGAACTTATAGAATGGCTGAGCAGGCTCGAGGGGCCGAAAGGCCTACTCCTTGCTCCCATTTCTTATAACCTTACTGACTGCCCAATTCAATATCAGGGTCGTTAAAGTCTCAAATCATCACATAATTTTTTTCACCCCTCAGTTATTTCTTTACAGCTCTGCTCCTCTATGTCCTTCCTGCTCTATGGCAGCTGATAAAATACCTGCAAAGTAAAAATGTTTTTCCGAAGATGCTCACAGTCGGAGAACAGTGGACTGTTCATATCAGAGGCACAGACAAGATCTCCCACAGGCCACAGGTACACATTCAGCAACATATGCAAACAACAATGAGCAAAGCCAGAGAGCTGGGAGAAGGCTTTTGTAGGCAGGACACGCGACATTGTGAGGCCCCTGAGCAGATATCAATGTCCCTGCTGCTGTGCCCCTGACATTGGGACTGAAATGAATTTGCATTTACAGTCAAGCATTGCCCAGATTACATTGCAGAAAGATGAATGAATTCTGCCCACTTGAGGGAGTTATTGAGAGATCCCTCGCCCACGACTGACACATTGCACCAATGGGAAAATACTGCAGATGCTGGAACTCTGAAACACAAACAGAAGATTGAGTAGGTCTGGCAGCATTTGTGGAGAGAGAAACAGAGTTAACGTTTCAGCTTGGTCAGCCTTCTTCAGAACGGCAATGGTGAGAGATAGTACAAATGTTAATAAAGTACAGAGGCAGGGAAAGGGACAAAACAGCAATTTATAATACTGTCGCACCTTTAATGTAATAAAACCTGCCAAGGCTCTTCACAGGAGCATTATAAACACAGTATGAAACTGAGTGACATAAGGAAAGATTCGGTCAGACAATCAAAATCTCAGTCAAAGAGGTAAGTTTTAAGGAGAATTTTAAATTGAAAAGTGAGGTGGAGAGGCGGAGAGGTGTAGCGACGCAATTCCAGAGCTTAGGCCGCAGGCAACTGAAGGTGTGACCACCAATGGTTGAACAATTAAGGTCGGGGATGCTTAAAGGGCCAGAATTAGAGGAGTGCAGAGATTCCGGAAGGTTGTAGAGGCTGGAGGACGTTACAGCGATAGGGAGGGCTGTAGGTGCTGATGAAGGTTACAGAGAGAGGGATGGCTGTCGGAGCTGGTGGATGTTACAGAGATAGGGAGGGTTGTAGGAGCTGGTGGAGGTTACAGAGATAGGGAGGGATGTAGGAGCTGGTGGAGGTTAAAGAGATAGGGAGTGCTGTTGGAGCTGGTGGAGGTTACAGAGATAGGGAGTGCTGTAGGAGCTGTTGGATATTACAGAGATAGGGAGGGTTGCAGAGACTGGTGGAGATTACAGAGATAGGGAGGGTTGTTGGAGATGGTGGAGGTTACAGAGATAGGGAGGGTTGTAGAGACTGGTGGAGGTTACAGAGATAGGGAGGGTTGTAGGAGCTGGAGGAGGTTAACGCGATAGGGAGTGTTGTAGAGACTGGTGGAGGTTACAGAGATAGGGAGAGCTGTACGAGCTGGTGGATGTTACAGAGATAGGGAGGGTTGTTGGAGCTGGAGGAGGTTAACGCGATAGGGAGTGTTGCAGAGACTGGTGGAGGTTACAGAGATAGGGAGAGCTGTACGAGCTGGTGGAGGTTACAGAGATAGGGAGGGTTGTAGAGACTGGTGGAGGTTACAGAGATAGGGAGAGTTGTAGAGACTGGTGGTGATTACAGAGATAAGGAGGATTGTTGGAGCTGGTGGAGGTTACAGAGATAGGGAGGGCTGTCGGAGCTGGAGGAGGTTAACGCGATTGGAAGGGTTGTAGAGACTGGTGGAGGCTACAGAGATAGGGAGGATTGTTGGAGCTGGTGGAGGTTACAGAGATTGGGAGGGCTGTTGGAGCTGGAGGAGGTTAACGCGATAGGGAGGGTTGTAGAGACTGGTGCAGGTTACAGAGATAGGGAGGGCTGTAGGAGCTGGTGGATGTTACAGAGATAGGGAGGGCTGTAGGAGCTGAGGAGGTTAACGCAATAGGGAGGATTGTAGAGACTGGTGCAGGTTACAGAGATAGGGAGGGCTGTAGAAGGTCAACGCGATAGGGAGGGGAAGGGCCATGGGGATTTCAGGACAAGGACGAGAAACTTAAAATGTGGATGTTGCTTGACTGGGAGACAATGTAGGGCAGTGAGAGCAGGAGTGACAGGGGATCAGGACTTGGAGCAACTTAAGACACAGGCAGAAGAGTTTTAGATGACCTCAGGTTTACAGAAATTGGGTGAGCATCAGGACTGCCTTGACATTGTCAAGTCTAGAGCTGACAATGTCTTGAATGAGGGTTTCAGCCACATTTCAGCTGAAATTGGGGCGCGTTCGGGTGATCTTACAGAGGTGGAAATGTGCAGCGTTAGTGATGGTGCCTACATGAGGTCAGAAGCGCATCTCGGCGTCAAATGTGGCACCAGGATTTCGAACAGACTGGCTTAAACTCAGACCGCTGCCGGGGAGAGAGGTAGAGTCAGTAGTTAAGGAATGGAGTTTGGAGCGGAAACTGAAAACAGTAGCTTCAGTTATGAGGGCAGTACTGAGGGAGTGCTGCACTGTCGTAGGGTCAGTACTGAGAGAGTGCTGTACTGTCAGAGGGTCAATACTGAGGGAGTGCTGCACTGTCAGAGGGTCTGTACTGAGGGAGTGCTGCACTGTTGGAAGGTCAGTACTGAGGGAGCGCTTCACTCACAGAGGGTCAGTACTGAGGGAGTGCTGCACTGTTAGAGGGTCAGGACTGAGGGTGTGCGGCACTGTCGGAGGGTCAGTACTGAGTGAGTGCTGCACTGTGACAGGGCCAGTACTGAGGGAGTGCTGCACTGACAGAGGGTCAGTACTGAGTGAGTGCTGCACTGTCAGAGGGGAAAACTGAGGGAGTGCTGCACTGTCGGAGGGTCAGTACGGAGGGAGTGCTGCACTGTCCGAGGGTCAGTACTGAGTGAGTGCTGCACTGTCAGAGGGGCTAACTGAGGGAGTGCAGCACTGTGCGAGGGTCAGAACTGAGGGAGTGCTGCACTGTCAGAGGGACAAACTGAGGGAGTGCTGCACTGTTAGAGGGTCAGTACTGAGTGAGTGCAGTACTGTCAGAGGGTCAGTACTGAGGGAGTGCTGCACTGTCAGTGGATCAGTACTGAGGGAGTGCTGCACTGTGAGAGGAGCAGTACTGAGTGAGTGCTGCACTGTCAAGGGTCAGTACTGAGTGAGTGCTGTACTGTCAGAGGGTCAGTACTGAGGGAGTGCTGCACTGTCAGAGGGTCAGTACTGAGGGAGTGCTGCACTGTTATTGGGGCAGTACTGATTGAGTGCTGCACTGTCAGAGGGTCAGTACTGAGGGAGTGCTGCCCTGTCAGAGGAGCAGTACTGAGTTAGTGCTGCACTGTCAGAGGGTCAGTACTGAGTGAGTGCTGTACTGTCAGAGGGTCAGTACTGAGGGAGTGCTGCACTGTGAGAGGAGCAGTACTGAGTGAGTGCTGCACTGTCAAGGGTCAGTACTGAGGGAGTGCTGCCCTATCAGAGGAGCAGTACTGAGTGAGTGCTGCACTGTCAGAGGGTCAGTACTGAGGGAGTGCTGCACTGTGAGAGGGTCAGTACTGAGTGAGTGCTGCACTGTCAAGGGTCAGTACTGAGTGAGTGCTGCACTGTCAAGGGTCAGTACTGAGTGAGTGCTGCACTGTCAAGGGTCAGTAGTGAGTGAGTGCTGCACTGTCAGAGGGGAAAACTGAGGGAGTGCTGCACTGTCGGAGGGTCAGTACGGAGGGAGTGCTGCACTGTCCGAGGGTCAGTACTGAGTGAGTGCTGCACTGTCAGAGGGGCTAACTGAGGGAGTGCAGCACTGTGCGAGGGTCAGAACTGAGGGAGTGCTGCACTGTCAGAGGGACAAACTGAGGGAGTGCTGCACTGTTAGAGGGTCAGTACTGAGTGAGTGCAGTACTGTCAGAGGGTCAGTACTGAGGGAGTGCTGCACTGTCAGTGGATCAGTACTGAGGGAGTGCTGCACTGTGAGAGGAGCAGTACTGAGTGAGTGCTGCACTGTCAAGGGTCAGTACTGAGTGAGTGCTGTACTGTCAGAGGGTCAGTACTGAGGGAGTGCTGCACTGTCAGAGGGTCAGTACTGAGGGAGTGCTGCACTGTTATTGGGGCAGTACTGATTGAGTGCTGCACTGTCAGAGGGTCAGTACTGAGGGAGTGCTGCCCTGTCAGAGGAGCAGTACTGAGTTAGTGCTGCACTGTCAGAGGGTCAGTACTGAGTGAGTGCTGTACTGTCAGAGGGTCAGTACTGAGGGAGTGCTGCACTGTGAGAGGAGCAGTACTGAGTGAGTGCTGCACTGTCAAGGGTCAGTACTGAGGGAGTGCTGCCCTATCAGAGGAGCAGTACTGAGTGAGTGCTGCACTGTCAGAGGGTCAGTACTGAGGGAGTGCTGCACTGTGAGAGGGTCAGTACTGAGTGAGTGCTGCACTGTCAAGGGTCAGTACTGAGTGAGTGCTGCACTGTCAAGGGTCAGTACTGAGTGAGTGCTGCACTGTCAAGGGTCAGTAGTGAGTGAGTGCTGCACTGTTATTGGGTCAGTACTGAGTGAGTGCTGCACTGTCAAGGGTCAGTACTGAGGGAGTGCTGCACTGTCAGAGGGTCAGTACTGAGGGAGTGCTGCACTGTCAGAGGATCAGTACTGAGGGAGTGCTGCACTGTTATTGGGGCAGTACTGAGTGAGTGCTGCACAGTTAGAGGGTCAGTACTGAGGGAGTGCTGCCCTGTTAGAGGAGCAGTACTGAGTGAGTGCTGCACTGTCAGAGGGGCAGTACTGAGTGAGTGCTGCACTGTCAGAGCGGCAGTACTGAGGGAGTGCTGCCCTGTCAGAGGAGCAGTACTGAGTGAGTGCTGCACTGTCAGAGCGGCAGTACTGAGTGAGTGTTGCACTGTCAGGAGCCCTCTTTCAGATGTGACGTTAAACAGAGACTCCACCCTGCACAGTGGCGCAGTGGTTAGCACCGCAGCCTCACAGCTCCAGGGACCCGGGTTCGATTCCGGGTACTGCCTGTGTGGAGTTTGCAAGTTCTCCCTGTGTCTGCGTGCGTTTTCTCCGGGTGCTCCGGTTTCCTCCCACAAGCCAAAAGACTTGCAGGTTGATAGGTAAATTGGCCATTATAAATTGTCACTAGTATAGGTAGGTGGTAGGGAAATATATGGATAGGTGGGGATGTTTGTTGGGAATATGGGATTAGTGCAGGATGAGTATAAAATGGGCGGTTGATGTTCGGCACAGACTCGGTGGGCCGAAGGGCCTGTTTCAGTGCTGTATATCTAATATAAATAATATTAAAAAATCCTCTTACTCCCGTGGATATAAACAGTCCCATTGGACTATTTTGAATAACAGCAGGGGAGTTCTCCTTGGTGTCCTGGCCAATAATTATCCCTCAATTAACGTCACTAATACAGATTACCTGGTCATTATCACATTGCTGTTTGTGGGAGCTTGCTGTGGACAAATCAGCTGCCATGATTCTTACATTACAACAGTGACTGCACTGCAGCAAAACAAGCATTTCATTGGCTGTGACGCACTTTGGCAGGTGGTCGTGAGGGACGATATAAAATAGCCTGTCAATAACTCCCTCTTTCTATTTGATATTGAAAGTCCAAGTGAATCGCTGTTTCACCTGGAAGGAGAGTTTGGGGTCCTGGACGGTTGCTGACATATTGAAGCAATTTATCATGAGAATGATCTGTCTGGGACACTCAGTGTCCATTTATGATCTAATATACACAGCCTATTGCTCAAT
Source organism: Heterodontus francisci (assembly GCF_036365525.1). NCBI lineage: Eukaryota > Metazoa > Chordata > Chondrichthyes > Heterodontiformes > Heterodontidae > Heterodontus > Heterodontus francisci. Next base: position 333,027 of record NW_027142279.1, read on the forward strand.
ACTGACACATTACTGATATGGGAGGTATTTATCCTGTGAATATTTTATGTCAGATACTCAGTGTCCATTAATCTGAGAGGATACAGAGCACATTGCCCCAATATGATCCAGTACTGATGTCGTGCTAGTCAGATGAGTCTCACAGACTGAGGACAATGGACTGTTTAGATCAGAGGCACAGATAGGATCTCCCGAAAAGGCACCGGTACATATTCAGGTACATAGGCAAACAAGAGGGAAGACAGCCAGAGAGAGAGAGAGAGAGGGGGAGAGAGCTGTGAGAGTCGCTGTGCAACCAGGAAACGTGACATTGTGAAGCCTCTGCCCAGCTATCAATGGACCAGAGACTGACTGCTGGTCACACCCTAACATTGGGACAGTGATGGGACTGCGATGGGCTCTGTATTTAAATTTCAAGTCAAACATTGGCAAGGGTGTATTTCTCGAAGCATTAATCTGTATATCTGAGGGAGTTATTGATAGGCTATTGTCAAATACTGACCCATTACTGATATGGCTGGGATTAATATCAGAACCATAGCTAGGGGCTGATGGATTCAAACATGGAATTCTGGGAAAGCTGGGCACAGCTTGTTCCAGGATTTCGGAGAGGAAAGGGAGGTTGGAGATGGGACAGTATTTTGTAAGGACAGAGGAGTCAAGGGTTGCTTCTTTTGAAGGAGTCATCGAGTCATTTACGGCACTGAAGAAGGCCATTCGGAACATCGGGTCCATGCTGGCTCTCCACGGTGCTGTGCAATCAGTGCACTCCCCTGGCTCGATCCCTGTAGCCCTGTAAGTCTATTTCTCTCAGGTGGCTATCCGACTATCTCTTGAAGTCATTGATCATCTCCGCTTCCACCATCCTGTGGGCAGTGAGTTCCAGGTCATTAACACCCTTAGTGCAAATAAAATTCTTCCTTATATTCCCTGCATCTCTTACCCAAACCTTCAACCTCCTTATTGTACCATTAGTTAATGGGAACCAGTTTTCCTTGTCTGAGTTATCTGTACCCAATGCCTTTATTTATGAAGCCCAAGATCCCACATGCTTTCCTAACCAAGCTCTCACTATGTCCTGCCACCTTCAAAGATGTGTGCACATACACCCCTAGGTCCCTCTGTCCCTGCACACTCTTTAGAACTGTGCCATTAAGTATATATTGTCTCTCCCTATTCCTTCTGCTAAAATGCATCACCTCACACTTGTCAGAATGAAATTCCATTGGTCACCTTTCTGCCCATTCTGCTCGTCTATCTATGACCTGATCCAGGCAGTTCATATCATCTTCACTGTTTGCTGCACCTCCAGGTTTGGTGTGGAGAGCAAATTTTGAGATTCTGCTCTGTATTTCAAGATCCAAGTCATTTATATATAGCAGAAAAAGCAGTGGTCCCAGCACTGACCCATGGGGGAACACCAGTGACGACCACCCCTCAGTCAAAAAAGCAACCATTTACTACGATTCGTTGTTTCCTGTCCTGACGGCACTTTTTCACCCAATTGAACACTGACCCTCTCATCCATGAGCCTCAGTTGTGTTAACCAGCCTTTTCTGTGGTAAATTGTCAAGCGCTTTCTTAAAATCCACATAAACAACATCCACCACATTCACTCCATCGACCTTCTCTGTTGCTTCATCAAAGAATTTAATTAGATTAGTCAATAATGTTCTGCCTTTTGAAAATCCATGCTGGCTACCCTTAATTAAACTCGAACCTCTCTAACCGTCTATTGATTTTTCTCTGATTATTGTTTCTAGAACCAAACTCATCAGTGATGTTAAACTAAGTGGCCTGTAGTTGCTCGGACTGTCCTTACACCCTTTCTTGAATATGGGTTTGCCACTCTGTCGTCTCTGGCACCTCCCCCATAACCAGGGAAGATATAAAGATTACGGCAAGCCCTTCTTCTATCTCTTCCCCCCAATTCCTTTCGCAACCTGGGATACAAGTTATCTGAACCAGGTGACTTATCCACCCAAAGCATAGCCAGCCTTTTTAGTACCAGCTCTCAATTGTTATCCTATCCATTGCCTCTACTCTCTCTGCTTCGACAGATAATTTTCAGCCTCCAGTTCCTTCGGGAACACTGTTACAAAGTTCTCATTAAGTATATTAGCTTTGCCCTGTGCCTCAAAGCACATATTACTCTCTCCGTCCTTACTTGACCCCTCTTTACCTCTTACTACTCACTTACTATTTACGTGCTGGTAGAAGATCTTTGAGCCCCTTTTATGAATCTCCCTCTCCGCTTTCCACATTGAGGCTGAAATGGGCTTTGTTTGCAACGATTACATCATCCAGGTCTGATCAGATACTCGGAGCTTTTGTGAACAAATTCCCATCAACCTCAACAAGTTGTGCTATTTCCCCATTTGTCAGTGTTTTACCCCCTTCTGATGTTGTTCAATTTGTTAGTGTTTTTCCCCTGCTGAAGTTGTTGCTGTATTTATTGTCTTTTTTTCACTGAAGTTGTTGTTGAACTTGTTGGTGTCTTTCCCCAGCTGAAGTTGCTGCTGCATTGCTTGATGTACTTCTCTGAAGTTGTTGGTGAAGTTGTAGGTGTTTCCCCTGCTGACGTTGTGAGAATATTAGTTGTTTTTTTAACTCCCCCCTTCCCCTAAAGTTGCTGGATTTGTTGGTGATTGCTTCCTGAAGTAGTTGTTGGATTTGTTGGTGTAATTTTCCTGTTGAAGTTGTTGTGATGTTTGTTTTTAATTCTCCTGAAGAAGTTGTTGAATTTGTTGGTGTCTTTCTGCTCCTGAAGTTGTTGTATTTGTTGTTCTTTTCCCCCATCCTGAAGTAGTTGTTGAATTCCCCTGTTCCTCCTGAACATGTTACACTCACCACCCCTCATGACTCAGCTTACACTATAACTGTATCCCTGAGTGAAATCTCTCTAATGCGCAGGTAATATCTGCTTCCAGCGTCTCCTTGGGACCCTGTTCCACAGAGCGACCTCCTGCTCATTGAAATAACCTTTCTGCAGGTTCGTTTCCAGGTCAAATAATTAAAACATTAAGTAACTATTACAACAAAGAGTATTGTCCCTTTTCCCTCAAGGGGGCTGGAATAGAAAGCACTGGATGTTGTGTTACTGTTGTATGCAGCTCGGATTAGACCCCTTCTGGAGAAACCATGTTCAGTTCTGTGCATCAAAACTCAGGAAGGATGTCTCAGCCTTGGAAGTAATGACACCAGGTCTCAAAGGGTTAAATTAGCTTCACAGTTTGCATGGCCTAATGTCATATTCTCTTAAGTATAGGAGATTAAAGGGTGATCTCATTGAAATATTTAGGATGATTAAAGGATTCGATGGTGTTAATGGACAGAAACAATTTCCTCTGCTGGGGGAGTCCAGGGCAAGGTGGGGTGGGGCTGTTCAGGAGTGATGTCAGGAAACGCTGGTTCACACAGCTGGTAGTGGAAATCTGGAATTCTCTCCCTCAAAAGTTCTGCAGATGGGGGTGTGAGAGGGGTTAATCAGACATTACAAAGCAGAGCTTGCTAGATTGATGTTAGGTGAGGGTATTAAATGATATGGAACCCAGATGGGCAAATGGAAATAAGTTGTAGATGATCGATGATCTCCCTGAATGGCGGAACAAGCTTGAATGGGCCGAATGGCCCATTCCTGCTGCCAGGATTTCTCATTTTCCTCTGTCAGGATTTGAGTGAGCTGGATTATCCAGGGTGGAAGCACTGACCAGAAAAGAATGGAGCAGCACGAGGTTTGGGGAATGCTGGGCAGACCCACCATGCACATCCCTTCTGATCCCATCCCTCAGCAATCATTTAAGAGTGAGTGTTCCCTCCCAGAACAAAAACACTGGATTTCCATGATCAGATGGGAAAGTCATTCCAGCAAAATCAAAACCTTCTTGAGACGGTCATGTTCAGCGTTCATAGATGTGTTGAGCAGACAGAGACTGCAATAAAACTTTAAAGACACAGTTTACAATCAGATTTACAATCACACCGGGTGGTCAGGGAGTCAAACACGTTAAAAACACGTTAAACACGGAAAAACACCAAAAAATTCAGCAACAACCTCAACAGGAAAAACACCAACAAATTCAACAATAACTTCAGGAGGAAAACAACAACATCGAGAAAAAACACCAATAGATTCAACATCAAATTTAGCAGGAGACAAACAGGAAAAAATACAAAAACAACTGCACCTGAAAAATAACCCACGAACAAGCTCAGCAATAACTTCAACAGGAGAAAAATAAAGTACGAATAAAATCAACAACAACTTCAACAGGAGAAAAACACCAACAAAGTCAACAACAACTTTAGCAGGAGAAAAACACCAACAAATTCAACAACAACCTCAAGAGGAAAAGCACCAGCAAATTCAACAAGAAAAACACCAACAAATTCAACAACAACTTCAGCAGGAGTAAACAACAACAAATTCAAAACAACAACCTCAACAGGGAAAACACCATCAAATTCAACAACAACTTCAACAGGAAAAACATCAACAAATTCAGCAACAACTTCAGCAGGAGAAAAACACCAACAATTTCAATAACAACCTCAACAGGAAAAACACCAAAAAATTCAACAACAACCTCAACAGGAAAAAAAGCAACAAATGCAACAACAACTTCAACAGGAAAAACACCAACAAAGTCAACAACAACTTCAGCTGGAGAAAAAAACAACAAATTCAACAACAACCTCAGCAGGCTCTGCACGTTGTCTGTTCGTGGGATCTTGCCTTGTAGAAACTGGCTGCCACACTTCCTGCATTACAGCAGTGGCTGTACTTCGAAACAGTCGCAAAGAATATGGGAATAGCAAAACATATGAGATTAGCAAAACTGTGAGATCTTGGGCTTCATAAATAGCGGCAGAGCCTACAAAATATGGGAAGTTATGCTGAATCTTTATAAAGCTCGAGTTAGGCCACAACTGGACAATTGCATCCAGTTCTGGTCACCACACTTTAGGAAGGAGGTGAGTTTCCTTGAGAGGGTGCAGAGGAGATTTACCAGAATGGTTCCAGGGATGGGGGATTTTAGTTACAAGGTTAGGTTGGAAAACCTGGAGAAAATGAGATTGAGTGGAGACCTGATAGAGGTGTGCAAGATTGTGACAGGTTTAGATGAGGATCACAAAGAAAAGCTGCTCCTCACCCAGGAGTCAGTTCCCCAGCTCCACTGACTAGTCCCACAGTGTTGGTGTTCCTGCTCCTCGCTCCAGCTGCAGGGAATTTACAGCACAGAAACAGACCATTCGGCCAGACACGTCCATGTAGGCCTTTTTGGTCCACACGAACATCGTTCCACGCCCTCTTCATCTCGCCCCCAGCCGCATCTCCTTCTGTTCCTCTCTCCCTCATGTCCTATGCAGCTTCCCCATCCCCCCAAGCTTAAATACATCTTGCCTATTCCCCTCAGCCTGTGGTAATGAGTTCCACATTCTCCCCACTCTCTGGGTGAAGATGTTTCTCCCGAATTCCAAATTGGATTTATTGGTGACTGTCTTATATTGATGAACCCTCCCCCTTTTTCTGGTCTCACCTGCAAATGGAAAAAATCTTCTCCACAATAATGTGATCAAAACCCCTTTCATAATCTTAAAGAGCTCTATCAGGTCACTCCTCAGCCTTCTCTTTTCTAGGGAAAAGAGCCCCAGTCTGTTCAGTCTTTTCCTGATCATTATAACCTCTCAGTTCTGATATCATCCTTGAACATCTTTCTGTGTCTTCTTCATGTCGAAGACATGTTCACACTGCAGTAGATAAACCCAACAGGATACAGAGCTGCAGGCTTTTATCTGAAACAGGTGTTTCTGTTGGTGTTTTTGTTGAACTGCTCCGTCTCTCTGAGTCACTGTGCAGACTCCAGGCACAGAAATACAGGGCCGAGCGATTCTCCTGCAGGCTGGAGGACTCCAGGTTGAACTGGGAACCAGTCGGTCGTTTGGCAGTGAAACCCTCCACCGTCCCCTCTGAGTTCACACTTGGTGTAACTGCGGAGTAAAACATCAGCCGCAGCTCCTTCCCCAGGTCCTGTCTGTACCAGAACATGTAACCGCTACTCTGGCCCTCCACACGGCACTCCAGTCCCACTCCCTCCCCAGGAAATCTGGAGACGGCGGTGGGAGTCTGGCGGACCCTCGCTGAGATCGCGCCTGAAGGAAGAGACCGGGAGAGAAGAAGGTCAGTGAACAGGGACAATCTGGGATGTGAAGAATGAAGGAAGGAGAGAAAGATAGAGAGAAAGAAAATAAGAAAGAGAGTTGTTAACACAAACAATGTGGGTGTGGGGTGGAGGTGAGAAAGATCCCTTACTTTGAAATAAGACCATGAGACTCAGTAACAGATACATCTTCCACTGGAAGCTTATCCTGCAATTGGGAAATCAGTGGAAAGAAGAGAGTTGAGTCTTGTGAGAAGCCACATGAAGACTCAAGCAAGTGATTCAGGTTTGTCCAACACCTTCCTCCCTGATGAGGTACCCACGCCCCTCTTTCTACCATTGGCTGCCAGTAGTTGCTGTTGCATTTGTTGGTATAGATCTGCTGCTGAAGTTGTTGTTGTATTTGTTGTTGTATTTGCTGGTGCTTTTCTCCGACTGAGGTTGTTGAATTTGTTAGTGTTTGAATCTTCTGCTGATCTGTTGTTGAATTTGTTGGTGTTTGAATCTTCATCAGGTGGCAGGACTATATCTCCAACACAGAAGTCCTTGAAGCGGCCAACATCCCCAGCTTATACACACTACTGAGTCAGCGGCGCTTGAGATGGCTTGGCCATGTGAGCCGCATGGAAGATGGCAGGATCCCCAAAGACACATTGTACAGCGAGCTCGCCACTGGTATCAGACCCACCGGCCGTCCATGTCTCCGTTATAAAGACGTCTGCAAACGCGACATGAAATCGTGTGACATTGATCACAAGTCGTGGGAGTCAGTTGCCAGCATTCGCCAGAGCTGGCGGGCAGCCATAAAGACAGGGCTAAATTGTGGCGAGTTGAAGAGACTTTGTAGTTGGCAGGAAAAAAGACAGAGGCGCAAGGGGAGAGCCAACTGTGCAACAGCCCCAAGAAACAAATTTCTCTGCAGCACCTGTGGAAGAGCCTGTCACTCCAGAATTGGCCTTTATAGCCACTCCAGGCGCTGCTTCACAAACCACTGACCACCTCCAGGCGCGTATCCATTGTCTCTCGAGATAAGGAGGCCCAAAAGAAGAATCTCCTGCTGATCTGTTGTTGAATTTGTTGGCGTTGTTTTCCTTTTGAGGTCGTTGTTGTGTTTGTTGGTGTTTTCCCTGCTGAGGTTTTTGTTGTACTTGTTTCCTTCCCTGCTTCAGTTGTTGTTCAATTTAGTTTTTGCATGTTGTTGTATTTTTTGGAGTTTTTCCCCCCTGCTGAGGTTATTTTCTCTTTTTTAATTCATTCATGAGATTTTGGTTGTGGCCAGCATTTATTGTCCATCCCTAATCGTCTAATTGAGAAGGTGGTGCTGAGCTGCCTTCTTGAACCGCTGCAGTCATGTGGGGTAGGTTGACCCACAGTGCTGTTAGGAAGAGAGTTTCAGGATTTTGACCCAGTGACAGTGAAGAATTTTCACAATGACTGGACTTCAGTGCGGTGAAGAACTTAACGCTATAACTCCCGTTTAGCAGAAGGGGGTGAAATAAAACTGTCTTGGCCCCGAAACAAGGCAGCAGGTTGACGGGTCGCATTGGGTCATAGAATCATGCAGGTCAAATCCAGGCCGTTCAGCCCATCGATCCTGGCCTGGCAGCTCGAAAGAGCGACTTCCTCCCATCTTTCTTCGTCTTACCCTATCAACAGATTCTTCTATTCCTTTCTCACTCATGTATTTATTCAGCTCCCCTTTAACTGCATCGTCTCTATTCGACCTCAACCCATTCCATTTGGTCTGTAATTCCACATTCTCTCCGCTCCCTGGGTTAAAGAACCTCCTCCTGAATTCCCAATTGGATTTATTAAGGACTACCTTACATTTATGATCCCTTATTTTCATCTTCCCTGTCCAATTGCTCCCACTCCCTGTTCTTTCTGAATAACCCTGCACTTGATCTTGCAGCTTGTCTGCCTCCTTCCCGACATGACAACAGTGACTGCACGTCAAAATGTATTTGACTGGTTGAGGCTTGAGTGAAGCAGAGAACTGTCGGGCCGAATGGCGCGGATCTTTGCATTAACTTCCATCTAGTTCTGTGCCACAAGCGCCAACACGAGTCGAGTAGGAGAATATAACTAATGACTGAAACAGGTTCAGTATCTGACAATGAAACGCCTGCAGAATCAGTGCTTGCAGTTGCACCTGGAGCCACTAGGTGCCAGTGTTACTCCACTGTAGCCGCTGCCCAGAACATGCTCAGACAGAGTGAGCTTTACCCACAGCAGCTCCACATGTCAACTTGGCTGCTTCTGAAATGTTTCACTTCTCAACTATTTCACAGACACACAAAAAAAAACAGTTGGACTTCATCATGTTTGGTCTTTAATAGTGACCAGAGCACCCCGGATTCCCCTGAGGCCTCCTCAGCTCAGCCCATGAAATGACCTGTCAACATGTCAACATGTGGGAGCCAATGAACCATCAGGAATTTGCACCCCCTCCCTCCCCCCAATGGGAACATGAAACAGTGGGGAGGAGGAGACAGTAAATGTCACTCAGAACATTGAGATTTTCTGCAATAAACCAGCTCAGTGATTTCACACAATGAACAAATGGATCTGTCTCCCTCCAGAGATGACTGTGTCTCACCTCTGGGTTGTGTTACTGGTGTTAAGGGGTAAGGTGGACCTCGACTGGGAGATGTCAGTCATCTTCACTGCTCTTTCCCTGTGTGACCCCATTGGGGGTTTACCCCCTTACAAGGCACCGTCACTGTGATTGTTAATTTAGCTGCTCTCTTTCTCTTTTTGTATCCCTTTCTCTATCTCACTTTCTCTCTGTCTAACAATATATGTTCCTCTATGTCTGTCCCTCCCACTCTCCCTGTCTCTCTGTCTCTCTTGCTCTCTCTCCCTGTCCTCTTAGCTCCTTCATGTCTGTTGCCGATGTCTAGAATGTTGCTGTTTTTCTCCCTCTGTCTGTGCTTCCCTCTCTCTCTCTCTCTCTCTCTGTCTCTGCTTCTCTCCTTTTCTCTCACTCTTTTTCACTCTATGTCTTTCTCTCTCTTTGCAGCTCCCCGTCTCCCACCTCTCCCTTCTTACTAAGAAACACGGGGCATTTAGGGCACACAGCAGGTCATTCAGCCCATCGTGCCTCTCCCCTCTTCGTGGCCGATGTCAATTTAAACATTGTCCCTGGGTTTATCTCTCTCTCTCTCTCTCTCTCTGTTTTACAGATGTGGGGGCCGTGTTGATGCAACAGATTCCCGCTTCCATATCCTATTCCCCAGGCTCTCCAGTCAGTATCCAGTGTATTTACACAAAGGCAGATGCTGGCTCCGATGTCCACTGGTACCCGTGGCATCCGGACCGTGAGCCCGAGAACCTTTTCTATTCCACCTCTGCCGGAACAGTCATTCCCTCCAGAGAGGTTGGCGGTTTCACCGCCAGGAGACCCAGCAACACCCATTTTTACCTGGAGTCCACCAGCCTGTGGGTGAATCAATCAGCCGTGTATTACTGTGCCTGGAGTCTGCACAGTGACTCAGAAAGGTGCCAGATTTCAGCAAAAACTCTAAAGGGGAGGAAAGCACTTGTGGGAGATGAACCCGTCTGTCTATCTCAGTGTCTTTCTGTCTCTCTGACTATCTGCAGGTTTCTGTGTCGCTTTGTGCGTCTCTGCATCTATCTATCTATCTATCTATCTATCTATCTATCTATCTATCTATCTATCTATCTATCTATCTATCTATCTATCTATCTATCTATCTATCCATGTGTCTGTCTGTCTATTTTTCTATCTATCTGTCTATCAAACTGTCTCTCTCTCTATCTATCTATCTATCTATCTATCTATCTATCTAACTATCTATCTATCTATCTTTCTATCTATCTATCTATCTATCTATCTGTCTATTTATCTATCTATCTATCTATCTATCTATCTATCTATCTATCTATCTATCTATCTGTCCATCTGTCTATCTATCTCGCTGTCCATTTTTGGTTATTTGCACTATTTATCTATCTATTTACCTTGATTATATATATATTTGTCCTCGATTTATCTCTCTGTCTCTCACCTCTCTAAATATGCATACACCATATATCTGACGTTTATCATCTATCTAAAACCATTATTTGCACCATACCAGTTTAATTATTGATAGATCATGATTTGTATTTTACTGATAGTTTCATCTTCTTGCTCTCCTTCGACTCAGAGTACATCAATACATTATGAATTATTAAAAATGCTGCAGCAATGTGCTCAGATCCTTCTCGTTAAGGCAGCCTCTACCTGTAAAGAACAGATTCCGAGGTGGGGTAAATGGGCTCATGGTCCTGTTGAATGATCTGTCTGTGGTATGTGACAAGAGTTACACATAGCTCCCTATTGTACATGTCCACGATGATTCATTCAATGCAAAAGTGAGACACCTCCCCAGAGAGGTCTCTCACTGGAACACCTGCCTCCTGACGGCGGTTTGAGCATCTGTTCAAAACAGTTAACCCACTTCTTCATGACACTGTCGCTTTTCAAAGTATCTAAGATTTCACCCCAATGTAAAACATAACCCTTGAATTGTCGTTTAGCACAGGGGAAAATAAATTTTGATCTGCCTAATACAAACAAGCAACTTGATGTGTCTTATATATTTATAAAATCATACAGCAGAGCCGAGGCCGTTCAGCCTATCGAGCCTGGCCCGTCTGTTCGAAAGAGCTACCCTATACAACACCAATCAGACACAAGCAACGAGAGCCAGATACAGACGGGAAGCAGTTCCTTATTCAAGCTCCTTCCGACCAGTGGGTGTTATTATTCTGTCATACCCAGAAGTGAGGGGTCAGAAGGAAACCCTGATTCCAGTGCTGTCATTTCCGCTCTCTGCTTTATCTTCAGCCGCCTGATATTGGTTCATGAACAGATTCAGCCCTCAGTCTGCAGGATGCAGTTAGTCAAACTCTTCCTAATCGTCTGTTCTCTTCTTCCATGTAGGTATTCATTGTTCATAAAGATACCTGTGCTAAAATACATGCTGTGTTTTCATTCACTGCTAAGTTCTATCAAACTAGATTGATACAACATCATTGCAGTCGATTTTCTGTCATTTCTTAAACTACATACTTTACTTTCACTGTAAATAATATTTACTTAATGAAATTATTGACTGAATGAAAGTTACTTATATATTCGTGACGCTACTATACCTATCTTTAACCGATAAGTTTTCCCTAATTCTGGGTTAATTTGTCTCTCTCATTTCACTTGCTACATTATTTTTCAATCTCTATATCTATCTGTTTATTATCTATATATCTACAAATATATCATTTAACTATATATTGTCTGCCTATATCGTTATCTAGTATTATCTACTTATCTATCTGGACAGTTATAGTTGGTTATCATATGTCACAATATGTTCCAAACTTTTTTAACTATTCTCCTTGTTTCTCAAGGCAAAACTCTAGCAGAGGTGATACACCAGTGGCCAACTCTGGTGGCAGTGAAGGGAGGCGAACCAGCAGAATTAAACTGTTACCAGAATGACAGTAGTAAGAACGTTATGCTGTGGTATCGGCAGTATGCCGGGCAGGGGCTCACCCTAATGGGCTATTCTTTCACTGGAAGCTCACCCACGTACGAAGGAAAATTTGAAGAGGAGGTGAAGATTATAAGGCCCGAGGACAAACGATGCAGCCTGAGTGTCCTCAAGGTTAAGGCTGCGGATGCGGCGGTGTATTACTGTGCAGCCAGGGAGCACAGCGCTGCAGACTGCCTTAGTGCCAGTACAAAAACCAACAGGGTGAACAACACAACTGACTGACATACAGGAGCAGTGACAATGGTTAATGTCTCTCCCTGCCTCACCGGCCGTTTTCCAAGCTGGTGATTCCCGGATTCCTGAACCTTCATCAAGGGCTGAATGACTGGGAATAGCAGAAGGGACGAGGAAGAGAGAGAAGGAAAGAAAGAGATGTGCCTCAGATCCCCTGCAAAATTTCAAAGTCCTCGTCCACACTGTTTAATTTCTGGCACTGTGTATGTTAAAACTGAGTCACAGTCGCTGTCTCATACTTGATTAAATAATAGGTTAATTAATGATCTAAATAAGACAGATAGTTAACATCGCCATTGTGAAGTGATGGATAGAGTATCAATCATCTACAAGGCACAAGTCAGGAGTGTGATGGAATACTCTCCACTTGCCTGGATGGGTGCAGCTCCAACAACACTCAGGGAGCTCAACACCATCCAGGAAAAAGCAGTCCTCTTGATCAGCAACCCATCTACCACCTTCAACACTCATTCCCTTCACCACAGTGACAGCAGTGTGTACCATCGACAAGATGCACTGCAGCAAAGCATCGAGTGTCCTTAGACAGCACCTTCCAAACCAACCAACTCTACCAACTAGAAGGACAAGGGCAGCAAATACATGGGGGCACCACCACCTGCAAGTTCCCCTCCAAGTCACACACCATCCTGACTTGGAACTATATCGCCGTTTCTTCACTGACACTGGGTCAAAATCCTGGAACTCCCTTCCCAACAGCACTGTGGGTGTACCTACCCCCCATGGTTCAAGAAGGCAGCTCACCACCACCTTCTCAAGGGTAATGAATGTTGTGAAATAATTGCTGGCCTTGTGAAAAAACTCACGTCCCATGAACGAATAAGAAAAAAAAATTATAAAAGGTCTTCCAGGACTTCACAGACGCCCCAAAACAGTTAACAGCCAATTAAGAACTGGAAAATGATAGTCTGATCCTCTGCTACTTCTTCCCTTGCTTTGATTTTTTTTTATTCATTCTGGGGACCTGGGTCCCTCTGAGAAGGCCAGTAGTTATTCAACATCACTCATTGCCCTGGAGAAGGTGTGTGTTGCCTTGTAGGTAACTGAAGGGTTTGCTAGGTCATTTCAGAGAGCAGTGTACTTAAAACACGGAAGCCAACTGGTGTACAGCACCATGTCATAGGCAGCATAGACAGGCAGATAGATAGCTAGGAAGGCAGACAGGCAGACATTAGATAGATAGATAGATAGATAGATAGATAGATAGATAGATAGATAAATAGATAGATAGATAGATAGATAGATAGACAGACAGATAGATAGAAAGACAGATGTGTAGACAGATTGATAGATAGACAGACAGATAGGTAGACAAATAGTCAAATAGATTGTTAGACAGACAGACAGATATGCAGATAGGTAGATATGAAGACAGACAGACAAAAGATAGGTAGATATGAAGACAGGCAGACGGATTCATACAGATAGAGAGACAAATTGACACAGATAGACAGACAGACACACAGCCATGCAGATGGATAGATAGAGAGAAAGTTAGACAGATAGCTACAGAGATAGATAGATAGCTGTATAGATAAACAGACAGAGATCTTTTTCTCCCTTTCTCCATCTATCTCTATCACTGCCTCTCTTTTACTCTATCTGTTTTTCACCATATCATCCTCTCTGACTCTGTCTCGCACTATGTCTCTCACTCATTCCTTGGCACTTTCACACACACTCTATCACTCCAATAGAATCATAGAAAGTTTAAGGAACAGCAAGAGGCCACTTGGCCCATCGTGTCTGTGGCGGCTGAAAAACAATCCACCTATTCATATCACACTTTCCAGCATTTGGTCCATAGCCCTGCAGATTACCGCACTTGAGGTGCATATCCAGACTCCTTTGAATGAGTTGAGAGTGTCTGCCTCAACTACCCTTTCAGGCAGCGAGTACCTGACCCCCACTACCCTCTAAGGTTTTCCTTATCTCCCCTCTAATTCTTCTACCAATCACATTAAATCTCTTCCCCCTCGTCACTGATCTCTCTGCCAAGATGAATAGACCCTTCACCTCCACTCTATCCAGGCCCCTTCAATATTTTGCACATTTCAAACAGACCTCCCCTCAGCTTTCTCTGTTCCAAGGAGAACAACCCCAGCCTATCCAATCTTTCCGCATAGCTGCATTTTCCAGTTCTGGCAACATCCTCGTAAATCCCCTCTGTACCCTCTCTAGTGCAATTACATTCTTTCTGCAATGAGGTGACCAGAACTGCACACAGTACTCAAGTTGTGGCCTAACCAATGATGTATACAGTTCCAGCATAACCTCCCTGTTCTTGTATTCTATACCTCAGCTAAGAAAGGAACGGATTCCATATGCCTTCTTAACCACCTTATCGACCTGTTCTGCTACCTTCAGGGATCTGTGGACATTCACTCCAAGGTCCCTCACTTCCTCTACACTTCTCAGTATTTTCCCATTAATCGTATGTTCCTTTGCCTTGTTCGACCTCCCCAAATGCATCACCTCACACCTCTCCAAGTTGGATTCCATTTGCCACTCTTCTGCCCATCTGACAAGACCATCAATATCTTCCTGCAGCCTACAGCTATCCACCTCGCGATCTACCACACGGCTAATCCTTGTGTTATCTACATACATTTGGATTATGCCCCCCTACATTTACATCCAAATCGTTAATAAAAACCACAAAAATCAGGGAACCCAGTGCTGAGCCCTGTGCAACGCCACTGGGAACAGCCCTCCAGTCGCTAAAACACCCATCAACAATTACCCTTTGTTTCCTGCCACTAAGCCAATTTTGTATCCACCTTGCTGCATTTCCCTTGATCCCATGGGATTTTGTTTTTTTTGAACCAGTCTGCCATGTGCAGCCTTTTCAAAAGCCTTGCTAAAATCCAGGTAGACCACGTCAACTGCACTACTCTCGTCTATCTTCCTTGTTACTTCTTCAAAAAATTCGATCAAGTAGATCAAACAAGATCGTCCCTTAACATATCTATGCTGACTATCCTTGATTAACCCATGCCTTTCTAAGTGACAGTTTATCCTGTCTCCCAGAATAGATTGCCATAATTTGCTCATTACTGAGGTCAGACTTACTGGCCTGTAAGTAGTCAGTCTATCCTTCCCTCCCTTTTTAAACGGAGGCACAACATTAACAATTCTCCAATCCTCCGGCGCCACATCTGTAATCAATGAGGACTGCAAAAAGATGCTCTGTTATTTCTTCTCTTGCTTCTTTTCACAGCATTGGGTTCATTGCATCCGGCCCTGGTGATTTATCAACTTTCAAGGATGCTAATCCCATTAATGTTTCCTCCCTCAGCTTCGCTCCCTTAAACCCAGAGCAATCAGCAGAAAGTGTCTTAGATCCGCCGCAAACATGCCATTCAATTTCATCGACGTTTGCTATTTTCCTTCTGTCGCTGAGTATGTTTAAATTCTGTCACAATCACTGTTTTACATTTGATCAACTGATTAATGAGCTCAACACGACTGTGCGGCGGTGACTTGTGAAATCAGCAATCAATTATTGAATATAAGATAGTGAACTCATTAATCTGTTCCCCCTTTTTTGGCAACAAAAGTGTTAAGAATATACTGTTAACCATATAACATCTACACCCACTTTTACTCATGTAGATTTCACTATTCTGCTTTACATCTGTACAGATACTGGGAGGAAATTAGGACAAAGACTGAATTTGTATCGTTAATTCTGCGGGTAATAATCCTCTGCAGGAGAGGATGAAACACTGAGAAGGAGGATGAATTTCGGGAAGTGACTTGAAGAAGCCCACAGCATGGGTTTCACTCGGAAAGGAACAAACACAGCTTGTTGCAGTTGCACCATGCTGCCACTGGTCGGCGCAGTGGCTCCACTATATTTCGCGCCACCACAGGCTTTGGCGCCGCTGATCAATGAGTCAATTCCTCTGCTTCTGCAATCTTTTCACTTTAAAGGCTAAATGCAGTTAGATTGCCACTTTACAGTGATGTTATATGAGCCGCCTCCGCTGCCATCGAACTATGTATCTTCTCTTCCTCCACTACTGATTTTAATTTGCAAAAGGATGTTAATAATCCCCTGTTGTGCGCCATAAGCTCTGGAGTCACTCAAAGCAGCTATCGTTGCACCGCTCCTTGTTTTTTTCACCTACCCTCTCCAACACCTCGCTACCTTCAAAATTTCCCTCGATTCAGCATGAAAGCAAGCTCACAAAGGGAAGAGAGTGAAGATATTGGCAGCAGAGTAGAAAGTGGGGAGGAAGGAGGGAAATGGAGAGAAGAAACAAGTGGAAAGGGGCGGAAGGAAGCAAACAAAAGAATGGGGGACAACTTAAAGGTAGGGGCGGGGATCATTGCCTTGAGATAACTTCCTCTGATGACGATCCGCTCTGCCTACACCTCATCTCTCTCCCTCCCTTAAAACCCAGAGTAACCAGCAGAAAGTCTCTCAGATCCACAGCAAACATGTCTTTCAGTTTCATCGTCTTTGCTATTTCCCTTCTGGCGCTGAGTAGGTTAAAATTCTGTCCCAATCAATCTTCTACATTTGTTTAACTGAAAGGGATGATTAATAATCTCTATAAAACTGAGCGGCGGTGACTTGTGAAATCAGTAATCGATTATTTCATATCAGACAGTGAACTCATTCATCTGTCCCCTAGTTCGGGAAGACAAGTGTTATTAATATGATGTTAACTCTTTAATGTTTGCACCCACTTGCAAACTTGTGGATTCCACGATTCTATTTTACAGTTGTAAAGATCCAGGTGCTTGCAGGAAATTAGGACACAGACCGAATTTCCGTCGTTAATTTGGTGCAACACCGACGTCCATCGTCTCAATTGTAACTCCATCGATACTAGTTCATTCCCTCTAATTTCTCTTTCTAGGTGTTTGCCGGGGTGATGTGATACATCAATGGCCTCAGTCACTGGCTGTTAAACAACCAGGACCCGTGGAAATGAACTGTCTGCAGAAAGGAACAGTTCGCAACTACATGTACTGGTATCGTCAGTCCCCCGGCAGAGGATTCCTGTTAATCGGGTTTACATTAGCAGCAGGTGAACCTCAGTATGAAGATGGATTTAAGAGCGGGTTTGTTATTACCAGGACTCTGAACAATAAGAAATCCACTCTGACGATCGAGAGTGTGAACGCCACGGACGAGGCGGTGTATTTCTGTGCAGCTGGTGATGGGACACAGCGGTTCAGAGTCATTGGCCGCCTTGACAAAAACCCTCGCACGTCTCCCTTCAAACGGGTGCATTTAACCCAGCATTCGGTGAAGAGCAGCCCTGGCTGATCGGATGCGGATCTGCATCTGTTCAGTGCCCGTTCGAGTGGCAGAACGCCCATGTTCTAACTCCCCACAACCTCCAGACAGGCAACACACACTGTCTGTGCCCACACCTGAATAATGGTTCATAGAACGGCTCTTCAACACGTACCTCTGTCAGACCACACCTGGAGCACTGTGCACAATTCTCAGTTCTATATGCCTGTGTAGACGACATCTGAAGTGCTGGGGACAGTTCTTACATCCAAATACCTTACCTAGTGCGCATTTGGAGCCCTGTGTACAGTTCTGGTTTCCATCGACCTTGATTGGACCAAATCTGCAGTGCTGTGCAGAGTGCTGGTCTCCATATTACACAGAGAGATACGAGCAGAAGTACAAAAACGATTTACAAGAATGATACCGGAGCACAAAAGGTTATAACTATGAGGAAAGATTGAAAAGTCTGGGATTCTTTTCCCCAGTCAAGAGAAGGCTGAGGGGTGACCTGATAGAGGTGCTCAAGATTATGAAAGAATATGACAGGGCAGAGAAGATGTCTGTATTTGTGAGGAAGGTAATGAATACATCATACTCACTAATTACTCCCAGAAATGAATTTACACAGAGTGGTAAGAATGTGGAATTCACTAACACACAGAAATAAATGATGTGTATAACCAGATATATATAAATGGATGCTGGATAAAAACATTAGGGAGAAGGAAATAGCACGTCATACTGATAGGGCTGGTTGAAGACATTGTTCATGTTCTTTCATCGGATGTGGGAATAAAATGTGAGAATAAGCTAACCAGCAATATAAAAACAGATGGTCGGAGCTTTTACATAAAAAGCAAGAGAGTAGCTGAAGCTGACGAAGTTGGTTCCTTCGAGGTAAAGGCAGGTGAAATCATCATGAGGAATGGGGAAATAGCAGGGAAATTGAACTAATATTTTGTGCTTGTCTTCACAGTTGAAGACACAAGTTCCATCCCAGAAATAGGCAGTTATCTGGGGCTTAAAAAGAGTGAGGAAATTAAGGATATTCATATCAATTGAGAAAAACTTTTGGAGAAACCTGAGGGATTAAAATCTGACAAGTCCCCTGGAACAGATGGATTATATACCAGAGTTCTAAAAGAGATAGCTGCAGAGAGAGTGTGGGCGCTGGTTATGATTTGCCAGAATTCCTTAGATTCAGGAATGGTCCCATCGGAATGAAAGTTAACAAATGTTCCACGGCTTTTCAAGAAAAGAGGCAGTGAGAAATCTCAGGATAAGGGATCAGTCATTCCGGACTGAGATGAGGAGAAATGACTTCACTCAAAGGTTTGTGAAACTTTGGATTTCTCTACCCCAGAGTGTTGTGGATGCTCCTTCACTGAATACATTTAAGGCTGGAATTTTTGATCCCTCAGGAAATGAAGGGATATGGGGAGCAGGCAGGAAAGTGGAATTGAAGCCCAAGATCAGCCATGATTGTATTGAATGACGGAGCAGGCTCGATGGGATATATTGTCTTCACCCGCTCCAATTTCTTGTGTTCTGTGGGTCTCAAGTCACTTGTAGGCCAGACCAGGTAAGGACGGTGGATTTCCTTCCCTAAAAGAAATGAGTGAGCCAGCTGGGTGTCAGGGCCCCTTAACAGAGACAAGCTTTCAATTGCAGATTTTCTGATGAAATGATTGTATTTATTCATTAATTGAATTTAAATTCCACCATCTGACCTGGTAAGATTCTAACGCATGTCCCGTAGAGATTCACCCCGGCCTAATTCGATGTCACCAGCGTCAGCAGCCGAAGCAATGGATAAAAAATGGGAAGACGGAGCAATTACAAAGCATGTCTTCATAATGCCTATTTTATCAATTGCACTGTGCAAATCTCAGGTGCCTGTAGTTACACATTACAGCCACGAGATGGGGATGGAGCTCCACCGCAGTCTGAGTCCCACTTGCTTCTGAAAAGACTGAGCGAGCAAAGCAGCAGTGACTTGACCAATCTACCAAATAGTCAATTCCACTAACTCTGAAACAGATTAAAATCATAACCATTCCACCCAAAATAGACAACTGGATTTCCCCAAGTCTGCTCGTTCATAGTGACTGGTTTGATAAAACACTTGTGATATACTAAAACAAATGATCTGAAGGAAGTAAAGAGGGGAAGCAAAGTTAGAAAACAGTGAAAGAAAAATGGAGAAGGAGGAATTTCATATAAAGAAACACATTCAGGGATGTGCACATCACTGACAATGTCAGTATTCATTATCTATGCCGAATTGCCCTTAACTGAATGACTTGCTCGCCCATTTCAGAGGCAGTTAACAGTGAACTACATTGCTATCAGGTGATGCATTTTGGCAGCAGGGAGACAGAGAGGAAATACAGACTTAATGACACAGGCCTGAAGAGTGTTCAAGGGCAGAGGGACCTGGGGGTTAATGTGCATAGATCTTTGAAGGTGGCAGGACATATTGAGAGAGAGGTTCACGAAGCTTATGGGATCTTGGGATTCATGAACAGAGGTATAAAGTACAAAAGCAGGGTGGTTATGCTCAACATATATGAGGTTCTGGTTAGGCCCCAACTTGAGTACTGAGCCCGGTTCTGGTCACCACACTTTCGGAAGGATGTAGGGTCCTTGAGAGGGTGCAGAGGAGATTTACCGGGATGGTTCCAGGGATGAGAGATTTTAGCTACATGGTTAGTTTGGTGAAGCTGGGGTTGTTCTCCTTGGAGCAAAGGAAATTGAGGGGAGATTTCACAGAAGTGTACAAAATGAAGAGAGGTTTAGATAAAGTAGACAAAGAAAAACTGTTCCCATTAGCTGATTGTACAAAGACTAGGGGACGAAGAGGATAGGAACAAAACAGAGAATAAAAGCTGAGAAAAACTGAAATCCGATAGGGAGTTGAGGAGAATTCTTTACCCAAAATACAGAATTCAATGCCAGCAGAAACTGCTAAGACAAAGGCAAGAACAGGAAGGGGCCATTCAGGCCCTCAATTCTGTACCACCATTCAATGAGACCATGGCTGATCTGTGATCTAACTCCATATTCCCACCTTTGCCCCATATCCCTTAATATTTATTTTGGATCACAAAAACCTATCCATCTCCGATTTCAAATTAACAATTGATTCAGCATCAATTTCCGTGAGCAGAAGAGAGTTCAAACCTCTCCACCCATTGTGCGTAAAAGTGTTTCCTAATTTCACTCCTGAAAAGTCTGGCTCTAATTTTTAGTCTTGGCCTCTTAGTCCTAGATTCCCAAACCAGCGGAAATAGTTTCTCTCTATCTACTCCCAAAGACTAAATAAATACGACTTCAAACTGGAGACCTCCAGCCTGCGGGAGAATCACTCGGCCGTGTATTTCTGTGCCTGGAGAGATCACAGTGACTCAGAGAGATGGAGCCGTTCAACAAAAACACCAAAGGCAGCAGGAAACATCTGTTACAGATAAAATTGCTCGGTACCTTGACCTACTGTTCCCTTATTCAGAGTGACAGTGTTTATTACAATAAAAAGAGTTGAGTTATGATTGTAGTGACACACTAGATTTACAGGTACTGCCGAGGGTGCAGAGAACGATTAATAAGGATGTCACGAGATTTCAGAATGTAACTATCAGGAATCAATGACAATAATCTGGGTATTCATACACTGACCCTGTGTTGACCTTCTCCACAGGGACAGCAGAGGGGGATCCAGGACCATAGACCGGACAATGGCTTTGAGAAGGATTTAGTGAGAAAACTAATAGAGCAGGAGATCATGCAGATCCAGCTTGATATACATCAACAGGACAAGGACACCCACTCCTTTAGAGAGAGAAAGAGAGTGTATGTGTGTGAAAGAGAGAGCGAGATCCAGTGAGAGAGAGGAAAAACGACAGGTAGAGTTAAAGAGACTGAGACAGAGAGGGAGACAGAGATAGAGGCAAAGACAGTGAGACAGCAAGAGACACATAATGAGAGAGAGAGAGAGACACTGAGAGAGAGACGGAGAGAAAGAGAGACTGAGCTAAAGAGCCTGCGACAGATAGGAAGATAGATCAAGAGAGAGACAGAGACAGGGAAATAAACTGAAGAGATAACAAGAGTAAGAGAGAGGGAGAGTCAGAGAGAAGGAGGGAATGGGAGACATAACCTTAGATACATGAGGAGACAGAGAGTCAGAGAGAAAAAGTGAGCGAAGATAGACTGAGATAGAATGGGAGAGAGAGTCTGAGAAAGGAAGAGAGTGGGAGACATAAACCTAGACACATGAGGGGAGAGAGAGAGAGAGACAGAGAGAGAGTGCAAGAGAGCGGAAGGTAAACTGAGATAGAGATAGATAGAGAGAGAGAGAGAGAAGCAGAATGGCAGCCAATTCAATTCTGATTTGTTGAACTGGGTGAATGGGCGTCTCCAACATTGTATCACATCCTAATGCTCTTCATGTTCCTCCCAATGATTTGAAAAGAGTGGATTTGGACCGTTACAAGACTCGAAGCTCCTGATCTCACTCCTGTGTCTATTAAGAGAACAGGTTATAGTGAAAGATGTATCAGTTACTGGGTCTGATAATCCTGTTTCATTGTAAGTGAGTGTGAAATGCAAAAACTATCGTTAATAACTTTCCTCTCTTCTCCCTGTCTCCCTTTCATTCCCAGAAGTTTCCTGTTTACTGATCTGCTCTTCTCTCCATCTCTCTCCCAGATGTGAACTCACAGACTATCCACCAGACTCCCGCCGCTGTCTCCAGATTGCGTGGAGAGGCAGTGGAACTGAGGTGCACAGTGGAGGGCACCAGTACTGCTAGAATGTACTGGTACAGACAATACCCGGGGAAGGAGCCGCTGTTGATTGTTTACTCCACTACTGCTAACTATGTGGATCCAGAGGGGATGGTGGGCGGTTTCACCGCCGAGAGACCAACTGACTCCCAGTTCAACCTGGAGTCCTCCAGCCTGCGGGAGAATCACTCGGCCGTGTATTTCTGTGCCTGGAGTCCTCACAGTGACTCAGAGAGATGGAGCAGTTCAACAAAAACCCCAAAGGCAACAGGAAACACCTGTTTCAGATAAACCCAGACGGTGCTGCATCCTGCTGGATGTTTTTGTCATTGGGAACATGTTTTTCACAAGAAGACAGGGCGGATTTAAAGAGAAAGAGATTAGATTTAGAGACAGTGGAAAATTGCGAGATAGAATTTCGAGGAATGAAACCGATACTGAGAAGTTATAGCGATCAAAGTAGTCTGAACCAGAGAAGAGAAGACTGAAGGATAAACCTTTAGTGTTCTTAGAGAGATTCTGAAAGGGTTTAATGTGTGAAGTGCAGATTAGGTACATAGATAGATAGATAGATAGATAGATAGATAGATAGATAGATAGATAGATAGATAGATAGATAGATAGATAGATAGATAGATAGATAGATAGATAGATAGATAGATAGGTAGATAGATAGATAGATAGATAGATAGATAGATAGATAGATAGATAGATAGATAGGTAGGCAGATAGATAGGTAGATACATAGGTTGGTAGATAGATAGATAGATAGATAGATAGATAGATAGATAGATAGATAGATAGATAGATAGATAGATAGATAGATAGATAGATAGATAGACAGTAAGGTAGATAGATAGATAGATAGATAGATAGATAGATAGATAGATAGATAGGTAGATAAGTAGGAAGATAGACAGATAACTAGATAGATAAATGGGTAGATAGATAGGTAGATAGGAAGGTAGATCGATCGGAAGAGAGATAGATAGGTAAATAGATATACAGACACTGTTGTGGTTTATTCACTGACAGTGTTGTCTTTCTCCACAGGGACAGCAGAGGGCGGTGTAGGACCGTGATAAGTATCAGATTATTGATGATGTTTCAATCGGGACTTTGAAACTTGTCCATGAACCGCTCCTGATAATTAAATAACTACATCCCGTTTACAGTCTGGTGAACTGAACACAAGGTACCGCAGATGCTGGATGGTTTAGGTTCTGGGCGCTAAGTCACTATATTGGTGCTCGTTGCCTTTCTGGGTTATAAATAAATAAGGATGGAAATGTTAATCAGATCAGACAGCCTCTGTGGAGGGAGAAAAAAACATTCGCATATCAGGTCGTAGATCTTTCAGCAGAACTGGAAGGATTTAGAGATCTATTAACTTTTAAGCAGCACAAAGTCAGAGAGACGGGCAATGGGAGAAATGCAGGAGAGATTGAATAACAAAACTGAGGCTGGTGCAAGACAAAGGGGAAGTTAATGGGTCAAGTAAAGAACAAAAGATGGGTCTAGAAGAGGCAGAACTGGCAGAAACACAATCATTACCAACAAGCCTCTGTCCAAATAAACCGGAGCAGTGGTTATGATCAGAAATGGTTAAACTCGCAGTTGAGTTCAGAAAGCTGTAAAGTGTCCAATTGAAAGATGAGGTGCTGTTCTTCGAGTTTCTGTTGAGCTTCATTGGAGCAGAGAAGGAGTTCGAGGAAAGAGAGGTCATGGTGGGAGTGGGAATGAGAATTAAAAATGTCCACTAACCGGAATCTCAGGGTCACACTTGCAGCCTGAATGCAGGATGTTCCACAATGCTGTCACCCTGTTGCTGTATTTGGCCTCTGCAACTAGTCCCACTCCCCCTGCCCTTTCTACATAACACTGCACATTTTCCCTTCAGATAATTATCCAAATTTCCTTTTGAAAGCCACGATTGAACATGCGTCCCCCGCACTCTCAGATAGTGCATTCCAGATCCTCACCACTCACTGCGTCAAAACGTTTCCTCAGTTCACCTTTGGATCTTTTGCCAATTACCTTCAATAAGTGCCCTCTGGTTACCAATACATCCGCCCATGAAACACAGAGACAGAGAGGGTGAATCAGGGAGACATAGAGAGGAAAAACTCAACATAAATGAACGGGACAGAGGGAGACAGAGAGAGAAAAATACACACACACACACACACAGATACAGTGAGAAAGAGATTGAAAGAGTGGGAAACATAAAGCTCGATACATGCAGAGAGAGAGAGAGTGAGGAACAAAGAGTAAGAAAGACAGAGGAAGGCGGATTGAGATAGATAGAGAGAGAGACATTGACAACCTACTCCACTCTGACTTGTTGACGTGGGTGTCACCATCTCTGCATCACTTCCTAATGCTCTTCCTTTTCCTCCCAATGATTTGTAAAGAGTGGGTTGGTTATTGACAACACTGATCACTCCTGCTCTCTCCCCTTTGCTGATTCAGAGGGCAGCTTAAAGTAAAAAATGTATCTGTTACTGACTCTGATCACCCTGTTTCACCGTAAGGCATTTTATTGAAACAATAATTATACTTAACATTTCTTTCGTTTTATTTTTCTTTGATTTTCTCTCTCTCTCCTCTTTCTCCCCACTGGACTGAATGTTACTGTTTACTGATCTCCTCCTCTCCCTGTCTCTTTCCCAGATGTGAACTCACAGACTATCCACCAGACTCCCTCCGCTGTCTCCAAATTTCCTGGGGAGCAGGTGAAGCTGAAATGCACCGTGGAAACGACCAGTGACCCTTACATGTACTGGTACAGACAATACCCGGGGAAGGAGACGCAGTTTATGTTTTACTCCACGGGTGCCAATCTCGTATCTCCAGAAGAGGTGGATGGTTTTACCGCCGAGAGACCAAGTAACTCGGAGTTCAACCTGGAGTCCTCCAGCCTGCGGGAAAATCACTCGGCCGTGTATTTCTGTGCCTGGAGTCTTCACAGTGACTCAGAGAGATGGAGCAGTTCAACAAAAACCCCAAAGGCAGCAGGAAACACCTGTGGAGGATAAAGGTGCTCGGTGCTGCCGCTTGGTTTTTGTGCAGGGCGATTGTTTTTGTGATGATAAGAAGACAAGTGAGAATAAAAGTGAGATAATAGATGTACAGGCACTGACGAAGAGACAATAAACGGACCTCATCTGTGCGGTAAAACTTTCGATCTCTCTCTGAATGATTAACAAGGATAACACCAGATCTGAGGTTGTAACTATCAGGAAAGATCAACAATAAAACGACTTGAGTTCTTCTGCACTGACACTGAGTTTTCTTCCTCTATAGGGTTAACAGAGGGCGCTCCAGGACCATTAATACACAATGGACGAGAAAACATTTAATCGGAAAACAGAAAGAGGCAGAGGTCATGCAGCCCTCGAGCTTCATAGACAGTGACAGGAGAAGGACATTCATCACCTTAAAGAGGGATACGCACACACACACACACACACACACAGCGAGAGAGACAAAGAGAGGGAGACAGAGTGTGTGAGAGAGGGTGAGAACAAGATTGAGAGGAAAACTGACAGAGACAAAGGGACTGAGACAGAGAGACGGAGACAGAGCGATTGAGACTGAGAGGAGGAGAGAGAGGAGAGGGAGGAGGACAGAGAGGGGGGCCAAGAAAGAACCAGAGAGAAAACAAAAAAAAAAGACAGAGGAAGAGACTGAAACAGATTGGGAAACAGACACACACATACACACACACTCACAAAGACTGAGACAGGGACAGAAAGACAGAGAGCAGTAAAACAGAGGGGGTCAGTGATCTAAAGACAGAGCGAGTGAAAAATACACGCACACACATGCACTGCTATGTATCCGTGTCTATTCATTTTCCAGCTCATTGAATAAGAATATCCCGTGATCTCAGGATAGTAACTGTCAGGAAAGAATAACAATAAAAGGACTGGGGCTGTTATAGATTGACACTGTGTATATTTTCACCACAGGGACAGCTGAGGACGCTCTAGGACCATGTGATGAACAATGGCTTTGAGAAGGAGTTCATAGGATAACTCAAACAGTGGGAGATCATACAGACCTCCAGGTTGATATACATGACCAGGAGAAGGACACCCACCTCCTTAGAGAGAGAGAGAAAGAAAGAGAGAGAGACTGAGAGAGAAATTGGGACATTTACAACCAACTCGATTCTCATTTGTTGATGTGGGAAATGAACGTCACCATCTCTGCATCACTTCCTAATGCTCTCCCTGTTCCTCCCAATGAGTTGTAAAGAGTGGGTTGGTTATTGACAACACTAATCACTCCTGCTCTCTCCCCTTTGCTGATTCAGAGGGCAGCTTAAAGTAAAAGATGTATCTGTTGCTGACTCTGATCACCCTGTTTCACCGTAAGGGATTTTATTGAAACTATAATTCTACTTAACATTTCTTTAGGTTATGTTTTTACTTCTTTCTCTCGTTCTCTCTCCCCACTGGACTGAAGTTCCCTGTTTACTGATCTCCTCCTCTCCCTGTCTCTTTCCCAGATGTGAACTCACAGACTATCCACCAACTCCCGCCGTTGTCTCCAAATTTCCTGTGGAGCAGATGAAGCTGAAATGCACCGTGGATGGCACCAGGAACCCTTACATGTACTGGTACAGACAATACCCGGGGACGGAGCCGCAGCTGATGATTTACTCCCTAACTGTACAAAGGGTGAACTCAGAGGGGACACTGGATGGTTTCACCGCCGAGAGACCGACTGACTCCGAGTTCAAACTGGAGTCCTCCGGCCTGCGGGAGAATCACTCGGCCGTGTATTTCTGTGCCTGGAGTCTTCACAGTAACTCAGAAGGTTGGAGCAGTTCAACAAAAACCCCAAAGGCAGCAGGAAACACCTGTTTCAGATAAAACCAGGCTGTGCTGCGTCCTGTTGGTTGTTTTTGGCATTGGAAAAGTGTTTTTCACAAGAAGACAGGGCGGATTTAAACAGAAAGTGAGAGGTTAGAAATAGAAGCACAGGGGAATTGTGAAATAGACTTTACAGGAATGATATCGGAACAAAGATAGTTTGAACATCTTTGCTCCAGAAAGGAGAAGACTGAAGGGTGAACATTCATAGTTCTTAGAAAGATTATGAAAGGGTTTAATGTGTGAAGTGAAGATCAGATAGGTAGGGAGATAGGTCGATAGAAAGCTGGTCGGCAGACAGACAAAGTTGTGTTTTATTCACTGACAGTGTTGTCTTTATCCACAGCGACAGCAGAGGGCGGTGTAGGACCGTGATAAGTATCAGATTATTGATGATGTTTCAATAGGGACTTTGAAACTTGTCTATGAACCTCTCCTGATAATTACAAAACTACATCCCGGTTACAGTCTGGTGAACTGAACACAAGGTACCGCAGATGCTGGATGGTTTAGGTTCTGGGCGCTCTGTCACTGTATTGGAGCTCATTGTGTTTCTGGGTTATAAATAAATAAGGATGGAAATACTAATCAGGTCAGACAGCCTCTGTGGAGAGAGACAAAACATATCAGGTCGTAGACCTTTCAACAGAACTGGAAGGATTTAGTGATCTATCAGCTTTGCAGCAGCAGAAAGCCAGGGAGAGGGAGAATGGGAGGAATGCAGGAGAGATTTAATAACTAAACTGAGGCTGGTGCAAGACAAAGGGGAAGTTAATGGGTCAAGTAAAGAACAAGAGATGGGTCGAGAGGAGATGGAAATGGCAGAAACGCAATCATCACCAACAAACCTCTGCCCATAGAAACTGGAGCAGTTGTTATGATCGGAAATTGTTTAACTCATTGTTGAGCCCTGAAAGCTGTAAAGAATCCAATTGAAAGATGATGTGCTTTTCTTCGAGTTTCTGTGGAGCTTCACTGGAGCAGAGAAGGAGGTCGAGGACAGAGAGGTCAGGGTGGGAGTGGGAATGAGAATTAAAAGTATCCGCTAACCGGAATCTCAGGGTCACACTTGCAGCCTGAATGCAGGATGTTCCACAATGCTGTCACCCTGTTGCTGTACTTGGTCTCTGTAGCTAGTCCCACTCCTCCTGCCCTTTCTACATAACACTGCACATTTTCCCTTCAGATAATTATCCAAATTTCCCATTGAAAGCCACGATTGAATCTGCCTCCCCCGCACTCTCAGGTAGTGCATTCCAGATCCTCACCACTCACTGCGTCAAAACGTTTCCTCAGTTCACCTTTGGATCGTTTGCCAATTACCTTCAATAAGTGCCCTCTGGTTACCAATACATCCGCCCATGAAACACAGAGACAGAGAGGGTGAATCAGGGAGACATAGAGAGGAAAAACTCAACGTAAAAGAACGGGACAGAGGGAGACAGAGAGAGAAATACACACACACACAGATACAGAGAGAGAAAGAGATTGAAAGAGTGGGAGACATAAAGCTCGATACATGCAGAGAGAGAGAGTGAGGAACAATGATTAAGAAAGAGAGAGGAAGGCGGATTGAGATCGATAGAGAGAGACATTGACAAACTACTCCACTCTGACTTGTTTACCTGGGCGTCACCATCTCTGCATCACTTCCTAATGCTCTTCCTTTTCCTCCCAATGATTTGTAAAGAGTGGGTTGGCTATTGACAACACTCATCACTCCTGCTCTCTCCCCTTTGCTGATTCAGAAGGCAGCTTAAAGTAAAAGATGTATCTGTTACTGACTCTGATCTCCCTGTTTCACCGTAAGGCGTTTTATTAAAACAATAATTCTACTTAACATTTCTTTCGTTTTATTTTTCTTTGATTTTCTCTCTCTCCCCTTTCTCCCCACTGGACTGAATGTCCCTGTTTATTGATCTCCTCCTCTCCCTGTCTCTTTCCCAGATGTGAACTCACAGACTATGCACCAGACTCCCGCCGCTGTCTCCAAATTTTCTGGGGAGCAGGTGAAGCTGAAATGCACCGTGCAGGGCACAAGTAACCCTGACATGTTTTGGTACAGACAATACCCGGGGAAGGAGCCGCAGCTGATGTTTTGCTCCCGAAGTGTACAAAGTGTGAACTCAGAGGGGACGGTGGAGGGTTTCACCGCCGAGAGACCGAGTAACTCCGAGTTCCACCTGGAGTCCTCCAGCCTGTGGGAGAATCACTCGGCCGTGTATTTCTGTGCCTGGAGACATCACAGTGACCCAGAGAGATGGAGCAGTTCAACAAAAACCCCAAAGGCAGCAGGAAACACCTGTTTCAGATAAAACCAGGCGGTGCTGCATCCTGTAGGGTGATTTCATCATTGGGTACATGTTCTTCACAAGAAGTCAGCGCAGATTTAAAGAGAAAGTGACAGGTTAGATTTCGAAGCACCGGGGAATTGCGAACTGGACTTTACGGGAACACAGAGTTTAAAGCGAACATGATAGTTTGAATATCGGGGTCTCTTTGCTCCAGAAAAGGGAAGACTGAAGGGTAAACCTTCAGCGGTCTTAGAGAGATTGTTAAAGATTTTAATATGTGAAGTGAAGATCAGAAACAACAGCGAGAGAGACAGAGATTGATAGAGAGATCGAGAGAGAGAGAGATACAGAGAGAGATAAAGAGAGAGACAAAGATATATATATATATATGGAGAGAGATAGATAGATAGATAGATAGATAGATAGATAGATACATATATAGATGGAGAGGCATTGAGAGATAGATAGAGAGAGAGATAAAGAGAGAGAAAGAGAGACGGATAGAGAGAGATAGGGAAATAAATTGAGATGGATAGATAGATAGAGAGAGACATAGAGAGATTGATAGATAGAGAGATAGATAGAGAGAGGGAGAAAGAGAGACACGGATAGAGAGAGGGAGAGAGAGAGACAGAGACAGTGAGAGAGATAAAGAGAAGTAGAGAGAGAGATAGAGAGAGGGAGAAAGATAGAGAGAGATGGATGGATTGATGAATGGATATTGAAGGTGTGGTTTTATGTCACTGCGTTTTCTTTCTCCAAAGGGACAGTAGAGTGCGCTGTTGGACCATGATAAACATCAGAGTCTGGAACACACTTTAACAGTGACCTGGGAACACAAGGAGTTCATTCATCACCTCGAAAACATTCCGACCTTCACTGAGATCATGAAATAAAGACAAGAAATCCTGGAACCACTCAGCGGGTCTGGCAGCATCTGTGGAAAGAGAAGCAGAGTTAACGCTTCGGGTCAGTGACCCTTCTTTCGGGTCAGTAATCCTTTATTTCACTGAGATCATGACTGAACGATAACTTCCCATCGCTCTCTCTCTCCAACCCTCTCTCTCCCTCTCTCCATCCCTGTCTTTCTCCATCCCTCTCTCTCCCTCTCTCTCCAACCCTCTCGCTCCCACTCTCCATCCTCTCTCTTCCTGTCTCCATCCCTCTCTCTCCCTCTCTCTCCCCATCCTTCTCTCACCCTCTCTCCATCACTCTCTCTCCATCTCTCTCCATCCCTCTCTCTCCTACACTCTCCATCCCTCTCTCTGCTCCTCTCCATCCCTCTCTCTTCCTATCTCCATCACTCTCTCTCCCTCTCTCTCCATCCCACTCTCTCACTCTCGCTACCAAGCTGGTGTAAAATGAGAGAATGCCAATTAACATCCCTGTCTTTTACAGGGGCAGTGACTGTCTCTCTATCTAGCTCGTTATGTTTCTACCTACATGACTTTCCCTCGATCTCTCTATATCTCTACCTCTCTCTATATCTATCTGTCAACCTGACTGACTCTCTATCTATCTATCTCTCTACCTGATTATCTAGCTCTCTGTCTCTGTATGTATCAAACTCTATCTTTCGGTGATTACAGTTTGAATGAACTAATTAAACATACTGCAGTAATGTAATGAATGACCATCTTTTCATAGATTTTCTATACATTGACCAGTAGATGATGTGGTTTGTCATCAATTACGTATCAAAATCCTCTCTGATCTTCAATATCTGTATCACATCCACCATTAACCTTCGCTGCTCGAAGGAGAGAAACCCCCAGCTTCTCCAGTCTCCCCACAGTAACTGAAGTCCCTCATCCCTGGTAACAGATGGTTAATCTCTTTCTAACCTTCACTACACAGAGGCGAACAACTCCCCAATTCACAGGAACTAACTCAGCTCAGAACCATTAAACATCTGAGCGCTGTTTCACACTGTTCAAAGGTGAGACCCCTCTCCAGATACCTTCATCTCTGGGACACCTGCCTCCTGACAGCTAGTTCATAAGCTGCTGAAACCTGTTTAGCCACTTTCATCTTAGACTCGAGTCACATTTGATGTGTTTTTCAAAGAAATTAGCAGTTCAGACCAGTGAACAATTTAACCCTTTAACTCCCATTCACCACGCTGGTTCGGCAGCAGAGCAGTTATGTTACTGGACTCGAAATCCAGAGGCATGGACTAATGATCTCCAGACTTGAGTTCAATTCCCACTGGGGCAGAAATGCAATTTAAATTCAATTAATTAAATAAATAAAAATCTATCAGAGACACTATGAGTAATCATGAACATGGAGTGTCGTAAAAACCCAACGTCTTCATTGATTACCTTCAGGGAAGGAAATCTGCCATTCTTACCCGGTCTGGCCGATATCTGATTGCAGACCCACAGCAATGTGGTTGACTATTAACTGCCCTCTGATATGGCCTAGCAGGTATTCCCGAAGATGGTTCACTACCACCTTCTCAGAGGCAATAAGGGATGGGCACACTCTCTGGGTATAGAGGGTTGTTTCCCTGAATTCTACTCTATCAAAGCGCTTTCTGAAATGTGAACACCTCTATTCAATCTCCCCCTATCCTCCTGTGTTGTATCATTCTACAACATTGCTAACCAATGTAATGGGGTGGAGCAGAGTGTCGCAGTAAGTGACTGCCAATCACAATGACAACCGGATGCTGGGTATTTAATTGGATACAATATAGAAACCGCCTGCAAGTGTGTTGTTGAAAACTCCACACGTTCACACATCGAGTTAGTATCGAATGAAGAAATCATGTTGCATAAAGTTCTCTGTCTAATCTTGATGGCTGCACTCTTCCCACGTAAGTCAAAGTCAGAAACTGTGTCGAATAATGTATTGTAAAGTCAGCGGTGATTCTGTTCCATAACACTGCTGTGTCAGAGTCTCACTCCAGAACACTTGAGCTCAAAGTCAAAACTAACACCCCAGGTGTCAGGGCTGTGGAAGTGCTGGACTGTCACAGAGGCAGTACTGAAGGTGTGCTGCACTGTCGCAGAGGCAGTACTGAGGGAGTGCTGCACTGTCGCAGAGGCAGTACTGAGGGAGTGCAGCACTGTCACAGAGGCAGTACTGAGGGAGTGCTGCACTGTTGCAGAGGCAGTACTGAGGGAGTGCCGCACTGTCGCAGAGGCAGTACTGAGGGAGTAACTACATTGGTTGCAAGGCCCTTTCTGATGCCCTGAGGTCCTGAACAGCGATATATTAATGTAAGCCCTCTCTTTCGTGTAATGCAGCCCCTGCTCCAATCCATTATTGACTGAAATAATAATCTAATCGATGTTCCGTCCCACAGGAATACTCGCCTCCTATGTGGAACAGTCACCCTCTATCCTATCGATTTCCGCAGGAGAGTCGACAACACTCAGATGCACGCTGACCAATACTGCCTATTCCTATATGTACTGGTTCAGACAACAACCAGACAGGGCACTGGAAGCTCTGTTCTATTCTGCTGGAACAGGGTCTGTCACCAATTACACATCCGAGTCATTTAAGGCAGACAGAGCCAGCAATACACTGTTTACTTTGGCACTGAGAGACGCCGCTCCATCTCACACCGCTGTCTATTTCTGCGCTTGTAGTATCGCACAGTGTTTGAGAAAGCGGATCCGCAGCTGCAAAAACCTGCAGCGGATGAACGGGAGTTCAGTGCTCATCTTCAACTGGCAGGGGGCAGCAGTAGATTGAAGCTCATTGTTCAGATCTATCTGTCCACCTGATTGTTTATCTCTCTGTCTCTCTATCTATCTATCACTTTACCTGGTTATCTATCTCTCTGCCTCTCTATCTATCTAACTCGATCTTTAGGTAATTACAGTTTGTGTGAACGAATTAAACATACTGCAGTAATGTAATGAATGACCATCTTTTCATAGATTTTCTATATATTGACCAGTAGATGATGTGGTTTGTCATCAATTATCTATAAAAATCCTCTATGATCTTCAATATCTGTATCACATCTACCGTTAACCTTCTCTGCTCCAAGGAGCGAAACCCCCAGCTTCTCCATTCTCTCCACAGTAACTGAAGTCCCTCATCCCTGGTACCAGTCTTGTTAATCTCCCTCTAACCTTCACTACACAGAGGTGAACAACTCCCCAATGCACAGAAACTATCTCAGCTCAGAACCCTGAACCATCTGAGCGCTGTTTCACACTGTTCAAAGGCGAAACCCCTCTCCAGATAACTTCATCTCTGGGACACTTGCCTCCTGACAGCGAGTTCAGAAGCTGCTGAAAACTCTTTACCCACTTTCACCTCAGACTCGAGTCACATTTAATCTGTTCTTCAAAGAAACCAGCAGTTCAGACCAGTGAACAATTTAACCATTTAACTCCCATTCACCACGGAGGTTCGGCAGCAGAGCAGTTATGTTACTGGGCTAGTAATCCAGAGGCCTGGACTAATGATCCCCAGACTTGAGTTCAATTCCCACCGGGGCAGAAATGCAATTTAAATTCAATTAATTAAATAAATAAAAATTTGTCATGGAAAGTATGAGTAATCCTGAACATGGAGTGTCTTAGAAACCCAACGTCTTCATTGATTACCTTCAGGGAAGGAAATCCGCCATTCCTACCAGGTCTGGCCTATATGTGACTGCAGACCCACAGCAATGTAGTTGACTGTTAACTGCCCTCTGATATGGCCTAGCAGGTATTCCCGAAGATGGTTCACCATCACCTTCTCAGGGGCAATAAGGGATGGGCACACTCTCTGGGTATAGAGGGGTGTTTCCCTGAATTGTACTCTATCAATGCCCTTTCTGAAATGGGAACACCTCTATTCAATCTCCCCCTATCCTCCTGTGTTGTATCATTCTACAACATTGCTATGCAAAGTAATGGGGTGGAGCAGAGTGTCGCAGTAAGTGACTGCCAATCACAATGACAACCGGATGCTGGGTATTTAATTGAACACAATATAGAAACCGCCTGCAAGAGTGTTGTTGAAAACTCCACACGTTCACACATCGAGTTAGTATCGAATGAAGAAATCATGTTGCATGAAGTTCTCTGTCTAATCTTGATGCCTGCCCTGTTCCCACGTAAGTCAAAGTCAGAAACAGTGTCGAATAATGTATTGTAATGTCAGCGGTGATTCTGTCCGTAACACTGCTGTGTCAGAGTCTCACTCCAGAACACTTGAGCTCAAAGTCAAAAGTAACACCCCAGGTGTCAGGGCTGAGGGAGTGCTGCACTGTCACAGAGGCAGGACTGAGGGAGTGCTGCACTGTCGCAGAGGCAGTACTGAGGGAGTGCTGCACTGTTGCAGAGGCAGTACTGAGGGAGTGCCGCACTTTCGCAGAGGCAGTAATGAGGGAGTAACTACATTGGTTGCAAAGCCGTTTCTGATGCCCTGAGGTCCTGAACGGCGATATATTAATGTAAGCCCTCTCTTTCTTGTAATGCAGCCCCTGCTCCAATCCATTATTGACTGAAATAATAATCTAATCGATGTTCCGTCCCACAGGAATACTCGCCTCCTATGTGGAACAGTCAACCTCTATCCTATCGATTTCCGCAGGAGAGTCGACAACACTCAGATGCACGCTGAAGAATACTGGCTATCCTGCAATGTACTGGTACAGACAACAACCAGACAGGGCACTGGAAGCTCTGTTCTATTCTGTTGGAACAGGATCTGTCACCAATTACACGTCCGAGTCATTTAAGGCAGACAGAGCCAGCGATACACTGTTTACTTTGGCACTGAGAGACGCCGCTCCATCTCACACCGCTGTCTATTTCTGCGCTTGTAGTATCGCACAGTGTTTGAGAAAGCGGATCAGCAGCTGCAAAAACCTGCAGCGGATGAACGGGAGTTCAGTGCTCATCTTCAACTGGCAGGGGGCAGCAGTAGATTGAAGCTTTCTGTTCATATCTATTTGTCCACCTGATTGTTTATCTCTCTGTCTCTCTATCTATCTATCTCTCTACCTGGTTATCTATCTCTCTGTCTCTCTATCTATCTAACTCTATCTTTAGGTAATTACAGTTTGTATGAACTAATTAAACATACTGCAGTAATGTAATGAATGACCATCTTTTCATAGATTTTCTATATATTGACCAGTAGAAGATGTGGTTAGTCATCAATTATCTATCAAAATCCTCTATGATCTTCAATATCTGTATCACATCTACCATTAACCTTCTCTGCTCTAAGGGCAGAAATCCCCAGCTTCTCCAGTCTCTCCACAGTAACTGAAGTCCCTCATCCCTGATACCAGTCTGGTTAATCTCCCTCTAAACTTCACTACACAGAGGCGAACAACCCCCTCATGCACAGGAACTAACTCAGCGCAGAACCATTAACCATCTGAGCGCTGTTTCACAGTGTTCAAAGTGAGACCCCTCTCCAGTTCAGAAGCTGCTGAAAACTCTTTACCCACTTTCATCTTCGACTCGAGTCACATTTGATGTGTTCTTCAAAGAAACTCGCAGTTCAGACCAGTGAACAATTTAACCCTTTAACCGCCATTCAGCAAGGAGGTACGGTAGCAGAGCAGTTATGTTACTGGACTAGTAATCCAGAGGCCTGGACTAATGATCCCCAGACTTGAGTTCAATTCTCACCAGGGCAGAAATTGAATTTAAATTTAATTAAGTAAATAAATAAAATCTGTAATGGAAAGTAAGAGCAATTCTGAACATGGAGTGTCGTAAAAACCCAACGTATTCATTGATGACCTTCAGGGAAGGAAATCTGCCATTCTTACCCGGTCTGGCCTATATGTGACTGCAGACCCACAGCAATGTGGTTGACTATTAACTGCCCTCTGATATGGCCCAGCAGGTAATTCCGAAGATGGTTCACCACCACCTTCTCAGGGGCAATAAGGGATGGGCACACTCTCTGGGTATAGAGTGTTGCTTCCCTGAATTCTACTCCATCAAAGCCCTTTCTGAAATGTATTCAATCTCCCCCTATCCTCCTAAGTTGTATCATTCTGCAACATTGCTATACAATGTAATGGGGTGGAGCAGAGTGTCGCAGTAAGTGACTGCCAATAACAATGACAACCGGATGCTGGGTATTTAATTGGATACAATATAGAAACCGCCTGCAAGTGTGTTGTTGAAAACTCCACATGTTCACACATCGAGTTGGTATCGAATGAAGAAATCATGTTGCATGAAGTTCTCTGTCTAACCTTGATGGCTGCATTCTTCCCACGTAAGTCAAAGTCAGAAACTGTGTCGAATAATGTACTGTAATGTTAGCGGTGATTCTGTCTGGAACACGCCTGTGTCAGAGTCTCACTCCAGAACACTTCAGCTCAAAATCAAGGCTGAACACCCCGGGTGTCATGACTGAGGGAATGTTGCACTGTCACAGAGGCAGTACTGAGGTAGTGCTGCACTGTCGCACAGGCAGTACTGAGGGAGTGCTGCACTGTCGCAGAGGCAGTACTGAGGGAGTGCTGCACTGTCGCAGAGGCAGTACTGATTGAGTAACTACATTGATTGCAAAGCCCTTTCTGAGGTCCTGAACGGCGCTATGTTAATGTAAGTCCTTTTTTCTTGCAATGCAGTCCCTCCTCTAATCCGCTATTGACTGAAATAATAATTTAATCGATGTTCCATTCCACAGGAATACTCGCCTCTTGTGTGGAACAGTCTCCCTCGATCCTATCGATTGCAGCAGGAGAGTCGACAACACTCAGATTCACGCTGACCAATACTGGCTGGACCTTAATGTACTGGTACAGTCAACAACCAGACAGGGAACTGGAATCTCTGTTCTATTCTGCTACAGAAGTGACTGTTACCAATTACACGTCCGAGTCATTTATGGCAGTCAGATTCAGCGATACACTGTTTTCTTTGGCACTGAGAAACGCTGCTACATCTCACACCGCTGTCTATTTCTGCACTTGCAGTATCGCACAGTATTTGAGAAAGCGGATCCGCAGCTGCATCAACCTGCAGCAGATGAACGGGATTTCAGTGCTCATCATCCACCGGCAGGTGGCATCAGTGGTTTGAGTCTCACTGCTCATTTTCCACCAGCAGGGGGCAGCAGTAGATTGAATGTCAGAGTTCATAACTGTCTGTCAACCTGCCTGTCTGTCTCTCTATCTATCTATCTCTCTACCTGGTTATCTATCTCTCTGTCTCTCTATCTATCTATCTCTCCACCTGGTTACCTATCTGTCTGTCTCTGTAACTATCTAACTATATCTTTAGGTGATTACAGTTTGTATGAACTAATTAAACATACTGCAGTGATGTGATGAATGACCATCTTTGCATAGATTTTCTATATATTGGCCAGTAGATGATGTGATGTGTTATCAATTATCTATCAAAATCCTCTATGATCTTCAATATCTGTATCATATCTACCATTAACCTTCTCTGCTCCAAGGAGAGAAACCCCCAGCTTCTCCAGTCTCTCCACAGTAACTGAAGTCCCTCATCCCTGGTACCAGTCTTGTTAATCTCCCTCTAACCTTCACTACACAGAGGTGGACAACTCCCCAATGCACAGAAACTAACACAGCTCAGAACCCTTAACCATCTGAGTGCTGTTCCACACTGTTCAAAGGCGAAACCCCTCTGCAGATCACTTCATCTCTGGGACACCTGCCTCCTGACAGCGAGTTCAGAAGCTGCTGAAAACTCTTTACCCACTTTCACCTCAGACTCGAGTCACATTTAATGTGTTCTTCAAAGAAACTAGCAGTTCAGACCAGTGGACAATTTAACCATTTAACTCCCATTCACCACGGAGGTTCGGCAGCAGGGCAGTTATGTTACTGGGCTAGTAATCCAGAGGCCTGGACTAATGATTCCCAGACTTGAGTTCAAATCCCACCGGGGCAGAAATATAATTTAAATTCAATTAATTAAATAAATAAAAATCTGTCATGGAAAGTATGAGTAATCCTGAACATGGAGTGTCTTAAAAACCCAACGTCTTCATTGATGACCTTCAGGGAAGGAAATCCGCCACTCCTACCCGGTCTGGCCTATATGTGACTGCAGACCCACAGCAATGAGGTTGACTGTTAACTGCCCTCTGATATGGCCCAGCAGGTATTTCCGAAGATGGTTCACCATCACCTTCTCAGGGGCAATAAGGGATGGGCACACTCTCTGGGTATAGAGGGTTGCTTCCCTGAATTCTACTCTATCAAATCCCTTTCTGAAATGAGAACACCTCTATTCAATCTCCCCCTATCCTCCTGTGTTGTATCATTCTACAACATTGCTATACAATGTAATGGGGTGGAGCAGAGTGTCGCAGCAAGTGACTGCCAATCACAATGACAACCGGATGCTGGGTATTTAATTGGATACAATATAGAAACCGCCTGCAAGTGTGTTGTTGAAAACTCCACACGTTCACACATCGAGTTAGTATCGAATGAAGAAATCATGTTGCACGAAGTTCTCTGTCTAATCTTGATGCCTGCCCTGTTCCCACGTAAGTCAAAGTCAGAAACAGAGTCGAATAATGTATTGTAATGTTAGGGGTGATTCTGTCCGGAACACTCCTGTGTCTGAGTCTCACTCCAGAACACTTGAGCTCAAAGTCAAGGCTGGCAAACCACGTGTCAGGACTGAGGGAGTGCTGCACTGTCGCAGAGGCAGTACTGAGGGAGTGCTGCACTTTCACAGAAGCAGTACTGAGGGAGTGCTGCACTGTCACAGAGGCAGTACTGAGGGAGTGCTGCACTGTCGCAGAGGCAGTACAGAGTGAGTTCTGCACTGTCGC
The DNA here is from genome assembly GCF_036365525.1 of Heterodontus francisci. Lineage (NCBI taxonomy): Eukaryota > Metazoa > Chordata > Chondrichthyes > Heterodontiformes > Heterodontidae > Heterodontus > Heterodontus francisci. Next base: position 371,969 of record NW_027142279.1, read on the forward strand.
AGAGGCAGTACTGAGGGACTGCTGCACTGTCGCAGAGGCAGTACTGAGGGAGTGCTGCACTGTCGAATAGGCAGTACTGACGGAGTAACTGCATTTGTTGCAAAGCACTTTCTGATGTCCGGAGGTCCTGAACGGCGCTATATTAATGTAAGCCCTTTCTTTCTTGCAATGCAGCTCCTGCTCCAATCCATTATTGACTGAAATAATAATCTAATCGATGTTCCATTCCACAGGAATACTCTCCTCCTATGTGGAACAGTCACCCTCTATCCTATCGATTGCAGCAGGAGAGTCGACAACACTCAGATGCACGCTGACCAATACTGACTATTCCTATATGTACTGGTACAGACAACAACCAGACAGGGCACTGGAAGCTCTGTTCTATTCTGCTGGAACAGGGTCTGTTACCAATTACACGTCCGAGTCATTTAAGGCAGTCAGAGCCAGCAATACACTGTTTACTTTTGCACTGAGAGACGCCGCTCCATCTCACACCGCTGTCTATTTCTGCGCTTGTAGTGTCGCACAGTGTTTGAGAAAGCGGATCAGCAGCTGCAAAAACCTGTCGTGGATGAACGGGAGTTCAGTGCTCACCTTCCACTGGCAGGGGGCAGCAGTGGATTGAATCTCAGTGCTCATCTTCCACCGGCAGGGGGCAGCAGTAGATTGAATTCAGCGCTCACCATCCACCGGCAGGGGGCAGCAGTGGATTGAATCTCGGTGCTCATCTTCCACCGGCAGGGGGCAGCAGTAGATTGAATCTCAGTGCTCATCTTCCACCAGCAGGGGGCAGCAGTGGATTGAATCTCTGTGCTCATCTTCCACCGACAGGGGGCGGCAGTACATTGAATCTCAGTGCTCATCTTCCACCGACAGGGGGCGGCAGTACATTGAATCTCAGTGCTTATCTTCGACCGGCAGGGGGCAGCAGTAGACTGGCTGCTCAATTTCTGCAACCAGGTCATGGAATCATCTTGGTTAACAGCAGAGAAGGAGACCATTCGGCCCATCTTCCCCGTACTGGCTTATTTGAAAGAACTGTCCAGTTATTGCTCTTCCCCCCACCCCCCCCCCGCTACTTCCCCATAGCCCTGCACATTGTTTCCATTCACGTGTACAATCCATTGCCTTTTGAACGTTCTTGTTCAAACTGCTTCCAACACCCTTTCAGACAGTGCTCGCCACATCATAACAACTCGCTGCTTAAATAAATCATCACTTCTCCCCCCCTCTCCCCATTAATTCATCTGCCAGTTATATTTAATCAATGTCTCTGGGTTGCCTTCTGCCTATAGAAACAGTTTCTGTCATTTACATATTTTAAAAAATTCTTTGATGGGATGTGTGCATCGCTGACCGGGCCAGCATCTGCTATCCATCCCAAATTGCCCTTGAGAAGGTGGTGGTGAGCTGCCTTCTTGAACCGCTGCAGTCCATGTCGGGTAGTTACAATCACAGTCCCGTAAGGAAGGGAGTTCCAGGATTTTGACCCAGTAACAGTGAAGGAACGGCGATATAGTTCCAAGTCAGGATGGTGTGTGACTTGGAGGGGAACCTGCAGGTGGTGGTGTTCCCATGCATCTGCTGTCCTTGTCCTTCTAGGTGATAGAGGTAGCGTGTTTGGAAGGTGTTGTCGAAGGAGCCTTTGGGAGTTGCTGCAGTGCATTTTGTATATAGTCCACAGTGCTACCACAGTGTGTCGGTGGTGGAGGGAGTGAATGTTTGTAGATGGGGTGCCAATCAAGCGGGCTGTTTTGTTCTGGATGGTGTCGAGCTTCTTGAGTGTTGTTGGAGCTGCACTCATCCCGGTAAGTGGAGATTATTCCATCACACTTCTGACTTGTGCCTTGAAGATGGTGGAAAAGCTTTGTAGAATCAGGAGATGAGGTACTCAAGACTCAACGTGCTATCTGAGTGGGTAAAACTCTCCTCTCTGAGTTAGAAGGTGCCACTCCACAGACTGGAGCCAATAAAAAGGCTGACACTTCAGTGCCTGGAACGCGTTGCCAGCGGAGGTGGCAGATGCGAACACGATATCGTCTTTTAAGATGTGTCTAGACAGATACATGAATGGGCAGGAAGCAAAGAGATACAGACCCTTAGAAAATAGGCAACATGTTTAGGTAGAGGATCTGGATCGGCGCAGGCTTGGAGGGCCGAAGGGCCTGTTCCTGTGCTGTAATTTTCTTTTTTCTTTGTTCTTTCTTTGCCAACAAACTGCAGGTAAGTCAAAACAAATCCACCGACCAAAAATTTCGGACTGAAATGCATGTTTCATACTATTTTTTCTGATTAAGCAGAATTAACGCACACAATTTTGAATGCAACACAAACGAAATAAATTGATGCTAAACCCTTTAGTAAAAGCCTGGTTTGGCCTCAACTGGTGTAGCGTGTCCACTTCTTTACATGACATTGTCGGGAGGATGGAGAGGGTGCAAAGGAGATTTAGAAGGAGGTGACAGGGCATGAGGGGTTTCAGCTATGTGGAGATGTGGGAGAAGCTGTTCATTGGAAAAGACAAGGTTACCAAAAGTCCCAGAGCCCAATCCAGAAGGTTAGGGGTGCGATGATGGACCACACCACTGCTCATTCAATCCAAAAAACATTGAAATGTTTCCCATTTCATCCATGATCTTCCCACTTCATGTAAAATGCATCTATGGAATAGTTAAGTTGTCACCCCCACTCTTGGTCTAACCTTTAACACTTCCATTGTTACCGAGTCCTGATGGATATTTAAGAAAGATAGTGAACATTTACTCTTGTAACATCTCAGCTTTTCTGAAATGACCCTCCCAGCAATGCACACATCCCATCACTGAATACATTCAGATACAATTGGAAGTGAACACGCTTGATAATGATGGTGGAGTGAGCATCTTTTCATGGTTATGAGGCTGCTGAGGGTGAGGCTGACACAGATAATGGCTGTCGGGAGGAGGGTGGTAATGTGTCCTCAGATGGTAATGATGAGTGTGAGGATGGTGTCAGGATGAATGTGGTTATGATCAGGGGAGTACTGAAGGTATTGATGATACCAACACACCCGCCCATTTAATCACCTCTCCACCACAGAAGATAGTTTACATCACATTTACTCCCTTCCTTTCTGCAACTTTCAAAGACATGAAACAGAACTGCAGGCCCAGAAACCGATGAGCTGGGGCTCAAACATTGGTCCCTCCCCAGAAATGACGAGTCCTCGGGGAGCCCATGAACAAAGAAAGAAAGCTTGGCTCCGCCTAGGAAAATGTTGAAGATGATGGAGACGGAAGCTGTAAATTCCAGTCAGTTCCCAGAACTTTGAGATACTCTACAATAAAAGTGCTCAGTCATTTCATTTAAAACCACACGGATCCTTCACCCTCCAGAGATGGCTGTGTCTCAGCTCTGGGTTGTGTTGTTGGTGTTAACGGGTAAGGAGGTGTCTGAACTGTGAGGTTACAATGATGTAGATGTGTCTCGGATTCTCAGTCTCTGTCTGTCTTTGTCTCTCTCCTTCTCCCTCTGTATTTCTTTCTCTGTTGATAACGATATAGACATTGTCCCTGGGTTAATCTCTCTCTTTCTCTCTCTCTCTCCCTCTCTGTTTTGCAGATGTGGGGGCCGTGTTGATCCAACAGACTCCCGCTTCCATATCCCATTCCCCAGGCTCTCCAGTCAGGATCGAGTGTATTTACACTGAAGCAACAGCTAGCTCTGTTTTCAACTGGTACCGATGGCATCTGGACCGTGAGCCCGAGAACCTTTTCTATTCCTACCCCGCCAGAACGGTCACCCCCTGCGGAGAGGTGGACGGTCTCACCGCCAGGAGACCCAACAACACCCATTTTTACCTTGAGTCTCCAGCCTGTGGGTGAATCAATCAGCCGTGTATTACTGTGCCTGGAGACTGCACAGTGACTCAGAAAGGCGCCGGAGTTCAGTAAAAACTCTAAACATTGACAGAGCTCACTTGTGGGAGAGAGGCCTGTCTATCTGGGCTGTCATTCTATCACTCTGACTATCTGTCAGTTTCTATGTCTACTGTTGAATGAACTGGCTCTTTGACAGAGTTGTCTAACTAGTTCCCATTCACTGACCAGTTCTCCATTACATTAATAAATCTCCCCTTCATCTACTTCTCCAATTGACATGTGAAAGTTACTATTGGATCGTCTTCCACCGCCATTTCAGTCAGTGTCCTCCACATGATAACAATTCACTGAGGAGAAAGATTCCACTCATCTCCCACTCTGGTTCCTTTCCCAATTACCTTCAATTCTTGGTCCCTGGTTTATCGACCCTCCTGACAGACGATACCACCCTCTTGATACAGTTTCTCTATCAAGACACTTCTCACCACGTCTTTCAAATCTCCCCTTACCCTCATTACTCTAATGGACACAAGTCCATACAAATAGGAAATGGTTGATCTTGGAACCTTTAATCATGTCTCTGATGATTCATACAGTGCAAAGGCGAGAAACCTCTCCAGATCCGTCTCTGACTGGAACACCTGAATACAGACGGCAGCTTCAGCATCTGTTCAAAACTGTTAACCCACTTGTCTCTCAGTCTTTCGGTATCTTTTGAAGAATTTTCACAATGACTGGAGTTCAGTGCGGTGAAGAACTTAACCCTATAACTCCCGTTTAGCAGAACGCGGGGGTGGGGGGGTGGGGGGTGGGGGTGGGTGGGGGGGGGGCGTTGTGGGGAATGAAACTGTCTTGGCTCTGAAACAAGACAGCAGGTTGACGGGTCTTATTGGATCATAGAATCATGCAGGATAAATCCAGGCCATTCAGCCCATCGATCCTGGCCTGGCTGTTCGAAAGAGCGACCTCCTCCCATCTCTCTTCATCTTCCCCTGTCAACAGATTCTTCACTTACTTTCTCACTCATGTATTTATTCAGCTCCCCTTTAACTGCATCGTCTCTATTCGACCTCAACCCATTCCATTTGGTCTCTAATTCCACATTCTCACCGCTCCCTGGGTTAAAGAACCTCCTTCTGAATTCCCAATTGGATTTATTAAGGACTACCTTACATTTATGATCCCTGGTTTTCATCTTCCCTGTCCAATTACTCCCACTCCCTGTTCTTTCTGAATAACCCTGCACTTGATCTTGCAGCTTGTCTGCCTCCTTCCCGACATTACAACAGTGACTGCACTTCAAAATGTATTTGACTGGTTGAGGCTTGAGTAAAGCAGAGAGCTGTCGGCCCGAATGGCACGGATCTGTGCATTTACTTCCATCTATGTTCTTTGCCACAAGCGCCAACACGAGTCGAGTTGGGGAATGGAACCAATGACTGAAATAATTTCAGGGTCTGACACTGAAAGGCCTGCAGAATCAGTGCTTGCAGTTGCAGCTGGAGCCACTAGGTGCCAGTGTTACTCCACTGTCGCCGCTGCCGAGAACATGCCCAGACAGAGTGAGCTTTACCCACAGCAGCTCCACAGGTCAACTTGGCTGCTTCTGAAATGTTTCGCTTCTCAACTATTTCACACAAAATATTCTGGCAATGGAAAAAAACTCAATGATTTGATATAAGGTAGATGAGCTTTTAATCTGATCGTTTTAGGGGCATTAAGTGATATTAATATCATTCCAACCTTGGAATATTTGCACCCAAAAGCCAATTTGTAGATTTCCAGGTTCTATCTTACAATTGCATTGTCCCAGGTGTTTGTAGGAAACTAGGAGAGAGCCTGAATTTCCATCTATCGTGCCAAGTGTAAAGTAACATTTTCCCCCCATGCTCCCTGTTTCCAGGTGGAGTAACGGGAGAACTGGTGCTCACTTCATGTGATCAAGTGAGAGACAGTTTTCAGAACAGAAGGCTTCACACTGACATGTTGTGATATCCTCACCCCGCCGGTGGAGGGGCTGTATTAATCAGGTCTGTTCATTGAGGAGGTGAAATTCAGTATGTTGAGGTTTTAAGAGCAGGTTTGCTTTTGCAGAACATTGCAAAATAATAAATTAACCTGTAAGCTGGAGAGAGTTCACCTTCTTAGGCAGTTCCCCAGGGTTGAGGATCACTTGCTTCCACTCCGCTTCAATGGGTTCTGAGATGACTGATGAGTCCAGTGCATGATTTGCAGATTCTGACACATGAGGGGCAGGTGGTGCTTGTAGGATCAGGTAGGTGAGTACTTTGCAGGTTTGTGCGCTCCCTCTGATGCCTCCGATACAGAGACGGTTTACAGTGGTAACGTGAGATTCGATCTACAGGTAGTGGAGAAGGGGCAAAGAAAGATTCATAAGTATGGTACCAGATCTGAAATTGTAACGGTGAGGAAAGAAAAGGAATGGAACTAGTCGGGTTTTCATGAACAGACACAGTGTTTTCTTGCTCCACAGTAGCAAGCAGAGGGTATTCTAGGACCATGTAATCCAAAATGGACTGAAAAATGATTTACTGGGAAAACAGAAACAGGAGGATGTGATCGAGCCCTGGAGCTTCAGGGACATGAACATGAGAAGGACATTCAACTCCTTAGAGAGTGAGAGAGAGAGACTCAGAGAGAGCGAGAGAGAGACAGAGAGAGAGAGAGAGACAAAGGGAGAGAGAGAGAGAGAGACTCAGAGAGAGAGAGAGACAGAGAGAGAGACAAAGGGAGAGAGAGAGAGAGAGAGAGAGACAAAGGGAGAGAGAGAGAGAGACAAAGGGAGAGAGAGAGACTCAGAGAGAGAGAGAGAGAGAGAGACAGAGGGAGAGAGAGAGAGAGAGACAAAGGGAGAGAGAGAGACTCAGAGAGAGACAGAGAGAGACAGAGTGAAAGAGGGAGACAGAGACAGAGGGAGAATGAGACAAAGGGTGAGAGAGAGAGAGACAGAGACAGAGAGACAGAAACAGAGAGAGAGAGCTAGTGACAGAGAGGGAGTGAACGAGATTGGGTGATTAAAACGACAGTGAGAAACAGAGGGAGGCAGAGGGAGAGAGAGATGATGAAAGCAAGAAGGAGAAAGGGAGAGGGACACCAAGCGAGCGAGAGCGACGACATAGAGAGAAAGAGACTGAGATAGATTAGGCGAGAGTGCGAGAGAGTGAAAGAGAGAGAGAGAGAGTACGAGACAGGGAGAAAGAAAGCCAGAGAGAGAAAAGCAATGAGGGACAGAGAACTGAACACACACAGAGTTAGAGCGACCCACTCTCACACACGTAGACAGCTCTATATCCGTGACCATTCACCTTCCAGCTCATTGAGTCTTCTCTCTGCTGTGGAATGGGTTAGCTGCAGTCTGAACACAGTGGGTCAAGTTCCCCAGCCACATGCGAGTCTGTGATCCTCTCTGATGGTTATGGGCCCAGTAATGAGCACAGACCAGGCTGCAGAATAGATCAGCAGCCCAGTGTGACCCAGATATTGTTCCACCTACATCCCTCGGGCCAGTGTTGCAGAAAACGTTTGCCAGGAGTCCCACCTGACTATTTGAGAATCAACATCTGGCTGTTTTTCTGAATTCGTTCATGGGATGTGGGCCTCGCTGGCCAGGCCAGCATTTATTGCCCATCCCTAATTGCCCTTGAACTGAGTGGCTTGCTAGGCCATTGCAGAGGGAATTAAAAGCCAGCCACATTGTGTGGATCTGGAGTCACATGCAGGCCAGACCAGGTGATGGCGGCAGATTTCCTTCCATAACTGACATCAGTGAACTGGATGGATTGTTGCAATAATGGTCACCATTAGACGAGATTCTTTTGCAAATGTAGATTTATAAATGACATTAAAATTTCATGATCTGTATCGGTGGTATTCACCCCCACGTCCTTAAAACACTAGTTGGGGCTGTGGTTTAGGAGTTAAATTACCAACACACTAATACATACCCTACAGGAGCAGATCATTTGGAATGCAGGTGTCTGTAATTGGAAATCTACATGTGGCTAATGTGGGAATGCCGATGAGGTTCATTGGGAATCTGGATATGTACAATTGGAGATTTCTAATCAGCAAATTAGAAACTGAACATCAGACACCCTTGTTGGGGATTTTAACAACACTTACTCCAGTCACTCAACCAAAATAAGCAACCACGTCCAATCTGATTGGTTGGGTGGTATAAGGGGGCGTGTCCAATACTGCATCACTTCCTCATGCCCTTCATGTTTTCCTCAATGATTTGTGAAGAGCGGATTGGTTAGTCACAGAATTGATCCCCTCTGTTCCACTGCCTTTGCTGTTTGACAGGGCAGTGTCAAGTGGGAGATGTATCTGTTCCTGGCTCTGATAATCCTGGTTCAAGGTGAGTGCCAAATACAAAGATTATCATTCAGAACCTTCCTCTCCTCTCCCTGTCTTCCTTTCATTCCCAGATATTCCCTGTTGACTGATCTCCTCCTCTCTCCATCTCTCTCCCAGATGTGAACTCACAGACAATCCACCAGATTCCTGCCGCTGTCTCCAGATTTCCCGGGAAAGGAGTGGAACTGAGGTGCACTATGGAGGGGAGCAGCAGTAGCATCTACATGTACTTGAACAGACAATACCCGGGGAAGGAGCCGCTGTTGATGTTTTCCTCCAGCACTGCTAACTATGTGGATCCAGAGGGGACGGTGGACGGTTTCACCGCCGAGAGACCGACTAGCTCCCAGTTCAACCTGGAGTCCTCCAGCCTGTGGGTGAATCACTCGTCCGTGTATTTCTGTGCCTGGAGTCTTCACAGTGACTCAGAGAGATGGAGCTGTTCAACAAAAACCCCAAAGGCAGCAGGAAACACCTGTTTCAGATAAAACCAGGCGGTTCTGCGTCTTGTTGGGTGTTTTTATCATTGGGAACATGTTTCTCACAAGAAGACAGGGCGGATTTAAATAGAAAGTGACAGGTTAGATATAGAAGCTCAGGAGAATTGTGAAATAGACTTTACAGGAATGATATCAGAGGAGAGAGGTTAAAGTTATCAAGAGAATTTGAACTTCGGGAATCTTTGCTCCAGAAAGGAGAAGACTGAAGGGTGACCTTTCAGCGGTCTTAGAGAGATTATTAAAGATTTTAAAATGTGAAGTGAAGATCAGATAAAGACAGATCGATAGATAGATAGATAGATAGATAGATAGATAGATAGATCGATAGATAGATCGATAGATAGATAGATAGATAGATAGATAGATAGATAGATAGACAGATAGATAGGGAGTTAATTAGATAGAGAAAAAGATAGATAGATAGAGAGATGGAAAGGTAGATAGATAGTTGGATGGATGGATGGATGGATGGATGGATGGATGGATAGGTAGATAGATAGATAGGGACGTAGATAGATAGGGTTTTCACTGCATTTTCTTTCTCCAAAGGGACAGCAGAGTGCGCTGTAGGACCATGATAAACATTCGAGTCTGGAACACACTTTAACAGTGACCTGGGAACACAAAGAGTTCATTCATCACCTCGAAAACAGACCGCCCTTCAATGAGATCATGACTGATCAATGGATTCCCATCGCTCCCTCTCTCTCTCTACCTCTCGCTCCATCTGTCTACATCCCTATCTCTCCCCCTCTCCCCATCTTACTCTCTCCCCCTGTCTTCATCCCTCTCTCTCCACCTCTCTCTATTCCTCCCTGTCCCTTTCTCTCCATCCCTCTCTCACCCACTAGCTGCCAAGCTGGTGTAAAACGAGAGAATGCCAATTAACATTCCTATCTTTTACAGGGGCATGGACTGTCTCTCTATCTAGCTCGCTATTTCTCTACCTCTCTGACTTTCCCTCTATCTCTCTATTTCTCTACCTCTGTATCTATCTGTCTACCTGACTGTCTCTCTATCTATCTATCTCTCTCCCTGGTTATCTATCTCTCTATCTATCTAACTCTATCTTTAGGCGATTACACTTTGTATGAACTAATTAAACATACTGTAATAATGTAATGAATGACCATCTTTTGAAGGATTTTCTATATATTGACCAGTCGATGATGTGGTTTGTCATCAATTATCTATCAAAATCCTCTATGATCTTCAATATCTGTATCACATGTACCATTAACCTTCTGTGCTCTAAGGAGAGAAATCCTCAGCTTCTCCAGTCTCTCCACCGTAACTGAAGTCCCTCATCCCTGGTACCAGTCAGGTTAATCTCCCTCGAACCATCACTACACAGAGGAAAACAACCCCCAATGCACAGGAACTCAATACATTCGGTGATGAAACACAGAGACCGAAAGGGTGAATCAGGGAGACATAGAGAGGAAAATTGAATGGGACAGAGGGAGACAGAGACAGAGAGATGCACACAAACACACACACACACAGACACACACGCAGACACAGATACAGAGAGAGAAAGAGAGTGAAAGAATGGGAGACATAAAGCTCAAAACATGCAAAGAGAGAGAGAAAGTGAGAAACAAAGAGTAAGAAAGAGAGAGGAAGGCGGATTGAGATAGATAGATAGATAGATAGATAGATAGATAGATAGATAGATAGAGAGAGAGAGAGACATTGTCAACCTACTCCACTCTAACTTGTTGAGCTGGGCGTCACCATCTCTGCATCACTTCCTAATGATTTCCCTGTTCCTCCCAATGATTTGTAAAGAGTGGGTTGGTTATTGACAACACTCATCACTCCTGCTCTCTCCCCTTTTCTGATTCAGAGGGCAGCTTAAAGTAAAAGGTGTATCTGTTACTGGCTCTGATAACCCTGTTTCACCGGAAGGGATTTCATTGAAAAAATAATTCTACTTAACATTTCTTTTGGATATGTTTTTATTTCTCCCATTCTCTCTTTCCTTCTCTCTTTCTCTCTCCCCACTGGACTGAAGTTCCCTGTTTACTGATCTCCTCCTCTCCCTGTCTCTTTCCCAGATGTGAACTCACAGACTATCCGCCAAACTCCCGCCGCTCTCTCCAAAGCTCCTGGGGAGCAGGTGAAGATGAAATGCACCGTGCATGGTACCAGTAACCCTTACATATACTGGTACAGACTACACCCGGGGAAGGAGCTGCAGCTGATGTTTTATTCCCTAACTGCACAAAGGGTGAACTCAGAAGGGACGGCAGAGGGTTTCACCACTGAAAGACCAACTGACTCCGAGTTCAACCTGGAGTCCTCCAGCCTGCGGGAGAATCACTCGGCCGTGTATTTCTGTGCCTGGAGACATCACAGTGACTGAGAGATGGCGCTGTTCAACAAAAACCCCAAAGGCAGCAGAAAACACCTGTGGAGGGAAAAACCGTTCGGTGCCTCGACCTACTGTTCGCTTATGCAGAGTGAAAGTGTTTGTTACAATAATAAGAGTTGAGTTATGATTGTAGTGACACACTAGATTTACAGGTACTGCCGAGGGTGCAATGAACGATTAATAAAGATGTCACGAGATCTCAGAATGTAACTATCAGGAATCAATGACAATAATCTGGGTTTTTATGCACTGACCCTGTGTTTACCTTCTCCACAGGGACAGCAGAGGGGGATCCTGGACCATGGACCGCGTAATGGCTTTGAGAAGGATTTAGTGAGAAAACTGAAAGAGCAGGAGATCATGTAGATCCAGCTTGATATACATCAACAGGACAAGGACACCCACTTCGTTGGAGAGAGAAAGAGAGTGTATGTGTGTGTGAAAGAGAGAGTGATCTAGTGAGAGAGAGAGGAGAGTGAGACGAAAAACGACAGGCAGAGTTAAAGAGACTGAGACAGAGAGGGAGACAGAGATAGAGACAATGAGGGAAAATTACTGGGATACATCTGGAGAATGAAGGATTATTTTTGGGATTGATCTGGGAGATTGAATGGGGTCAGTGAGTGGAGTCAATGAGTGGAGTCAGTGAGTGGGATCAGTGTGTGGGGTCAGTGAGTGGGGTCACTAAGTGGGGTCAGTGAGCGGAAGCAGTAAGTGGAGTCAGTGAGTGGAGTCAGTGTGCATAGGCAGTGAGTGGAGTCTGTACGTGGAGGAGTGAGTGGGGTCAGTGAGCGGGGACAGTGAGTTGATGTAGTGGTGGAGTCAATGAGTGGAGTCACTGAGCGGAGGCAGTGAGTGGAGTCTGTAATTGGAGTCCATATGTGGTGTCATTGAGCTGGGACAGTGAGTGGAGGCAGTGAGTGGAGTCAGTGAGCGGATTCAGTGAGACGGGACATTGAGTGGAGGCAGCGAGTGGAGTCAGTGAGCGGAGTCAGTGAGCGGAGGCACTGAGTGGAGTCTGTGAGTGGAGTCCTTGAGTGGTGTCTGTGAGTGTGGGATGGTGAGTGGAGTCAGTGAGCAGGGTTAGTGAGCGGGGTTGGTGAGCGGTGCCAGTGGGGAGTCAGTGAGTGGGATCAGTAACTGGGGTCAGTGAGCGGGGTTAGTGAGTTGGTTCAGTGCGTGGGGTCAGTGCGTGGAGTCAGTGAGTGGAGTCACTGAGTGATGTCACTCAGTGGAGTCAGTGAGTGAGGTCAGTGAGTGGAGTCAGTGTGTGGAGTCACTGAGTGGTGTCACTCAGTGAAGTCAGTGAGTGAGGTCAGTGAGTGGAGTCAGTGTGCGGGGTTAGTGAGCGGGGTAAGTGCGTGCGGACAGTGACTGGAGTCAGTGAGTGGAGTCACTGAGTGGAGTCACTGAGTGGAGTCACTGAGTGGAGTCAGTGAGCGGGGTTAGTGAGCGGGGTCAGTGCGTGCGGTCGGTGACTGGAGTCAGTGAGTGGAGTCACTGAGTGGTGTCACTCAGTGGAGTCAGTGAGTGAGGTCCGTGAGTGGAGTCAGTGAGCGGGGTTAGTGAGTGGGTTCAGTGCGTGGGGTCAGTGCGTGGAGTCAGTGAGTGGAGTCACTGAGTGATGTCACTCAGTGGAGTCAGTGAGTGAGGTCAGTGATGGAGTCAGTGAGCGGGGACAGTAAGTGGAGTCAGTGAGCCGGGTTAGTGAGCGGGGTTAGTGAGTGGCATCAGCGAGTGGGGTCAGTGACCGGGTTACTGAGCGGGGTCAGTGCGTGCGGTCAGTGACTGGAGTCAGTGAGTGGAGTCAGTCAGTGGAGTCACTCAGTGGAGTCAGTGAGTGAGGTCAGTGAGTGGAGACAGTCAATGGTGTCAGTGAGTGGAGTCAGTGAGTGGGGTCAGTGAGTATGGATAGTGAGTGGAGTCAGTGGGTTGGGTCAGTGAGAGGAGTCAGTGAGTGGTATATGTGAGTGGGGTCAGTGAGTGATGACAGTGAGTGGAGTCAGTGAGTGGGGTCAGTGAGTGGGGTCAGTGGAGTCAGTGAGTGGGGTCAAAGAGAGGAGTCAGTGACTGGTGTCAGTGGGTGGGGTCAGTGAGAGGAGTCATTGAATGGGGCCAGTGAGTGGGGTCAGTGAGTGGAGTCAGTGAGTGGTGTCAGTGAGTGGGGTCAGTGTGTGGGGACAGATGAGTGGAGTCAGTGAGTGGGGTCAATGAGTGGGGTCAGTGAGCGGGGTCAGTGAGAGGGGTCAGTGAGTGGGGTCAGTGAGTGGGGACAGTGAGTGGGGACAGTCAGCGGAGTCAGTGAGTGGAGGCATTGAGTGGAGTCTGTGAGTGGAGTCCGTGAGTGGTGTCAGTGATCGGGGACAGTGAGTGGAGTCAGTGAGCAGGGTTAGTGAGCGGGGTCAGTGAGCGGGGTCAGTGGGGAGTCAGTGAGTGGGATCAGTAAGTGGGGTCAGTGAGTGGGGACAGTGAGTGGAGTCAGTGAACGGGATTAGTGAGCGGGGCTAGTGAGCGGGGTCAGTGAGTGTGGTCAGTGACCGGGGTTAGAGAGAGAGGACAGTGCGTGCGGTCAGTGACTGGAGTCAGTGAGTGGAGTCACTCAGTGGAGTCACTCAGTGGAGTCAGTGAGTAGGGTCAGTGAGTGGGGTCAGTGAGTTTAGACAGTGAGTGGAGTCTGTGAGTGGTGTCAGTGAGTGGCGTCAGTGAGTGGGGTCAGTGAGTGTGGACAGTGAGTGGAGTCAGTGAGTTGAGTCAGTGAGAGGAGTCATTGAGTGGTGTCAGTGAGTGGGGTCAGTGAGTGGGGACAGTGAGTGGAGTCAATGAGTGGGGTCAGTGAGTGGTGTCAGTGAGTGGGGTCAAAGAGAGGAGTCAGTGACTGGTGTCAGTGGTTGGGGTCAGTGAGAGGAGTCAGTGAGTGGGGTCAGTGAGTGGGGTCAGTGAGTGGAGTCTGTGAGTGGGGTCAGTGAGTGGGGTCAGTGAGTGTGGACAGTGAGTGGAGTCACTGAGTGGGGTCAGTGAGAGGAGTCAGTGAGTGGTGTTAGTAAGTGGGGTCAGTGAGTGGGGACAGTCAGTGGAGTCAGTGAGTGGGGTCAGTGAGTGGGGTCAGTGAGCGGGGTCAGTGAGAGGGGTCAGTGAGTGGGGTCAGTGCGAGAGGACAGTGAGTGGAGTCAGTGAGAGAGGACAGTGAGTGGAGTCACTGAGTGGTGTCAGTGAGCGGGGTCAGTGAGAGGAGTCAGTGAGTGGAGTCAGTGATTGGGGTCTATATCTATCTATCTATCTATCTATCTATCTATCTATCTATCTATCTATCTATCTATCTATCTATCTGTCTATCTATCTATCTATCTATCTATCTATCTATCTATCTATCTATCTATCTATCTATCTAACTATCTATCTATCTATCTATCTATCTATCTATCTATCTATCTATCTATCTATCTATATATCTACCTATTGCTCCATCTATCTATCTATTGTTCCATTTGTCTATCCATCCATCGCTCTATCGATCCCTCCAGCTATCGATATATATCTCTATTTATCTATTTATCTCTATTCACTCTGAAATCGATATATATTTGTCATCGATCGACTTATCTGACTCTTATCTGTCTAAGTGTATATTCATCCCTCTGTTGTTTATCATATATCTAACGTCATTGTTTACATCTCGCAGTTACATCAGTGATATATCATGATTTGCTATTTTGTTGATATTGTTGCATCTTCTTGTTCTCCTTCGATTCAGATTATATCAATACAATATTAATGGTTAAAATGCTCCATCCATGTGATAAGGCTCTTTTCGTGAAGGTAGCCTCTACATTTTAAGAACAGATTACAAGGCAGGGTAAATGGGTTCACGATACAATTGAAAGAATGGACGGAGGTTTCTGACAAGGAGTTGTTCATAGCTCCCTATTCTACATGCCCCTGATGATTCATACAATGCAAATACGAGACAACTCCCCAGATAGGTCTCTCACTGGAACAGATTCCTAATTTGGCGGTTTTGAGCAACTGTTGACAATTGTTAACCAACTTGTCTTTCAGACATTCGGTGTCTTTTGAACAACTTTTAAAGCATCTGAGAGTTCGGCCCAGGCAAGAATTTAACCCTTCAATTCTCGTTTAGGAGACAGGGAAAATAAGTATTTCTCTGACTAAAACAAACAAGCCCCTTGATGCATCTTCGATAGTTATTGAATCATTCAGCACTGACCAAAGTCATTCGATCAATCGAGCCTGGCCTGGCTGTTCGAAACAGTTACCCAAAATAAACAACATCATCCCTTGGCCATGGGCTGCAAGAAGTACAGAATCTGTTACAAACTGCTGGATTGCACATGAACTAAAGTAACCTGAGCTCAGACACTGGCCTGTGCTGGTGAAAACCAGTTTGAACTAATTAATTTATGTGACAGACAAGGGAGAAATCACAGGAATAGAGCCTTATTTGGAAACGGTGTGATACCAGCGTCTTTGGGCCTGGGCCAATAAGGACAAGATACGAACGAGGTGAGCAGGCCTAAACCAACAGGAAAGAGACAGCACAGATTTGAAGAGATAAGAAAGAGAATAAGTATGGAGAGTCTCAGGCATAGAGCCAGCGAGAAACTCCAGAGACCAACCATCGTGGAAGTGGAAGACCCTGCGTGAGCAACACGGTGACGACGTCAAAGAGAGAGAGATCAGAACGTCTGGCCAGCATCAGCTCTCCCCTTTCCGGGAATTATCGTTTGTTTTCTGTGACGAGGTCAGGGAAAGGTCAGAGGAACCTCGTGGGTGTGCTTGTCAATTCTAGCTAGCTTTGTTATTAACTGTATAACCCAATTTGAGTTGCATGCTTTTGTCTAACCAAGTGTATAAGCCTTATTCTTACATTGTACAACAACGTGAACAAAGTAACTTGGCAGTTAAAGAAAGGACTGAGTTTTCTCCTCTTTCTACTAAGCCATTAACTGTCGCTGGTGGATTAGGTGGAGGGTGGCTCTCCTGTAACCCCAATATCCCAAACACCCAGCCTGAGTCTGAATTAAGAGGACGAAGTCCCACGTAACGGCCAGGATTAAGTGGGTGAAGGAAATAAAGGGGCCAAGGGGGAGTTGACTCCGCGCCATGGTTTACAATCCTGTTCCCATCTCTCTGCATCTCAGCCCATCAGCACCTCCTTCTATTCCTTACTCCCTCATGTCCTGATCTAATCTCCCCCTTAAATGCATCTCCACTATTGGCCTTAACTTACTCGCTGTGGTCGTGAAATTGAGCCCCCTGGTTCTAGACTTCTCAACCACAGAATCACAGAATTGTTACAGTGCAGAAGGAGGTCATTCGGCCCACCGTGCCCGCACTGTCTCTCTGGAAGAGAAATTCCCTCAGTCCCACTCCCCTGCCTTCTCCCCATAACCCTGCACATCCTTCCTTTCCATATAACTGTCTAATTCGCTCTTGAATGCTTCAATTGAACCTGCCTCCACCACGTTCTCAGGCAGTGCATTCTGGACCTTCACCACTCGCTGTGTGAAAAAGTTCTCCCTCATGTCACTTTTGCTTCCCTTACCAAATACTTTAAATCTGTGCCCTCTCGATCCTTTCACGAGTGGGAAAAGTTTCTCTCCATCTACTCTGTCCAGATCCCTCATGATTTGGAAAACCACCATCAAATCACCTCTCAGCCTTCTCTTCTCCAAGTAAAACTGTCCCAACCCGTCCTTCCACTCTTAATGACTGAAATAAATATACACCTTGGCCCCTGTGCTCCTGCACCCCCTTTCGAGTTGTGCCCTTTATTCTCTGTTGTTCATCCGACCAAAATGAATCACTTCACATTTCTCTGCATTGAACCTCATCTCCACCTGTCTGCCCATTCCACCAACTTGTTTCTGTCCTTTTCAAGTTTGACATTATCCTCCTCATAGTTCACAATACTTCCAAGTTTCGTATCATCGGCAAACTTTGAAACTGTGCCCTGTACACCGAGGTCTAGGTCATTAATATATATCAGGAAAAGCAAAGGTCCTAATAATGATCCCTGGGGAACTCCACTACAAAACTTCCTCCAGCCCGAAAAAACATCCATTAACCATTGCTCTTTGTTTTCTGTCACTAAACCAATTTCGTATCCATGTTGATATCGTCCCTTTTATTCCACGAGTTACAAGTTTTCTCACAGGTTTGTTGTGTGGCATTGTATCAAACGCCTTTTGAAAGTCCATGTATACCACATCCACAGCATTGCCCTCATCAACCCTCTCTGTTGCCTTCTCAAAAAAATTCCAGCAGGTTAGTTAAACATGATTTTCCCTTATGGAATCCATGCTGTCTTTCATTAATTAACTCGTCCATGTGACTATTGATTTTGTCCCGAATTATTTTTTCTAGAAGTTTCCCTACCACCAAAGTTAAACTGGCCTGTAGTTGCTGGGCTTATCTTTCCCCCTTTTTTGAATAAGGGTGTAACGTTTGAAATTCTCCAGTCCTCTGGCACCAGCCCTGAGTCTAAGGAAGACTGAAAAATTATGGCCAACGCCTCTGCGATTTCCATCCTCACTTCCCTCATCTCATCTGGTGCTGGTGCTTTATCCACTTTCTGGTCAGACAGCCAATCTAATACTTTCTCTGCACCCATTTTAAACACTCTAGTGTCTGAATTACCTTCTCTTTCAACCAGAGGAAGCTTCTTACCTGCATCTCCCCTGTCTATCCCTTTAAGGACTTTGTAGGTTTCAATGAGATCACCTCTCATTCTTCGAAACTCTAGAGAATACAGGCCCATTTTCCCAAATCTCTCTTCATAGGACAGACCCGCCATCCCGGGAACATGTCGGATGATCCTTCTTAGCACTCCCTCTATGGGAATAATATCCTTCCGAAGGTCAGGGGACCAAAACTGCACACAGCACTCCAGGTGCGGTCTAACCATGGTTCTGTGCAATTGAAGCAAGACTTCACTACTCCTGTACTCAAATCCTCTTGGGATAAAGGCTAACATAACATTAACCTTCCTAATTGCCTGTTGATGCTATATGTGAAGTTTCTACCTTCTGAAGCTCCTGCCAGGGGATATCATTTCTCCCTAACTACTCTATCGAACGGCTGTACCTCCAGGGTTAAAACATCCCATTAGCTTGCTCTGATCCAGGAAAACTGTCCCAGCGTCTCCAGTCTCTCCACATAACAACCGTCTCTCAACCATGGCACCATTCTGGTAAATGTCTCTTGAACCGTCCCTGGTCCAAGGGTAACAATGGCTTAGTTGCAATGTCACTGCGATAATAAGCCAGAGGCCTAGGCTGATGCCCAGTTTACACGGGTTCAGGCACCGGCACACCCAGTGCAACTTAAACCTGCCAATGGCCCAGTAATGTGCATAGCCCTGCTGCAGAATAGGTAAGGAGCCCAGTGCCACACAGATGGTGTTGCACCTACTTGCCTCAGGCCAGTGCTGCTTACAACGTTTGCCAGGAGACACACGGCATCGACCTCTGGCTATTCGGGGATGAAGGTGTGGATAATCTGGAATCCAGATGTCTATAAATTGGAAATCTACATGTGGCTAATGTGGGAATGCCGATAAGGCTCGTTGGGAATCTGGATATGTTCAATTGGAGAATTCTAATCAGTAAATTAAAAATTGAGTAACAGGCACCCTTGTTGGGGATGTTAACAACACTTACTCCAGTCACTCAACCATCAGAAGCAACCACGTCCATTCTGATTGGTTGGGTGGTGGAAGGGGGCGTGTCCAACACTGCATCACTTCCTCATGCTCTTCATATTTTCCTCAATGATTTGTCAAGAGCAGGTTTGGACCCTCACAAGGCTTACACTCTGGTTCTCGCTGCTTTGCTTACTTCGAGAACAGCTTCAAGGGGAAGATGTATCAGTCATTGGCTCTGATAATCATTTTTCACTGTGAGTGAGTCTGAAATACCAACATTTTCTCTCATAACCTTCCTTTACTCATTCCCCCTTCCTTTTAATTTCCTAGAAATCCCCTGTTTACTGAACTCTTCCTCTTCCCCACACTCTCCCAGGTGTGAACTCGCAGACTATCCTCCAGACTCCTGCCGCTGTCTCCAGAGTTGTGGGGGAGGAAGTGGAACTGAAGTGCACTGTGGAGGGGAGCAGTACTCTTCCCTTGATCTGGTACAGACTATACCCGGGGAAGGAGCCTCAGGTTATGTTTTACTCCACGGGTACTAATCACAAAAGTCCAGAGAAGGCGGTGGACGGTTTCACTGCCGAGAGACCAACTAGCACCCAGTTCAACCTGGAGTCCACCAGCCTGCGGGAGAATCACTCGGCCGTGTATTTCTGTGCCTGGAGTCTTCACAGTGACTCAGAGAGCTGGAGCAGGTCAACAAAAACCCCAAAGGCAGCAGGAAACACCTGTTGGACATACAATAGCGCGGTATTTCCACTTGAATTGATGCAGGGCCATCATATTTTTGACAGTAAGAATAGACGGGTGAGAATAAAATTGAGAGCACAGGTGCAGAGGCGAAGAGTCTGGCCTCTTTCTGTGCTGATAAGTTTTCTATCTTTCTATGAAAGATTAAGAAGGGTGGCACCACACTGAGGTTTTAACTATCAGGAGAGAATATCAGGAAAGCGATTGGGGTTTTATCCACTAACACGGTGTCTTCTTTCACTCAGATGATCAAACACACAACTCTCTTTGTTAGGAACAAAGGAAGAGGAGTGGGCCATTCAGCCCCTTTGTCCCCTTACATAGAAACAGGAGGAGATCATTCTGCAAATCTCGTAAATCTGCTCTGCACCCTAATAAGGAGCCTTACATTCTCCCTTAAATGTGGTGGCCAGAACTGGACGCAATACTCCAGCTGGAGCCGAACCAGAGCTTTATAAAGGTTCACTGCTTTTGT
The DNA here is from genome assembly GCF_036365525.1 of Heterodontus francisci. Lineage (NCBI taxonomy): Eukaryota > Metazoa > Chordata > Chondrichthyes > Heterodontiformes > Heterodontidae > Heterodontus > Heterodontus francisci. Next base: position 391,980 of record NW_027142279.1, read on the forward strand.
ACTTAATACCTCCATTTATGAAGATCAGGATCCCATCTGCTTTACTAACCACTCTCTCAACATGCCCTGCCACCTTCAAAGATCGATGCATATGCAGCCTCAGGTCCACTGTTCCTTGCAAACTCTTTCAAAATCTGCCTTTTAGTCTATATTGCCTTTGCCTATCCCTTCAGCCAAAATGCATCACAGCGAATTTCTCCAAGAAGAGGGCCCTATAGGACCAGTAACACACAACTGCCTGGAAAACTGTTTATGAAGAATTCAGGAGGAGGTCTCTCAGTCTTTTAGAGCCTCTTACAAAGGAACATGAGGAGGCCAATTACTCCCCTGCCTCATTGCGCACAAACAGGAGGAGGCTATTGATCAATGTAGAGCTTGTTAGTAGGAATTGGAGAAGGGTACTTAGTCCCCCTTGAGCCTATTAGTATGAACAGGAGTAAGCCATTCAGCCCCATTGAGCCTGTTGCACAGGAGCAAGAGGAGGCCGATTCAGTTCCCCTCTCAGTCTGCACAGGTACAGGAGGAGGCCCATTCAGCCCCTCGAATCTGTTAAATAGGAAATGGGTGAGGCCATTCAGCCCCATCGAGCCTGTTACATCTGAAGAGCCATCCACATGTGACAGTTTCGCTCAGGCTCTTGTATCCAATTGGGAAATCCAGATGTGGAGATCCGCGTTTCTGATTGGCAAATACAAAAAGAGCAATTGCGAATTGACAACCATGCTAATTCCGATTGGTTGAATGAGAGAAGGGGGCGTGACCAAACGTCCCTCACTACCTTGCTTTCCTCAATGGTTTGTAAAGATGACTTGATGAATAGGGAAAGGTCCAGTTAAAGATGTATCTGTTACTGGGTCTGATGACCATCTCCCACCATAAGGAACTTTATGAAAAATAATGCTGCTTAATAATTTTCTTTACTTTATAATTTCCTTCTCTCCTTGACGCTTTCATTCCTTCCTTCCATCCTTCTTCCTCGATAATCCAGAGTGTCCTGGCGTCATTTTCGACCCATCTCTTTCCCAGATGTGAACTCACAGACTGTCCTCCAGAGTCCCACCACTACCTGTGGGAGATAAAGTTGCGCTGTACAGAGACTTGATTTTTGTGCAGGGCGATGGTGTTTGTGACAATAAGAAGGGACCCATGAGAATAAAAGTGAGAGAATAAATATAGAGGCACTGGTAAAGATGTCACTAATAGCCTGCTTCTGTTCCCTAAAACCTTCTGTCTTTCTATGAATGACTAACGGTGATGAACCCCAAATTGAGAAGATGTAAATATCAGGAAGGAATGATCACTAAAAGCATTTAGGTTTCATCTCCTGACACTATCTTCATTCTCCACAGGGACAGCAGAGAGCGCTCTTGGACCGTCAAACACACAACAGCCTGCTCCCTGCTTATTCAGGACACAACATGGGAACATAGGGGATAGGAGAAGGAGTAGGCCATTTGGCTCATCGAACCGACTCATGGCTGATCACCTACCTCTGAGTCATTTCCCCCCACTATCCCCATCTCCCTTGATGTCATTAGTATCTAGAAATCAATCGCTTTCTGTCTCGAACATGCTCAATGCAGTCAGCTTACAAAGACATCTTTGGTAGAGAATTCCAAAGATTCACAACTCTCTTAGTTAAAGAAATTCCTCCTCATCTCAGTCTTCAATGGCCTGCACCTTATTCGGAGACAGTGTATCCTGATTCCAGACTGAATACGCTATCCACATCCGTCGTGTCACGTCTTGTCAGAATTTTGTAAGTTTCAATGCGATCACCTCTTATTCTTTGGAACTCCAGAGAATACAGACCCAGTTTCTGTAATCGCTCTTCCTAAAACAAATCCACCCTGCCAGGGATTATTTTGGTGAATCTCTGCTGCATTCTCTCTTTGGCAAGTATATCCTTCCTTCGATAAGGAGAGCCTAATGGGCGGCACAGTGGCGCAGTGGTTAGCACCGCAGCCTCACAGCTCCAGGGACCCGGGTTCGATTCCGGGTACTGCCTGTGTGGAGTTTGCAAGTTCTCCCTGTGTCTGCGTGGGTTTTCTCCGGGTGCTCCGGTTTCCTCCCACAAGCCAAAAGACTTGCAGGTTGATAGGTAAATTGGCCATTATAAATTGTCACTAGTATAGGTAGGTGGTAGGGAAATATAGGAACAGGTTTGTTGGGAATATGGGATTAGCGTAGGAATGGTATAAAAAATGGGTGGTTGATGTTCGGCACAGACTCGGTGGGCCGAAGGGCCTGTTTCAGTGCTGTATATCTAATCAAAACTGTACACAATACGAGAGGTGCATTCGCATCAAGGTTCTATACAATTGCAACAAGACATTTTTGCACCTGTACTTAAATCCCATTGCAATGAAGGCCAGCATACCATTCGCCTTCGGAATTGCTTGCTGCACCTGCATATTAGCTGTTAGTGTTGTGAGTTCATAATGTTGTGTGTGATGCAACATAAATGAGAAGCGTGGAGTCCAGTTGGTTGAAGATCACAAACAAGTCTATTTACAGCTGAACTATAATACACAGTGCTGAGCTAACTATTTACAGGACCTGCCTGTAGGTGTTCCAGTTACAGAGTGACACTGGCTACGAGTCACGTGACTACGTGCTGGAATTTATCTTATTAGCATCCTAAGATCTTAAAGGGACATGAGAGAGAGATGGAGAGACGGACAGAGAAAGACAGAGGGAGAGAGAAAGATTAACACCAACGAATACAATAACAACTTCAGGAAAAAACACCAACAAATGCAGCAGCAACTTCAGCAGGCGACTAGCACCAAAAAATGCAACAACTTCAGCTGGAGACTACCAGCAACAAATGCAGCAACAACTTCAGCAGGAGACTAAGAGCAACAAACGCACCAACAACTTATACTTGCAGCCAAACAGATAGACAGGGGTGTGGCTTCCAATCAGGGAGGAAGGAGTTGTGAAAACCAAATCACTTACTTCAGTCTTCATGTAGCTCCTCACAGGACTCAAAGCTCTTGTTTCCACTGATTTACAGATTACAAACACAGCTTCCAGTAGAAGATGTATCTGTTACTGAATCTGATAGCGTTATTTCAATGTAAGGGATCTTTTTCCCAAGTAACTTTTTGTGTTGACATTCAACATTTATCTTTTCGCAGTACCCGTTTCCCGCAATTAGGGGGAGCAGTTGCTGGAGGTGCAGCTCTCATTGCCAACCAACAGGGGGCAGCAGTAGATGGAGGTGCAGCTCTCATTGCCCACCAACAGGGGGCAGCAGTAGATGGAAGTTCAGCTCGCATTGCCCACCAAAAGGGGGTCAGCAGGAGCTGGAGGTGCAGCTCTCTTTGTCTACCAACAGAGGGCAGCAGTAGACGGAGGTGCAGCTCTCTGCCCACCAAAAAGGGGGCAGCAGTCGATGGAGGTGCAGCTCTCAGTGCCCACCAACAGGGAGCAGCAGTAGATGGAGGTGCAGCTGTCATTGCCCACCAACAGGGAGCAGCAGTAGATGGAGGTGCAGCTGTCATTGCCCACCAACAGGCGGCAGCAGTAGATGGGATTTCAGCAACAAGAACACTAAATGTTAGAAATCCTCAGTGCATCAGGCAGGATCTGCAGAGAGTAAAACAGAGCTATCGCTTCACATCAGAACCGGCAAACATGAGAAGCGTTTTGAGCAACTTAAATGGATGTTTGAGCGTGAAGAAATGCAAAAGAGACAGTCTGTGATAGGGTGGGGAGGGGAGGGACAGATAGAGAGATAGAGGGAGACAGGGAGAGATAGAGAGGCAGAGAGAGAGAGAAAGGCAGAGAAAGAGATACATAGAGAGAGGAACATAAAGACAAAGACCCACAGAGACAGAGAGAGAGACAGATAGATGGAGATCGAGTAATATAGCGTTTGAAAAACAGAGACAGAGTGAGGCAGAGAGACGGAGATGGAGTGACTGCGAGAGACTGAGAGAGAGATAGAGACAAAGAGAGAGAGACTGAGAGAGAGAAAGGCAGAGAAATTGACATATATAGAGAGAAACACAGAGACAGAGACCCACAGAGACAGAGAGAGAGACAGATAGACGGAGTTCGAGTAATATAGCGTTTGAAAAAGAGAGACAGAGTGAGGCAGAGAGACAGAGATGGAGTGAATGCGAGAGAATGAGAGAGAGAGAGAGAGACAGAGACAGAGAGAGAGAGACAGAGGGAGATGTAGAGAGACAGAGGGAGAGACACAGAGAGAGAGGCAGAGAGAGAGACAGACAGACAGAGAGGGAGCGATGGAGAGAGAAAGTAGACAGAGATGGAAAGTAGACAGAGATAGAGTGAAATAGTATTAGGCACAGAAAGAGAGACAGAGTGAGGTAATGAGACAGATGGAGAGACAGAGAGAAAGAGAGAGACAGAGAGAAAGAGAGGCAGACAGAGACAGTGAGAGGCTGATAGCCAGAGTGAGAAAAAAGAAGAACGTCAGAGACAGGCAAAGAAAGAGGAGGAAAAGGAGGGAAAGAGTAAAGGGCGGAAGGAAAACAGAGAACAAGACAAAGAGGCAGAGAGCAAGAGGGACAGAGCGAGAGTGAACGGAAGAGAGAGAGAGAGACAAACAGAGAGACAGAGGGAGCGAGAGACAGAGAAGAGACAGTAGACAGAGACCGAGTGAAATAGTGTTAGGCACAGAAAGAGAGACAGATGAGGTAGTGAGACAAATGGAGAGATAGAGACAAAGAGAGAAACAGAGAGAGAGGCAGACAGAGACAGTGAGAGAGTGAGAGGCAGAGAGAAGTTAGAATGTCAGTGAAAGGCAAAGATAGAGAGAGAGAAAGGAGAGAAAGAGTAAAGGAAGGAAGGGAAAGCGAGAACAAGACAAAGAGACAGAGAGAGACAGGGGCGAAGAGAGAGAAAAGAAAGAGAGAGGGGGGCAGACAGAGAGACAGAGGGAGGGAGAGACAGAGAGAGAGGTAGAGAGAGAGAGAGAGAGAGAGATACAGATAGACAGAGAGAGACAGTAGACAGAGATAGAGTGAGATTGTGTCAGGCACAGAAAGGGAAACAGTTGAGGTAGTGCGACAGATGGAGAGACAGAGAGAAAGAAAGAAACAGAGAGCGAGGCAGACAGAGACAGTGAAAGAGTGAGAGGCAGAGAGGAGAAGGAAGAACGTCAGAGACAGGCAGAGATAGAGAGAGAGAAAGGGAGAGAAAGAGTAAAGGGAAGGAGGAAAACAACAAGACAGAGAGTCAGAAAGAGAGATGGGGCAGAGAGAGAGAGAGTGGCAAAGAGTGAGAGGCAGACAGAGAGCGAGCGAGAGAGAGAGACAGAGAGAAAGAGATAGAGAGAGGCAGAGAGAGAGTGAGAGAGAGGCATAGGGAGAGAGAGAGAGAGACATAGAGAGAGACTGATAGACAGAGAGAGAGGCAGACAGAGAGACAAAGGGAGAGAGAGACAGAGAGACAGAGGGAGGGAGAGACAGCGAGAGAGAGACAGATAGACAGAGAGAGACAGAGATACGGAGAGAGAGAGGCAGGGAGAGGGGCAGACAGAGACAGTGAGAGTCAAAGAGGAAGAGAGGGGGAAAAAGAACGTCAGAGACAGGCAAAGATAGACAGAGAGAAAGGGAGAGAAAGAGTAAAGGGAGGAAGGATACAGAGAACAAGACAAAGAGGCAGAGAGAGTCAGCGAGAGAGACCGAGAGAGACAGCAGACAGTGATCGAGTGAAATAGCGTGAGGCCGAGAAAGAGAGACGGAGTGAGGTAGTGAGACAGATGGAGAGATAGAGCGAAAGAGAGAGACAGAGAGAGAGGCAGACAGAGACAGTGAGAGAGTGAGAGGCAGAGAGAAGAAAGAAGAACGTCAGAGACAGGCAAAGATAGAGAGAGAGAGAAAGGGAGAGAAAGAGTAAAGGTAAACAGAGAACAAGAGAAAGAAGCAGAGGGAGAGACAGGGACAGAGAGAGAGAGAGAGACAGGCAAACAGAGAGACAGAGGGAGAGACAGACAGACAGCCAAACAGAGAGAGACAGACAGACAGACAGTCAGAGACAGATAGACAGAGATATAGTGTGATAGTTTTAGACACAGAAAGAGAGATAGAGTGAAATAGCGAGACAGAGATGGAGAGAATGGGAGAGACAGAAAGAGACAAAGAGAGGCAGAGAACGAGATACAGTGAGAGATGTGATGCTGAGAGAGAAAAGGAAGAACATCAGAGACAGGCAAAGATAGAGAGAGAGAAGCAAAACAGAGATCAAGACAAAGAGATAGAGAGACACAGAGAGAGAGGGAGACAGAAAGAGAGACAAAGAGAGAGGAAGATAGATAGAGAGAGAGAGAGAGCAAGAGATAGAGATAGAGAGAGACAGAGAGACAGAGAGAGAGGGAGACAGAGATGCAAAGAGAGAGAGAGGGAGAGACAGAGAAAGAGGGAGACAGGGACAGAAAAGGGTTTCAGAGGGACGGGGAGAGATAGAGAGTGAGAGAAAGACAGACAGAGACAGGAATGGAGTCACAGAGAGAGAAAGACTTGTCAAGAGACTTATACAGGGAGAAGAAGATTACAATATGGAGGAGAGAAAGTGTTTATGGAAACAGGAGACCTCCAATGGGATAATAACTCGGAAAAGGGAAGGACACGTGATTAAAAGGGAAATTTGAAGTGAGAGATAAAGGGACAGAAAATGAGAGAGAGAGAGAGGGGGGGGGAGAGGTTTTATTGAACTGCTTTGTAACATCGTGGGAGGTCAGTATAGCACCGTGTTACATTCCTGTGCTCACCCCGTGCAGGAACTCCACCGTCTGCTTGCCCTTCTCACAGTCTACCCGACTGCCTGCCCCAGTGCCCAGGATCTCCCCACCCCTGCAGCATGCGCCTGCACTGTCAGGACAGGCAGGAGCAGACTGAATCCTGAGTTGACCATCTCATGGGGCACATGCCCCCTGAAGAGACAGCAAACTGCCCAGGCAAGGCGAGAGGCTTGCTGGGGGAGGGGGGTTTCAATGGTGGGTTCACTCTCTGTGGTGAACGATCCATCTACCGTCGGAGGTAGGACCCGACTCGCCGTTCTGGGTACGTAATGCTCGAGTCCCGGTGCTGGAGGTTGAGTTGGGGAGCAAAAGGAGCCGGTACACACCATAATATCTCTGAGTTTACCGTGTCTGAGCAGATGGAATCTTATTATTGTGTTGGAAGAGGCCATTTGATCATTGTGTCCCTTTGGTGCAGAGAGGGGGAAATAAACAGAAAGGGAAAGCAACAGAAACAGGGAAATAAGCAGAGAAAAATGTGAGATAGAAAAAATGGCGAGAAAAAATGGAAGCAGAGAGAGAAAGATGCAGAAAGAGAGGGAAAGAAACAGAGAGAGAGGGAAAGAAACACCGAGAGAGTGATGATAGAGATAGATGGAAAGAAACAGAGAGAAAGAGAGAGGGAAGAGAGAGAGAGAAAGAAACGGAGAGAAAAAATAAAAAGAAACAGAGAGAGAGAGAGAGAGAGAGACTGCAGGCAGTAGAGAGGCAGACAGAAAGCCAGTGAGAGAAACACAGGGAGAGAATCACAAATTGAGAGAGAAACACTCCGAGGGGGAATGAGAGACAGAGAGAGAGATAGTTTCAGAGAGAGAGAGAGAGTGATTTAGAGAGAGAGGGAGAGATTCAGAGAGAGTGGCAGAGAGAGAGAGAGAGAGTGGGAGCGATTCAGAGGGAGGGGGTGTGTTTCAGAGAGAGAGAGAGATTTAGAGACAGAGAGAGAGCAATTCAGAGAGAGAGAGGCAGAGGGAGAGAGAGTGGGGGCGATTCAGAGCGGGGGTGTGTGTTTCAGAGAGAGAGAGAGAGAGATTTAGAGAGAGAGAGAGCAATTCAGAGAGAGAGGGAGAGATTCAGGGAGAGAGGGAGAGAACCCAAGAGAGAGAGGGGGAGAGATTCAGAGAGAGAGGGAGAGATTCAGGGAGAGAGGGAGAGAACCCAAGAGAGAGAGGGGTAGAGATTCAGAGAGAGAGAGTGGGAGCGATTCAGAGAGAGAGGGAGAGATTCAGGGAGAGAGGGAGAGAATCAGAGAGGGAGAGATTTACTGAGATTGAGAGAGGAAAGGAGAGAGAGATTCAGGTAGAGGGAGAGAGAGAGAGAGATTCGGGCAGAGAGAGCAGTACAGTTCTGGACCATTGACCATGGTGCCAGGGTTGGCTCCTTTCTACAGCTGTCTGATTGATCCCAGTTCCTTCCCACCCTATCGCTATCGACCTGTAATTCCTTCCCTTCAGCTGTTGACCCAATTCTCTTTGTAATACTATGAGTGAATCCCACCGCCCTTTCAGGCAATGCATTCCACATCACAACAGCTCACTGCTTTGTGTCACGGGAAACAGTTTCGCCTCATTTACTCTGTCAAAACCATGACCGATTGCAAACGTCTCTGCTAAATCTCCCCTGAACTTTCTCTTCAGGAGAACAATCCCAGCTCCTCCAGTCTCTCCACATTAACTGAAGTCTCATCCTTTGTGTCATCTTGTGTGAACTCACTTTATTTCTCTTTCGTTAAAGCTTTCCGCCACTAAGTTCCTCATCCTCTTTATTTCTTATCCTTTACTCTCTCTCTACATACCCTCTTCATTTTCCCTGTTGTTTGTCTCTGCTTGCCCCCTCTCTACTTGTTACCTTGTTTCTGTTCGATCATCGACCTCTCCCTCGCTTTCCTACAAGCTCCGGTTCTAAGTCTGCTTTTCTCTCAGTCCTGGAGGTAGTGTTGCCCTGGATGATAGACGTGCAGCTCTGGACTGGGACTCGGGCAACCTCCTCCAGCCCCTACAACCCTCCCTATCTCTGTAACATCCTCCAGCCCCTACAGCCCTGCCTAACACTGTGACCTCCGACAGCTCATATACCCCTCCCTATTTCTGTAACATCCTCCAGCCACTGCACCCTCCCTATCTCTGTAACATCCATCAGCACCCCACATCCATCCCTGTCTCTGCAACATCCTCCAGCCCCTACACCCTCCCTATCTCTGTAACATCCTTCAACCCCTACACCACTCCCTATCTCTGTAACCTCCTTCAGCTCCTATACCCCTCCCCATCTCTGTAACATCATCCAGTCCCTACAGCCCTCCCTATCTCTGTAACATCCTCCAGACCCGATAGCCCTCCCTATCTCAGTTACCTCCTCCAGCTCCTACACCCCTCTCTATCTCTGTAACATCCTCCAGCCACTACCGCCCTCCCTATCTCTGTAACATACTCGAGACCCTATAGCCCTCCATATCTCTGTTACCTCCTTCAGCACACACAACCATCCCTATCTTTGTAAACCCTTCCAGCCCCCTACACCCCTCCCTATCTCTGTAACATCCTCCAGCCCCCCACACCGCTACCTATGTCTGTAACTTCCTCCAGCCCCCGACACCCCTTCCTATCTCTGTAACATTCTCCAGGCCCTACACCCCTCCCTAGCTCTGTAACCTCCTTCAGCCCCTACACCCCTCCCTATCTCTGTAACATCCTCCAGCACCTACAGGCCTCCCTATCTCTGTAACCTCCTTCAGCTCCTACAGCGCTCCTGATGTCTGTAACATTGTTCGGCACCCACAGCCCTGCCTATCTCTGTAACATCCTCCAGCACCTACAGCCCTCCCTATCTCTGTTACCTCCTCCAGCCCCTACACCCCTCCCTATCTCTGTAACCTGCTTCAGCCCCTACATCCCTCCCTATCTCTGTTACCTCCTCCAGACCCTACACCCCTCCCTATCTCTGTAACCTCCTCCAGCCCCCTACAACCCTGCCGAACTCTATAACCTCCTCCAGCCACTACCATCCTTTCTATCTCTGTCACCTCCTCCAGCCCCCTACACCCTCCCTATCTCTGTAACCTCCTTCAGCCTCTACAACCCTCCCTATCTCTGTAACCTCATGCAGCCCCCACACCCCTCCCTATCTCTGTAACCTCCTCCAGCACCCTACACCCCTCCCAACTCTGTGATCTCCTACAGCCGCCTACACGCCTCCCTATATCTGAAACCCCTCCAGCCCCTCCAACCCTCTTTATCTCTGTAACCTCCTCCAGCCCCAACAACCCTCCCTATCTCTGTAACGTCCTCCAGCCCCCTGCTCCCTATCTCTGTTCTGTTATCACATCCTTTATAATAGTCTCTATCATTTTCCCCACTACTGATGTAAGGCTAACTGGTCTGTAATTCTCTGTTTTTTCCCTCCCTCCTTTCTTTTATAGAGTCTACAACAAACTGTTGATGTTGTGGTGAAGGAGAATGAACGCTGGGGTAAGCACACTCCCCCCCCCACCCCCACTCGCCACCCCCCCTTCCATCCCCATCGTTCCTAACACTCATGTTTCGCTCTCCCAGAGAGGCGGACCAAGAGGTTAAGCATCCCACCATGACCGTTTTTGAGCCATCGGACGAAGAAATCAGGGCCCTAAGAAAGCCACCTTTGTCTGCCTGACCAGTGGCTTCTTCCCGGACTACGTGAAGTTCTCCTGGACAGGGGGGCAACGAGGAGATCGAGACGAAGGATGTGCTGACTGACAGGCGGGTAAAGGATGATGCTGGCCGCTACAGCGTGGACCAGTAGGTTGTAGGTTCCCATGGCCGAATGGGCCCGCAAGCAGTATTCCTGCAAAGTGACCCATTACAGTAAAGACGGCGCGGAGATTTCTCAAGATGCCAAGATCAGCAGCAAGGCAGGTGAGTGTCTGCAATGCCTGGAATCACCTCTGCTTCTCCCGAGCCCAAAGCAAGGAAGCTATACTGAACCTTTATCAATACAATGTTACAGCCGAGAGGGAGGATGTGAAGGTGTTAGAGAGGGTGCACAAAATATTCACGACAAAGGTTCCAGGGATGAAGGAATTCAGTTAGGTGGATAGCTTGGGAAAGTCTACATCATAGGTGAGACTTAAGAACACTGGAAGAGGCCGAGGCGATTCAGCCGTTGAAGCTTGTTCCACTATTCTGTTGCATAAAGATTAATCGCGACAATTACTCTATTTGACGCCGCGGCTCAGTAACCATCAATAACCTGATGTTCACCCAAATGGTTCACCACTCAGAGACAGAGAGTGAGGGAAAAAGATAGAGAGAAAGACAGAGAGAGAGTGAGAGAGAGAGACCGAGAAAGAGAGAGAGAGAGAGAGAGAGAGAAGGAGAGAGAGAGAGAAATAGAGAAAGAGACACACAGAAAGAGAAAGGGAGAGAGACAGACAGGGAGATAGAGACAGAGAGTGACACAGAGACAGACAGACAGTGAGAGAGACAGATAAAGAGATGGAGAGAGAGAGACAGAGAGTCAGAGAGACAGAGACAGAGAAAGGAAGAGAGAGAAAAAACAGAGAGAGACAGAGAGAGAGAGAAAGAGAGAAATAGAGAATGAGACAGAAAGAAAGAGAACGAGAGAGACAGAGAAAGAGACAAACACACAGAGACAGAGAGAGAGAGAGAGAGAGAGAGAGAGAGAGACAGAAAGACAGAGACAGAGAGAAAAGGAGAAAAATAGAGAGAGACAGAGAAGGAGACAGAGAGAAAGAGAGACACTGTCAGAGAGAAAGAGAGAAAGACAGAGACAGAGAAAGAGACACACAGAGACACACACAGAGACAGAGAGAGAGAGACAGAGAGAGAGACAGGAAGAGAAATAGAGTCAGAGAGAGCGACGGAGATCGAGCGTGACACACAGAGAGACATGGAGACAAAAACAGAGAGAAAAGGAGAACGAGAGAGAAAGAGTCAGACAGACAGAGAAAGACAGACAGAGACAGTGAGAGATACACAGACAGAGAGAAAGAGAGAAAGACAGAGACAGAGGGAGGCAGAGAGACACAAAGAGAGAGAGAGAGGGAAACTGGGAGAAGACAGAGATTGAGAGAGACAGACAGAGAGTGACAGGGACAGAGAAACAGAAACAGAGAGAAAGAGAGGCAGAGACAGGGAGAGACAGAGACAGAAAGACAGAGAGACAAAGAGAAAGAGAAACAGATAGATAGATAGATAGATAGAGAGAGAGAGAGAGAGAGAGGCACACACACACAGACAAGGACAGACAGAGAAAGAGAGACAGAGAGAGAGAGACAGAGTGAGGGAAACAAAGAGAGAGACAGAGAGACAAGGAGAGAAGGAGAGCCATAGCCAGAGAGAGAGACAGAGACAGGAAGAGAAAGAGAGGCAGAGAGACAACGGGAAAGACAGAGACAGTGAGTGAGAGAGAGAGGCAGAGAAAGACAGAAACAGAGAGACAGAAAAAGGGACAGAGACAAAGACAGAGAGAAATGGAGCGAAAGAGAGAGACAGAGACAGAGAGAGAGACACGTACAGAGAGAGACACATGGTCAAAGAGAGAGAGACTGAGAGAGAGACACAGAAAGAGAGAGAGAGAGAGAGAGGAAAGGAAAGAGAGAGACATAGAGAGAGAAAGGCAGGGAGACAGTGGGAAAGACAGAGACAGTGAGAGAGAGAGAGAGACAGAGAGATACACAGAGAGACAGAGAAACAGAGACAGAGAGAAAAGGACAGAAATAGCGAGAGAGAGAGAGAGAGACAGACAGACAGAAAGACAGAGACAGAGAGAAAAGGAGAAAAATAGAGAGAGACAGAGACGGAGACAGAGAGAAAGAGAGACACTGACAGAGAGAAAGAGAGAAAGACAGAGACAGAGAAAGAGACACACACAGACAGAGAGAGAGAGACAGAGAGAGAGAGAAAGGAAGAGAAATAGAGTCAGAGAGAGTGACGGAGATAGAGTGTGACACGCAGAGAGACATGGAAACAAATACAGAGAGAAAAGGAGAACGAGAGAGAGAGACACAGACAGACAGAGAAAGACAGACAGAGAAAGACAGACAGAGAAAGTGAGAGATACACACACAGAGAGAAAGAGAGAAAGACAGAGACAGAGGGAGGCAGAGAGACACGCAGAGAGAGAGAAAGAGAGACAGAGAGACGTTTGATAAGGTTCCCCACGGTAGGCTATTGCAGAAAATACGGAAGTATGGGGTTGAAGGTGATTTAGAGCTTTGGATCAGAAATTGGCTAGCTGAAAGAAGACAGAGGGTGGTGGTTGATGGCAAATGTTCATCCTGGAGTTTAGTTACTAGTGGTGTACCGCAAGGTTCTGTTTTGGGGCCACTGCTGTTTGTCATTTTTATAAACGACCTGGATGAGGGTGTAGAAGGGTGGGTTAGTAAATTTGCGGATGACACGAAGGTCGGTGGAGTTGTGGATAGTGTCGAAGGGTGTTGTAGGGTACAGAGGGACATAGATAGGCTGCAGAGCTGGGCTGAGAGATGGCAAATGGAGTTTAATGCGGAGAAGTGTGAGGTGATTCACTTTGGAAGGAGTAACAGCAATGCAGAGTACTGGGCTAATGGGAAGATTCTTGGTAGTGTAGATGAGCAGAGAGATCTTGGTATCCAGGTACATAAATCCCTGAAAGTTGCTACCCAGGTTAATAGGGCTGTTAAGAAGGCATATGGTGTGTTAGCCTTTATTAGTAGGGGGATCGAGTTTCGGAGCCACGGGGTCATGATGCAGCTGTACAAAACTCTGGTGAGGCCGCACCTGGAGTATTGCGTGCAGTTCTGGTCACCGCATTATAGGAAGGATGTCGAAGCTTTGGAAAGGGTGCAGAGGAGATTTACTAGGATGTTGCCTGGTATGGAAGGAAGGTCTTACGAGGAAAGGCTGAGGGACTTGGGTTGTTTTCGTTAGAGAGAAGGAGGAGGAGAGATGACTTAATAGAGACATACAAGATAATCAGAGGGTTAGATAGGGTGGATAGTGAGAGTCTTTTTCCTCGGATGAGGATGGCAAACACGAGGGGACATAGCTTTAAGTTGAGGGGTGAAAGATATAGGACAGATGACAGAGGTAGTTTCTTTACGCAGAGAGTAGTAGGGGCGTGGAACGCCCTGCCTGCAACAGTAGTAGACTCGCCAACTTTAAGGGCATTTAAGTGGTCATTGGATAGACATATGGATGTAAATGGAATAGTGTAGGTCAGATGATCGGCGCAACATCGAGGGCCGAAGGGCCTGTACTGCGCTGTAATATTCTAATTCTAAAAAAAAAAAGAGAGAGAGACAGAGAGAGAGAGACAGGGAGAGAAAGAGAGACAGAGACAGAAACCTGGATGCAATGCACCAATCTCTGTGCAGAGAATTTTCCCCCGATTTATGTTCTTGCTGTGATATGAAAACTGTGATTTATGCACAAATAATTGAAGTTTTTTCCTCTTTTTGATTTCTTGCAGGCCTCTGTGAAGGGAATGGTGAGAACGTTCAATATTTTATCAGTTTGCTATAATCTGTCTTTGTCTCTCTCTCTCTCACACTCTCGCTCTCTCATGCACATACACACACACTTATGGAATGTACATAATGATTAAGTTGGATTTTAGGGCCAGTGACTATGGTCTTTCTTGTCTGTCTTTCAGTGGAGCGGATACAGAGGCAACAGATTGTGGCAAGAGCTACTTACACTTTACTCATCTCCAAGAGCTTCCTGTATATGGCAAAGATCACCATCGTGCTGCTCAAGGGGAAGGTATGAGAATTACGAGGACATTTTGCTGACGTGTAAAACGGACCCCCTTCTCTATTCTGTAAACTTCAATCCTCTCCAGGTTTTCAGGCATCAGTGATGCACATTCCCCGCACTGCCTGTGCGGAGTTTGCAAGTTCTCCCTGTGTCTGCGTGGGTTTTCGCCGGGTGCTCCGGTTTCCTCCCACATCCAAAGACTTGCAGGTGATAGGTAAAATGGCCGTTGTAAATTGCTCCTCATGTAGGGAGGTGATCGGGAATATGGGATTACTGGAGGGTTATTATAAGTGGGTGGTTGTTGGTCGGCACAGACCCGGTGGGCCGAAGGGACTGTTTTGGTGCTGTATCTCTAAATAAATAAAAAAATAAATAAATAGGGTGAATCACTGAACCCAGTCCATGTCATTGTGCATGTGATTCGACAGTGAAACCAGACTGTCTATTAGCACCACTGTGTCGACTGAAATCCATCTAGATCCTGCACCAAGGGGTCCTGAATCTCCCCCACCCTCTCACATGAGGACAGAGTGAGCGATAGAGAAGGAGAAAGAGAGAGACGTAACTAGAGAGTAATAGAGAGAATGTGAAGGTGGGGGGGGGGGGGAGGGACAGAGAGCGAGAAAGAAAAAAACAGAGAGAGAGAGACAGAAAGAGAGACAAAGAGATAGAGTGACAGAACCAGTGAGGGAAATGCTGAGAGAGTTGGAGAGAGTGAGAGAAAGGGATAGCTAGAGATAAATTGTGTTTGTGTGTGAGAGAGTGAGAGATAGAGAGAGAGAGAAATAGATAAATATAGAGAGTGACAGATATAGAGAGAGAGAGTCAGGGGAGATAAAATGAGAGAGAAGGGCATATCGACAGAAACAAAGTGAAATTGACATCCGAGGGATAAACAGAGAGTGAGAGAGTGTGTCTGTATTACATATATAAAGAGAGAAAGAGTTTGGGGTAATGAAAGAGAGACAGAGTGAGAAAGGAAGTGTCACTGAAAGTGGCAACGCAGGTGGAAAAGATAGTCAAGAAGGCACACGACATGCTTGCCTTCATCGGTCGGGGCATAGAGCATAAAAATTGGCAAGTCATGCTGCTGCTGTACAGAACCTTAGTTAGGCCACACTTAGATTATTGCTTGCAATTCTGGTCGCCACACTACCAGAAGGACGGGGAGGCTTTGGAGAGGGTACAGAGGAGGTTTACCAGGATGTTGCCTGATCTGGAGGGCATTAGCTATGAGGAGAGGTTGGATAAACTCGGATTGTTTTCACTGGAACGACGGAGGTGGAGGGGCGACATGATAGAGGTTTACAAAGTTATAAGTGGCATGGACAGAGTGGATCGTCAGAAGCTTTTTCCCAGGGTGGAAGAGTCAGTTACTAGGGGGACATAGGTTTAAGGTGAGAAGGCCAAAGTTTAGAGGGGATGTGCGAGGCAAGCTCTTTACACAGAGGGTGGTGAGTGCCTGGAACTTGATGCCAGGGGAGGTCGTGGAAGCAGGTACGATAGCGACGTTTAAGAGGCATCTTGACAAATATATGAATAGGAAGGGAATAGAGGGATACGGTCCCCGGAAGTGCAGAACGTTTTCATTTAGGCAGGCATCAAGATCGACGCAAGCTTAGAGGGCCGAATGGCCTGTTCCTGTGCTGTACTGTTCTTTGTTCCTTGTTCTTTGAAGATTGAGGCAGATAGAGAGAGGAAGAGAGAGAGAGAGAGGAGCGTTTAAGGGAGAGATAGACAGACACAGAGACACAGAGAGAGGGAGACAGGAAGAGACAGAGGGAGAACCTAAGAGAGAGAAATAGACAGAGAGAACATACGGGAGAGACAGTGAGAGTGGGAGGGACAGAAGGCGAGAGAGAGAGAGGAGAGTGCAAGGGAGAGACAGAGTGAGACAGAGACACAGGCAGAGAGAGAAACACATAGACAAAAAGAGAGAAAAAGAGAGACAGAGAGAGAAAGAGAGAGAGAGAGAAGCATGTATGGGAGAGAGAGAGAAAGCCCTACTCCCCTACCCTTTCCTCATCACCTTGCAAAATTTACCCTTTCAAGTCTTAATCCAATTGTCCGCTTTTTCAGGCACTGCTTTCCAGATGACAACAACGCTCTGAGTTTCGAAAAGAACTCACCCTTCCCTCTGGTTCTTGTTAAATGCCATGAAATGTGTTTCCACTGACTCGAGATCCTTCCCAGGGCATTGTAGAAGAAATATTCCATGACTGACTCAATCTTTTTCCTTCCTTTTTATCGCCTTCCAGATTTCAGGAAAGTTGATGAAAAGTTTCGATTAACTAAGCGGGGCCAAAAACTCTGCAACAGGGCACTCGTCACAACATATCCTTCAGAAATATGGGAAAGGAGGAGGAGGCTATTGGGTCATATCCCGATCATTGATATGTTGTCATTTTCTATTGGTTAGTAACAGTTCGGCATCTGGCAAAACCCATTAGGTCTTTCAGAGGAATTGGATTACAACATAATTAAAATTTATGTCTCAATTGCTATTCAATTCATTTAACCACTTGTCAGCTGGTTAGCTGAGCTCGTTAATCTACTTTAACTAGTTGAGATGTCTCCTGTCCATCTTTGAACCGTTTGCACACTGAGCTTCATTTCTTTAAGTTGAGCTTCTTCATGAAGCACCCTTCTCTCTCTTGTGACATCAAGCAGGCTAATAAAAAGATCTGTGGAAATGATACGCTGTTGTTTTCACTCTGCTTTTCGCACCTTTACACAACATTTCACCAGGCATTGCAGTTCGCCAGCTCGCAGGAGAAAATGCAGAACAGATACTGAGCTGAAAACAACATGACAAACACACAGCAGGAACAGAGTCGAAAGGGGCTCCTGAGGATGGGAGGAAATAACACGGCGGGCACATCAGTATTTTGGAGGAGTTTAGGATGGAGGGTCAATAGGGAATGTTAATAAGGGATGCTGGGTGGGTGCCCAGCACAGCTTTTTGTATGACCGACTGGCTTGCCCAGTCATTTCAGAGTCAGCCACATTGTTGCAGGAATGGAGTCACCTTTTAGGCCAGGCCGGTTAAAGATGACAGATTTCCTTCTCTCAGTGAGAGATGGGTTTTTCAGGCAATCCAGTAGTTTTATGCTCACCATGACTGAGACCAGCTTTTATCATTTTTTAAATTCGTTCATAGGATGTGGGCGTCGCTGGCCAGGCCAGCATTTATTGTCCATCTCTAATTGCCCTTGAGAAGGTGGTGGTGAGCTGCCTTCTTGAACCACTGCAGTCCATGTGGGGTCGTTACATCCAAAGTGCTGTTAGGAAGGGAGTTCTAGGATTTTGACCCAGCGACAGTGAAGGAACGGCGATATAGTTCCAAGTCAGCATGGTGTGTGACTTGGAGGGGAGCTTGCAGGTGGTGGTGTTCCGATGCATCTGCTGCCCTTGTCATTCTAGTTGGTAGAGGTCGCGAGTTTGGAATGTGCTGTCTAAGGAGCCTTTGTGCATTGCTGCAGTGCATCTTGTAGATGGTACACACTGCTGCCACTGTGTGTCGGTGGTGGAGGGAGTGAATGTTTATCTAACTCAGTGAACGTACATTATCCAGCTTGCTGGGATTCGAATTCACGTCACCAAGTTATTAGCCCAGGCCTTTAGATTACTAGCCCAGTAACGTAACACTTTCCTACCTTCCACTTCAACGTTCTTTGGAGCCTCAGCCCTAGGAGTGGAAAATACAAAAGTGGGCGGGTTTCTACGTGCGATTCACTCACTGTTAAACCCACACACCAGCCTGTTTTTCTTACTTAAGCCGTTTAAACGTTTGCAGCTGCACTCTGATAACCGCACATCCTGACTGCGTGTTTCCTGTCTCTGTGTCTCTCTGTATAATTCGATTCTGCTGCTGTGTTGTTCTGACAAAGTCTTTCCACAAAAAAACAAGGAAAGAAAGCAGTACAGAGGAATTTGCAGGTAGTTAGGGCGACGAATTGAATTAACAGGGGAGATAGGAGGAGTTGCATTAGCTGGGTTGATCTTGCAGAGAGCTGGAATTGACTCGATGGGCCAAATGGCCTCCTTCTGTACTGTAACCAGTCTCTGATTCTATGATAGATTCCCTGTGGTCGGAGAATCTGAAAATATATTTGATCAGTCAATCAAGTGTGAAGGAAATGCAACACCCAACATGTTTACATTGCTGACTCTTTATTCCCTCAGGTATAGAAGATTAAACGGTGATCTGACTGAGGTGTTTAAAATGATTGAATGTGTTGATAGGCTAGATAGAGATAAACTATATCCTGTTGTTGGGGGCGGGGCACGGGGGCAGAACAAGGTGGTCTAAACCCAAACATCGAGCCAGGCTATTCAGGAGTGATGTCAGGAAGCATTTCTTCACACAAAGGGGCGTGGAAATCTGTTTCCTGTGTGCAGATTTGCGTTTGTAAGGTCAATATAATTTTGCACGAATGGTGGGGTAGTGATTCCTTCAGAAGAACAACATTTTATCTTTAAGACAAGCAGTTAAACTATAAATGCATGTGCCAGAGCAGCATTTACCCCACATGATGGTATTGTTTTTCATTACACCTCTATTCATTATCAGAATGTCTATTGCACCATCTCTCTTTCTCTCTCTCTCTGTATCTCCCTGTTTCTACCTCTGTTTCTCCCTGTTTCTACCTCTGTTTCTCTGTATCTATCTGTCTGTCTGTCTATCTATCTGTCTATCAGTCTATCTACCTCCCTATCTGTCTGTCTATGCCTATCTAATTATCTGTCTGTCTACCTATTTCACTCTCTATATAGAATCTTTATCCATCAGTATTTATCTACAAATCTATCTGTTGTTACCTCTGTCCATCTATTCTCTATAACCATCTATAGAACTCCCAATTCATTTCTTTTACTCTCTCTATCTATTTATTTATCTATCTGCCTAGCCATCGCTCTATCGATCTATCTGTCTATCTCTCTATCAATCTGTCCATCTATTTCTCGATAACCATCTATGGAACTCCCAATTCATTTCTTTCACTCTATCTATTTATTTATCTATCTGCCGAGCCATCGTTCTATCGATCTATCTGTATGTCTCTCAATCAATCTGTCTATCTATTTCTCTATCTATTGCTCTCTCCATCCATCACTTCCTTTCTTTATATCCAACTATCTCCCTATCCATTTATTCCAACACTTCATCTATCTATTTGTTCATAACTTTCTTTAACTAACTATATACCCATCACTCTATCTATCTATTGATCTCCCTATTCATCTATTTCTTTATATCCATCTATCTCTTCATCTCGATCTCTCTCCCTGTATCTCCATCTCTATCTATTGATGTCTCTATCTATTGATCTCTCTATCCATACATATCTCTTATATGTCTATATATGTCTATATGAGTGGTGTCAGTGAGTGGGGTCAGTGAGTGTGGACAGTGAGTGGAGTCAGTGAGTTGGGTTAGTGAGCGGGGAC
Source organism: Heterodontus francisci (assembly GCF_036365525.1). Taxonomy (NCBI): domain Eukaryota; kingdom Metazoa; phylum Chordata; class Chondrichthyes; order Heterodontiformes; family Heterodontidae; genus Heterodontus; species Heterodontus francisci. The sequence continues at coordinate 411,936 of NW_027142279.1, forward strand.
AGTGAGTGGAGTCAGAGACAGAGAGAGAGAGAGATAGAGTGACAGAGAGAGAGAGAGAGAGAGAGAGAGAGACGCACAGCGAGAGAGAAAGAGACCTAATGCGTGCATCTGTGAGAGGGAGACTAGGATAAAGAGACTGAGACATACAGGGAGGCAGAGAATGAGTGACAGACAGAGAGAAAGAAAGAAACGGTGCGAGTAAGTGACAGGGAGAGACAGAGAGAAAGAGAGAGAAAGTGGGACATTGACAACCAACTCGAGTCTGATTTGTTGATGTGGAAAATGAACGTCACCATCTCTGCATCACTTCCTAATTCTCTGCCTGTTCCTCCCAATGATTTGTAAAGAGTGGGTTGGTTATTGACAACACTCATCACTCCTGCTCTCTCCCCTTTGCTGATTCAGAGGGCAGCTTAAAGTAAAAGATGTATCTATTACTGACTCTGCTCACCCTGTTTCACTGTAAGGGATTTTATTGAAACAATAATTCTATTTAACATTTCTTTAGGTTATGTTTTTATTTACATCTCTCTTTCTTTCTCCCTTTCTCTCTCCCCACTGGACTGAAGCTCCCTGTTTACTGATCTCCTCCTCTCCCTGTCTCTTTCCCAGATGTGAACTCACAGACTATCCGCCAGACTCCCGCCGCTGTCTCCAAATTTTCTGGGGAGCAGGTGAAGCTGAAATGCACCGTGGATGGCACCAGTAACCCTTACATGTACTGGTACAGACAATACCCAGGGAAGAAGCCGCAGCTGATGTTTTACTCACGAACTGTACAAAACGTGAACTCAGAGGGGACGGTGGAGGGTTTCACCGCCGAAAGACCAACTGGCTCCGAGTTCTACCTGGAGTCCTCCAGCCTGCGGGAGAATCACTCGGCCGTGTATTTCTGTGCCTGGAGTATTCACAGTGACTCGGAGAGATGAAGCAGTTCAACAAAAACACCAAAGGCAGCAGGAAACACCTGTGGAGGATAAAATTGTTCTGTGCCTCACTTGTGCAGAGTGATAGTGTTTATTATAATAAAAAGAATTGAGTTATGATTGTAGTGACAAATTGAATTTACAGATACTGGCGAGGGTGCAAAGAACGATTAATAGGGATGTCACGAGTCAGGGAGACACAGATAGAGCCAAAGACAGCGAGACAGTGAGAGAGACATAATGAGAGAGAGAGAGAGTGGACAGCGAGAGAGAGAAGGAGGGAAAGAGAGACAGAGATTTAAAAAAAGCCTGAGACAGATAGGGAGACAGAGATAGAGAGAAAGACAGTGACAGAGAAAGAACTAAAGAGATAGTAAAAGTAAGAGATTGGGAGAGAGAGAGAGAGAGAGAGTCGGAGAGAAAGGGAGAGAGCGGAACGTAAAGTGAGAGAGAGAGAGAGAGAGAGAGAGAGAGAGAGAGAGAAGGAGATTGGCAACCAATTTGATTGTGATTTGTTGAACTGGGTGAATGGGCGTCTCCAACATTGTATAACTTCCTACTGCTCTTCATGTTCCTCCCAATGATTTGTAAAGAGTGGATTTGGACCCTCACCAGACTCTAAGCTCCTGCTCTCACTCCTGTGTCTATTAAGAGAACAAGTTGTACTGAAAGAAGTATCAGTTACTAGGTCTGATAATCCTGTTTCATTGTAAGTGAGTATGAAATACTCGTTAATAACTTTCCTCTCCTCTCCCTGTCTTCCTTTCATTCCCAGAAGTTCCCTGTTTACTGATCTCCTCCTCTCTCCTTCTCTCTCCCAGATGTGAACTCACAGACTCTCCGCCAGACTCCCGCCGCTGTCTCCAGATTTCCTGGGAAAGGAGTGGAACTGAGGTGCACTGTGGAGGGGAGCAGCAGTAGCATCGAAATGTACTGGTACAGGCAAGAGCCGGGGAAGGAGCCGCTGTTGATGTTTTACTCCAATACTGCTAACTATGTGGATCCAGAGGGGACGGTGGATGGTTTCACCGCTGAGAGACCGACTAGCTCCCAGTTCAACCTGGAGTCCTCCAACCTGCGGGAGAATCACTCGGCCGTGTATTTCTGTGCCTGGTGTCTTCACAGTGACTCAGAGAGATGGAGCAGTTCAACAAAAACCCCAAAGGCAGCAGGAAACACCTGTTTCAGATAAAACCAGGCGGTGCTGCATCCTGTTGGGTGTTTTTTATAATTGGGAACATGTTTTTCGCAAGATGACAGGGCGGATTTAAAAAGAAAGTGACAGGTTAGATATAGAAACCCAGGGGAATTATGAAATAGACTTTACAGGAATTATATCGGAACATAGAGGTTAAAGTTATCAAGATAGATAGAACATCGGGGGATCTTTACTCCAGAAAGGAGAAGACTGAAGGGTAAACCTTCAGCGGTCTTGGAGAGATTATTAAAGATTTCAATATGTGAAATGAAGATCAGATAAAAACAGATAGATAGATAGATAGACAGACAGACAAACAGATAGATAGACAGATAGCTAGATAGGTAGATAGATAAAGAGAGATAGATAGCGAGATAGATAGATCCATACAATACAGGCATACAAACGGTGTGGTTTTATGTCACTGTGTTTTCTTTCTCCAGAGGGACAGCAGAGTGCGCTGTAGGACCATGATAAACATCAGAGTCTGGGACACACTTTAACAGTGACCTGGGAACAAAAGGAGACCATTCATCACCACGAAAACATTACGCCCTTCAATGAGATCATGACTGATCAATAACTTTCCGTCGCTCTCTCTCCATCCTTCTCTCTCCCACTCTCTCCATCCCTCTCTCCCCATCTCTCTCTCTCTCCATCCCTCTCTCTCTCCCACCATCTCTCTTTCCCTCTCCCTCCATCCATCTTTCTCCATCCCTCCATCTCCATATCTCTCCATCCCTCTCTCTCCATTCCTCTCTCTCACTCGAGCTACCAAGCCAGTGTAAAATGACAGAATACCAATTAGCATCCCTGTCTTTTACAGGGGCAATGACTGTCTGTCTATCTAGCTCGCTATTTCTCTACCGATATGACTTTGCCTCTATCTCTCTATTTCTCTACCTCACTTTATATCTACCTGTCTAGCTGACAGTCTCTCTATCTATCTCTCTAACTGGTTATCTATCTCTCTGTCTCTCTATCTATCTATCTCTCGAACTGGTTATCTCTCTCTCTGTATCTCTATCTATCTAACTCTATCTTTAGGTGAATACAGTTTGTATGAACTAATTAAACATGCTGCAGTAATGTAATAAATGACCATCTTTTCATAGAGTTTCTATACATTGACCAGTAGATGATGTGGTTTGTCATCATTTATCTATCAAAATCCTCTATGATCTTCAATATCTGTATCACATCTACCATTAACCTTCTCTGCTCTGAGGAGAGAAACCCCCAACTTCTCCAGTCTCTCCACAGTAACTGAAGTCCCTCATCCCTGGTACCAGTCTGGTTAATCTCCCTCTAACCTTCACTACACAGAGCCGAACAACCCCCCAATGCCCAGGAACTAACTCAGTTCAAAACCCTTAACCACCTGAGTGCTGTTCCACACTGTTCAAAGGCGAGACCCCTCTCCAGATACCTTCATCTCTGGGACCCCTGACTCCTGACAGCGAGTTCAGAAGCTGCTGAAAACTGTTTACCCACTTTGATCTCAGACTCCAGTCACATTTGATGTGTTCTTCAAAGAACCTAGCAATTCAGACCAGTGAACAATTTAACCCTTTAACTCCCATTCAGCAAGGAGGTATGGTAGCAGAGCAGTTATGTTACTGGACTAGTAATCCAGAGGCATGGACTAATGATCCCCAGACATGAGTTCAATTCTCACCAGGGGCAGAAATGGAATTTAAATTTAATTCATTAAATAAATCAAAAAATTATCATGGAAAGTATCAGTAATCCTGAACATGGAGTGTCATAAATACCCAACGTATTCACTGATGACATTCAGGGAAGGAAATCTGCTGTTCCAACCCGGTCTGGCCTATATGTGACTGCAGACCCACAACAATGCGGTTGACTATTAATTGCCCCCCGATATGGCCCAGCAGGTATTCCTGAAGATGGTTCACCGCCACCTTCTCAGGGGCAATAAGGGATGTACACACTCTCTGGGATTAGAGGGTTGTTTCCCTGAATTCTACTCTATCAAAGCGCTTTCTGAAATGTGAACACCTCTATTCAATCTCCCCCTATCCTCCTGTGTTGTATCATTCTACAACATTGCTATGTAAAGTAATGGGGTGGAGCAGAGTGTCGCAGTAAGTGACTGCCAATCTCAATAACAACCGGATGCTGGGTATTTAATTGGATATAATATAGAAACCGCCTGCAAGTTTGTTGCTGAAAACGCCACACGTTCACACATCGAGTTAGTATCGAATGAAGAAATCATGTTGCATGAAGTTCTCTATCTAATCTTGATGGCTGCACTCTTCCCACGTAAGTCAAAGTCAGAAACTGTGCAGAATAATGTATTGTAATGTCAGCGGTGATTCTGTCCGGAACACTCCTGTGTCAGAGTCTAACTCCAGAACACTTGAGGTCAAAGTCAAAACTAATACCCCAGGTGTCAGGACCGAGGGAGTGCTGCACTATCGCAGAGGTAGTACTGAGGGAGTGCTGCATTGTCGCTGAGGCAGGACTGAGAGAGTGCTGCACTGTCACAGAGGCAGCGCTGAGGGATTGCTGCACTGTCGCAGAGGCAGTACTGAGGGAGTGCTGCACTGTCGCAGAGGCACTATTGAGGAAGTGCTGCACTGTCGACGAAGCAGTACTGAGGGAGTGCTGCATTGTCGCAGAGGCAGTACTGAGGGAGTACCTACATTGGTTGCATGCCCTTTCTGATGTCCTGAGGACCTGAACGGCGCTATATTAATGTAAGCCCTTTATTTCTTGCAATGCAGCTCCTGCTCCAATCCATTATTGACTGAAATAATAATCTAATCGATGTTCCATTCCACAGGAATACTCTCCTCCTATGTGGAACAGTCGCCCTCTATCCTATCGATTGCAGCAGGAGAGTCGACAACATTCAGATGCACGCTGATCAATACTGGCTATTCCCAAATGTACTGGTACAGACAACAACCAGACAGGGCACCTGACGTTCTGTTCTATTCTGCTACAGAAGGGTCTGTTACCAATTACACGTCCGAGTCATTTAAGGCAGTCCGAGCCAGCAATACACTGTTTACTTTGGCACTGAGAGACGCCAATCCATCTCACACCGCTGTCTATTTCTGCGCTTGTAGTCTTGCACAGTGTTTGAAAAAGCGGATCCGCAGCTGCAAAAACCTGCAGCGGATGAATGGGAGTTCAGTGCTTATCATCTACCGTCAGGGGGAAGCAGTGGATTGAATCTCATTGCTCATCTTCCACCAGCAGGGTGCAGCAGTAGATTGAATCTCAGTGCTCATCTTCCACCAGCAGGGGGCAGCAGTAGATTGAATCTCAGTGCTCATTTTCCGCCGACAGGGGGCAACAGTAGATTGAATCTCAGTGCTCATTTTCCGCCAGCAGGTGGCAGCAGTAGATTTGAGCCACCCTGATGGTTATGGACCCAGTAATGAGCACAGACCAAGCTGTGGAATAGATCAGCAGCCCAGTGTGACCCAGATATTGTTCCACCTACTTCCCTCGGGAAGGTGTTGCAGAAAACGTTTGCCAGGAGTCCCACCTGACTATTTAAGAATCAACATCTGTCTGTTTTTTTCTTAATTCGTTCATGGGATATGGGCCTCGCTGGTTAGGCTTCCATTTATTGTCGATCTCGAATTTCCCTCGAACTGAGTGGCTTGTTAGGCCATTGCAGAGGGCATTTAAGAGTAAACCACATTGCTGTGGATCTGGAGTTACATGTAGGCCAGACCAGCTGAAGGCGGCAGATTTCCTTCCAGAACAAACATCAGTGAACCTGATGGATTTTGAAACAATGGTCACCATTAGACGAGCTTTAAAAAAACAACAGATTCATTTATGACATTGAAATGTCATGATCTGTATTGGTGAGATTCACCCCCACGTCGCTAAAACACTAGCTGAGGCTGTGGATTAGGAGTCTAGTTAAATTAGCAACACACGAATACATCCCCTACAGGAGCAAATCATTTGGAATGCAGATGTCTATCATTGGAAATCTACATGTGGCTAATGTGGGAATGCCGATGAGGTTCATTGGGAATCTGGATATGAACAGTTGGAGATTTCTAATCAGTAAATTAGAAACTGAACAACAGACACCCTTGTTGGGGATATTAACAACACTTACTCCAGTCACTCAACCATCAAAAGCAACCACGTCCATTCTGATTGGTTGGGTGGTGGAAGGGGGAGTGTCCAACACTGCATCACTTCCTCATGCCCTTCATGTTTTCCTCAATGATTTGCAAAGAGCGGATTGGTTAGTCACAGAACTGATCTCCTCTGTTCCACTGCCTTTGCTGTTTGATAGGGCAGTGTCAAGTGGGAGATGTATCTGTTCCTGGCTCTGATAATCCTGGGTCAACGTGAGTGCCAGATACAAAGATTATCCTTCAGAACCTTCCTCTCCTCTCCCTGTCTTCCTTTCATTACCAGATGTTCCCTGTTTACTGATCTCCTCCTCTCTCCATCTCTCTCCCAGATGTGAACTCACAGACTATCCAACAGACTCCCGCTGCTGTCTCCAGATTAGCCGGGAAAGGAGTGGAACTGAGGTGCACTGTGGAGGGGAGCAGCAGTAGCATCGAAATGTACTGGTACAGACAAGAGCCGGGGAAGGAGCCGCTGTTGATGTTTTACTCCAGAACTGCTAACTATGTGGATCCAGAGGGGACGGTGGACGGTTTCAGCGCCGAGAGACCGACTCGCTCCCAGTTCAACCTGGAGGCCTCCAGCCTGTGGGAGAATCACTCGGCCATGTATTTCTGTGCCTGGAGTCTTCACAGTGACTCAGAGAGATGGCGCTGTTCAACAAAAACTCCAAAGGCAGCAGGAAACACCTGTTTCAGATAAAACCAGGCGGTGCTGCGTCTTGTTGGGTGTTTTTATCATTGGGAACATGTTTTTCACAAGACGACAGGGCGGATTTAAATAGAAAGTGACAGGTTAGATTTAGAAACACAGGGGAATTGTGAAATAGACTTTACAGGAATGATATCAGAGGAGAGAGGTTAAAGTTATCAAGAGAATTTGAACTTCGGGAATCTTTGTTCCAGAAAGGAGAAGACTGAAGGGTGAACTTTCAGCGGTCTTAGAGAGATTATTAAAGATTTTAAAATGTGAAGTGAAGATCAGATAAAGACAGATCGATAGATAGATAGATAGATAGATAGATAGATAGATAGATAGATAGATAGATAGATAGATAGATAGGGAGTTAATTAGATAGAGAAAAAGATAGATAGGTAGAGAGATAGAAAGGTAGATATATAGATGGATGGATGGATGGATGGATACGGCGTGGTTTTATTTCACTGCGTTTTCTTTCTCCAAAGGGAATGCAGAGTGTGCTGTAGGACCATAATAAACATCACAGTCTGGAACAAACTTTAACAATGACCTGGGAACACAAGGAGAACATTCATCACCTCGAAAACACTCCGCCATTCAATGAGATCATGACTGATCAATAGATGCCCATCGCTCCCTCTCTCTCTCTTTCTCTCTCTCTCTCCATCTGTCTACATCCCTACTCTCTCCCCCTCTCCCCATCCTACTCTCTCCCCCTGTCTTCATCCCTCTCTCTCCATCTCTCTCTCTTCCTCCCTCTCCCTCTCTCTCCATCCCTCTCTCACCCACTAGCTGCCAAGCTGGTGTAAAATGAGAGAATGCCAATTAACATTCCTATCTTTTACAGGGGCAGTGACTGTCTCTCTATCTAGCTCGCTATTTCTCTACCTCTCTGACTTTCCCTCTATCTCTCTATTTCTCTTCCTCTGTATCTATCTGTCTACCTGACTGTCTCTCTATCTATCTATCTCTCTACCTGGTTATCTATCTCTCCGTCCCTCCATCTATCCATCTCTCTTCTTGGTTGTCTATCTCTCTATCTATCTCTCTACCTGGTTTTATATCTCTCTGTCTCTCTGTCTATTTATCTCTGTACCTGGTTATCTATCTCTCTGTCTCTCTATATATCTATATCTCGAACTGGTTATCTATCTCTCTATCGATCTAACTCTATCTTTAGGTGATTACACTTTGTATGAAATAATTAAAAATACTGCAATAATGTAATGATTGACCATCTTTTTATAGATTTTCCAGATATTGACCAGGAGATGATGTGGTTTGTCATCAATTATCTATCAAAATCCTCTATGATCTTGAATATCTGTATCACATCTACCATTAACGTTCTCTGCTTTAAGGAGAGAAACCCCCAGCTTCTCCAGTCTCTCCACAGTTCCTGAAGTCCCTCATCCCTGGTACCAGTCTGGTTAATCTCCCTCTAACCTTCACTACACAGAGGAAAACAACCCCCAATGCACAGGAACTCAATACATCCGGTGATGAAACACAGAGACCGAAAGGGTGAATCAGGGAGACATAGAGAGGAAAAATGAATGGGACAGAGGGAGACAGAGACAGAAAGATGCAAACAAACACAGACACACACAGACACACACAGACACACACACAGACACACAGACACACACACAGACACACAAACACACACACACACACACACACGCACACAGACACACACGCACACACAGATACAGAGAGAGAAAGAGAGTGAAAGAATGGGAGACATAAAACTCGATACATGCAGAGAGAGAGAGAGAGTGAGAAACAAAGAGTAAGAAAGAGAGAGGAAGGCGGATTGAGATAGATAGATAGATAGATAGATAGAGAGAGAGAGAGACATTGTCAACCTACTCCACTCTAACTTGTTGAGCTGGGCGTCACCATCTCTGCATCACTTCCTAATGATTTCCCTGTTCCTCCCAATGATTTGTAAAGAGTGGGCTGGTTATTGACAACACTCATCACTCCTGCTCTCTCCCCTTTGCTGATTCAGCGGGCAGCTTAAAGTAAAAGGTGTGTCTGTTACTGACTCTGATCACCCTGTTTCACCGGAAGGGATTTTATTGGAACAATAATTCTACTTAACATTTCTTTTGGATATGTTTTTATTTCTCCCATTCTCTCTTTCTTTCCCTCTTTCTCTCTCCCCACTGGACTGAAGTTCCCTGTTTACTGATCTCCTCCTCTCCCTGTCTCTTTCCCAGATGTGAACTCACAGACTATCCGCCAGGCTCCCGCCGCTCTCTCCAAATCTCCTGGGGAGCAGGTGAAGCTGAAATGCACCGTGGATGGTACCATAACCCTTACATGTACTGGTACAGACAACACCCGAGGAAGGAACCGCAGCTGATGTTTTCCTCTCTAACTGCACAAAGGGTGAACTCAGAGGGGACGGTAGAGAGTTTCACCACTGAAAGACCAACTGACTCCGACTTCAACCTGGAGTCCTCCAGCCTGCGGGAGAATCACTCGGCCGTGTATTTCTGTGCCTGGAGACATCACAGTGACTGAGAGATGGCGCTGTTCAACAAAAACCCCAAAGGCAGCAGGATACACCTGTGGAGGGAAAAACCGTTCGGTGCCTCGACCTACTGTTCGCTTATGCAGAGTGACAGTGTTTATTACAATAAAAAGAGTTGAGTTATGATTGTAGTGACACACTAGATTTACAGGTACTGCCGAGGGTGCAATGAACGATTAATAAAGATGTCACGAGATCTCAGAATGTAACTATCAGGAATCAATGACAGTAATCTGGGTTTTTATGCACTGACACTGTGTTTACCTTCTCCACAGGGACAGCAGAGGGGGATCCTGGACCATGGACCGGGTAATGGCTTTGAGAAGGATTTAGTGAGAAAACTGAAAGAGCAGGAGATCATGTAGATCCAGCTTGATATACATCAACAGGACAAGGACACCCACTTTGTTAGAGAGAGAAAGAGAGTGTATGTGTGTGTGAAAGAGAGAGTGATCTAGTGAGAGAGAGAGAGGAGAGTGAGACGAAAAACGACAGGTAGAGTTAAAGAGACTGAGACAGAGAGGGAGACAGAGATAGAGACAATGAGGGAAAATTACTGGGATACATCTGGAGAATGAAGGATTATTTTTGGGATTGATCTGGGAGATTGAATGGGGTCAGTGAGTGGAGTCAATGAGTGGAGTCAGTGAGTGGGATCAGTGTGTGGGGTCAGTGAGTGGGGTCACTAAGTGGGGTCAGTGAGCGGAAGCAATAAGTGGAGTCAGTGAGTGGAGTCAGTGTGCATCGGCAGTGAGTGGAGTCTGTAAGTGGAGGAGTGAGTGGGGTCAGTGAGCAGGGACAGTGAGTTGATGTAGTGGTGGAGTCATTGAGCGGAGTCAGTGAGCGGAGGCAGTGAGTGGAGTCTGTAAGTGGAGTCCGTAAGTGGTGTCAGTGAGCTGGGACAGTGAGTGGAGGCAGTGAGTGGAGTCAGTGAGCGGATTCAGTGAGCCGGGACAGTGAGTGGAGGCAGTGAGTGGAGTCTGTGAGTGGAGTCCTTGAGTGGTGTCTGTGAGTGGGGATGGTGAGTGGAGTCAGTGAGCAGGGTTAGTGAGCGGGGTTGGTGTGCGGGGCCAGTGGGGAGTCAGTGAGTGGGATCAGTAACTGGGGTCAGTGAGCGGGGTTAGTGAGTTGGTTCAGTGCGTGGGGTCAGTGCGTGGAGTCAGTGAGTGGAGTCACTGAGTGATGTCACTCAGTGGAGTCAGTGAGTGAGGTCAGTGAGTGGAGTCAGTGAGTGGAGTCACTGAGTGGTGTCACTCAGTGGAGTCAGTGAGTGAGGTCAGTGAGTGGAGTCAGTGTGCGGGGTTAGTGAGCGGGGTCAGTGCGTGCGTACAGTGAGTGGAGTCACTGAGTGGAGTCACTGAGTGGTGTCACTCAGTGGAGTCAGTGAGCGGTGTTAGTGAGCGGGGTCAGTGCGTGCGGTCGGTGACTGGAGTCAGTGAGTGGAGTCACTGAGTGGTGTCACTCAGTGGAGTCAGTGAGTGAGGTCTGTCAGTGGAGTCAGTGAGCGGGGTTAGTGAGTGGGTTCAGTGCGTGGGGTCAGTGCGTGGAGTCAGTGAGTGGAGTCACTGAGTGATGTCACTCAGTGGAGTCAGTGAGTGAGGTCAGTGATGGAGTCAGTGAGCGGGGACAGTAAGTGGAGTCAGTGAGCCGGGTTAGTGAGCGGGGTTAGTGAGCGGCATCAGCGAGTGGGGTCAGTGACCGGGTTACTGAGCGGGGTCAGTGCGTGCGGTCAGTGACTGGAGTCAGTAAGTGGAGTCAGTGAGTGGAGTCGCTCAGTGGAGTCAGTGAGAGAGGTCAGTGAGTGGAGACAGTCAATGGTGTCAGTGAGTGGAGTCAGTGAGTGGGGTCAGTGAGTGTGGATAGTGAGTGGAGTCAGTGTGTTGGGTCAGTGAGAGGAGTCAGTGAGTGGTATATGTGAGTGGGGTCAGTGAGTGATGACAGTGAGTGGAGTCAGTGAGTGGGGTCAGTGAGTGGGGTCAGTGTGTGGGGACAGTGAGTGGAGTCAGTGAGTGAGGTCAGTGAGTGGGGTCAAAGAGAGGAGTCAGTGACTGGTGTCAGTGGGTGGGGTCAGTGAGAGGTGTCAGTGAGTGGGGCCAGTGAGTGTGGTCAGTGAGTGGAGTCAGTGAGTGGTGTCAGTGAGTGGGGTCAGTGAGTGGCGACAGTGAGTGGAATCAGTGAGTGGGGTCAGTGAGTGGGGTCAGTGAGCGGGGTCAGTGAGAGGGGTCAGTGAGTGGGGTCAGTGAGTGGGGACAGTGAGTGGGGACAGTCAGCGGAGTCAGTGAGTGGAGGCAGTGAGTGGAGTCAGTGAGTGGAGTCCGTGAGTGGTGTCAGTGGCCGGGGACAGTGAGTGGAGTCAGTGAGCAGGGTTAGTGAGCGGGGTTAGTGAGCGGGGTCAGTGGGGAGTCAGTGAGTGGGATCAGTAAGTGGGGTCAGTGAGTGGGGACAGTGAGTGGAGTCAGTGGGCGGGATTAGTGAGCGGGGTTAGTGAGCGGGGTCAGTGAGTGTGGTCTGTGACCGGCGTTAGTGAGCGGGATCAGTGCGTGCGGTCAGTGACTGGAGTCAGTGAGTGGAGTCAGTTAGTGGAGTCTCTCAGTGGAGTCAGTCAGTAGGGTCAGTGAGTGGGGTCAGTGAGTGTAGACAGTGAGTGGAGTCAGTGAGTGGTGTCAGTGAGTGGCATCAGTTAGTGGGGTCAGTGAGTGTGGACAGTGAGTGGAGTCAGTGAGTTGAGTCAGTGAGAGGAGTCATTGAGTGGTGTCAGTGAGTGGGGTCAGTGAGTGGGGACAGTGAGTGGAGTCAATGAGTGGGGTCAGTGAGTGGTGTCAGTGAGTGGGGTCAAAGAGAGGAGTCAGTGACTGGTGTCAGTGGTTTGGGTCAGTGAGAGGAGTCAGTGAGTGGGGTCAGTGAGTGGGGTCAGTGAGTGGAGTCGGTGAGTGGGGTCAGTCAGTGGGGTCAGTGAGTGTGGACAGTGAGTGGAGTCAGTCAGTGGGGTCAGTGAGAGGAGTCAGTGAGTGGAGTCAGTTAGTGGAGTCTCTCAGTGGAGTCAGTCAGTAGGGTCAGTGAGTGGGGTCAGTGAGTGGGGACAGTCAGTGGAGTCAGTGAGTGGGGTCAGTGAGTGGGGTCAGTGAGTGGGGTCAGTGAGCGGGGTCAGTGAGAGGGGTCAGTGGGTGGGGTCAGTGAGAGAGGACAGTGAGTGGAGTCAGTGAGAGAGGTCAGTGAGTGGAGTCACTGAGTGGTGTCAGTGAGTGGGGTCAGTGAGAGGAGTCAGTGAGTGGAGTCAGTGATTGGGGTCTATATCTATCTATCTATCTATCTATCTATCTATCTATCTATCTATCTATCTATCTATCTATATATCTACCTATTGCTCCATCTATCTATCTATTGTTCCATTTGTCTGTCCATCCATCGCTCTATCGATCCCTCCAGCTATCGATATATATCTCTATTGATCTATTTATCTCTATTCACTCTGAAATCGATATATATTTGTCATCGATCGACTTATCTGGCTCTTATCTGTCTAAGTGTATATTCATCCCTCTGTTGTTTATCATATATCTAACGTCATTGTTTACATCTCGCAGTTACATCAGTGATATATCATGATTTGCTATTTTGTTGATATTGTTGCATCTTCTTGTTCTCCTTCGATTCAGATTATATCAATACAATATTAATGGTTAAAATGCTCCATCCATGTGATAAGGCTCTTTTCGTGAAGGTAGCCTCTACATTTTAAGAACAGATTACGAGTTGGGGTAAATGGGTTCATGATACTGTTGAAAGAATGGACGGAGGATTCTGACAAGGAGTTGCACAGAGCTCCCTATTCTACATGCCCCTGATGATTCATACTATGCAAGTACGAGGCAACTCTCAATGGAACAGATTCCCAATTTGGCGGTTTTGAGCAACTGTTGACAATTGTTAACCAACTTGTCTTTCAGACATTCGGTGTCTTTTGAACAACTTTTAAAGCATCTGGGAGTTCGGCCCAGGCAAGAATTTAACCCTTCAATTCTCGTTTAGGAGACAGGGAAAATAAGTCTTTCTCTGACTAAAACAAACAAGCCCCTTGATGCGTCTTCGATAGTTATAGAATCATACAGCACTAACCAAGGTCATTCGATCAATCGAGCCTGGCCTGGCTGTTCGAAACAGTTACCCAAAATAAACAACATCATCCCTTGGCCGTGGGCTGCAAGAAGTACAGAATCTGTTACAAGCTGCTGGATAGCACATGAACTAAAGTAACCTGAGCTCAGACACTGGCCTGTGCTGGTAAAAACCAATTTGAACTAATTAATTTATGTGACAGACAAGGGAGAAATCACAGGAATAGAGCCTTATTTGGAAACGGTGATATACCGGGGTCTTTGGGCCTGGGCCAATAAGGAGAAGATACGAACGAGGTGAGCAGGCCTAAACCAACAGGAAAGAGACAGCACAGTTTTGAAGAGATAAGAAAGAGAATAAGTATGGAGAATCTCAGGCATCGAGCCAGCGGGAAACTCCAGAGACCAACCATCGTGGAAATGGAAGACCCTGCGTGAGCAACACGGTGACGACGTCAAAGTTAGAGAGATCAGAACGTCTGGCCAGCATCAGCTCTCCCCTTTCCGGGAATTATCGTTTGTTTTCTGTGACGAGGTCAGGGAAAGGTCAGAGGAACCTTGTGGGTGTGCTTGTCAATTCTAGCTAGCTTTGTTATTAACTGTATAACCCAATTTGAGTTGCATGCTTTTGTCTAACCAAGTGTATAAGCCTTATTCTTACATTGTACAACAACGTGAATAAAGTAACTTGATAGTTAAAGAAAGGACTGAGTTTTCTCCTCTTTGTACTAAGCCATTAACTGTCGCTGGTGGATTAGGTGGAGGGTGGCTCTCCTGTAACCCCAATATCCCAAACACCCAGCCTGAGTCTGAATTAAGAGGACGAAGTCCCACGTAACGGCCAGGATTAAGTGGGTGAAGGAAATAAAGGGGCCAAGGGGGAGTTGACTCCGTGCCATGGTTTACAATCCTGTTCCCATCTCTCTGCATCTCAGCCCATCAGCACCTCCTTCTATTCCTTACTCCCTCATGTCCTGATCTAATATCCCCCTTAAATGCATCTCCACTATTGGCCTTAACTTACTCGCTGTGGTCGCGAAATTGAGCCCCCTGGTTCTAGACTTCTCAACCACAGAATCACAGAATTGTTACAGTGCAGAAGGAGGTCATTCGGCCCACCGTGCCCGCACTGTCTCTCTGGAAGAGAAATTCCCTCAGTCCCACTCCCCTGCATTCTCCCCATAACCCTGCACATCCTTCCTTTCCATATAACTGTCTAATTCGCTCTTGAATGCTTCAATTGAACCTGCCTCCACCACGTTCTCAGGCAGTGCATTCTGGACCTTCACCACTCGCTGTGTGAAAAAGTTCTCCCTCATGTCACTTTTGCTTCCCTTACCAAATACTTTAAATCTGTGCCCTCTCGATCCTTTCACGAGTGGGAAAAGTTTCTCTCCATCTACTCTGTCCAGATCCCTCATGATTTTGAAAACCTCCATCAAATCACCTCTCAGCCTTCTCTTCTCCAAGTAAAACTGTCCCAACCCGTCCTTCCACTCTTAATGACTGAAATAAATATACACCTTGGCCCCTGTGCTCCTGCACCCCCTTTCGAGTTGTGCCCTTTATTCTCTGTTGTTCATCCGACCAAAATGAATCACTTCACATTTCACTGCATTGAACCTCATCTGCCACCTGTCTGTCCATTCCACCAACATGTCTATGTCCTTTTCAAGTTTGACATTATCCTCCTCACAGTTCACAATACTTCCAAGTTTCGTATCATCGGCAAACTTTGAAACTGTGCCCTGTACACCAAGGTCTAGGTCATTAATATATATCAGGAAAAGCAAAGGTCCTAATAATGATCCCTGGGGAACTCCACTGCAAACCTTCCTCCAGCCCGAAAAAACATCCATTAACCACTGCTCTTTGTTTTCTGTCACTAAACCAATTTCGTATCCATGTTGCTATCGTCCCTTTTATTCCACGAGTTACAAGTTTTCTCACAGGTTTGTTGTGTGGCATTGTATCAAACGCCTTTTGAAAGTCCATGTATACCACATCCACAGCATTGCCCTCATCAACCCTCTCTGTTGCCTTCTCAAAAAAAATCCAGCAGGTTAGTTAAACATGATTTTCCCTTATGGAATCCATGCTGTCTTTCATTAATTAACTCGTCCATGTGACTATTGATTTTGTCCCGAATTATTTTTTCTAGAAGTTTCCCTACCACCAAAGTTAAACTGGCCTGTAGTTGCTGGGCTTATCTTTCCCCCTTTTTTGAATAAGGGTGTAACGTTTGAAATTCTCCAGTCCTCTGGCACCAGCCCTGAGTCTAAGGAAGACTGAAAAATTATGGCCAACGCCTCTGCGATTTCCATCCTCACTTCCATCATCTCATCTGGTGCTGGTGCTTTATCCACTTTCTGGTCAGACAGCCAATCTAATACTTTCTCTGCACCCATTTTAAACACTCTAATGTCTGAATTACCTTCTCTTTCAACCAGAGGAAGCTTCTTACCTGCATCTCCCCTGTCTATCCCTTTAAGGACTTTGTAGGTTTCAATGAGATCACCTCGCATTCTTCGAAACTCTAGAGAATACAGGCCCAGTTTCCCAAATCTCTCTTCATAGGACAGACCCGCCATCCCGGGAACATGTCGGATGATCCTTCTTAGCACTCCCTCTATGGGAATAATATCCTTCCGAAGGTCAGGGGACCAAAACTGCACACAGCACTCCAGGTGCGGTCTAACCATGGTTCTATGCAATTGAAGCAAGACTTCACTACTCCTGTACTCAAATCCTCTTGCGATAAAGGATAACATAACATTCACCTTCCTAATTGCCTGTTGATGCTATATGTGAAGTTTCTACCTTCTGAAGCTCCTGCCAGGGGATATCATTTCTCCCTAACTACTCTACCGAACGGCTGTACCTCCAGGGTTAAAGCATCCCATTAGCTTGCTCTGATCCAGGAAAACTGTCCCAGCTTCTCCAGTCTCTCCATATAACAACCGTCTCTCAACCATGGCACCATTCTGGTAAATGTCTCTTGAACCGTCACTGGTCCAAGGGTAACAATGGCTTAGTTGCAATGTCACTGCGATAATAAGCCAGAGGCCTAGGCTGATGCCCAGTTTACACGGGTTCAGGCACCGGCACACCCAGTGCAACTTAAACTTGCCAATGGCCCAGTAATGTGCATAGCCCAGCTGCAGAATAGGTAAGGAGCCCAGTGCCACACAGATGGTGTTGCACCTACTTGCCTCAGGCCAGTGTTGCTTACAACGTTTGCCAGGAGACACACGGCATCGACCTCTGGCTATTCGGGGATGAAGGTGTGGATAATCTGGAATCCAGATGTCTATAAATTGGAAATCTACATGTGGCTAATGTGGGAATGCCGATAAGGCTCGTTGGGAATCTGGATATGTTCAATTGGAGAATTCTAATCAGTAAATTAAAAATTGAGTAACAGACACCCTTGTTGGGGATGTTAACAACACTTACTCCAGTCACTCAACCATCAGAAGCAACCACGTCCATTCTGATTGGTTGGGTGGTGGAAGGGGGCGTGTCCAACACTGCATCACTTCCTCATGCTCTTCATATTTTCCTCAATGATTTGTAAAGAGCAGGTTTGGACCCTCACAAGGCTTACACTCTGGTTCTCGCTGCTTTGCTTACTTCGAGAACAGCTTCAAGGGGAAGATGTATCAGTCATTGGCTCTGATAATCCTTTTTCACTGTGAGTGAGTCTGAAATACCAACATTTTCTCTCATAACCTTCCTATACTCATTCCCCCTTCCTTTTAATTTCCTAGAAATCCCCTGTTTACTGAACTCTTCCTCTTCCCCACACTCTCCCAGGTGTGAACTCGCAGACTATCCTCCAGACTCCTGCCGCTGTCTCCAGAGTTGTGGGGGAGGAAGTGGAACTGAAGTGCACTGTGGAGGGGAGCAGTACTCTTCCCTTGATCTGGTACAGACAATACCCGGGGAAGGAGCCTCAGGTTATGTTTTACTCCACGGGTACTAATCACAAAAGTCCAGAGAAGGCGGTGGACGGTTTCACTGCCGAGAGACCAACTAGCACCCAGTTCAACCTGGAGTCCACCAGCCTGCGGGAGAATCACTCGGCCGTGTATTTCTGTGCCTGGAGTCTTCACAGTGACTCAGAGAGCTGGAGCAGGTCAACAAAAACCCCAAAGGCAGCAGGAAACACCTGTTGGACATACAATAGCGCGGTATTTCCACTTGAATTGATGCAGGGCCATCATATTTTTGACAGTAAGAATAGACGGGTGAGAATAAAATTGAGAGCACAGGTGCAGAGGCGAAGAGTCTGGCCTCTTTCTGTGCTGATAAGTTTTCTATCTTTCTATGAAAGATTAAGAAGGGTGGCACCACAGTGAGAGGTTTTAACTATCAGGAGAGAATATCAGAAAAACGATTGGGGTTTTATCCACTAACACGATGTCTTCTTTCACTCAGATGATCAAACACACAACTCTCTTTGTTAGGAACAAAGGAAGAGGAGTAGGCCATTCAGCCCCTTTGTCCCCTTACATAGAAACAGGAGGAGATCATTCTGCAAATCTCGTATATCTGCTCTGCACCCTAATAAGGAGCCTCACATTCTCCCTTAAATGTGGTGGCCAGAACTGGACGCAATACTCCAGCTGGAGCCGAACCAGAGCTTTATAAAGGTTCACTGCTTTTGTACTCAATACCTCCATTTATGAAGATCAGGATCCCATCTGCTTTACTAACCACTCTCTCAACATGCGCTGCCGCCTTCAAAGATCGATGCATATGCAGCCTCAGGTCCACGGTTCCTTGCAAACTCTTTCAAAATCTGCCTTTTAGTCTATATTGCCTTTGCCTATCCCTTCAGCCAAAATGCATCACAGCGAATTTCTCCAAGAAGAGGGCCCTATAGGACCAGTAACACACAACTGCCTGGAAAACTGTTTATGAAGAATTCAGGAGGAGGTCTCTCAGTCTTTTAGAGCCTCTTACAAAGGAACATGAGGAGGCCAATTACTCCCCTGCCTCATTGCGCACAGACAGGAGGAGGCTATTGATCAATGTAGAGCTTGTTAGTAGGAATTGGAGAAGGGTACTTAGTCCCCCTTGAGCCTATTAGTATGAACAGGAGTAAGCCATTCAGCCCCATTGAGCCTGTTGCACAGGAGCAAGAGGAGGCCGATTCAGTTCCCCTCTCAGTCTGCACAGGTACAGGAGGAGGCCCATTCAGCCCCTCGAATCTGTTAAATAGGAAATGGGTGAGGCCATTCAGCCCCATCGAGCCTGTTACATCTGAAGAGCCATCCACATGTGACAGTTTCGCTCAGGCTCTTGTATCCAATTGGGAAATCCAGATGTGGAAATCCGCGTTTCTGATTGGCAAATACAAAAAGAGCAATTGCGAATTGACAACCATGCTAATTCCGATTGGTTGAATGAGAGAAGGGGGCGTGACCAAACGTCCCTCACGACTTTGCTTTCCTCAATGGTTTGGAAAGATGACTTGATGAACAGGGAAAGGTCCAGTTAAAGATGTATCTGTTACTGGGTCTGATGACCATCTCCCACTGTAAGGAACTTTATCAAACATAATGCGACTTAAAAATCTTTCTGTACTTTATAATTTCCTTCGCTCCTTCAGTCCTCCCTTCCATTCTTCTTTCTCGACAACCCAGAGTGTGCTGGTGTCCTTTTCTCTTTCCCAGATGTGAACTCACAAACTATCCTCCAAAGTCCCGCCACTACCTGTGGGAGATAAAGTTGCGCTGTACAGCGACTTGATTTTTGTGCAGGGCGATGGAGTTTGTGACAATAAGAAGGGACCCGTGAGAATAAAAGTGAGAGAATAAATATAGAGGCACTGGCAAAGATGTCACTAATAGCCTGCTTATGTTTCCTAAAACCTTCTGTCTGTCTATGAATGATTAACGGGGATGTGACCCAAATTGAGAAGATGTAAATATCAGGAAGGAATGATCACTAAAAACATTTAGGTTTCATCTCCTGACACTATCTTCATTCTCCACAGGAACAGCAGAGAGCGCTCTAGGACCGTCAAACACACAACAGCCTGCTCCCTGCTTATTCAGGACACAACATAGGAACATAGGGGATAGGAGAAGGAGTAGGTCATTTGGCACATCGAACCGACTCATGGCTGATCATCTACCTCTGAGCCATTTCCCCCCCCCCCCACTATCCCCATCTCCCTTGATGTCATTAGTATCTAGAAATCAATCGCTTTCTGTCTCGAACATGCTCAATGTAGTCAGCTTCCAAAGCCCTGTTGGGTAGAGAATTCCAAAGATTCACAACTATCTCAGTTAAAGAAATTCCTCCTCATCTCAGTCTTAAATGGCCTGCACCTTATTCGGAGACAGTGTATCCTGATTCCAGACTGAACACGCTATCCACATTCGTCGTGTCACGTCTTGTCAGAATTTTGTAAGTTTCAATGCGATCACCTCTTATTCTTTGGAACTCCAGAGAATACAGACCCAGTTTCTGTAATCGCTCCTCCTAAGACAAACCCGCCATGCCAGGGATTATTTTGGTGAATCTCTGCTGCATTCTCTCCATGGCAAGTATGTCCTTCCTTCGATAAGGAGAACAAAACTGTACACAATACTAGAGGTGCTGTCCCATCAAGGTTCTATACAATTGCAACAAGACATTTTTACCCCTGTACGAAATCCCATGGCAATGAAGGCCAGCATACCATTCGCCTTCCGAATTGCTTTCGGCACCTTCATATTAGCTGTTAGTGTTGTGAGTTCATAATGTTGTTTGATGCAACATATATGAGATGCGTGGAGTCCAGTTGGATGAAGATCATAAACAAGTTTATTTACAGCTGAACTATCATACACAGTACTGAGCTAACTTTTTACAGGACCTGCCTGTAGGTGCTACAGTTACAGAGTGACTCTGGCACAGAGTCACGTGAACACGTGCTGGAATTTAGCTCATTAGCATCCTAAGATCTTAAAGGGACATGAGAGAGAGACAGACAGACAGAGAGACAGAGGGAAAGAGAAAGATTAAATCCAACGAATACAACAACTACTTCAGGAAAAACACCAACAAATGCAGCAACAACTTCAGCAGAAGACGAAGAGCAACAAACGCAACAACAACTTATACTTGCAGCCAAACATAGAGACAGGGGCGTGACTTCCAAGCAGGGAGGGAGAAGTTGTGCAAACCTAAATCACTGACTTCAGTCTTCATGTAGCTGCTCACAAGACTCAAAGCTCTTGTTTCGCTGATTTACAGATTACAAACACAGCTTCCAGTGGAAGATGTATCTGTTACTGAATCTGATAGCGTTATTTCAATGTAAGGGATCTTTTCCTCACGTAACTGTTCGTGTTGACAATCACAACAGCGGCACAGTGGCGCAGTGGTTAGCACTGCAGCCTCACAGCTCCAGGGACCCGGGTTCGAATCTGGGTACTGCCTGTGTGGAGTTTGCAAGTTCTCCCTGTGTCTGTGTGGGTTTTCTCCGGGTGCTCCGGTTTCCTCCCACAAGCCAAAAGACTTGCAGGTTGATAGGTAAATTGGCCATTATAAATTGTCACTAGTATAGGTAGGTGGTAGGGAAATATAGGAACAGGTGGGGATGTTTGGTAGGAATATGGGATTAGTGTAGGATTAGTATAAATGGGTGGTTGATGGTCGGCACAGACTCGGTGGGCCGAAGGGCCTGTTTCAGTGCTGTATCTCTAATCTAATCTAACATTTATCTTTCCGCAGTGCTCATTTCCCACTTTCAGGGGGAGCAGTAGATGGAGGTGCAGCTCTCATTGCCCACCAACAGAGGGCAGCAGTAGATGGAGTTGTAGCTCTCAGTGCCCACCAACAGGGAGCAGCAGTTGATGGAGGTGCAGCTCTCATTGCCCACCAACAGGGGGCAGCAGTAGATGGAGGTGCAGCTCTCATTGCCCACCAACAGGGGGTAGCTGTAGATGGGATTTCAGCAACAAGAACATGAAACGTCAGAAACCCTCAGTGCATCAGGCAGGATCTGCAGAGATAAAACAGAGTTACCGCTTCACATCAGAACCGGCAAACATGAGAAGCGCAATAGGTTTTGAGCAACTTAAATGAATGTTTGAGAGTGAAGGAATGCAAAAAAGGCAGTCTGTGATCGGGTGGGGTGGGGAGGGGAGGGACAGACAGAGAGATAGAGGGGGAAAGGGAGAGATAGAGAGGCAGAGAGAGAGAGAAAGGCAGAGAAAGAGACACATAGAGAGAGGAACACAGAGACAGAAACCCACAAAGATGGAGAGAGAGAGTCAGATAGACGGAAATCGAGTAATATAGTATTTGAAAAAGAGAGACAGAGTGAGGCAGAGAGACAGAGATCGAGGGACTGCGAGAGACTGAGAGAGAGAGACAGACAGAGACAGAGAGAAAGGCAGAGAAAGAGATACATGGAGAGAGAAACACGGAGACAAATACCCACAGAGACAGAGAGAGAGAGACAGATAGATGGAGATCGAGTAATATAGCGTTTGGAAAAGATAGACAGAGTGAGGTAGAGAGACAGAGATGGAGTGACTGAGAGACAGACAGAGAGAGAGAGAGAGAGGCAGAGAGAGAGAGAGAGACAGACAGAGAGGGAGAGAGAAAGTAGGCAGAGAGAGAAAGTAGACAGAGATAGAGTGAGATAGTTGACGCACAGAAAGAGAGACAGAGTGAGGTGGTGAGACAGATAGAGTGATAGAGAGAAAGAGCGAGAGGCAATCAGAGACAGTGAGAGACTGGCAGCCAGAGCGAGAAAAAAGAACATTAGAGACAGGCAAAGAAATAGGAGGAAAAGGATAGAAAGAGTAAAGGGAGGAAGGAAAACAGAGAACAAGCCAAAGAGGCAGAGAGAGAGAGACAGGGACAGAGCGAGAGAGAAAGGAAGAGAGAGAGAGACTAACAGAGAGAGAGACAAACAGAGAAACAGAGGGAGGGAGAGACAGAGCGAGAGACAGATAGACAGAGAGAGACAGTAGACAGAGGCCGAGTAAAATAGTGTTAGGCACAGACAGACAGACAGATGTGGTAGTGAGTCAGATGGAGAGACAGAGACATAGAGAGATACAGAGAGAGAGAGAGGCAGACAGAGACAGTGAGAGAATGAGAGGCAGAGAGAAGTGAGAACGTCAGAGACAGGCAAAGATAGAGAGAGAGAAAGGAGAGAAAGTGTAAAGTGAGGAAGGGAAACCGAGAACAAGACAAAGAGGCAGAGAGAGACAACGATGGAGAGAGAGAGAAAGAAAGAGAGAGAGAGAGAGAGCGACGCACAGAGAGACAGAGGTAGACAGAAAGAGAGAGGGAGCAGCGAGAGAGACAGAGGGAGGAAGAGAGAGAGAGAGAGAGAGGCAGAGAGAGAGAGAGAGAGAGAGAGAGAGAGAGATACAGATAGATAGAGAGAGAGACAGTAGACAGAGATAGAGTCAGATAGTGTTAGGCACAGAAACAGAGACAGTTGAGGTAGTGAGACAGATGGAGAGCCAGAGAGAAAGAAAGAAACAGACAGAGAGGCAGACAGAGACAGTGAGAGAGTGAGAGGCAGAGAGGAGAAGGAAGAACGCCAGAGACAGGCAAAGATAGAGAGAGAGAAAGGGAGAGAAAGAGTAAAGAGAACGAGGAAAACAGAACAAGTCAGAGAGTCAGAAAGAGAGATGGGGCAGAGAGAGAAAGTGGCAAAGAGTGAGAGGCAGACAGAGAGAGAGAGAGAGAGGGACAGAGGGAGAGCGAGACAAAGAGAAAGAGACAGAGAAAAAGAGATAGAGGCAGACTGAGAGTGAGAGAGTGGCAGTTGGATAGTGTGAGAGACAGAGAGACAGAGAGAGAGGCAGACAGAGAGACAGAGAGACAGAGGGAGAGAGAGAGACAGAGGGAGAGAGAGACAGCAAGAGAGAGACAGACAGACAGAGAGAGACAGAGATACGGAGAGAGAGAGAGAGTTGGAGAGAGGGGCAGACAGAGACAGTGACAGTCTAAGAGGCAGAGAGAAGAAAGAAGAACGTTAGAGACAAGAAAAGATAAAGAGAGACAGAAAGGGAGAGAAAGAGTAAAGGGATGAAGGGAAACAGAGAACAAGACAAAGAGGCAGAGAGAGTCAGAGAGAGAGAGACAAGGAGAGACAGAGAGAGAGTGGCAGACAGAGGAACAGAGGGAGGGAGGGAGGGAGAGAGAGAGCGATAGCAGACAGAGATCGAGTGAAATACGGTTAGGCCGAGAAAGAGAGACA
Organism: Heterodontus francisci; assembly: GCF_036365525.1. Lineage (NCBI taxonomy): Eukaryota > Metazoa > Chordata > Chondrichthyes > Heterodontiformes > Heterodontidae > Heterodontus > Heterodontus francisci. Next base: position 435,784 of record NW_027142279.1, read on the forward strand.
GAGAGAGGGAGTGAGACAGATGGAGAGACAGAGCGAAAGAGACAGACAGAGAGAGAGGCAGACAGAGACAGTGAGAGAGTGAGAGGCAGAGAGAAGAAGGAAGAACGTCAGAGACAGGCAAAGATAGAGAGATAGAGAGAAAGGGAGAGAAAGAGTAAAGGGAAACAGAGAACAAGACAAAGAGGCAGAGTGAGAGACAGGGACAGAGGGAGAGAGAGAGGCAGGCAGAGAGATGGACAGAGAGAGAGAGAGAGAGAGACAGGCAGACAGAGAGACAGAGAGAGAGAGATAGAGGCAGACAAAGAAACAGAGAGAGAGAGAGAGAGAGAGAGAGAGAGAGAGAGAGAGACAACAGACAGAGAACGAGTGAAATAGTGTTAGGCCGACAAAGAGAGACACATGGAGTGACAGAGAGAAAGCAAGAGCCTGAGCGAGGGGCAGACAGAGACAGTGAGAGTCTGAGAGGCAGAGAGAGAAGAACGAAGGCCGTCAGTGGCAGACAAAGATAAAGAGACAGAAAGGGAGAGAAAGAGTAAAGGGAGGAAGGTAAACAGAGAACAAGTCAAAGAGGCAAAGACAGTCAGAGAGAGAGAGACAGGGACAGAGAGAGAGATATAGAGAGAGAGGCAGACAGAGAGACAGAGAGAGTATGAGAGGCAGAGAGAGAAGAACGAAGGCCATCAGTGACAGGCAAAGGCAGAGAGACAGAAAGGGAGAGAAAGAGTAAAGGGAGGAAGGAAAACAGAGAACAAGACAAAGAGGCAAAGAGAGTCAGAGCGAGAAATAGGGACAGACAGAAAGAGAGAGGGAGAGAGAGAAGCAGGCAGCGAGGCAGAGAGAGAGAGAGAGAGACAGACAGACAGAGAGACAGAGGGAAAGAGAGAGAAAGAGAGAGAGAGAGAGAGGGAGAGGTAGACAGAGAGAGATAGTGAGAGAGAGAGACAGAGACAGACAGAGACAGACATAAACAGAGAGAGACAGAGACTGGGAGAGACAGTAGACAGAGATAGAGTGAGATACTGTTCAGCAGAGAAAGAGAAGAAGAATGAGGTAGTGCGACAGATGGAGAGACTGAGAGAAAGAGAGAGACAGAAAGAGGGGCAGGCAGAGGCAGTGAGATACTGAAAGGCAGACAAAGAGAGAGAGAGAGAGAGAGAGGCAGACAGAGAGACAGAGAGAGACAGATAGACAGAGATACAGTGTGATAGTTGTAGACACAGAAAGAGAGAGACTGAAATAGCGAGACAGAGATGGAGAGACTGGGAGAGACAGAGACAAAGAGCGGCAGAGAGCGAGAGGCAATGAGAGATGTGAGGCAGAGAGAGAAAAGGAAGAACATCAGGGACAGGCAAAGATAGAGAGAGAAAGGGAGAAAAAGAATAAAAGGATGAAGCAAAACAGAGAGCAAGACAAAAAGATAGAGAGACATAGAGAGAGAGGGAGACAGACAGCGAGACCGGGACAGAAAGGGAGACAAAGAGAGAGGTAGATAGATAGAGAGAGAGAGCAAGAGATAGAGACATAGGGAGACAGAGAGAGAGAGAGAGAGAGAGAGAGAGAGAGAGAGACAGACAGAGAGACAGAGAGACAGAGATACAAAGAGAGAGAGAGAGGGAATGACAGAGAAAGAGGGAGACAGAGACAAAAAGGGTTTCAGAGGGACGGGGAGAGATAGAGAGAGAGAGACAGACAGAGACAGGAATAGAGACACAGAGAAAGAAAGACTTGTCGAGAGACTTACACATGGAGAACAAGATTAAAATATGGAGGTGAGAAAGTATTTATGGAAGCAGGAGAGTTCCAATGGGATAATAGCTAATAAAAGGGAAGGACACGTGATTAAAAGGGAAATTTAAAGTGATAGATAAAGGGACTGAAAAATGAGAGGGAGAGAGAGAGAGATGTGGGGGGGGGGTGGGGGAGAGAGGTTTTATTGAACTGCTTTGCTACATCGTGGGAGGTCAGTATAGCACCGTGTTACATTCCTGTGCTCAGCCCATGCAAGAACTCCACCGTCCGCTTGCCCTTCTCACAGGCTACCCGACTGCCTGCCCCAGTGCCCAGGATCTCCCCACCCCTGCAGCAAGACGCCTCCACTGTCAGGACAGGCAGGAGCAGACTGAATCTTGAGTTGACCATCTCATGGGGCACATGCCCCCTGAAGAGATAGCAAACTGCCCAGGCAAGGCGAGAGGCTTGCTGGGGTAGGAGTTTTCAATGGGGGGTTCACTCTCTGTGGTGAACGATCCAGCTACCTTCGGAGGTAGGACCCGACTCACCGTACTGGGAAAGTAATGCTCGAGTCCAGGTGCTGGAGGTTGAGTTGGGGGCAAAAGGAGCCGGTACACACAATAATATCTCTGAGTTTACCGTGTCTGACCAGATGGAATCTTATTATTGTGTTGGAAGAGGCCATTTGATCATTGTGTCTCTTTGGTGCAGAGAGGGGGAAATAAACAGAAAGGGAAATAAGCAGAGAAAAATGTGAGATAGAAAAAATGGCGAGAAAAAAATGGAACCAGAGACAGAGACAGATGTAGAAAGAGAGGGAAAGAAACAGAGAGAGAGGGAAAGAAACACAGAGAGAGTGATGATACAGAGATAGATGGAAAGAAACAGAGAGAAAGAGAGAGGGAAGAGAGAGAGAGAGAGAGAAAGAAATGGAGAGAAAAAATAAACAGAAACAGAGAGAGAGAGAGAGAGAGACACTACAGGCAGTAGAGAGGCAGACAGAAAGCCAGTGAGATAAACACAGAGAGAGAATCACACATTGAGAGAGAAACACTCCGAGAGAGAATGAGAGGCAGAGAGAGAGAATTTTTTTTCAGAAAGAGAGAGAGATTGATTTCGAGAGAGGGGGAGATATTCAGAGAGAGAGAGAGGCAGAGAGAGAGAGAGGGTGTGGGAGCGATTCAGAGGGAAGGGGTGTGTTTCAGAGAGAGACAGAGAGAATAAGAGAGAGAGAGAGCAATTCAGAGAGAGAGAGGCAGAGAGAAAGAGTGGGAGCGATTCAGAGGGTGGGGGGTGTTTCAGAGAGAGAGAGAGATTTAGAGAGAGAGAGAGAGAGAGCAATTCAGAGAGAGAGAGGCAGAAAGAGAGAGAGTGGGAGCGATTCAGAGGGGGGGTTTCAGAGAGAGAGAGAGAGGGATTTAGAGAGAGAGAGAGAGCAATTCAGAGAGAGCGGGAGAGATTCAGGGAGAGAGGGAGAGAACCCAAGAGAGAGAGAGATTTACAGAGATTGAGAGACTAAAGGAGAGAGAAGTTCAGGCAGAGAGAGGGCGAGAGATTCAGTCAGAGAGAGAGCAATTCAGAGAGAGAGGGAGAGATTCAGGGAGAGAGGGAGAGAACCCAAGAGAGAGAGAGGGAGATATTCAGAGAGAGAGAGTGGGACCGATTCAGAGAGAGAGGGAGAGATTCAGGGAGAGAGGGAGAGAATCAGCGAGGGAGAGATTTATAGAGATTGAGAGAGAAAAGGAGAGAGAGATTCAGGTAGAGAGAGAGAGAGTGAGAGAGAGATTCAGTCAGAGAGAGCAATACAGTTCTGGACCATTGACCATGGTGCCCGGGTTGGCTCTTTTCTACAGCTGTCTGATTGATCCCAGTTCCCTCCCACCCTATCGCTATAGACCTGCAATTCCTCCCTTCAGCTGTTGACCCAATTCTCTTTGTAATACTGTGAGTCAATCCCACCGCCCTTTCAGGCAGTGCATTCCACATCACAACAGCTCACTGCTTTGTGTCACGGGAAACAGTTTTGCATCATTTCCTCTGTCAAAACGATGACCGATTGCAAACGTCTCTGCTAATTCTCCACTGAACTTTCTCTTCAGGAGAACAATCCCAGCTCCTCCAGTCTCTCCACATTAACTGAAGTCTCTCATCCTTGGTGTCATCTTGTGTGAACTCACTTTATTTCTCTTTCGTTCACAGTTTCTGCCACTAAGTTCCTCATCCTCATTATTTCTTATCCTTATCTCTCTCTCTACTTGCCCTCTTCCCTTTCCCTGTTGTTTGTCTCTGCTTGCCCCCTCTCTCCTTGCCATCCTTCGTTTGTGTTCAATCAACTACCTCTCCCTCGCTTTCCTACACACTCCTGTTCTAAGTCTCCTTTTCTCTCAGTCCTGGTGGTAGTGTTGCCCTGGATGATCGGCTTGCAGCTCTGGACTGGGACTCGGGCAATGAGGATCAGAGAGGGTTCTGTCTCAGAGGCGGCTCATAACTGACAGAGTAATGGTTTAAAGGCCTTTTGCGTGAGCAATGTGGTGGCGTGAATACGGGAAATTATAACCACGTGTACTTTGGAAACGGAAGTGGATTAACAGTGTAAGATCAGTGCAAAATGCAACCCCACGCGAACCCTCCCTACCTCTGTAACCTCCTCCAGCCCCTACAACCCTCCCTAACTCTGTAACCTCCTCTAGCCCCTACAATCCTCCCTATCTCTGTAACCTCCTCCATCCCCTACAACCCTCCCTATCTCTGTAACCTCCTCCAGCCCCTACAACCCTCCCTATCTCTGTAACATCCTCCAGCCCCAACACCCATCCCTACCTCTGCAACCTCCTCCAGCCCCTACAACCCTCCATTTCTCTGTAACCTCCTTCAGCCCCGACACCCCTCCCTATCTCTGTAACCTCCACCAGTCCCTACAACCCTCCCTATCTCAGTAACCTCCTCCAGCCCCGACAGCTCTCCTGATCTCTGTAACCTCCTCCAGCTCCTACACACCTCCCTATCTCTGCAACCTCCTCCAGCCCCTACAACACTCCCTATCTCTGCAACATCCTCCAGCCCTTGCACCCCTCCATAGCTCTGTAACATCCTGTAGCCCCGACAGCTCTCCCTATCTCATTTACCTCCTCCAGCCCCTACACTCATCCCTAACTCTGTTATCTCCTCCAGCCCCTACAGCTCTCCCTATCTCTGTTACCTCCTCTAGCCCCTACACCCGTCCCTATCTCTGTAACCTCCTTCAGCCACTGGACCCCTCCCCATCTCTGTAACCTGCTTTAGATCCTACAGCTCTCTCTATCTCTGTTACCAGCTCCAGACCCTTCAACCCTCCCTATCTCTGTCACCTCCACCAGTCCCAACAACCCTCCCTATCTCAGTAACCTCCTCCAGCCCCGACAGCTCTCCTGATCTCTGTAACCTCCTCCAGCGCCTACAACCCTCCATATCTCTGTTACCTCCTCCAGCCCCGACAAACCTCCCTATCTCTGTAACCTCCTCCAGCCCCTACAACCCTCCCTACCTCTGTAACCTCCTCCAGCCGCTAGACCCCTCCCTATATCTGTAAACTCTACCAGCCTCTACAACCCTCCCTATCTCTGTTACCTCCCCCAGCCCCTACAGCCCTCCCTATCTCTGTAACCACCTCCAGCCTCTACACCCCTCCCTATCCCTGTAACCTCTTCCTAGTCCCTAAAACCCTCCCTATCTCAGTAACCTCCTCCAGCCTCTACACCCATCCCTATCTCTGTAATCTCTTCCAGCCCCTGCAACCCTCCCTATCTCTGTAACCTCCTCCAGCCACTACAGCACTCCCTATCTTTATTACCTCCTCCAGTCTCTACAACCCTCCCTATCTCTGTAACCTCCTCCAGCCACTACAACCCTCCCTATCTCTTTAACCTCCTCCAACCCCTACACCCCACCCTATCTCTGTAACCTCCTCCAGCCCCTGCAACCCTCCCTATCTCTGTAACCTCTTCCAGCTCCGACAACACTCCCTATCACTGTTATCTCCTCCAGGCCCTGCACCCATCCCTATCTCTGTAACGTCTTCCAGCCCCTACAACCCTCCCTATTACTGTTACCTCCTCCAGCCCCTACAGCACTCCCTAACTCTGTAACCTCATCCTGCCCCTAAATCCCTCCCTATATCTGTAAACTCTACCAGCCCCTACAAGACTGCCTATCTCTGTTACCTCCTCCAGCCACTACAGCACTCCCTATCTCTGTAACCTCCTCCAGCCACTACAACCCTCCCTATCTCTGTAACCTCCTCCAACCACTACACCCCACCCTATCTCTGTAGCCTCCTCCAGCCCCTCCAACCTTCCCTTTCTCTGTTACCTCCTCCAGCCCCTAAAGCCCTCCCTATATCTGTAAACTCTAGCAGCCCCTACAGCCCTCCCTATCTCTGTTACCTCCTCCAGCCCCCACAGCACTCCCTATCTCTATTACCTCCTCCAGCCACGACAGCCCTCCCTATCTCTGTAACCTCCTCCAGCCACTACAACCCTCCCTATCTCTGTAACCTCCTCCAGCCCCTGCACCCCACCCTATCTCTGTAACTTCCTCCAGCCCCTACAACCCTCCCTAACTCTGTAACCTCCTCCAGCCCCGACAACCCTCCCTATCTCTGTAACCTCCTCCAGCCCCTAAACCCCTCCCTATATCTGTAAACTCTACCAGCCCCTTCAGCCCTCCCTATCTCTGTTACCTCCCCCAGCCCCTACAGCTCTCCCTATCTCTGATAACTCTACCAACCCCAACAACCCTCCCTAACTCTATAGCCTCCTCCAGCCTCTACAACCCACCCTATCTCTGAAACCTCTTCCAACCCTGATAACCCTCCCTATCTCTGTAACCTCTTCCAACCTCGACTCCCCTTCCTATCTCTGTAACATCTTCCAGCCGCTACAACCCTCCCTATCTCTGTTACCACCTCCAGCCCCTACAGCCCTCCCTATCACTGTAACCTCCAGCCTCCACACTCCTCCCTATCCCTGTAACCTCTTCCTAGTCCCTAAAACCCGTCCTATCTCAGTAATATCCTCCAGCCTCTACACCCACCCCTATCTCTGTAATCTCTTCCAGCCCCTACAACCCTCCCTATCTCTGTAACCTCCTCCATCCCCTAAAGCCCCCTATCTCTGTAACCTCTTCCAGCCCCGACACCACTCCCTATCTCTGTTATCTCCTCCAGCCCCTGCACCCCTCCCTATCTCTGTAACGTCTTCCAGCCCCTACAACCCTCCCTATCTCTGTTCCCTCCTCCAGTCCCTAAAGCACTCCCTATCTCTATTACCTCCTCCAGCCACTACACCCCACCCCATCTCTGTAACTTCCTCCAGCCCCTAATCCCCTCCCTATATCTGTAAATTCTACCAGCCCCTACAACACTCCCTATCTCTGTAACCTCCTCCAGCCACCACCACCCTCCCAAACTCTGTAACCTCCTCCAGCCCCTACAATCCTCCCTATCTCTGTTACCTCCTCCAGCCCCTAATCCCCTCCCTATATCTGTAAACTCTACCAGCCCCTACAACACTCCCTATCTCTGTTACCTCCTCCAGCCCCATCAGCACTCCCTATCTCTATTACTTCCTCCAGTCACTACAACCCTCCCTATCTCTGTAACCTCCTCCAGCCACCACAACACTCCCAAACTCTGTAACCTCCGCCAGCCCCTACAATCCTCCCTATCTCTGTTACCTCCTCCAGCCCCTAATCCCCTCCCTATATCTGTAAACTCTACCAGCCCCTACAACACTCCCTATCTCTGTTACCTCCTCCAGCCCCATCAGCACTCCCTATCTCTATTACTTCCTCCAGTCACTACAACCCTCCCTATCTCTGTAACCTCCTCCAGCCCCTACAACCCTCCCTATCTCTGTAACCTCCTCCAGCCCCTAAGCCCCTCCCTATATCTGTAAACTCTACCAGCCCCTGCAACCCTCCCTATCTCTGTTACCTCCCCCAGTCCCCACAGCTCTCCCTAGCTCTGTAACTCAACCAGCCCCTGCAACCCTCCCTATCTCTGTTACCTCCCCCAGTCCCCACAGCTCTCCCTAGCTCTGTAACTCAACCAGCCCCTACAACGCTCCCTATCTCTGTAACCTCTTTAGCCCCTGCAACCCTCAGTGGCTCAGTGGCGAGCACCGCAGCCTCACAGCTCCAGCTACCCGGGTTCAATGCTGGGTACTGCCTGTGTGGAGTTTGCAATTTCTCTTTGTGTCCATTTGGGTTTCCTCCAGGTGCTCTGGTTTCCTGCCACGTGCCAAAGACTTGCAGGTTGATAAGTAAATTGGCCATTATGTATTGCCCCTAGTATAGGTAGGTGCAGGTGGGGATGTGGTAGGAATATGGAATTAGTGTCGGGTTAGTATAAATGGGTGGTTGATGGTCGGCACAGATTCGGTGGGCCGAAGGGCCTGTTTCAGTGCTGTATAACTAAATTGAATCCTCCCTATTTCTGTTACATCCTCCAGCCTCTACAACCCTCCCTATCTCTGTAACCCCCTCCAGCCCCTGCAACACTCCTTATCTCTGTAACCTCTTCCAGCCCCGATAACCCTCCCTATCTCTGTTCTGTTATCACATCCTTTATAATAGTCTCCAGCATTTTCCCCACTACTGATGTAAGGCTAACTGGTCTGTAATTCCCTGTTTTTTCCCCTCCCTCCTTTCTTTTACAGAGTCTACAACAAACTGTCGAAGTTGTGGTGAAGGAGAATGGACGCTGGGGTAAACACACGCCCCACCCCTCGCCACAACCCCTCCCCCCCCCACCCCACCCCGCTTCCATCCCCACCGTTCCTAACACTCATGTTTTGCTCTCCCACAGAGGCAGAACAAGAGGTTAACCATCCCACTGTGACCGTTTTTGAGCTGTCGGATGAAGAAATCAGGGCCCCTATGAAAGCCACGATTGTCTGCCTGGCCAGTGGCTTCTTCTCGGACTACGTTAAGTTCTCCTGGGCGGGGGGCAACGAGGAGATCGAGACGAAGGATGTGCTGACTGACAGGCAGGTAAAGGATGATGCAGGCCGCGACAGCGTGGACCAGTAGGGTGAGGGTTCCCATGGCCGAATGGGGCCCGCAAGCAGTATTCCTGCAAAGTGACCCATTACAGTAAAGCCGGCGCAGAGATTTCTCAAGATGCCAAGATCAGCAGTAAGGCAGGTGAGTGTCTGCAATGCCTGGAATCACCTCCGCTCCACCCGAGCCCAAAGCAAGGAAGCTATACTGAACCTTTATCAATCCAGCCTTGAGGGAGGATGTGAAGGCGTTAGAGAGGGTGCACAAAATATTCACGGCAATGGTTCCAGGGATGAGGGAATTCATAGCTTGGGGAAGTCTACATAATAGGTGAGACTGAAGAACACAGGAAGAGGCCGAGGCCATTCAGCCGTTCAAGCTTGTTCCACCATTCTGTTATATAAATCTAAATCTCTACCATTACTCTATTTTACGCCTCGGTTCAGTAACCATCAATAACCTTATGTTCACCCAAATGGTTAGCACTCAGAGACAGACAGAGAGGGAGAAAGAGAGAGAGACAGAGAGAGAGACCGAGAACGAGATAGATTGAGAGAGAGAGAAATAGAGAAAGAGACAGACAGAAAGAGAAAGAGACAGACAGACAGACAAAGAGATAGTGACAGAGAGAGATACAGTGACAGACACACGGAGAAAGAGACAGAGAGAGAGAGACAGAGAAAGAGATGGAGAGAAAAACAGAGAGAAACAGAGAGAAAGAAACAGAGAAAGAGACAGAGAGAAAGAGAGAGACACACAGATACAAAGAGAGAGGGAGAGAAAGAAATAGAGAAAGAGGCAGACAGAAAGAAAAAGAGAGAGACAGACAGAGAGATAGAGACAGAGAGAGACACAGAGACAGACATACAGAGAGAGAGAGACAGACAGACAGAGAAAGAGAGACAGAGAGAGAGACAGAGAGAGAGAAACAAAAAGAGAGACAGAGAGACAAGGAGAGAGAGAGAGAGACAGAGACAGGAAGAGAGGTAGAGACAGATGAGTGACAGATCGAGAGAAGCAGAGACAACGGGAAAGACAGCAACAGGGAATGAGAGAGAGAGAGGCAGAGAGAGACAGAAGCACAGAGACAGAAACAGAGACAGAGAGAAAAGGAGAGAAAGAGAGAGACAGAGAGAGTGAGAGAGAGACATGCAGAGAGAAACACATGGTCAAAGAGGGAGAGACTGAGAGAGAGACAGAGAGAGAGAGACAGGAAATGTAAGAGAGGGACAGAGAGAGAGAGGCAGAGAGACAGTGGGAAAGACAGAGACAGTGAGAGGGAGAAGCAGAGACAGAGACCGAGAGACACACAGAGAGACAGGGAAACAGAGACAGAGAGAAAATGAGAGAAATAGAGAGAGAGAAAGAGACAGAGAGAGACACACAGAGAAACAGAAAGACAGAGACAGAGACAGAGAGAAAAGGAGAGAAATATAGAGAGATAGAGAGAGACAGAGACAGAGAGAGAGACTGAGAGTGAGACAGGAAGAGAAACAGAGACAGAGAGAGTGGTGACAGAGACAAAGAGAGACACACAGATAGACATGGAAACAGAGACAGAGAGAAAAGGAGAAAGAGAGACAGACAGACAGACAGAGAGCGGAAGACAGACAGCGAAAGACAGGCAGAGACAGTGAGAGAGACACAGACCGAGAGAAAGAGAGACAGAGAGAGGCAGAGAGACAGCGCGAAAGACAGAGAGAGAGAGAAAGAGATTGAGAGAGACAGAGAGAGAGACGTGATAGAGAGACAGAGAGAGACAGTGACAGAGACACAGACCGAGAGAAAGAGAGACAGAGAGAGGCAGAGAGACAGCGCGAAAGACAGAGAGAGAGAGAAAGAGATTGAGAGAGACAGAGAGAGAGACGTGATAGAGAGACAGAGAGAGACAGTGACAGAGAGACAGAAACAGAGAGAAAGAGAGGCAGAGACAGGGAAAGCCAGAGACAAAAAGACAGAGAGACAGAGAGAAAGATAGAAAGATAGATAGATAGAGAGAGAAACAGACAGACAGAGAAAGAGATACAGAGAGAGAGAGACCGAGACAGAGAGAGAGAAACAAAGAGAGAGACAGAGAGACAAGGAGAGAGAGAGAGACAGGAAGAGAGATAGAGACAAATGTGTGACAGATCGAGAGAGGCAGAGACAACAGGAAAGACAGAGACAGTGAATGAGAGAGAGAGAGAGGCAGACAGAGACAGAAATAGAGAGACAGAAACAGAGAGAAAAGGAGAGAAAGAGAGAGACAGAAACAGAGAGAGACACATGGTCAAAGAGAGACAGACTGAGAGAGAGACAGAGAGAGACAGAGAGACAGGAAAAGAAAGAGAGAGGCAGAGAGACAGTGGGAAAGACTGAGACAGGGAGAGAGAGAAGCAGAGACAGAGACAGAGAGACACACCGAGAAACAGAAAGACAGAGACAGTGACAGACAGAAAAGGAGAGAAATAAAGTGAGATAGACAGAGACAGAGACGGAGACAGAGAGAAAGAGAGACACGGACAGAGAGATAGAGAGAAAGACAGAGACAGAGGGAGAGACACATACACAGAGAAATAGAGATAGAGAGAGAGACTGAAAGAGAGACAGGAAGAGAAATAGAGACAGATAGATTGACAGAGGCAGAGAGAGACACACAGATAGACATGGAAACAGAGACAGAGAGAAAAGGAGAAAGAGAGACAGACAGACAGACAGAGTAAGACAGACAGAGAAAGACAGGCAGAGACAGTGAGAGAGACACAGAACGAGAGAAAGAGAGAAAGACAGAGACAGAGAGAGGCAGAGAGACAGCGGGAAAGACAGAGAGAAAGAGAGAAAGCGATTGAGAGAGACAGAGAGAGACGAGATAGAGAGACAGAGATAGACAGTGACAGAGAGACAGAAACAGAGAGAAAGAGAGGCAGAGACAGGGAAAGCCAGAGACAGAAAGACAGAGAGACAGAGCGAAAGAGAGAAAGATGGATGGAGAGAGAGAGAGACAGAAAGAAAGACATAGAAAGAGAGACAGAGAGAGAGAGACTAAGAGAGAGAGAAACAAAGAGAGAGACAGAGAGACAAGGGGAGAGAGAGAGACAGAGACAGGAAGAGAGATAGAGACAAATGTGTGACAGATCGAGAGAGGCAGAGACAACGGGAAAGACAGAGACAGTGAATGAGAGAGAGTGAGGCAGAGAGAGACAGAAACAGAGAGACAGAAACAGAGACAGAGAGAAAAGGAGAGAAAGAGAGAGACACATGCAGAGAGAGACACATGGTCAAAGGGAGAGAGACTGAGAGAGACAGAGAGAGAGAGAGAGAGAGAGACAGGAAAGGAAAGAAAGAGACAGAGAGAGGCAGAGAGACAGTGGGAAAGACAGAGACAGTGAGAGAGAGAAGCAGAGACAGAGACAGAGAGAAACAGAGAGACAGAAACAGAGACAGAGAGAACAGGAGAGATAGAGAGAGACACATAAAGAGAGAGACTCATGGTCAAAGAGAGAGAGACTGAGAGAGAGACACTGAGTGAGAGAGAGACAGGATAGGCAGGACAGAGAAAGAGAGAGAGGCAGAAAGACAGTGCGAAAGACAGAGACAGTGAGAGAGAGAAGCAGAGACAGAGACAGAGAGACACACATAGAGACAGGGAAACAGAGACAGAGAGAAAATGAGAGAAATAGAGAGAGACAGAGAGAGACAGAGAGAGACACACAGAGAAGCAGAAAGACAGAGACAGAGACAGAGAGAAAAGGAGAGAAATAAAGAGAGATAGATAGAGACAGAGACAGAGACAGAGAGAAAGAAAGAAACCGACAGAGAGAAAGAGAGAAAGACAGAGAGAGAGACACACACACAAAGAGAAACAGAGACAGAGAGAGAGACTGAGACAGAGAGAGACACACAGAGAGACATGCAAACTGAGACAGCGAGAAAAGGAGAAAGAGAGACAGACAGACAGACAGACAGAGAAAGACAGACAGAGAAAGACATGCAGTGACAGTGAGAGAGACACAGACCGAGAGAAAGAGAGACAGAGAGAGGCAGAGAGAGAGTGGGAAAGACAGAGAGAAAGAAAGAGATTGAGAGATTCAGAGAGAAACGAGATAGAGAGACAGAGAGAGACAGTGATAGAGAGACGGAAACAAAGTGATTGAGAGGCAGAGACAGTGAGAGCCAGAGACAGAAAGACAGAGAGACAGAGAGACAGAGAGAAAGAGAGAAAGATAGATTGTTAGATAGAGATAGAGATAGAGAGAGAGAGAGAGAGAGACGGGAAGAGAAAGAGACGGAGAGAGAGACACACACACACAGAGACAGAACGAGAGAGAGGCAGAAAGACAGCGGGAAAGTGAGTGAGTGAGAGAGACAGAGACAGTGAGTCAGAGACAGAGAGACACACTGAGAGGCAGAGAAACGGAGACAGTGAGAAAAGGAGAAAAGGAAGAGAGAGAGATAGAGAACGAGAGACAGAGACACAGAGAGAGTTAGACACAAACAGAGAGAAAGACAGAGACACAGAGTGGCAGAGAGACAGAGGGAAAGACAGCGACAGAGAGAGAGAGACAGAGATTGAGAGAGACAGACAGAAAGAGAGACAGGGAGACAGAAACAGAGAGAAAAAGAGAGATAGACAGAGAGAGACAGACAGACAGAGACAAAGAAAGAAAGACAGACACAGAGAGAGAGGGAGAGAGGGAGAGAGAAGAGAAGCATAAGAGAGGCAGAGAGAGAGAGAGAGCGACAGAGAGAGAGAGAGGCACTGAGACAGCGGGAAAGACAGAGACAGTGAGAAAGAGAGACAGAAAGAAACAGAGATAGAGACAGGCAGAGAAAGAGGGGACAGAGACAGAGAGACAGAGATAAAAGGGGTAAGACAGAGATGGAGATAAGAAGAGAATGAGAGACAGAGAGAGACACACAGAGACAGAGAGAGAGAGAGGTAGAAAGAAAGAAATCGAGAAAGGGACAGCCAGAAATAGAGACAGACAGAGACAGAGACAAGGCGAGAAAGAGAGACAGAGCTAGAGTGTGCCATAGTGAGAGAGGCAGAGAGAGAGAAGAGAGAGAGACAGAGAGAAAGAGAAAAACAGAGACACAGCGAGAGACAGGAAGAGAAAGAGAGACCAAAAGAGAGAGAGAGACAGTCAGAGAGAAAGAGTCAGACAGATAGAGATAGAGAGAGACTAGGAGAGAGAGAGAGAGAAAGAGAGACAGAGACAGACAGAGAGAAACACAGGGACAGAGAGAGACGGGGGTGGGGGTGAGAGAGGAGAGAGAGGCAGGGAGAGAAAGAGAGACAGAAGCCTGGATGCAATGCACAAATCTCAGAGTGAAGAAGTTTCTCCCACTTTATGTTCTTGGTGTGATATGAAAACTGTGTTTTATGCACAAATAATTGAAGTTTTTTTCTCTTTTAAATTTCTTGCCGGCCTATGTGAAGGGAAAGGTGAGGACTTCCAATATTTTATCTGTTTGCTATGATCTCTCTCTCTCTCTCTCTCTCTCTCTCTCTCTCTCTCTCTCTCTCTCTCTCTCTCTCTCTCTCTCTCTCTCTCTCTCTCTCTCTCTCTCTCTCTCTCTCTCTCTCTCTCTCTCCCCCCTCCCCCCCCCCCCCTCTCTCATGTAAACATACACACACACACTCACACACACTCACGGAATGTACATAATGATTAAGTTGGATTTTAGGGCGTGACTCTGGTCTTTCTTGTCTGTCTTTCAGTGGAGCGGATACAGAGGCAACAGATTGTGGCAAGAGCTACTTACACTTCACTCATCTCCAAGAGCTTCCTGCATATGGCAGTGATCACCATCGTGCTGATCAAGGGGAAGGTATGAGAATTACCAGGACACTTTGCTGAAGTGTAAAACGGACCCACTTCTCTATTCTGTAAACTTCAATCCTCTCCAGGTTTTAGGCCTCAGTGAGGCACATTCCCCAGACATCGGGTGAATCACTGAACCCAGTCCATGTCACTGTGCATGTGAATCGACAGTGAAACCACACTATTAGCACCACTGTCTCGACTGCAATCCATCTAGATCCTGCACCAAGGGGTCCTGAATCGCCCCTACCCTCTCACATGAGGACAGAATGAGCGATAGAGAAGGAGAATGAGAGAGATGTACCTATAGAGTAATAGAGAGAGTGTGAGGGGTGGAGGGACAGAGAGCGAGAAAGAAAAAGACAGAGAGAGATATACAGAAAGAGAGACAAAGAGCTGGAGTGACAAAACCAGTGAGGGAAATGCTGAGACAGTTGGAGACAGTGAGAGAAAGGGATAGCTAAGGATAAGTTGTGTGTGTGAGAGAGAGTGAGAGATAAAAAGAGAGAGAGATGGATAAACATAGAGTGACAGATACAGAGAGAGAGAGAGAGAGTCTGGGGAGATAAAATGAGAGAGAAAGGCAATTCGACAGAAATAAAGTGAAATTGAGACACGAGGGATAAACAGAGAGAGAGTGTGTCTGTATTACATACATTAAGAAGAAACAGTTTTGGGCAATGAAAGAGAGACAGGGTGAGAAAGGAAGATTGAGGCAGACAGAGAGAGGAAGAGAAAGAGAGAGAGAGAGAAGCATTTAAGGGAAAGACAGACAGACACAGAGACACAGAGAGAGGGAGACAGGAACAGACAGAGAGAGAACCTAAGAGAGAGAAATAGACAGAGAGAACATGCGGGAGAGACGGTGATAGTGGGAGAGACAGGAAGAGAGAGGGAGAGAGAGGAGAGTACAACGGAGAGACAGAGTGACACAGAGACACAGACAGAGAAAGGAACACATAGACAAAAAGAAAGAAAGCGAGAGACAGAGAGAGAAAGAGAGAGAGAGAGAGAGAGAGAGAGGGGAGCGTTTAAGGGAGACAGAGAGAGAGCCCTACTCCCCCACCCTTTCCTCATCACCTTGCAAAATTTACTCTTTCAAGTCTTAATCCAATTGTCCACTTTTTCCGGCATTGCTTTCCAGATGACAGCAACGCTCTGAGTTTAAGAAAAACTCACCCTTTCCTCTGGATCTTTTTAAATGCCATGAAATGTGTTTCCACTGACTCGAAATCCTTCCCAGGGCATTGTGTAAGAAATATTCCATGACTGACTCAATCTTTTTCCTTCCTTTTTTTCCCCTTCCAGATTTCGGGAAAGTTGACGAAAAGTTTCGATTAACTAAGCCGGGGCCAAAAACTCTGCAACAGGGCACTCGTCACAACATATCCTGAAAAAATATAGGAAAGGAGGAGGAGGCTATTGGGTCATATCCCTATCATTGATATGTTGTAATTTTCTATTGGTTAATAACAGTTTGGCAACTGGCAAAACCCATTAGGTCTTTTAGAGGATTTGGATTATAACATAATTAAAATTTATGTCTCAATTTCTATTCAATTCATTTAACCACTTGTCAGCTGGTTAGCTGAGCTGGTTAAGCTACTTTAACTAGTCGAGATGTCTCCTGTCCATCTTTGACCCGTTTGCACACTGAGCTTTATTTCTTTAAGTTGAGCTTCTTCATGATGCACCCTTCTCTCTCTTGTGACATCAAGCAGGCTAATAAAAAGATCTGTGGAAATGATACGCTGTGTTTTTAACTCTGCTTTTCGCACCTTTACACAACATTTCACCAGGCATTGCAGTTCGCCAGCTCGCAGGAGAAAATACAAAACAGATACTGAGCTGAAAACAACATGAGAAACACACAGCAGGAACAGAGTCGAAAGGGGCTCCTGAGGATGGGAGGAAATAACACGGCGGGCACATCAGCATTTTGGAGGAGTTTAGGATGGAGGGTCAATAGGGAATGTTAACAAGGGATGCTGGGTGGGTGCCCAGCACAGCTTTTTGTTTGACCGACTGGCTTGCCCAGTCATTTCAGAGTCAGCCACATTGTTGCAGGAATGGAGTCACCTTTTGGGCCAGGCCGGTTAAAGATGACAGATTTCCTACTCTCAGTGAGAGATGGGTTTTTCAGGCAATCCAGTAGTTTCATGCTCACCATGACTGAGACCAGCTTTTTATCATTTTTTAAATTCGTTCATAGGATGTGGGCGTCGCTGGCCAGGCCAGCATTTATTGCCCATCTCTAATTGCCCTTGAGAAGGTGGTGGTGAGCTGCCTTCTTGAACCACTGCAGTCCATGTGTGGTAGTTACATCCACAGTGCTGTTAGGAAGGGAGTTCCAGGATTTTGACCCAGCGACAGTGAAGGAACGGCGATATAGTTCCAAGTCAGGATGGTGTGTGACTTGGAGGGGAGCTTGCAGGTGGTGGTGTCCCGATGCATCTGCTGCCCTTGTCATTCTAGTTGGTAGAGGTCGCGAGTTTGGAAGGTGCTGTCTAAGGAGACTTTGTGCATTGCTACAGTGCATCTTGTAGATGGTACACACTGCTGCCACTGTGTGTCGGTGGTGGAGGGAGTGAATGTTTATCTAACTAAGTGAACTTACATTATCCACCTTGCTGGGATTCGAATTCACGTCACCAAGTTATTAGCCCAGGCCTTTAGATTACTAGCCCAGTAGCGTAACACTTTGCGACCTTACACTTCAGCCTTCTTTTGAGCCTCAGCCCTAGGAGTGGAAAATACAAATGTGGGCGGGTTTCTACGTGTGATTCACGCACTGTTAAACCCACTCACCAGCCTGTTTTTCTTTCTTAAGCTGTTTAAACGTTTGCAGCTGCACTCTGATAACCGCACATCCTGACTGCGTGTTTCCTGTCTCTGTGTCTCTCTGTATAATTCGATTCTGCTGCTGTGTTGTTCTGAAAAAGTCTTTCCACAAAAAAACATGGAAAGAAAGCAGTACAGAGGAATTTGCAGGTAGTTAGGGCGACGAATTGAATTAACAGGGGAGATAGGAGGAGTTGCACTAGCTGGGTTGATCTTGCAGAGAGCTGGAATTGACTCGATGGGCCAAATGGCCTTCTTCTGTACTGTAACCAGTCTCTGATTCTATGATAGATTCCCTGTGGTTGGAGAATCTGAAAATATATTTGATCAGTCAATCAAATGTGAAGGAAATGCAACACCCAACATGTTTACATTGCTGACTCTTTATTCCCTCAGGTATAGAAGATTAAACGGTGATCTGACTGAGGTGTTTAAAATGACTGAATGTGTTGATAGAATAGATAGAGATAAACTATATCCTGTTGTTGGGGGCGGGGCACGGGGGCAGAACAAGTTGGTTTAAACCCAAACATCGAGCCAGGCTATTCAGGAGTGATGTCAGGAAGCATTTCTTCACACAAAGGGGCGTGGAAATCTGTTTCCTGTGTGTAGATTAGTGTTTGTAAGGTCAATAAAATTTTGCACGAATGGTGTGGTAGTGATTCCTTTAGAAGAACAACACTTCATCTTTAAGACAAGCAGTTAAACAATAAATGCATGTGCCAGAGTAGCATTTACCCCCACATCACGGTATTTTTTTCATCACACCTCTGTTCATTATCAGAATGTCTATTGCACCATCTCTCTTTCTCTCTGTTTCTCTGAATCTATCTATCTATCTATCTATCTATCTATCTATCTATCTATCTATCTATCTATCTATCTATCTGTCTGCCTGTCTATCTGTCTGTCTATCTATCTATCTGTCTCCCTACCTATCTGTCTGTCTATGGCTATCTAATTATCTGTCTGTCTACCTATTTCACTCTCTATATAGAATCTTTATCCATCAATATTTATCTACAAATCTATCTGTTGATCCCTCTGTCTATCTATTCTCTAAACCACCTGTAGAACTCCCAATTCATTTCTTTCACTCTCTCTATCCAGTTATTTATCTATCTGTCTAGCCATCTCTCTATCAATCTGTCTATCTATTTCTCTATCTATTGATCCCTTTATCCAACTGTATCTCTATCTATCTTATATGCCTATATATATATCTATACCTGCATTGCTCGATCTTTCTATTTAGTTCTCTATCATTATCTACCCACATATCACTCTATCTATCTATTGCTCTCTCCATCCATCACTTTCTTTCTTTATATCCAACTATCGACCTATCCATTTATTCCAACAGTTCATCTATCCATTTATTCATAACTTTCTTTAACTAACTATTTACCCAACACTCTGTCTATCTATTGATACCTCTATCCATCTATTTCGTTATATCCATCTATCTCTTCATCTCGATTTCTCTCCCTGTATCTCCCTCTCTATCTATTGATATCTCTATCTATTGACTTTTCTGTCCATCTATATCTCCTATATGTCTATATAGGTCTACATGATCTGATATGATATGCCTATATATGTCTCTAGAGATCGATCTTTCTATCTAACGCCCTATCTCTCTATTAGTATCTATCTATCTACCACTTTATCAATTGATGTCTCCATACAACTCTCTTTATATCTATCAATAGCTTTCTATATTTATATCTATCTATCAATCCCTTTCTATCTATCAGTCAATCCTTGTCTATCTATCCATCTAACTCTCTATCCGTCTATCCATCTATCTATCTATTTTTCTGTCCACCAGATTGACATTGGACTCTCATTGACAGGACCTGCATATAAGATCACAGACAGCAGGTGGCAGCAGAGATCAACATTTCATCCAATTCCATCATACTGAGCTCAAGTGAGAAAGACAGGATGGAGGAAGGACAGGGGGCAGGAAAAAAGAAAGTTTGTTTGGGTGAAAAAGGGGGAAAAAAGAGATTGAAAGAACGTGACGAGAAAAGAGAGAAGAACTGCAAGAGAAATCCAAGGAAGGAGAAGAGTTTAGGAAAAAGGGGGCGGGAAGGAATGAGAAAGTAGAGAAAGAAAAAGAGAAGGGAAAGAAAATGGAGAGAAGAAATCAGAACAAGAAAGAAAGACAGAGAGGAAGAGAGATAGAGAGAAAGAAAGATAAACAATGAAGGAGAGGAGTAGATTGAAAGGAATGACAAAAGATAGAAAATTGGTCGATACAATAACAGAAAGTTTGATTGGATGAAATAAAAAAATTGATGGAAGAGAAGAATTAAAGAAAGGATAAAAGAGTGATGGGGAGGAAGAAAGATAATTAAAATAAGGAACTGAAGACTGAAAGCATAACTAAATGAATGATATAAAAATGCTGAAGAAGGAAATTCAGCTGCAATAGGCATCACAGACTTTGCTGCACTGACCCAGCAGCCACATTTCCTCTGCATGGAGGGGGCAGGTGCACGGGGCCCAGAGACAGCGTCTCACCCAGTAGGAAATGAGACAAACATGGGCTCAATCTGCCAGCCTCTGAGCGGAGAGCACAGCAACAATAACAGGTGGCACTTTCCGTTAAACCACAGGGTGAAACTCGGGCGCAATGACCTACTTTACAAACCGTGCAGCGCGCCTGCATGCAGAAAGCTGAGCTGCACCATTTGAAAGTTCACATCCCACGGCCTCCGTTTGATATCTTTCCGTGCAGCTGCACAATGTTATTTTCCAGCTCCAGTCTTGTTTTGAGTTAATATTTTCCGGAGGAAATGACACTGTAACCGAATTTTAAAGTCACAGCTCATTATCGCTCCGGTTCACTCAAGCAGACAATCACTTTAACAAGCCAAATCTTTACCCCCATACAGTATGTAAGATTTCAGTGAACGTTTGGCCGACTCTGCTCTGTCTCATTGATATTTGCCAGTGTTACTGCTGAAATTTTGCATTTAGGGTTGTTTTTTTTATATATGGAGAATTGGAACGGGGAGTGAGCAAGTACTGGGAAAAAAGGGGAAGGGATGTGATTCGAGACCAGATTGTGTGTGTGAGAGAAAGAGCTAGGGAGAGCTGGGGAGAGAGACAAAGAGAGAGAGAGGGTGAGGGGAAGAGGGGGCAAGGGAGCGAGAGAGAGAGATAAACAAACAGAGGGGGCAAGATATGGAGAGAGAGAAAGACAGAGGGAAAGAGAGGGGAAGGGATGGAGAGAGAGAAAGACAGAGGGAAAGAGAAGGGAAGCGATGGAGAGAGAGAAAGACAGAGGGAAAGAGAGGGGAAGGGATGGAGAGAGACAAATAGACAGACAGGACAGAATATGGAGAGAAAGACAGGCAGCGAGAGAGAGAGAGAGAGGGTTACAGAGAGACAGAAAGGCAGACAATGAAAAATACTGAGGAGTCAGCAACTTGGAAAACGGTAAGCGAGGTGATAGAGAGAGAGGGGGAGGGGAGAGAGAGAGACAAACATGGTGAGTGATGGGGAATTAAGCAGGCAGCGCACAGAAAGAGGAAGAAATGAGATAGAAAGGAAAAGAGGTAGGGGAATGGCTGTATAAGAGATACAGAGAGAAAGAAGGGATAAATGAAAGATACAGGGAGAGAAAAATAGAAAGAGAGAGGGAGAATGATAGTGGGGAATAGAAAAGGAGAGAAAGATGCAGGGAATAGAGAAAGGCAGGGGACGTATAGAGACAGAGAACTGGTGAGATAGAGAGACCAGGAGCTAGAATCGTGGGTAGATAGAGCTGACAAAAAAGAGTTTCCGATTACCAAAAATGCAACGCTTGTAGCCTTCTAAAGCTGGTTTAAAGATTGACTCGATATCTACGTACATCAATCAGCCTGATAATGAAGGTATCTTTCAATGTCTGTAGCCAGTGAGAATGGGTTCATATTCCTGAGATGCAGGTCAGTGTGCACTGTTAGGCATCAGGAAAGAATGAACAGGCTGGGACACTTTTCTGTTGAATGAAGAAAGCTGAGGGGTGACCTGATAGACGTCTTTAGGCTTACGAAGGGGTTTGATAGGGGAGATGGGGCCATAAATATAAGACACATCACTATTGAATCCAATCAGGAGAGACTTCTTTACCCAGAGAGTGGTGGGAACGTGGAACTCGCTACCACTTTAAGAAGAATAGCATCGATGCCTTTAAGGGGAAGTTGGGAAAGCACTTGAAAGAGAACGGAATGGAAGGAGATGTGCTGGGGTGAGATGAAGCGTGGGTGGGAGGAGGCTCATGTGGAGCTGAAACACTGGCATGGACCAGACGGGCTGAATGGTCTGTTTCTGTGCTGAAATCTCTATGGAGCTGGGGTGCAGTTCAGACAAGGTCTCACTGAATGGCAGAACAGATGCGAGGATCAAAATGGCCCCCCTCTTGTTCCTAGGTTTCTTTGAACACAGCCTGGGTCTGGTGCAGTTAAACACAGAGGTGACTGGCTCGATCCCTCCCCAACAGTATCGCTCAGTAACCCCATAGGGCAGAAGGGAGACAGCAACCACCTGTCATTACCCATCTCCCACGTGGACAATCCCTTGGCGACTGTGAGCGCCATTGCCCGCTCAGAGCAAACCATTTACAAAGGAGGGGTGCAGCGTCCTGGGTGCCAAAGCCGGGGATGAAATTGCCCAAATCTAGAACAGTCTGGTAAAGCACTCATCGGTGAAATTGCGTGGAAGGACAGCATTGTGGTAGGAATGGTCTGGGCTCATAATCCCAAGATATGAGTTCAAATCCCATCATGGTAGCTGGGGAATTTCAATTCTGCTAATTAGCTCAAAATGTGCAATAAATAGCTAACATCAGCAATGGCGACCTTGAAACTGCGAGAGATTTGTATCAAACTCCATCTGGTTAACTCATGTTCTTTTGGGGTGGAAATCTGCAGCCGTTACCCGGCCTGGCCTACATGCAACTCCAGACCCACAGCAATGTGGTTGACTCATAACCGCTCTCTGAAATGGCCTAGAAAGACATTCATTTGTATTCAGGAAAGTAGTACATCGACACCTTCTCAGTGGCTGTCAGGGATGGGTTACACATAGCAACAGGGAAACAGGAGACTATTTAGCCCACTCGAAGCTGCCACGTAGAGCGAGGAAGCGATTCTGCCCTCTCACGCCTGTTGCATAGAATTGGGTGGAGGAGGTCATTCAAACCAGGAGAGCCTGTTGCATTGCAACAGGAGGAGTCCAATTCAGCCCCTCGAGCCTATTACATAGGCATAGTGTGAGGAGTCCATTAAACCCCGGCACATGTTCCGCCATTCAATTAGATCATGGAAGATCTGCACACCAACCCTATTTCCCCATCTTTGCTCAATATCCCTTGATCCCGTTACCCAATAAAATTCATCTAATGCCTACCTGCATATTTTAATGTTGTTTGGAAATGTTGTGCCAAGCGCGTGGGGTAAAACTGAAATAATAGTGGAGAGAAACGGTTTTCTTTGTCGAAATATTCTATTTATTTCTTAACCAGTGAACAAGAAAAGAAAAAAAATATAGAAGATCACAAGCGAGCTGTCGATACTGGATCCACTGAGAACCCCACGACAAATAATGGACAATTATGAGCGCATTTTCCATCTGCAAACGATGAGGTGTCTGATACAAATAGTAATAACATTATTGCATTAACAGAAAAGGGAAAAAAGACATTGATAGTTGCACTAAACAGAACTTGAAGTTACAATTTGTTTACTACTGCTTAATATTATACACAGCTTTACGAGAATTGCACGGAATGAGGGACTTAAGTTTCATGGAGAGATCAGCAAAGCTGGAATTGATCGCCTCGGCATTAACAACTGGCTTTTTCAAAGAGCTAGCACTTGCACGATGGGCCAAGTGGCCTCCTTTCGTCCTGTAAGGTTGTATGTTTCTTTATAACGTTTCAAACAACACAGACTAACAATTAATAAACAGACAAAATAAACTGGAAAAAAAGTTTGCACGTTTCTCAAAGCTTCACCTACTTAGAAAACAGGAATTTAATACATTGACGAGAACATGAAAGGACTTATTCTAGTGGAAAAGACAGACTGGGGCTTAAAATTTCCTCTGTTCGTTTCCCGCAGTGGTGATGGGTATTTAGGGTTGTCCGCCAAAGTTACGCGAGGACAGCGGGAGTGTTTTAGACGAAATTCACCCCCGAGATATTCACAATAATCGTATTTTCTCTCCCCTTGCTCCCTCGTGTGTTCTGCTGCTTATCCATCTTTTGAGTTCATTAATTTGCGACGATCAGTCAAACCTTTTGCTGTAAGACGTCTGGTATATGATAAAAAAAAGAGGGCGTTATTATCGTCATGGAATTATGGACTGATGCAGAACAGAAGGAGGCCATTCGTCCCGCGTGCCTATACTGGCATTTTGAAAGAGCTGTCCAATTAGTCCCATTTCACAGTTCTTTCCCCTATAGCCCTGAGACTATTCCCTCCCCCACTACCTCCACCCCCTCAAACAAGTATTCATCCAATTCCCTCTTGAAAGTTACTACTGAATCAGCTTCCACCGCCCTTTCAGCCAGTGCATTCTCAACCACAACAACTCGCTGGCTCAAAATATATTTCTCACCTGCCCCTCTGCTCCCTTGGCTAATCACCTTACAGCTGTGTCCTTGGTTGGGCAATCCTGCTGCCTCTTTGAAGCTGTTACCCCATTCATTGTCCTATCCAAACCATTCATCATTGTGCACACCTCTATTAAATCTCTCCTTAACCTTCCCTGATCCAAGGAGAACAATCCCAACTTCCGTATTCTCCTCACATCACTGAGGTCCCTCAACACTGTTACCGTTCAAGTAAATCGCCCCTTCACCCTCTCCAATGACTCGACATCACTGTCCTGAGCAGATCATCATGTGCATGAATAATCGAGACGAACCATGCACATGCTCTTTCCTGCTCATGCATTCCTAACCTTGCATATAAAGTCTTGTAAAATCACAATAAGTTCAATTATTTTCCAAGGGAAATTCCAGAACATTGACAATTGTGTTCAAATGGATTAAATTGGTTGGTTAGTGTTGTGGGCGCAGGAATGAATGGAAAGTGAATTGGTGTATTCCATCTGCGTGCAATAGGAATGCAAAACTAGGGCTCGTGAATATCGGATAGTCACTCGTAATTTCAGTCTGGAATTCAGGAGAAACTTCTTTACCCAGTTTCACCATGACAATACCAAGATTAAGGACTTCAGTAAGTTTAATCTTACCTTAGTTTTCCAAGCAATTGTTGAGATGAAAATTGCATAAAAGATGCTTTTGCAGATGAGGATCAGGTATGTCAGTTTTGCTGTTGCCATGCTTTGGATTTTCGCCTCTGTAAAATAAATGTAACAGAAAATGTTGCAATCTCTGTTCTCTCAAGGCAAGAAATGCTACTGCGTGAAAATGTAATGTGTGTCAGTGAAGGAGCCCAATGTCAGGGTCGAGCTGCGAAAGCAGAACTGATCTCCCTTTGACGCAAGGAGCCCTGGGGTATTCCTTACTACAAATGGAGTTCAGCAATATGGCCGATCTGAATTGGGGCCGCTGTAACTTATGTGTCAGCTATGGCTCACGTATGTATCAGCTCTAGCTGAGTGGGTAACGCTCTCCTGTCTGAGTCGTACGATTGTGGGTTCATGCCCCAGTCCAAAGACATGAACCCCATAATCCAGACTGACTCTCCCAGTGCCAGTAGACAGCGTGTGTGCTGCACTGCAACTTTGGAGGAACCTTCTTTGAGATGATGTGTTAAACTAATTTAACCTCTGGGAAGTGGAACTGTCCCTCTTATCTCCACGCCAGATTCACACTATGAACTCCCAAGGAATTGTAAGTTTTAAGACAGGTGTACACAGCTCCCTCCCCTCCCATCCCCAGGCGTCCCCTCTCCCTCATCACAGGGCAACATATTTCCCTGACGTCGTGAACCCAAGAGGACCGTGAGGTTATATCATTCGACTAGGCTGGTCTCGAAATTCCAACGGCCTTTCCCTCCCAGAGGAGTTTTCTCATAAACTCGTTGTGCATGATAGTATGTATAACTGTAAAACTACAGCTTGGAAATGTTGAAATGAGTATATACATGAAATGTCTGACACAGTAATAATTCCAGAATTATTGGTGAATATTTTTTGAGTCATGGAGTCATTACAGCACAGAAAGAGGTCATTCGGCCCATCGAGTCCATGCAGGATCTCTACAGAGCAATCCAATCAGTCCAGCTCTCCCCTTCCATCTCCATTGCCCTGCAAGTTAATTACCCTCAACAGTCCGCCCAGTTTCCTTATGAAATCATTCATTATCTCCATTTCCACCACCCTCGTAGACAGTGACTTCCAGGTCATTACCACTCGCTGCATAAAACACTTCTGCCTCACATCCCCCCCCCAGTGCATCTTTTTCCCAAAGCCTGAAAACTGTGACCCCCCCCCCCCAGTCCTTATGCCAGCAACTCATGGGGACAACTTTTCTTTGTCTACCTATTGTAAACCTGTCATAATCTTGTACATCTCTGTCAAATAGCCCCTCAATCTCCTTTTCTCCAAGGAGAACAACCCAGGTTCTCCAATGTAACTTTGTAGCTAAAATTCCTCATCTCTGGAACCATTGTGGTAAATCTCCTCTGCACCCTCTCAAGGACCTTCACCTCCTTTACAAAGTGTGGAGACCAGATACAGATAGAAGCAGATAGATATTCACCTTTACTTATACCGCACATTTCTGGGAAAAGAAAGAAAAATCAATAAACATTCAGCATCAGAATATTTTATGAAATCACTGTGTAAATGTAGATTATCACAATTGAGTCCTGCACTGTAGTCTAATATATTGAGAGTCATTTTAATTGAGTGTTTAACCATATCTTCCCCTTTACACTACAACATTGTTCTATTTCATGAATTATTTAATTATTTATTGACTTACTGATACATCTACTTGCTTATTCGTACTTTCATAAGAGCACAGGTGCTATGTAAATGCAACTTTCTGATTTCTTTGAAGCTGAAATAAAATGGTATTGGTCTCACTAGTGTGCCTACCTGCTTTGACAGCTAATGTTGAACTGCTTGTTGTAGGCACTGATTCGTTAGTGTAGAGATCTACTCTGCACTCAACGTTCTTGGACCGAGCCCAATCTAGGGCGTCGAATCTCAGCCGGCTGCTGATGCTGTAAGATGTATTTTCTTTTGATAGGATGGCATTGAGATCAGTGTGAATGTTCGTGTCATTGGCATCTTTCTCCTTGCCATCGACAAGCCAGTGGATCTTGATGTTGTCGGGGTAGAAGTCGCTGACGAGGCAGACCACAGTGGCTTTTTTCTTTTCTCTAATCTCTTCGGGAGAGGGCTCAAAGACAGTAACTTTGGCAGGCCTAATCGTATCGTTTTCGCCTGCAGGAAAAGTAAATGGAGAGAATATGGATGAGTATGAAACCCGTCTTGAGAATTTTAAACCACCAAACAATATCAACCTTTCAATCCTAGCCAGAGCAGTTAATTTTGTGCCAACTCCAGAGTAAACCTCTCTGTTTCCCGAACACCGATCAGTCATAAAACGTAGAATCAGTTTGCAACCTCGACCTGCTTTTGTACATTTTAACCCAAAGTGGCAGAAAATGATCATCTCAACCTCTTAGTCATTGAGGGAAGTACAAGTCTGTCTCATTATGAAAGAGGTTCTCCTGTCTATCTGAAAAGTGTCGTCCTGAACTCTGGGCCAGCCTGTTCTCAATAAAAAGGCTATCACTCACCTTGTCCCATTATCTAGAGCCCTTTCCTATCAGGGAGGTTATGGGGAACATTTCTAAAGCTCTGGTTAGGCCACAACTAGAGTTTTGCAGCCAGTTCTGACCACCACATTTGAGGAAGGTAGTGAGTGTCCTTGAGAGGGTGCAGAGGATATTTAACAGAATGGTTCCAGGGATGAAGGATTTTAGCTACAAGGTTAGGTTGGAGAAGCTGGGATTGTTCTGCTTGGAGCAAAGGAGATTGAGGGGAGATTTGATGGCAGCGTACAAGATTATGACGGATTTAGATAAGGTAGACAAAGAAAAGCTTCACCCATTAGTTGTTGGTACAAGGACCAGGAGAGACAGATTTCTGGTGCTGTGCAACAGATGCAGGGGGGTGTGAGGAGGGACATTTTAATGCCACGTGTGGTAATGACCTGGAATTCGCTGCCTGCAAGGGTGGTGGAAGCGGAGACAATGAATGATTTCAGAAGGAAATTGGATGGACACTTGAGGCAAATTAACTTGCAGGGCCACAGGGATAGAGCGAGGGAGTGGGACTGATTGGATTGCCAGACAGAGAGCTGGCATGGACTCGATGGGCTGAATGGCCCCCCTCCGTGCTGTATTATGATTCGAATCCTACTCTTGTCTCTTCCCCCAAATGTAATATTTAATAATTAGTGCTACCGTAAACGCACACATGAAAGGAGGGGACCATTCGGCCTATTGTGTGAATTCCAGCTCTTTGGTAGAACTAGCCAATTAATCCTGCTCCCCACCCTGTTCTTCTCACATAACCCAGTAAACTATGTACCTTCAAACTCTCTCTATTTCCCTTTTGAAAGCTACTTTTGAAGTCAAGCTACTATTGAATCTGCTTTCAGCACCATGTCAGGCATTACATTCCAAATCACAACAACTCGCTGTTTAAACAAAATATTTCCTCATCCCCCTTTTTCTTGCCAACGACCTTAAATCTGTGTCCTTCTGGTTACAGAACCTCCTACCACTGGTAAAAAATGTTTCTCCCTTTTAACTCTCTCGAAAGCCTTCCTGAGTTTCAGCACCTCAATTAAAATTTTCCCTGTACCTTCTCTGCTCTAATGAGAACAGTCCCAGCTTCTTCAATCTCTTCACGATTTCTGAAGTGCCTCAACCCTGGAACTATTCCAGTCAATCTACTCTGCATTCTCTCTGGGGACTTAACCTGTTTTCCAAAGGGTGGCACCAAAATGGAACACAATGCTGCTACTGAGGCCTAAACAGTGTTTTCTAAATGTTCATGATAACAGCTTTGCTTTTGCCCTCTGTGCCTCTGTTTACAAAGCCAAAAGGATTCAGTGTGCCTTTTGATAGCCTTTTGAACCTGCCCTGCCACCTTCATAGATTTATGAACATACATCCCCCTGGTTTCTCTGTTCCTGCACCCAATTTAAAATTGTACCGTTTGAGAAACAATGTATTGGCTCAAAGAAAATAAGGGGAGTGTGGCCGAGCCAATAATTATCCCTCATTCAGCACTTCACATCCACCATTTCCGGTTATCTGGTCATTTAGTGCAATGATGCTTGTGGGATCTTGCTGTGCGCATTTTGGCTGAAACCTTTCCCTACATTACAACAGTGACTACACTCCACAGTCAGTTCTTTAACTCGAAAGCTCTCTGAGCGGAATATTGCGAAAGAAATACCTGAACAGGTTTGGGTTTACAGTCAAGACTCTGTGAGAATGCCATGAATATTAAAATGATACAATCATTAACATAATGACTGATGCCTAATTTTGTTACATTTTTGTTCTGAATATTGAACCAATGGAGATTTCAGGAGACTCCTCTTCACCCAGAGAATAGTGAGAATGTGGAATTTGCTTTTTTTTTTGACTCGGAGGTAAGAGTGTCACCACTGTGTAACTTCACTGAAATACTTAAACCCAAGCTGTATTTTGAGAACTGGTCTCTTTCTCAACCAGTTGAGCTGCAATTGACAGATGCAGTTTGACAATGGTGCGTCTTTACCTAGAACTAGTTAGTTTGGTACCTTTGCTGCAATACACGAAAGTGCCTTGCGCACGTTGCTGTCCAAAATCTGCCTGTTTCCAAAGGGGCTGAACACAAGTTTAATTTTCGTCTTAACAATTGTATTTTTATTGGGACTTCCTCCCTCCGGGATTCACCACGCTGTTGTTTGTCTTCAATTAATTTTCCCTTCATATTTTGTCTGCTTTTCCTGGTTACTTGCAAATGTGTCTTTATTGTAAGAATAAGTTTAATAAAACAACACTGATCTCCCCTTCGCCTTCTCTGCTCTAAGGAGAACAATCCCAGCTTCTCCCATTTCTACACACAAGTGAAACCTTCCCATGTCTGGTACCATTCTAGTAAACATCTTCTGCACCCTCTCTATGGCCTTGACATCCTTCCCAAAGTGTGTTAGCCACGAATTGGTCACAATACTCCAGGCGAGGCCTCCCTGGTGATTAATAACAACAAGAAATTGCATTTATCTAGCACCGTTGATGCAGTGAAAAATCTCAATATAAGAGCAACTCAGACAGCAACTTGATACCGAGTTATCGAAGTAGATATTAGGGACAGGTGACCTGTCAAAGAAGTAGGTTCTAAGATACTTCTCAAAGAAGGAGAGAGGGAGAGAAGCAGAGGTGTATAAGGAGGGAATTCCAGCGTTTCGGGCTCAGGCAGCTGAAGGCACATCCGCCAATGGTGGGTTCAAGGGAGCGGAGGATGCACAAGAGGCCAGAATTGATGGAGCACAGAGAAATCATCAGGGTTTCTTAAAGCTCTAGAGGAAGTTACAGAAATAAGGAGCCACCGCCTCACTGACAGAACAATGCACTAATCCCGCGTAAATGTCCCCGACACGTGAAATGAATCCTTGTGTTCATCTGCTAAAATCCCTCCCCACAATTAGAGAACTGCATCCGTATAACAACAGCAGACCTCTGTCCATCCATCATTAATTGAGACCTCTTGTACTGTCAGCTACTCACCCGAAACGCTTAGCTTCGTGCCCCCTCCAAAATACTGTTCACATCCTGAAGCACCATGCTACAACCCTACACTAAAACTAACAAGAGTGTCTCTCCCCTCTAGAGGGATGGAGTTGGTGCTGGGGATAATACATTGAAATACATTGAAATTGCAACAATCTAACCAAAGTTCTATATAAGTTTCATTTAACTTCTCTGCTTTGGAATGCTAGCTAATCTCCTGCAAAGGAACTCCTGTGCTTTGTTTGCTGTTATTATTGTATATTAGTCAATATTAAATATGCAGACAAGTACTATGTCGTCCTGCATCAGGGGATACCAATTAGAATTAAGCCTGCAGGTTGCTCAATCTTCTGCGAACACCCAGAGCTTCTTCTTGTTTCCCCATAACCCTACATTTGTTCGCCTTCAAGTATGCATCAAATGCATTGTTTAAGCTTTTTTCAGGCAGTGCATTTCACATCACAACAACTGGCTGTGTAAAAACAAATACTCATCTCCCTCTTTGTTTCTTTTACCAATCACAAATCTGTTCTATCTGCTTAGCGACCCTTCTCCCAGCAGAAATGAGTTATTCTTATTTACTCTATTACAAACCATATGATTTTGGGCATTTTGAATATGATATTAATTCCCACATTAACATTCTCTTCTCTGAGGAGAACAACCCCAGTTTCTCCAGTATCTCCACACAATTGAAGTCCTTCATCCCTGGTACCACACAAGCAAATCTTCTTTAACCTTCTCTGCTCCAAGGAGAACAACATTCTGCTTTTCCAGTCTCTCTACAAAGCTGAAATCTTTTCTCCCTGGTATCAATCACCCCACCACCACTTAATCTTCTCTGCATTACCCTACCAGTTTTCAGAATATATCTTGCTGAAATATTGTGAATTAAATATAATAATTATTACGATAATTTGGGAATAAGTGGGGCAACGAGGGAAATCTGGGAAGCAGGGTCAGCCATGCAGCTCTGTGCAGTTTTGTACTGGAGTGTAATGCCATGGGTAAATATACAACTAACTTAATTGACGCACTCAAAACGTTACATTTTTTAAAACTTACCCAACACTGTTAATTTGGGACTGTGGCCAAAATGAAAGTTAGTAGTTGCATCCGCAATGCTACATTCCTATCAGAAAACTAGGATGGCCTAACAGTTCCCGTAGACTGTCAATACTGTAGCTTGTTCACTGTTTTTATTTAGTATATCAAGTAAGCATGTAGTGAAATTGTTAAGCTGTTTGGACATTGCCACGTATCTCTCACTTTGAATTCTGATTTTAGATAGTGTTTCAGCGTTAATTTAAGTCAATTCCTTATGAACTCAATTTAGTTATTTTCTTGAAGGAAGACTAGGTGAGTTTGCCATTTAGTATCTAATCTTCTACAACCTTGACTAGATCTAGTCTTTGTTTATTACATTCAAGAATTTTTGTTTGACGGTAACTGGCGCTAAGATAAAACTCAGCCATAATTTAAGTGAATGGTGGAAGATGCTCAAGGGATGAATGGTCCTTTGTGGCTTCTTATGTTTGATTGGAGTCCTTTTCAAAATCGTTGACTCGGGTTTGCATCTGTTATAAACTCGACAGTGGCCCTTCCTGAGTTCAGCTTTTAAAATAATCACTACTAGTTGAGCCTTGCCTCTCTGCTTTTACATTAGTGAAGCTTAATGCTTTTACATTGACCACTGGGGGGACAAATCGCTCGGTTTTACATACCCAGAACTGTTAATCTTGTCCCATCGCCAAAGCGGAGAGGTGTGCTGTTTCCAGAACACAGTGTTACAAAGCAGTATTAAAACTGCTGGGGACCAATGATTACACGATACTTCATCGAATGCTCTGACACCTTTGAACAATTATCATTCAACCAATTGCAATGTGTAGATTTTTCTGACCTTTTCTCCACCATTCCATTTGAAAGCAGAGAAATTATGGTAAAATTTGCTTAGACGTTCTTGGAGCTCTGTGCACAGTTCTGGTCTCCATATCCCTCAGTTAGACCACACTTGGATCTCTGTGCACAGTTCTCGTTTTCATATATATTTCCTTATCAGGAAAGACTGAATGGCCTTTACGATAGATAAGAGAAGGCTTAGAGGTGACCTGAAAGAGGCGCCAAAGATTATGAAAGGGGGTGGCCAGAGGGGAGACACAGAGAAGTCTGGTAACTTTGTCTTTGCAAAATTGTGCATCTTGGGATTCACGTTTTCCAGTATGTGTCTAGGTTTGTGAGTTTTGGCAGATTTACGAAGCAATGAATGAACACTTAGAGCGAATTAAATTTGCATATTGAGATCTATTTTTGTTTACCTACCTGGAACTGTCAGCTTAATCCCAGAGCCAAAGTAAGAGATCGAGGTCCCAGCTGAATACAATTTCACAGGCCAGTTGTGAAACTACCAGGGCCCTCAGTTCGGCCTGATCTGGAGTCTCGTTTCCAAACCAGGGCACCACACTTTCGGAATGATATCAAGGTCTTGGAGAGTGTGCAGAAAGAGATTTACTGGAATGGTCCTGGAAATGAGGTACTCAGTTATGTGGACAGACTGGAGAAGCTGGGATTGTTCTCCCAGAGAAGGTGAAGGAGAGATTTAATAGCTGCTTTCAAAGCCACGAACGGCTTTGTGAGAGTCAGTAGGGGGAAGCTGTTTCCACTGGCCGGAGATTTCATAACCAGAGAACATAAATTTAAAGCAATTGGCAAAAGATCCAGATGTTTATTGAGGGGCCATTTCTTTACACAACGACTTGTTATGATATGGAATGCATTACCTGAAAATGTGATAGATACTGATTCCATACTGAACTTCAAAAGAGAATTGGATCACAGTTCAAAAAGGCGAAAATTGCAGGGCTGTATAGAAAGAAAAGGGGTGAGGGAGGCGAATTGGAGAACATTTCCCAACAGCCGACTCTCGTAAGATGGGCCGAGTGGTATTATTGTGTCCAACATGCATATTTGTCTAATTATTTCTATCAACTGTTTTTAGAAGGCTGTACCATTATCAACAGTGAGCATTCATTCCAGAAGATCACAGTTTTACGACCTTCATCATTACAAGCTGAACAAACTCTGTTTAAGAATGGGATTGAATTTTATACGGATAAAGGCAATGTACAGTCTACTAAAACAAAATCGAAGAGGTCATTTTTATTAATTAATGCGAGGTTAACAGTCTTATGCAGCAACATAAGACAGCTCAGAATTGTTGACTTATTTTTGGCTGCAAGCCCGTAAAGTCTGGATTGACAAAAGTATTAGGGTCAGTCTTTACAGCCATATCTATCCTGGATTCTACCCCACCCAATAACCCTCCTCAGAAAAGAACCGAAGGAATGTCTCCCAATTCCAAAACAATTCATCCAATCACAAGAAGGTATTCCACCATAACATTCTACGTTAGACAACCCAATGCACTTCTCTGTCGGTTTAATGTCACACACCATTTTCTATATTTTTGAAAGGATAATAAGATTGTCGATGTGCTGGTTGATAATTGGAAAACTGGAAAGTACCGGGAAGCTACAGAATATAATAATAGACTATCCCATAGTTAAACGAGCAATGCCTTTAACATCTACATACTCAAAACTGTGAGCTTGGTCCCTTGGCCAAAATATAATGGATCGTTGTTTCCATAACACAGTGTTACACTCCCATTACAAAACTATTACCCTCCAGACAACCAATTGCACCAGGAGGCAGCCATTCAGCCCCTCTATCCCGTTCCTTCATTCAAAGGCTGATCTGTACCTCACCTCATTTACCAACCTGAGGTCAATATCCCTCGATAACCTCCCCAAACAAAGTTATTTCCATCTCAGCTTTGTAAGGTTTAATTGCCCTCCAGGATAAACAGCTTTTTGTGGAGGAGGGAGTTCCAGACATCTGTTACAATCAATTATTATCATGTACTTTACTATAGATTCCTCCACGAGAGGTGAATTCAAAGGGTTTGCCATCAAAATATTCTAGGTTAGACATCCCAGTACGGCTTTAGTTTCACATAAAAAGCTACAATGAGATTCTCGATATTCCCATTGATAACTAGAATAATGGAGAGTTGTGGGCAATTACATAATATAACAATAGACCAACAAATGGCGTTATCAAGTTTGACTATCCCAGTGGATAGTGAATGGAACAATTTAACAATAGTGTTACTCTAAAAGAGAAGCAAATGAATTTCTTCTAAAGGCAGGCTGGACATTGGGTCAAATCATTAACTAAACCCTCTCCACTCCCCATTGGAGGCAACCTAATAGTAATTAACCTGTAAAATGAATACAATGCTGAAACCGTTCACCTACCGAAAACTACTAACTTGGTCCCATCGCCAAAAGTACAATCGTAGTTATTTGAGCAGTGATGCCTGTCAGTGTTAAAACTCCCATCTAGTTAGAAATGCTAAAATGCACCGTCTTCGAAATGATGTACTCAAATTGTAGATTTACATACTATTAATGTGTGATGTAAAGACAGCGGCAATGCACCCTAGATATTGGACAGGAGAACCAAAGGTAAGTTATAGGGCCTGGTGGAGGTGACAGAGACAGCGAGATTTGTCGGGATTGGAGGATGTTACAGGGATAAGGAGAGTTATAGAGGTTGGAGGCGGTTACAGGGATAGGGAGGTTTGTAGTGGCTGGAGGACGTTACAGGGACAGGGAGACAGAGAGGCCTTGGGTTGAGTTGAAAACAAATGTGAAAGCACTTAAACCAAGATATTGCAGGTCCGGCTGCCAATATAAATCGGCGAGGTGATTCTGTGACCGAGAACATGATGTATTTTAGAGCATCTAATTTCGTCTGAGAATCTCAAGGATCCTCATTAACGAAAACAACAAAAGCTTCAGTTCTGTGCTCACCTAAAACAATCAATTTTGTCCCGTCACAGAAGTAATACAGAGTATTTCCTGTACACAATGTTACATGACAATAGTATAACTACAGGTCGAAGAGCAATGAAGCTGGTGCACTGATGCAAAACCTCACACAGAATGCACTGGAGATTTGACTCTTTATGTCAAGGGCATTATAATGTTAATTAGAAAATCATTGTGAGGAATAGAAAGGGAAGTTCGTTACTCAGATAGTGGTAATAATGTGGAATGCACTACCACAGGGAATGGGTTGAGATGAATTGTGGAGATGCTTTCAAGGAGTAAGTTGGAAAAAGACATGGGAGAGAAAGGAATAGAAGATTAGATGAAGTATGGGTGAGAGGAGGCTCGTGTGCAGTTTCACCACTGGCTTGCTTACACACTGTAAATTCTATATAATTAAATGTAATAATGATGTTTTATTTCACTCATTCTGGGGGAAGAATTATGACAGCATTTTTTGGAAACAAATAATCTGCCCTCTGAGAAAACGGTTCACAAATCTACAACTCCCTCCCTGACAGGACTGTGGAAAGACCTACACCCCATTGAGTACAGGGGCGATGGTTGCAAAGTGATAATGTTACTGTGCTAGTAATGTTCTGGTTCAAATCCCGAGGGTAGCTCGAGGAATTTATCTTCAACTGATAAATGAAAGTCTGGTTTAACTGCATGAAACTATCGTCAATTGTCAGAAAACCCCGCCTGTTGTCACATAAGTGACTTCAGACTTCAGTTGACTCTCAACTGCCTTCTGATTCAGCAAACCATCCAGTCCAAGAGCAATTCGGGTTGGGCAACTAATCTTGGCCTTGTCAGCGACGCCCATATCTGATGAAAAAAAATGAGCTAGCAAACCACTCAGAGGGCAATTAGGGATGGGCAATACATTCTGGTCCACATGCCACGAACGAATCACAAAAATGTCTTTCCCTGTGCATCTTAGTATTTTCCATGTATTCTGGCTTTTATGCACATTGGAAATGCTGCCTGAAATTTTTTTGTTATTTGTCAATGCAGCATTTCAGTTGCAAACTGAAACTCAGAAACAGCGTGAGCTACAATCATTTTTTTTCAAAGAGCGTCCAACTCACCCAACACAGTCAGTTTAGTCCCGTCGCCAAAGAAATACTCGGAGCTTCCAGAACACAGTGTTTCAGCCCTGTTACTAAACTATACTGGTCTCCGAAATGTTGCCGAATATTTGAGTGAATAATACAGCTCTTGTTTGTTTGTCCATAGTAAGCTAAATGGGAGAAATTTTCCCTTCTTTCAACACGAAGACAGTTCAAGAATCAGTCTTTCTCCCCCTCTCTCTCTCTGTCCCTGTTTGGGCGCGACCATATTTTAAATGCATTGGAAAAATGTCTTTCACCAATGAACCCGGAGCCTTAAACCTCTTTCCAACCATTTCAGACAACGTGCATTCTCAGAGTTGGTCTAACATTCCTGGACTCACCTGTCACAAGTAACTTGGTGCCGCCACCGAAGTAATATTGATAGCCAGAACACAGTGAGAGACCCTTGTAACAAAACCTCATAAGGCAAGGTGCAGGTCTTGCCGATATCATACTTGGACCCTGTCCTCGAAAGCGTTTGTAGATCACATCTCCTTAATTTATATATCTCCTAATTTACATTTGTGGCTCAATGAACAAGCTCATAGAATCATAGAAATATGCAGCGCAGAAGGGGAGACCATTCGGCCCGAAGGTCCTGTGCTGACTTTATGAAAGAGTTTTCCCATAGTCCAGTATATTTCCCTTCGAGTATCTATCCAATTCCCATTTTGAAAGTCACGACTGAACCAACTTCCACCACCATTTCAGATGTGCCTTCCCGATCACAGTAACTACCTCTGTGGGAGAATGTCTCTTCATCCCGCCTCTGGTCCTTTTTGTTAATTGCCTCAAAACCTGTGTCCTCTGGTTACCGACCCTTCTACCAATGGAGACTGTTTCTGATTATTAACTCGATCCAAAACCTTCATTAATTTGAACACCTCTTTTCAATCTCCCTTTAACCTTCTCTGTTTGAAGGAGAACAAGCCCAGGTTCTCCAGTCTCTGCAACTATCTGAGGTCCCTCATCTCTGGTACAATTCTGGTGAATCATTTCTGCTCCCAATCTAAGGCCTCGACATCCTTCATAAAGTGTGGTACCGAGAACCGAACACAATACTCCAGCTGGGACCGAACCAGTGATTTGTAAATGTTAATCCTCACTTCCTTACTCAACTCCTCGTGAATCTTTAATCAATGATGGTGCGTTCCAGAATCATCAACTGGTCATTTCAAACATCTTGTCTCTTTTTTTAACCTAGCTCTCTCTCTATCTCACTCCTCGCATTAAACCGATAGAGTAACATTAGGGGCAGTGGTAGGCCATTCAGAGTCTGCTTTTTCAGATAGCTATCACTTGTTGATTTCCACACACACAATCGGTCATTGTTAAGAAACGGATGTCACCTGAATAGGAAATATGATTAGTGTTATCTTCATATATTAATCTTGTAAATTTCAATCAGACTATACCATATCAGACCGTGCGGAATGATTCTCACTGACGCCACGTTCATCAGTTACCTAAAACCATGAGGTTTGTTACACAGTTGTAACAAAGCGAGGGAATCTTTAACTCTCTACACGCCGGTTAATTAAGCATAGTTGCATCATTTTGTATTGGGTGGCATTTATTACCCCGCCCTTTCCCTCTTTACCTCTTTTTGTCATTTCTTTTGTCTTTGTCTCTACCTCTCCCAACTTTTTCTCTCTAATTCTCCGTCCCCTTTTGCCTGCATTTTGCTCCCAATCTGTCTCTCTGTAGATATGGTTTGCCTCCCTAACCTTCCTCCATTTCCACCTGGCCATTCCCCTATGTTTATTTGTTTTAACTGTTGCTTCGTTACTCTTTGTTTTTTTCTAAAGTTTACGTTCTCTCCCCTTTCTTCAAACTGACGGGAGCAAACCGGCCGACAGTTTTAATACTTACTGAGACCACTGATATGTTTCAACAAATATCTCACTCACCCAGGACTGTTAACTTAGTGCCGTCTCCAAAATATGATAGCTGGGTATTTCCTGCACCCACATCATCATGTGACAACACGAAAACATTCCTCAATAGCGCCCTGCCAGTTTTCAGTGTCCATCTCATTAATATTTGATATTGCCCTTTGACTAACATGAGCTGACCATACAACAAAGTACACGCATAAAATAACCGGGTGGGGAGGTGGGGGAGAGGGGGCTTGACCATTAAAGCTAGCAACATTCACAGTACCGTCTATCCATCCATCTGTGAATATGTTAGATGTCCACAGATACAGTGCTTATAATACTGGAAGATTTTACATGGAGTTGTTCATAATTATTAATTAACTTCTACACACAAGTTGGGGACCAGATAGCTCAGGTGCCGAACGTGCCAGTTAGAAAAATGCTTACAGAACGGATTCATTTCTCACCGTGTCTGGGGAAGGCAAGGGGAAGCCTCCTCATAGACACTCCTCCCCATTCATGCTCCTCTCTCCTGCTGGAGAAAAGGAGCAGAGAGCCAGTACATCAGATGACCACCAGCCTGCACAGACAAGATGAACCCAGCATCCCTGGCTTCATTGAATGAAGGTCTCACTCACCCAATACTGTTAGAGCCGAACCTTCTCCAAAATGTAAAGGCTGGTCGCTCCCGCCTGCACTATGCTAAACAACATTACCAAAACACACCTTTGGATAGACCGATACACCGACAGAAAAGTAGCTACGTAGATCGATAAACATAAAGATGGATACACAGACCGATACATTATGGATGATGGAACAATAGATGTTTATATAG
Source organism: Heterodontus francisci (assembly GCF_036365525.1). Lineage (NCBI taxonomy): Eukaryota > Metazoa > Chordata > Chondrichthyes > Heterodontiformes > Heterodontidae > Heterodontus > Heterodontus francisci. The sequence continues at coordinate 474,699 of NW_027142279.1, forward strand.
ACGGTAACGTACCTAAAACAGTTAACTTGGTACCAGCTCCGAAGTAGTAAATATCAGAAGAGCACAAAGCTAAATCCCTGCATCAAAACCTCTCACCTCTCTCTGATTCTTGTCCTGAAGGAGCCTTTCACAACTAGAAAGAACCTACAGGAGTATTGGCACAAAGGAACATAGAAATACAGTAGCTGGAGTAGGCCATTCAGCCCGTCGAGCTTGTTCTGACATTCAGTGAGGTCATGAATCATCTGTATTGTAACCCCATTAGCCTGTTTGTGTTCCAGACCCTTTTCCTAACAAGGCTCTATCATTCTCAGATTGGGAAGTGACAATTGACCCTGTGGCCTCAGCAGTTTCATAGGGGAGAGAGGCCCAGATTTCCACCACCGTTTGTTCAGTTATGTCCTTTCTGGCATCACCCCTGAACGGCCAAGCTTTGATGTTAAGCTAATGCTCCCCTCCACCCTCACCCTTGTTCTGGGCTCTGACACCCGTGTAAATTGCAGCTCTATCTACCCTATCGAATCCTCTCATTATCTTAAACACATCAGTTGGATCAATCCTTAATCTCCAATGCTCAACATCTCTAAGCAACCTGCCCCCATAATTTAATCCCGGCATCATTCTGGTAAATGAGGAAAGATCATTCGCAATCGGCCCTGGACTTTCCGCTCACGTTTCCCAGGCCGTTCAATGTGCATTCAACACCCAGTGTCCATTCACAAACAAAAAAATCCCCTTTGATACTTCTCATCCATTCAAACGCTTTAGGATAATGGGGAATACATCAAATCATATCGAGGATTCAGCAGCGAACCAGACCATTCAGCCCACTACGTCCTAGCCGATTAAATGCTCCACATGATCCTTCTCACACCCTCTTCATCTCACCACATCCTTTTAAAAGGTCCTTTTATTCCTTTCTCCCCCATATGTTTATCCAGCTTCCCTCTTAAATACATCTCTGCTATTCGCCTCAGCCCACTCCCTGTGGTAGTGAGTTCCACATTCTCGCCACTCTCTGGTTGAAAAGGCTTCTCCTGAATTCCATATTTGATTTATTAGTGACTGTCTTATATTGATGGTCCCCTGGTTCTGGTCTCCTCAACAAGTGGAATCATCTTGCCTCTGTCATAATCATAAAGACCTCGATCAGGTTATCCCCTCTGCCTTCTCTTTTCTGGAGAAAACACCACCAGCCTCTTCATTCTTGACCTGTGGTTATATCCTCTCAATTTTGGGAGCACACTTGTAAATATGTTTTGTTTTGCTCTATCCAGAGCCTCTGCTTTTTTAATCATATGCAGTTCATAACGGCATACTGAAGAATTGAATCTGACAGTTTTCGTTCTGTGTCTGTGTCCTCTTGTTTTGTTCTCATTTGCAGCTGCATTGCTGTTTGTACTGTTTATTTTAGAGACCCTCCCTTATGTCCCCACTCAAACCCCTTTCCAAATGAATTCAGCAGTTGTAGGTCTCCCTTTGTAAGCCCAAGAGTCGAAGTTAATTCACCGAATTCCTAAATATTCACTCCCACAACCACCCCACGTGAATTCCCGAATTGAATCAACTTTTCCAGTGTTTGGAAGGCATTCACTCACCTAAAACCACCAGTTTGGTACCATCACCGAAATATGCTTCTCCAACGTTACACAATGGTATGGGGCTGTCGCAAAATCCCCCTCAAGTCTAGATTGTTCAGTCTGTTCCATTGAAGTTCGGACTGTGTCAATGGCCCGTAAAGGGTGTTGGAACAGGGGGACAGGAGGTGGCCGTTCAGCCCTTCTAGCCTGTTCCACCATTCAATTAGATCAGTGTTGATCTGAATCTTAACTCCATCATCCCACCTTGGTTCTGTAACCCTCAATACTTCTGTTTAACAAAACTCTAACAATCTTGGATTTGAACTTATCAATTGACCACCAGTCTCAACAGTATTTTATTTTGTTGTGGGGGTGCGGGGAGAGTTCCTGATATCACCCCTGAACGGCTCGAATTTCAATTGTTCTGGACTCCCCCCAACCTGAAGAAGCAGTTTCTCTCTATCTATCCAACACCTCAAGCACCTCGATTATATCAGCCCTTTAATGATCTATATTCAAGGGACTGTCAGCTTAGTTTGAGTAACCAGTCCTCATGATTTAACCCCTTTCTGCATCTAATATCTGAACTTACTCCCCGCGATTTTTTAACCGCATATAGACCTAGATGTTGATCTGATAGGAAGAACAGAGTCCCTTACCGAAAACTGTTAACTTGGTCCCGTCGCCGAAGTAAGCTATGCTTCCTGCACAATGGTCTAAACCAAGTCATGAACAGGCCCGGGAACTGTTCCTCTTGCAACTGAACGGGTCTGTGCCGGGCGGTTTACCGTGGAACACATCACCAAGCGGGTGTCCCGTTGGACTGGTCTTTGCGAACCAGAAGGAAGGGCCAGTGTCGTCCAGGGGAGAGAAACACCGCGCCAAAGTGACAAACAGACGCTTGTGGCAGGAGGGAAATTAGGCGCAATTCTCGGCGGTCATGAGACAGATCTAACCGGCTGCCTAACTCGTTAAACTGTCCGGGGAGGAGGGGGGGCAGTAAGCTTGGAATGCACACAGCTAGACATGAAGGTAGAGAGAACAAAAGACCCCTTTATCTTACCTAACACCGTCAGTTTGGTGCCGGTCCCGAAATTGAGTGGTGCTGTTGTAGCACATCAGCAAATCATGTTGCACGAACCCAGTGGAAAACAGTCTGCTAAAAGTGACCTGCTCAGCGTTTAGGAAGCACTGGTCAAGACAATCAGGACACACAAAGCAGCTTACAGCCAATGAAGCAGTTTGTTTATGAAGTGGTCACCACAGGGAGACAGAGCAACTGATGTTGTACCAAGGAAGTCCCATCAAACAGCAGTGAGATTAATGAGTAGATCATTGTGATGTTGGTTGAGGGATCAATATTGGTCCCCGTACACCGGGGTGGTGTTTCAGGGGTTGAAGAGTAACAGGTTTTCACACAAATAACACACAGTTATTCTCTTTTCCAGAGGAATGCTCTACGTTATAAAGCTGGACCATTCTGAGGCATCTACAAGATTGAAAGTGCCCAGCTCCCGCCATAATCCAGAGGAGATGTTTATTCGTTTACTCTGTTGCCACTGCTCTTCTGCTAATCTTCCTCGAGGTATGCAGAAGTTAAGCCATGATCATTGAGGTGTGTAGAGCGAGGTTTTTGTACGGAGGCTGCATTGGATTCTATCACAGTGTCCCCCCTGTCCCCACGGTGATAGACACTCATACAAAAAAGAACGCGAATTTTGCAAGGCCCTGCTTCTTCAAAGACTCCCGAGGGCTTCACTTGGTGAAGTCAGTTTAGATTGAGCTGCTGAAAGTTTTTTAGTCCTTTGGACCATAATTAAAGGCCGTTCATTCCGTCTCAAAACTGTTAGCAGGAACAGGAGGTGGCCATTCCGCCCCTTCTCAGCCTGCTACACAGGTGCAGCAAGAGGCCATTCAGCCCCTCTAGACCTTGTTACACAGGAAGAAGAGGAGGCCCATTCAGCCCCTCTTGAGCTGCTTACACAGTAACAGGCCCATTCATCCACTCAAGCCTCCTTCCTTTCCTCTACTTCCTTCCTTCCTTCCTTCCCTTCCGTCCTTCCGTCCTTCCTCCCTTCCTTCCTTTCATGGTTTTTTCTTGCTTGCTTTCTCTCTTGCTTTCTCTCTCTCCATTCCATCTCTCTGTTGCACCTCTTCTCCCCTTCCCCCTCCCCCATCCCTTACCCGCTTCATGATCCGCATTCTCTCTTGTACAACGTGCAGGACCTCAGGACATACCGGCCACGGGACCTCAAACAGAAGCCACTTACTCTAGACAGTAAATCGTTCACACTGCTATCTCTTATCTTATCACTCAGAGAGACCCATGTTTGCCAAACTAGTGCAAGTTTCCCAGGTGTCGTGTTGATGTGTGCGGTGCTGTTATCATTCCTGCAGATCTCATTGCACACCAACCCCCATCGCCATGCACCTGACATCAGGGAGAAAGGAATAGAAGTTTAGATGGAGTAGGGTGGGGGTGGGGAGAGGAGGCTCGTGTTCAGTATCACCACTGGCTTGATGACACATTTCTGGGGGGATTCGAGCAATGTTTGAAAATGAATAATCCGCCCTCTGAGAAAATGGGTCAAAAAAGGAACTCCTTCCTTAACAACACTGTGGAAATACCTAAAACACATTGAACGCAGGCGTGACGCCAGCAAAATGATAATGTTGCTGGGCTAGTAATCCTGCAGCCCGGGTTAGTGTTCTGGTTGTGTGAATTCAAATGGCCTCAGATGGGATTTAAATTCAGCTGATTCATAAAAATCTGTCAGGGTGCCATGAAACTGTCGTCGATTGTCATAAAAACCCATCTACCATCTTCTATGGGACTCCAAACCTGCAGCATGCAGTTGACTGTTAACTGCCCTCTGAAATTGCAAAGCACTCAGTTCAAGGGCAATTAGGGATGGGCAACAAATGTTGGCCTTGCCATCGGTGCCCACATCCCATGACAAGAATAAAAACATGGCCTAACAAACCACTCAGAAGGCAATTATGGGTGGCCAATAAATGCATCCCAGCACGAATTAACAATGACTTTTCCTGTTCATTTTTGTCTGTATTTTGCTCCCCATCTGTGTCTCTCTGTATATGGTTGCCTCCCTAGCCTTCCTCCATTCTCCACCTCGCCTTTCCTCTATGTTTAATTGTTTTAACCTTTGCTTCTTTACTGTAATGCTTACGGTTTATTTTTACAAATTTCATGTTCTCTCCCCTTTCTTCAAACGGAAGGGAGCAAACTGCCCAACAGTTTCAGTGCTGATTGAGCCCACTGATATATTTCGACCAATATTCTACTCACCCAGGAACGTTAACTTCGTGGCATCTACAAAATATGATGGATGGTTACTTCCTGCTCCCACATCACCATGTCACAACATTCCTCAATAGCGTCCTGCTAATTTGCATTGTCCCTATCATTAATATTTGATATGGGCCTTTGAGTGACACAGGCCAAAGTAAACTCATAAACTAACCGGGGTGTTTGGCAATTAAAACTATCAACATTCCCAATACTGGCTTTCCATTAATGTATGGACCAGTTAGTCAGATGTCCACAGAAACAGCTCTGACAATACTGGACAATTTTACTTGGAGTTCGTCATAATTATTAAGTAAGTTGTGCATGCAAGATGGGGACCGAATAGTTCAGTTAGCTGGATGGCTCACGTGTGATTCAGAGCAATGTCAACAGCAGGGGTTCAGTTATCGTCTTGGTCAAACTAAAGAAATGGGAAACCGCCTTACCTACCTTTTTCCCTTGTCATTCTCATCTCTCCTGCTGGAGAAAAGGAGCAGAGATCCATGGACGGAACATCTGCATGACACAGGCAATAGGAACCCAGCCATCCTGGCTTAATCGAATAAACATCTAACTCACCCAAAACTGTTAGAGTCGAGCCTTCCCCAAAATGTAGAGGCTCGGCGTTCCCGCCTACACTATACTAAACAACAGTACCAAAACACAGCGTTGGGTAGACAGGTACAGCCTCAAGCAAGTAATGTATCGATATCTAAACACATGGATGGATGCACAGATACATGTGGAAAGATCGAACAATGGATATTTGCACATTTATGTAGATGGGATATTGCCTAAATCTTCGATCAGGTTCCGAGGTATTAATATCAGCAGAGCAAAAGCTAACTCCCTGAATAAAACCTCTCACCTCTCTGTGGTTCTATCCCAAGAGAGCCTTTCACAACAATGGAGAACATACAAGTACAGGAATATTGGCTGACTGCAGCACAGGAGCGTAAATTGACTGTTCAGCCCTTCGAGTGGGTTCCGACATGCAAAAAGAACATGTATGTTAGTATCGTCAAGGTGGATGGACAGAAAGGTGCAGAGCTGAGTGGTTAAGTGCACAGCTCTCAATGGTGGATCGATGGAAATCGGACAGTCCAGAATTTCAGGATCACAAAGATCTCGGAGAGTTGTAGAGGCTGGAGGAGGTTACAGAGATAGGGAGTGTTGTAGAGGCTGGAGGAGGTTACAGACATAGGGAGGGTTGTATGGGGCTGGAGGAGGTTGAGGCCATTTTTTTAACTCATTCATGGGATGTGGGCGTCACTGACAAGGCCAGCATTTGTTACCCATCCCTAGTTGCCCTTGACAACTGCGTGGCTATTTCAGAAAGCAGTTACGAGTAAAGCAAAATAGTTAATAGGTAGAATGAGGTAGAAGTCGTGTTTCAGCTATACAGAGCCCTGGTTACACCACATCTGGAGTTCCTCTGAGCATTTATGGGCACCAGACATTAGGAAAGATATGCTGGTCTTGGGGCAAGTGTAGTGTAGATTAAACAGACTGATTCTTGGACGCCAAGGGTTAAATTGCAAGGAAAGATTACACATTTCCTATTCTTTGGGAAAGAGAAGGTTAAAGGGTGGTTTGAGCAAAGTTTTCAAGATATTAAGGGGAATGCATGATGTAGATAGAGAGAAACGATCTCCATTAGTTGTGCAGTCTAGATCTACGGGACAGAGTTTAAGAATTAGAGCCAAAACTTTTCAGGCATGAAATTAGAAAACATCTTTTCACATAAAGGATGGTAGAAGTTTGGAACGCTCTTCTGCTGGAACAATTGTCAATTTTCAATCTCAAATTGATAGATTGTTGTTAACCACAGCTATTAAGGGATGATGGGGCAATGGGGGTAGATGGAGTTAGGTCACAGATCAGTCATGATCGCATTGATTGGCAGAACAGACTCGAGGGGCCGAATGGCCTACTCCTGCTCCTGTGTACCAATGATCCTATATTCCTGTAACTTTTATTTAAACATAGAGTCAGCATTCTGCTTCAGTTAGAGTGTCCCAAATTCTGACAACTCTGAGTGAAAAGGAATCTAGTAATTGTCCTTGTAGATCTTTTGTCAATGATTTTAAATATCTGACCTTTGTTTATTGACCCATCCACCAGTGGAAAGAATTTCCCCTTCAAGTATTTGTCCAGTCCCCCTTTTGAAAGTTACTATTGAGTCTGTTTCCACACCCTTTCAGGCAGCGCATTCCAGATAACAACACACCGCATAATTGTTTTATTCATCATATCACCCCTGTTTATTTCGTCAATTACCTTAACTCTGTGTCCTTTGCTGACCAACGAGCATTGGAAATTGTTTCTGAGCACGTACTGTGTCCAAAGCCTTCATTGCTTTGGACACCTCTGTCAAATCCCCCCTTACCTTTCTCTGCTCTAGTCTCTAGACGCAACTGAAGCCCCTCATCACTGGAACCAGTCGTATAAATCATTCGTGCAACCGCTCGAAGGCCTTGACATCCATCCTAACATGTGACACTCACAATTCTCCAGCTGGGACCCAACCAACGATTCATCGAGGTTCAGCTTAACTCCCTTGCTCAACTCCTCGTCAATCCTTCATCAACGAAGGTGCTTTCCAGCTTCCTAAACTCTTTATTCTAAATCTATTGATCGGCAGGTATTTGTCCCTGTACCTCACTCCTATCATCAACTCGCATCACGCCGATTTAGCCACATTAGGGACTGGATTAGGCCGTTCAACCTCTGATATCCAAGGTACTTATCACATGTCGATTTCCACATGCACAATACGTCTCTAGTTTGTTTCAGGAAATATTCCATATGGGGCTCGGAAGTAATGCATGGAGTCTGAACACGAATACAAGGTGTATGTTTATATATAAGGTCCTCAGATCCGCAACTAGGTTTGAATAATTTTAAATTTCAACCAGACATCCCTCTGATTCCACTTTCCTTTGAAGAGCTAATTCGATTCTATATCACTTACCTGAAACCATGAGTTTTGAACTGCCCCCAAAAGTATAACCATCGTTGCCTGACGCAATGTTATACTGTTGTAACAGAACTTGCGTTTCTTCAACTCGATACACAATAGTTAATGAACATAGTTGGAACATTTTGTATTGTGTTATTTCATTATTCCACCCTATTGCTCTTTATCTTACATTCTGCTGCAATTGATCTCCTCGTCTCTGTCTCTTTTTTATTGTTTTAAATCCAATTTCCCATCTCCCTCCAGTTCTGTCTGCTGTTTTCTCTCCATCTGGAGTTAAGAAGAATGGGAGATGATCTTCTGGGAAATTCTAAGATTCTGAGGGCGCTTGACAGGGTAAAGGCTGAGAGAATGTTCCCATGTAGAATTAAAGGGCGCAGTTTCAGAATGAGGGGTCGCTCATTTAGGACGGAGTGGAGGAGGAATTTCTTCTATCAGGGAGTCGTGAATCTTTGGAATTCCCTCCTCCACAGCCCTGTGGAGACTGAGTCCGTGAATGCATTCAAGACTGAGATAGAGAGCGGAGCCAAGGATTATGGAGAACAGGTAGGAAAGAGGGATCGAGGCCAACATCAGATCAGCCATGATCTCTGGTTGCAAATTCCTCTCTCACCAGCCCTCCTCCAATCTCCTACATTTAGCTATTTACATTCTTGCTTCTTCAATGCAATGCTTACTCTTTTGCCTGTTTTCACATTCTCTCTCCTTTCTTTAAATTGAAGAGAGTAAACTAGTCGACGTTTTCAATGCTAGTAAGAGACGTATTTTGACTATCGTCTCACTTACCCAGGACAGTTAATTTAGTGCCATCTCCAAAATACATAGGTTGAATACCCCCTGCACCCACATCATCACCTCACATCACAAAAACATTCCCCAACTCTCTTTTGGAAGAAAATAAACTCACTGGGCCATTCCTTAATATTTGATAGTGGCCTCTGGTTAACGCAAGCTAACCGTAAGTTAATGTAAACTCGTGGACTAACCAGGCAGTTTGCAGTTATAGCTCTCAGAATTCCCAAGACTGTCTGCCCCGTCTCTATGTGGACCTGTTCGTCAGTTATCCACCGTAGCAGTCCTGACAATAGGAGATTTTCTCTAAGTCCCTCACAATTATTCATTCAATCCTTCTTGCAAGATGTTTACAGGTGACCCTTGCTTCATTGAAAACAAAGAAACTGAACTCACCCAAAATCGTCAACGTGGACCCGTCCCCAAAATGTAGCAGGTTGGTATACCCGCCCGCACTGCACTAAACAACAATACCAAAATACAACGATGGGTAGACAGATGTCTGGACAGACAAATAGATAAGTAGATGGACAAACAGACAGACAGATGGATCCACAGACCAACAAATAGATAGGTACATTGATAGATAAAGAAATAGAAAGACTTACAGATGAAAAGAGATGTTTACATATATAAATATCTACATGTGCAAACATAATCTTACCTAAAACAGTGAGTTTAGTCCCAGCTCCGAAATAATAAATGTCACCAGAGCACAATGATAAACTCATGTATTAAAACATCACCTGTCTTTGAGTCCTTTTCCGAAGGAGCCCCTCATAATAAGGGAGAACCGACAAGTATAAGGAAATTTTGTCCAAAGGAACATAGCAACTGGGGAACAGGAGTAGACCATTCAGCCCTTCGTGCTTATTCCGACATTTAATTAGATTATAAATCAATGGTACCTTAACGCCTTCGACCTGCCTTCTTGGTTCCATAACCTTTCGCATCTTTGCCGATCAAAAAATCATCAACCACACATTTGAAATTTTCGACTGACTCCCTCAGCTTTCTGTGGGAGAGATTTCTGGATTCCACGGGGCATTTTGTAAACAGGTCCTTCTTGACATCACTCCTGAATGGTCTAGCTATCAGTTTAAGGTTTTGCTCTCTTGTTCTGGACCCGTCACACCAGAGGAAATATCAGATCCTATCATTATCTTAAACACATCAATTGGATCACTCCTGAATCTCCAATTCTCAATTTACTGTAACCCTACTTTAAACAACACATCGTCATAAATTAAATTCTTTTGATTCCGGTATTATCCTGGTGAATGAGGAAAGCTCATGGGGCCCTTGACACCTCATTGTCCACTGGATATGGATAGCTCACCAGTTCGATTAGTAACTTGAAAATAGTGTGTCTCAAAATGGTTTCATCCATTGCTGCTCGAGGCCAAGAGGGAATATTTCGAATTGCAGAGAATTTACAACACACAAACAGGCCATTCAGCCCATCTGCTCCATACCAGTGTTTACACTCCACTTGCGACTCCTCTCATCCCCTTCATTTAATCCAATTTTTTTTATCCAATCTACTTTTTTAAACCCACTCCTTGTGGTAGTGAGTTCCACATTCGCACCACTGTCTGGGTAAAGAAATTTCTCCTGAATTCCCGACTGAATTTATTACTGACCATCTGACATTTATGCTCTCCCCGTTCTGGTCTCCCCACAAGTGGAAAAAACTTCGGTGTGTCTACCTTATCGAAACCCCTTTCAAAATCGTACAGACCTCTACCAGGACACCCCTCAAACTTCACTGCTCTCGAGAAAGGAGTTCCAGTCTGTCCGACCTTCCCCAATAGTTATAACTTCCCAGTTTGGGCAGCACAGCTGTTAATCTGTTTTGATTTTCCTTATCCAGAGCCTCTACATCATTTCTTTGATAATATGCAGACCAGAACTGCATACTAAACGATGCAATTGGACATTTTTCGTTCTATCTCTGTGTCCTCATATTCTTCTCTCACAAGTGCAATCATTCTATTTGTATCTACATCGCTGTTTGTTCTGTTTCTTTTAGAGACCCTCCCTTCTGTATCCACTCAAACCCCTTCCCTACAGTGAAACAAATTCGGCAGTTGTAGATCTCCCCTTGTAACCTGAACAGACGAAAGAAATTCACCAAATTTCTATATTTTCACTCTTTCGACCACCCCACGTGAATTCCCAAATTGAATCAACTTTTCCAGTATTAGGAATGCATTCACTCACCTAAAACAACCAGTTTGGTCCCATCTCCGAAATATGCTTCGCTATTGGAGCACACTGATATGGGGCTGTCACAAAATCCCCCTCAATCCCCCTAGATTGTTAAGTCTGTTCCATTGAAGTTCCTATTATGTCAATGACCGTAAAGGTCGTAGGAACATGGGGACAGGAGGTGGCCATTCAGCCCTTCGAGCCTGTTCCACCATTCAATCAGATGAGGGTTGATCTGAATCTTAACTCCCGCCTTGGTTCTGTAATCTTCGATACGCAATACTCTATCAATCTTGGATTTGAATTTATAAATTGATCCCCAGTCTCAGCAGATTGTTTTTTATGGGGTGGGGGTGGAATCCATCATTTCCACTACCCTTTGTGTGAAGAAGTGCTTCCTGATATCATCCCTGAAAGGCAATAATTTAAACTATTCTGAGCTCCCCCCAACCTGAGGAAGCAGTTTCTCTTTCTATCTATCCAACACCTCAAAACACCTCCATTATATCAGACCTTAATGTTCTAGATTCGAGGGATTATCAGCTTCGTCTGAGTAACCATTCCTCATGAGTTAACCCTTTTATGTATCTAATATCTGAACATTACTCCTGGTGATTTTTTAACTAGACATAGAGTCTGATCGATAGGAGGAACAGAAATACACAGTCGCCTTACCCAACACTGTCAACTTGGTCCCATCGCCGAAGTAAGCTATCTCTGCTGCACGATGCTCTAAACTCAGTCATGAACAGACCCGGGAGATGTTCCCCTTGGAACTGAACGAGACAGGACGGGGTGGTTTACAGGCGAGGGTGATATTGGACTGGTCTTTGCAAATCAGAAAGAAGGGCCATTGTCATCAGCCTGACTTTTTAAACTGCCCGTGGAGGGTTGGGGGGAACAAGCTTGGAATACAAACAGCTGGACATGAAGGGAGTGGGAAAAAAATGTCCCTTTTTCTTACCTAACACCGTCAGTTTGGTGCCGGCCCCGAAGTTGAGTGGTGTGTTGTAGCACGTCAGCAGATCACGTTACATCAACCCAGTCGGAAACTGATTGCTAAAAGTGACCTGCTCAGCATTTAGGAAGCACTGGTCAAGACAATCAGGACGCACAAAGCAGCTTACAGCCAATGAAGCAGTTTGTTTAGGAAGTGGTCACCACAGGGAGACACAGCAACTGATATTGCACCAAGGAAGTCCCATCAAACAGCAATGAGATTAATGAGCACATCATTCTTTGTGATGTTGGTTGAGGGATCAATATTGGTCCCTGGACACCAGGGTGGGGTTTAAGGGTTAAACAGTAACCAGTTTCCACACAAATGACACACTGCTGTTCTCTTTTCCACAGGAATGTTCTAGGTTATAAGGCTGGACCATTCTGAGACATCTTTAAGATGAAAAGGGCCCAGTTCCCGCCATAATCCTGGGCCATGTTGACTCGTTTACTCTGTTGTCACTGCTCTTCTGCTGATCCTCCACCAGGTGTGTTGAGCGAGGTTTTTGTACGGAGGTTGCATTGGATTTTATCACCGTGTCCCTGTTGTCCCCACAGTGATAGACACTCATACAAAAAAGAGGAACGCAAAACTTCCAAGTCCCCACCGCTTAAACGGCTCCCGAGGACTTCACCTAGTGACGGCAGTTGAGACTGAGGTGCTGAAATTTAGTTAGAGCTACGGAGCACAATTAGAGGCCATTCAGCCCCTCTCAAACCTGATTCTCTGGAACAGGAGGTGGACATTCAGCCGCTCTACAGTCTGTTACACGGGAACAGGAGGTGGACATTCAGCCCCTCTCCAGTCTGTTACACAGGAACAGGAGGAGGATATTCAGCCCCTGTCCAGTCTGTTACACGGGAACAGGAGGAGGACATTCAGCCCCTCTCCAGTCTTTTACTCAGAAACAGGAGGAGGACATTCAGCCCCTCTCCAGTCTGTTACACAGGAACAGGAGGAGGACAATCAGCCCCTCTCCAGTCTGTTACACAGGAACTGGAGGAGGAAATTCAGCCCCTCTCCAGTCTGTTACACAGGAACAGGTGGTGGACATTCAGTCCCTCTCCAGTCTGCTGCACAGGAACAGGAGGAGGACAATCAGCCCCTCACGAGCCTGCTACACAGGAACAGCAGGAGGACATGCAGCCACTCTCCAGTCTGTACGCAGGAACAGGAGGTGGACATTCCGCCCCTCTCGAGCCTGTTACACAGGAACAGGAGGAGGACATTCAGCCCCTCTCGAGCCTGTTACACAGGGACAGGAGGAGGACATTCAGCCCCTCTCCAGTCTGTTGCACAGGAACAGGAGGAGGACATTCCGCCCCTCTCGAGCCTGTTACACAGGAACAGTAGGAGGACATTCAGCCCCTCTCCAGTCTGTAATACAGGAACAGGAGGAGGACATTCAGGCCCTCTCCAGTCTGTTACACAGGGACAGGAGGAGGGCATTCAACCCCTCTAGAGCTTGTTACACAGAAACAGGAGGAGGACATTTTGCCCCTCTAAAACATGTTACGCAGAAACAGGAGGAGGACATTCATCCCCTTCTCAAATCTGTTACACAAGAACAGGAGGAGGACATTCAGCCCCTCTGGAGCATGTTACACAGAAACAGCAGGAGGCCTTCAGCCCCTCTTGAACCTGTTACACCGGAACAGGAGGAGGCCATTCAGCCACTCTCGAATCGTTCTTTCTTTCTTTCTTTCTTTCTTTCTTTCTTTCTTTCTTTCTTTCTTTCTTTCTTTCTTTCTTTCTTTCTTTCTTTCTTTCCTTCTTTCTTTCTTTCTTTCTTTCTTTCTTTCTTTCTTTCTTTCTTTCTTTCTTTCTTTCTTTCTTACTTTCTTTCACTCTTTCTTTCTTTCTCTCTCACTTTCTTTCTGTCCCTCTCAATTCCTTCCCTCTGTTGCACCCCTTATCCCAATCCTTGCCTCCGTTCCTTACGCTTTTCTTTACCTGCATTGTCCCTCTACAACCTGCAGGATCTCAGGAAGCACCGGCTACGGGTCCACAAACAGAACGCACTTAGTGTATATAGTAAATCGTGCACACTGCAATCTCTTCACCTATCACTCAGAGAGTCCCAGGTCTGCCAAACCAGGGGTGTGCAAGTTCCCAGGTGTTCTGTTGCGGTGCTGTTATCATTTCAGCTGATCTGTCTGCACACCAACACCCATCGCCCATGCACCTGGTCCTCAACTCTAACCTTGAGGGTTTTACTCTTTTGTTCGGTTCTTATGCTGCTTGCTCTTCAGATGAAGGTAACGCGAGGTTCTGGGTTGAAGAGGTTCAAAACATTTCTAACAATAAAGGCGGACGTTGAATGAAGGATTGGGATATGGACACAAAACATTTTCAAAGAAAGGCGATTATGGAGTCATCAAAGTAAGTACATTTCCCTTTGTCCTTTTGCAAACATGGCACAAATTAGGAATCTATTGCTGCTTCTAAATGTTCACTGGACATTATAGAGCGAGGAGAAGTCATGTTAAACTTGTATAGAATCTAGCTTAGACCACAGTTAGAGCACTTTTCCCAGTTCTGGTATTCATTTTAAAGAGATATAGAGATACAGGAGAAGGGGCAAAAAAGTAATGACAAGGATGATATCAGAACTGAGAGGTTATAATTATCAGGAAGGGCTGTAAAGAGAAGGCTGAGGGGGTGATCTGATGGATGGATTTAAGATTATGAAAGAGTTTTTGATAGGGTAGACGTGCAAAAGATATTTTCACTTGTGGGGGAGTCAGGAACTCCGAACCATCAATAGAAAGATAGTCACTAATAAATAAAATCGGGAATTCAGGAGAAACTTCTTTACCCAGAGAGAGGGAGGATGTAAGGAGTGGGATAAGGCGAATAGCGGAGATGTATTCAAGAGGGAATCTGGATCAACAAATGGGGTGGGGGAGATTTGGAAGGATCTACTGATGGGGTGAGATGAAGACGGGAGCGAGGGAGCTCGTGTGGAGGATGAACGCCAGCATGAATGTGTTGGGCCGAATGGCATGTTTCTTTGCGATTTGCCTCAGGACACAGTCCAAGGGATGTAGTGCGTCTCACCTGAGAAGGCAGACCAGCTGCTGGTTTAAAATCTCAGGTGCAAATTCAGCACTCCCTCTGTACTGACCGTCTGAGAGTGCAGCACTCCCACAGTACTGACCCTCGGACAGTGCATCACTTCCTCAGTACTGACCCTCTGACAGTGCAGCACTCCCTCAGTACTGACCCTCTGACAGTGCAGCACTCCCTCAGTTCGGACACTCAGACAGTGCAGCACTCCCTCAGTACTGACCCACTGACAGTGCAGCACTCCCTCAGTACTGACCATCTGAGAGTGCAGCACTCCCTCAGTACTGCCCCTCTGACAGTGCAGCACTCTCTCAGTACTGACACTCTGACAGTGCAGCACTCCCTCAGTACTGACACTCTGACAGAGCAGCACTCCCTCAGTACTGACCCTCTGACAGTGCTGCAATCCCTCAGTACAGACACTCTGTCATGCAGCACTCTCTCAGTACAGACACTCTGCCAGTGCAGTGCTCCCTGATTACTGACCCTCTGACAGTGCAGCATTACCTCAGTACTAACCCTCTGACAGTGCAGCACTCCCTCAGTACTGACACTCTGACATGTAGCACTCCCTCAGTACTGACCCTCGGACAGTGCAGCACTCCCTCAGTGCTGACCATCTGATGGTGCAGCACTCCCTCAGTACTGACACTCCAACAGTGCAGCACTCCCTCAGTACTGACCCTCCAACAATGCAGCACTCCCTCAGTGCTGAATTAACGAAATTGGCTGCATTGGCGATCGATGGGCGGTAGGTGGCGCTATTGTTCCGCTAATCCGAATCGCTTCTTCATTTCACAGCCGTTCCTTCCTCTGACAGCGACCTCAGGTCTGCCATTCCCTCCCAAACCCCCTCCACATCTCTCTCCTCCAAATCTGCCCAGCTTTGGCCCACACCTCGTAACAATTTCTGCTGTAACTCTGTGTCAAATAGTTGGCAGATTTACACTCTTCGGGCCGTTTATCTCGGGACGGTGAAGTCGCTATATAAATGCAAACTGCAGCTGTTTAATTACACGCTCGTGCTGACCTGTGAACAGGAGGTTTGGGACTTGGAACATGTCTTCCAGAAACGGACTCTGTCGGCAGTTTCGCTTGACGTTTCTTCCACGGGGGGAGACGAATTAAACTCTGCATTCACAGAAAATTTGATTCGAATTTGTCACGACCGGGATTTCGCGTCCTGTTGCTATAGTTTTCAGCACTTGTATGTTGTCGCTTGATGTAACGTCCTCTTAAAATCTATCACCATCCTCCTCACGGTTCACAATACTGCAAAGTTTGCAAATGTGCCCTGCACACCCAAGTCTATGTTATTAATATCGATCAAGACAAGCAGTGGTCCCTGGAGAACCCCACTATATACCTTCCTTCAGAATGAACACCAACTGTTTACCACTACTCTGTTCCATGTTGCTTTGTATCCATGTTGATAATGCCCCTTTTATTGCATGGGCTTTATCTTTGCTGACAAGCCTGTTATGTAGTACTTTATCAAACGCTTTTTTTGAAGTTCATGTGCACCACATCAACCGCAATACCCTCATTAACCCTCTCTGTTACCTCATCAAAAAATGTGTATCCGACTCTTGGTTTTCTGATTAGTCCACAGAGTGCTGGTTGTTTCAAAAGGCGGTGTAGCATTCGTCATCTCTACAGATGGGAGAACCTCAAAGCACCCTGTCTGACTGACCACTTCCTCTGATGTGTCTTTATATATCAGCCGTGGTTTAGTGGGGAGTACCTCGGCACTGAGTCAGAGGTTTGTGGGTTTAAGTCCCCGCACCATGATTTAAGCATAAAATCTGGGCTGACACTCACTGTGCAGGACAGAGGAAGTGCTGCACCGTGTGGAGGTGTAGCACCGAGGTACTCTCTTTATTTTGGCTGAGATGTTAAAATGAGGTCCCGACTGCAGACGGGAAGGATCTCATAGCCACTATTTCGGAGAATAACAGGGGCATTCTGGAGGATTATCTGGGGCAATAGACATCCCTAAACCAACTTAACTAAAACAGATTGTCTGGTCATTCTCAGTTTCCACCAGGAGATGGCGCAGTTCTCCGCAGAACTTGTGGCTGCAAATAGGATTCGATCAGATGGAGAGACAATGAATTTCCATTCAGCGAGTGATCGCGCCCTCTGGCGGCCGCAGAGGGAATTTTCATCACCATTCATCATTTGGATCATCCATCTGACGGAAAGGAGTCGCAGTCCGAGTATGATCAATGCTACCTACTTCCAGTGAGATGTCGGATTATTTATTGCCATGTGCAAAGATGACCAGATCGTGACAAATGGAGCAAACTCCCCACCCCCGCAACCCCTCCACTAACACTATTGGATCTAAGATGCATCAGTTGGAATTCATTCCTGGTTATGTGCATTCACCTCACATTGGAATTTCGAGACAGGGTGCCGACCGGCAGTTTTATCACGCTGCTCTATCTTGGACCCTGCAAGTAAAGGGTTACTATCTTGTTGGCACGTGGAAAAGACTTCTGATCTGTGTCCCTGCAATTTTGCTTCAATCATCAGAGAACACATCAGCTAAGGAACTCACTTTCGACTTCACTCGCATAATGGAGGTTGGAAATGTGCACAACATCTCGAATCCGTAAAGGCTGGAGGACATCTTACCGTCAGGAGCCCATTAAAAGTCTTCCACTTCATAAAAGCTAAAGAAAAGAAATGACGGCATGTTGTAGATTTCGGGATCTCCAGTCCAATTTGAAAATATCTGGGGCTGCAGCAAAAGTGGTCGAGCAACAGGGTGAGTAATTTCAATGACAACATTCTTCCCATTATTGATATTGCAAGAGGGACCCGTGTATATGAATCAGAGCAATTTTACATCAATGTGCAGCAAGGAATTAGGAATGCGAGTAGCATGTTAGCTTTTATTGTAAGGCGTTTGAAACATAAGAGTAAGGAAATCTTTCTGCAGCGAGTTCGGACTTTGGTAACAACACACCTTTAGTGTTGTGTAGAGTGTTGCTCTCCTTATCTACGGAAGCATGTATTTGCCTTAGAGGAGGTTGCAACGAAGGTTCACTCAATTGGTTCCAAGGAGGAGAAGGCTGCCCAATGAGGAGAAATTGAGTCGAATGGGCAGTTATTCTCTGGAAGAATCAGAGGTGATCCATTTGAAACGTACAAGATTATGAGCGGGTTTGACATGGTACACACTGAGAGGCTGCTTCCCCCCTGGCTAGAGAACCTAGAAATAAGGAGTCGAATCTTCAAGATAAGGGGTCCATCTATCGTACTTAGATGAGGAGGAATGTCTTCACTCAGAGGGTTATGACTCTTTGGAATTCAGAGAGCTTTGGATTCTCAGTCATTGAGAATATTGAAGACATGAGATCCATAGATTTTAGGCACCAAGGGAATCCGTGGATGTAGGAATATGGCGGGAAAGTGGAGTAAAGGTAGCAGATCCTCAAGATCTACATTACGTGGAGGAGCAGTTTCGACGGGCCGAATGGCTTACTCCTGCTCCTATTTTCTAATGTTCTGATGTAAGTGGTTCCTGCGCGTTTGCAGTGTCAGGTCATTGTGTCATCACATACGGTCTAAAATATTATCTTTCTCTTCCGGTCTAACCCGTGTTTCATTTGACCATGAAGTCTCGTCATGGCAAACCCTGAAGCCAGTTACAGGCCAAACCAGATCTTGATAAGGGAAGTTTATCGATTTCAGTGCAATTTCCAGGTGATCGGAATGAATTATAATCAGAGCAGAGAAGGTTAAGGGAGCCAGAGGAAGGTTGTGTTGGAAATCAGGAAGGGTTTTGATAAATTGAACAGGGAGAAGCTGTTTTCTGAGGCAGGAAGGTCGTTAACCAGGAAGGCGCTGATTTAGAGTCAGTGGCAAAAGAAGCAGAAGCGGGACGAGGAGAAAGATTCTGACTGGGACGGGTATTAATGATCTGGAACACATCACCTGAAAGGGCAGTGGAATGGGATTCAGCTTTCAAAAGGGAATTGGATAGATCCTTGGAGCAGAAGATTTCCAGGACTAGGGCAAAAGGGCAGGAAAGTGGGACTAACTGGATAGCTATTTTCACAAAAGCAAGCAGAGGCGGTATGATCTCCTTTGTGTTGAATCTTTCTGTGATGCTACAATGTGGACAGATCAGAAAGGAACAACTTGACATCATTTCCTTTATTTAAGAAAAGTAAAACTATTCTCCACCCTTTGGCATATGAAACGTGACAACAAAGCTATTGGGAGTCGGTGAGCCTTATCTGTTATCTCTATGGGTGCATTCTCACTGCAGACAGGGTTCCAGTCAAGCAAACCCTACTTATATGGCTGTGTTGGAGTAGGAACTGCCCTGGGACAAATTCCTCCCAGAACGCCAGGGAATTCTGTCAAGAGCAGGCTGGTTATCATCTGAACAGGTCAGTGTTGAAGAGATTTACCATGACATGTGGAAGTATGTCAATGAGACACCAGTCATTCTTTTTTCAATAGGGGCCCTAAGACTGTGTTTGTCCCGTGGTATTGATCCATCCATATCCAGATTTGATAGATTTCCTTCAGTGAGGAACTTTCTTGGGATGCAGTCGATGATTAAGTTGAGACATGACATGTGACAAGAGCTGCCTGCTTGGGAGGCACAGGGACTTTGGGCCTGGCATTTTGGTACATTCCCCGCCTCATGCCTGGGCCCTGTTATAGATCAAGTCACCGCAATTGTTTTATTTCTGTTCTGTTACGGGATGAGGGCTGGCGAGGACCACGTTTATTCCCAAGTCTGACCACTCTTGAGCAGACTTCTTCTTGAATGCAACTCCGTGGCTGACGAGGCCCATTCCTCAGGACAGTGAAGGGTGAACAGCACTGCTGCCGGGGTCTGGAGTCACTGAGAGTCCAGATTGGGTGAGGGAGGCAAAATTTCTTCCCTAAAGGATATTACTGAACCAGGTGGCACTTTCCGCCAATCCAGCAGCTTTATGCTGAGCATCATTGCTGGAATACCCGTCCTCGAACAGAACAACTACTGTTACAAAGGCTACCATCATCAACAACGACATTATTGGTCGACAAGGATGTCAGAAGATGAACGAGGTGTCCTGGCTTTTTTTGGCATCTGGCAAATCCTGCATTCCTAAGCCTGCCTCTTCAGAATACAGCCTTCCATACCAGTGCCCTGTTTAGCTTAGTGCTAGAACTCAACACAGTTTAATTCAGAGAGTACAGAGCTGAGAGATGCTGGATAAACCTTATTGTTGAGACTCAGTGTGACACCAATGACAGTCTCAGTCAGCTCGATGGACCCTCCACCAGTTGGCCCAAGTTTCAGCTGAAAGCCTGGCCCCAGCGCCTGGGAGTTCCTGCTGCGCCTTCCTCAGGCCAAAGTACCTGAATTGAACGCAGTTATGAGACAGTGCGTTCCAAGAAGGTGGGGATTGCTCTACCTAGGGATATCCAAATATAATTTCTGAAAATGAGATGGATACGTTAGCGGTTTGTCAATAAAAAGATACTGAGACGCAGATTAACCACAAACATTATTCATGATTGGCACTGGACAGCAGTTAATAAAGCATACAGTATCCTGGGCTTTATTAAAAGGGGCATAGAGTACAAGAGCAAGGAAATAAGTTGAACTTGTGCAAGACACTAGTTCAGCCTCAGCTGGAGTATTGTGTCCAGTTCTGGGAGCTGCACTTGAGGAAAGAAATGAAAGCATTGGAGAGAGTGAGGAAAAGATTCAGGAGAATGGTTCCACGGGTGAGGGACCTCAGTTATGATGATAATTTGGAGAAGTTGGGATTGTTTTCCTTGGAGAAGAGAAGGCTGAGAGGTGGTTTGATAGAGGGAGTCAAAATCATGAGGTGTCGGGACAGAACAGATAGAGAGAAACTGCTCCCACTCGTGAAAGGATGGACAATGAGAGGGCACAGATTTAAACTAATTGGAAACAGAAGTATAAGTGACATGAGGAAAAAATTGTTTCACAAAGTGGATGGTTAATGTCTGGAGTGCAGGCCCAGAGAGCATGGTGCAGGCAGGTGCAATCGGGGCATTCAAAAGGGAATTATGAAAAGGAAGAATGTGCAGGGTTACGGGGAGAATGCAAGGGAATGGGACTGAGTGAATTGCTCATTCGGAGGGCCGGTTCAGACACAATGGGCCGAATGGCCACCTGTACTGTACCAATTTTCTGATTCTGTGATTAGGAATGTCGATGATAAGTGGCAGTAACTTGATTGCTAACCGGATGATCAAGATTGGGTAAAATTTGTGATAAACACAACAATGGTCGGTTTAAACGGTACAGGGTGATATTCTAAGATAATAAGATGTATCTATCCTTCCGGACTTTGATGGCTCTGTCTTTCAGCAGAACCAAGCCATCCATTTATCACTTTGAGAGCTGTTTGCAAGCTGAAAGATAGAGATGCAGACTCACACAGACAATACCAGCACAGACGAAGAGATTTTTCTTTTAACTTGTTGAGTTATTCTGATCAGGAATGCGATGCCTGAAAGGATGGAGGAAGCAGATTCAACAGTAACTTAGAAAGGAGATTGGGAAATATATTTGAACAGGAAATATCTACACTCTGAAAGTTGATGGAAAACTCTGCAAAGTTTCATCAATGAACAGCTGACTTTATGAGCTCTGCTTACTTGAGTTTTTCTCTCTAACACTCACAGTATAAGAGGGTGGTATGTTTTTGACCCAGCCCTGCACCTGTTTGAATCACTGTGATCACTAGCAGCACAGTAATACACCGCCCTGTCAGTCTGATCCACCCTCAGTATTTTCAGGCTGCAGGTTTTAAGATCGGGTCTGGTGGCTTTAAATCTCTCCTTGAAACCCTCTTCAGGCCTGGAATCAGAGGTGCCAATCGAGGTCACTATGAGCTGTAACCCTGCTCCGCTCTGCTGGCGATACCAGTACATGTAGCTCTCGCTGGTGTCATTCTGGAAACAGTGCATTTCCACCGTTTTCCCCTCTGCGACCGTCAGCCGGTTCCCCCACTGGGTAACGAGAGCGCTCCTGGACCGGGCTGTGGAGGAACATGAGAAACAGATCGGGTCAAAGAGAACAGACACAATGAGGAGAGAGAGAGAGCTTTAATGGTAAACCTCCCGATGCACACTACAGTCGATCAGCCCGCTGACGCCCCAGCACAGGGGTCATGTGCTGATTCCCAGAATCGCTGGGCACAACTGCAGTGGCGCTAAATAACGACACTTGTCCTCAACAGTAAAACCAAACCAGTAAATCTCTAACTGATTGGAGCCCTTCGATATCAACAGGAATTGTGTCTCAAAGCTGATTAACTGGGGCCTGAATTTCCCTCCAAGTAGGAACAGTAACCTGGGAGCAGCAGAAACAGTAGATGGAGGTAAACAGTACACAGCATGATGCAGGAATGTGAACCCTTCTTTCAACCTTCCAGCTTGGTCCAGCTCTCACACACACTGCAGTCCTATTGGTGCACAGCCTGCTTTTGTGAAGCAATGCGGAAGTGACGTCATTGCAAGGGCAACCTTCCTTGTGTATCCAACAAAGCAGATGGTTCTTTCATATTTGTGGGTGTAAGAATTAGAATTACACAGGATTGACTTGCAAAGTCCCATCTATTGCAATGTTTGGGGATGTTCATAAAGATTTGAATGGTTGACATATATGTGTTTTATAGAGAGATATCTCACCTGAATTGATTGTAGAATCTCCCGGGGGAGACCTCATTTCACCACTCGGTATCTCAGAAGACCAGTGAGCGGATAGTCAAACCAGGGGACCCTTTCTAAACTTTTCCCATCATAGGACAGCAGTGTTAGTAATGCAGAACCTGGAACTGTCCTCCGGAGGAGCAGAGAAGGTTAAGAGGGGATTTGATAGAGGTTCAAAATCAGGAAGGGTTTAGATAGAGTAATTAAGGGGAAACTGTTTGCAGTGGCAGAAGGGGCGGTAAAGAGAGGACAAGAATTAAAGAATTCTTAATAGAGCAACAGGGAAGATTAGGAATTTTTTTCTTTCACTTGGTGAGTTATTCTGATCAGGAATGCTCTGCCTGAAAGGATGGTGGAAGCAGATTCAACAGTCACTTTCAAAAGAGATTGGGATGTATATTTGAACAGGAAATATCTGCCACCCATTGAGGATAGAGTGTAGAGTGGGATGAAACAAGTAGATCTTTCAAAATGTTGGCACAGGAACAACGGGCCGAATAGCCTCTACTGTTCTGTATGATTTTCAACTTCTCTGGAGATTATTTCCTCTGCTTTGGAAAGTACTGAAATGAGTCTTTGGATATTGAACTGTCATTCAGGGAGCACTTAGAATCTATTGGAATATTCCACATTCTGCTGGGTTTGGAAAACTTCCCAAAGCTCCATCCAGGAACAGTTGTCTTTATGATCTCTCCTGGAAAGTATAAACAGGATTGGACCAAGTCAGCATTTGTTTGCGAAAGGGAAATCATGCTTAACAAATCTACTGGAGTTGTTTGAGGACTTAACAAGTAGAATAGATAAGGGAGAACCAGTGGATCTGGTGTATTTGGATTTTCAGAAAGCTTTTAATAAGGTCCCACATAAGAGGTAAGTGTGCAATATTACAGAACGTGGGATTGCGGTAATATACTGGCATGGAATGAAAATTGGTTGACAGACAGGAAACAGAGAGTAGGAATAAGTGGGTCTTTTTTCCAGGAGGCAGGCAGTGACTAGTGGGGTATCACAGGGATCAGTGCTTGGGCCCCAGCTATTCACAATGCATATTAATGACTTGGGTGAGGGAACTAAATGTAACATTTCCCTGTCTGCAGATGACACAAAGCTGGGGGTAATGTGAGCTGTGAGCAGGATGCAAAAAGACTCCAATATGATTTGGACAAGTTGGGTGAGTGGGAAAATGCATGGTAGATGCAGTATAATGCGGATAAATGTGAGGTTATCCACTTTGGTTGTAAAAACAGAAAGGCAATGAGTAACTGAATGGTGATCGACTGGGAAAGGGGAGGTTCAGTGAGACCTGGGGATCCTTGTACCCCAGTTGCTGAAAGCAAGCATTCAGGTGCAGAAAGCAATTAGGAAGGCGAATGGTATGTTGGCCTTCGTTGCAGGAGGATTTGAGTACAGGAGCAAGGATTTCTTACTGCAGTTATACAGAGCCTTGGTGAGATCAGATCTGGAGTATTGTGTGCAGTTTTGGTCTCATTATCTGAGAAAGGATGTTCTTGCCATGGAGGGAGTACAAAGAAGATTTACTAGGCTGATTCCTGGGATGGCAGGATTGACGTATGAGGAGAGATTGGGCCGACTCGGCCTAAATTAACTAGAGTTTAAAAGAATGAGAGGGAATCTCGTAGAAACCTCTAACATTCTAACAGGACTATACAGGCTAGAAGCAGGAAGGATGTTCCCGATGGCTGGAGAGTCCAGAACCAGGGGTCACAGTCTCAGAATACAGGGGATGTCATTTACAGCAGAGATGAGGAGAAATGTCTACACTCAGAGGGTGGTGAACCTGTGGAATTCTCCTGCTCCTATTTTCTGTGTTTCCATGTTTCCCTACTTGACTTTTCCTCTCTAACAGCTCACAGTATAAGAGGGTGGTATGTTTTTGACCCAGCCCTGCACCTGTTTGAATCACTGTGATCACTAGCAGCACAGTAATACACCGCCCTGTCAGTCTGATCCACCCTCAGTATTTTCAGGCTGCAGGATTTAAAATCGGGTCTGGTGACTTTAAATCTCTCCTTGAAACCCTCTTCAGGCCTGGGATCAGATGTACCAATCGAGTTCACTATGAGCTGTAACCCTGCTCCGCTCTGCTGGCGATACCAGTACATGTAACTCTCGCCGGTGTCATTCTGGAAACAGTGCATTTCCGCAGTTGTCCCCTCTGCGACCATCAACCGGTTCCCCCACTGAGTAAGGAGGGCACTCCTGGACCGGGCTGTGGAGGAACATGAGAAACAGATCGGATCAAACATTTAAATAGGCACAGTAAGGACAGAGAGATAATTAATGTTTAAAATTGCGATGCACGCCACAGTCCATCAGTTCACTGAACAAACATACAGACCGGTCATCTCTGGAGGCTCAGTATCCGCTGGGCACACCTGCAGCTGCGCCCAAATCGCTGCACTTGGCCTCAGTGTCCATTGCTGGGGAGGACAAAAGTCAGCCAGCTTGCCCACTTTCCCCGCCGCCAACACTGGCTCTATTGCAATGTCCTTGCACCGTCCGCCAGTCCAGCGACACTGACTGGGTCAGCTCATTGACATTGTGGGCAATGTGCCCAAAATCAGCTGCCTAGGACTGGCCAACCTTCAGGTAATGGGCAGGGCGAACAAGGCAAGTTACATTTATTATTGAACAGAGTAAGAAACAATTAGGACCCAAAAGAAAGGCATTTACAGAGCCAGAGAATGATACAGCTCAGCAGGAAGCCCTTCGGCCAATCGCGACTGTGCTAGCTCTTTGAAGAACCTTTGCAAATATTCCAACTCCCCTGCTCTTTACCCAGATTCCTGCAAATATTGCCCATTCAGGAATTTATCCAGGTCTCTCTTTTTTTTTTAAAAGAAAAGGTTGCAATTGCATCCACCCGGCTTACAGACAATGTATTTCAGAGCAGAACAATTCACTGCTTCAAACAGTGAAGAATCCTCCAAGTGATCGAACTGTTTGAAGACTTTCTGCAACAACGAGAATTGATGTTGCCCAGAAGCAGATTAATCCGGGCCCGGATTTCCCTAAAAGTAGGAGCAGTAACCTGGGAGCAGCAGAAACAGTAGATGGAGGTAAACAGTACACAGCATGATGCAGGAATGTGAACCGTGCTCTCAGCCTTCCAGCTTCGTCCCGCTCTCACACACACTGTAGTCCTATTGGTCCTGCACATGTCTTTGTCATCCAGGGAGCAAGTGACGTTATTGCAAGGGCAACCAATAGAACGACCCTTGTGTATCCAAGCAAATCAGATCCTCCTTTCCAATGTCTGAATGGAAGAATTAGAATGACACAGGACTGACTTGCAAAGTCCCATCTATTGCAGGGTTTGGGGATGTTCATAAAGATTGGAACGCTTGACAAATCTGTGCTTTATAGAGGGATATCTGATGTGAAGTAACTGTAGAAACTCATGGGGGAGAACTCATTTCACCAATCAGCATTTCAGGTGGCCAGTGAGTGGATAGTTAAGCCAGGCCTCTCGATATAAACCTTCACCATCATAGGACAGCTGTATTAGTAATGTAGAAACTGGGACTGTCCTCCTTAGAGCAGAGAAGGTTAAGAGGAGATTTGATATAGAGGTTCAAAATCAGGAAGGGTTTTGATAGAGTAAATAAGGAGAATCTGTTTGCAATGGGAGAAGGGTCAGTAAACATGGGACACGGATTGAAGGTGATTCATCAAAGAACCAGAGAATGTCTGGAGGCTCGGTGTCCGCTGCACAGAAATGAACCTGCTCGAAATCAATAGCAAGACCAAATCTCTGAAGGATTTAACTGATTGGAACCTTTTCATATCAACAAGAGTTGCTGATGTTCAAAGCTGATTAACCGGGGCCCGAAATACCCTCCAAATAGGAGCAGTAACCTGGGAGCAGCAGAAACAGCAGGTGGAGGTAAACAGTACACAGCATGATGTGGGAATTTGAAGCCTCCTATCTCAGCACCCTTGTCACACTCTGCAGACCTCTCTACCTCCCTCTGCGCCTCCTCTGGTGTTGAAGTGCAGAGATGCCGTCACTGCATGACCGTCCAATAGAACCTCTTGTTTCTCAATGCAAAGCACATTGTTCCTCCTTAGTTGTGAAGAATATTGAATGTACAGCAATGACTTGCAATGTGCAAGCAATTACAGAGGTTCGGGAATCTCCTGAAGGGTGCAATGTGTGGAGGTGTAGATTATTTGGAGAGTTTGGAAGAGTTAGGACTGTCTTCCTCTTTACAGAGAAGGTGAAGAGGAGATTCAATAGAGGTGTTCAGAGCCATGAGGGGTTTTGACAGAGTAAGTAGTGAGACACTGTTTGCAGTGACAGGAGGGTCGGTAACCAGAGGGGCACAGATTTGAGATCATGGGCAAAAGAACCAGTGTCCCCTCGTCCTTGTACCATCAACTCATGGGAACAGATTTTCTTTGTCTACTTTACCTAAACCTCTCTTCATTTTGTACACTTCTATCAAATCTCCCCTCAATTTCCTTTGCTCCAAGGAGAACAAACCACAGATTCAACAACCTAACCATGTAGCTAAAATCTCTCATCCCTGGAACCATTCCAGTAAATCTCCTCTGCACCCTCTCAAGGACCCTACATCCGTCCTCAAGTGTGGTGACCAGAACTGGACTCAATACACAAGTTGGGGCCTAACAAGAGCCTTATAAATGTTCAGCTCAATCTCCCTGCTTTTGTACTTTACACCTCTATTTATAAATCTCGAGATCCCATAAGCTTTGTGAACCTCTCTCTCCATATGTCCTGCCACCTTCAAAGATATATGCACATTAACCCCCAGGTCCCTCTGTCCTTGAACACTCTTTAGGCCTGTGTCATTAAGTCTGTATTTCCTCTCTGTCTCCCTTCTGCCAAAATGTATCACCTGATAACAATGTAGTTCACTGTTAACTGCCTCTGAAATGGGCTAGCAAGTCATTCAGTTCAGGGCAATTCGGCATAGGTAATGAATGCTGACCTTGTCAGTAATGTGCACATCCCTGAATATGTGCTCCTTTATATAAAATGCCTCCTTCTCCATTTTTCTTTCACTGTTTTCTGACTTTGCTTCCCCTCTTCACTTCCTTCCGATCATCTGTTTCAGTATATCACAAGTGTTGCTCAAACCAGTCACTATGAACGAGCAGACTTGGGGAAATCCAATTGTCTATTCTGTGTGGAATGGTTATGATTTGAATCTGTTTCAGAGTTAGTGGAATTGACTATTAGGTAGATTGGTCAAGTCACTGCTGTGTTGCTCGCTCAGTCTTTTCAGAAGCAAGTGGGACTCAGGCTGCGGTGGAGCTCCATCCCCACCTCGTGGCTGTAATGCGTAACTACAGGCACCTGTGATTTGCACAGTGCAATTGATAAAATAGGCATTCTGAAGACATGCTTTGAAATTGCTCAGTCTTCCCATTTTTTATCCATGGCTTCGGCTGCTGACGCTGGTGACATCGAATTAGGCCGGCGTGAATCTCCAGGGGACATGCGTTCGAATCCCACCAGGTCAGATGGTGGAATTTAAATTCAATCGATGAAAAAATACAATTATTTCATTGGAAAATCTGCAATTGAAAGCTGGTCTCAGTTAAGGCGCCCTGACACCCAGCTGGCTCACTCATGTCTTTCAGGGAAGGGAATCCGCCGTCCTTACCTGGTCTGGCCTGCATGTGACTCCAGACCCACAGAACACAAGAAATAGGAGCAGGTGTAGACCATATATCCCATCGAGCCTGCTCCGTCATTCAATACAATCATGGCTGATCTTGGGTTTCAATTTCACTTTCCTGCCTGCTCCCCATATCCCTTGATTTCCTGAGGGATCAAAAATACCATCTTTAAATTTATTCAATGAAGGACCATCCACAACACTCTGGGATAGAGAATTCCAAAGTTTCACAACCCTTTGAGTGAAGTCATTTCTCCTCATCTCAGTCCGGAATGATTGATCCCTTATCCTGAGATTTCTCACTGCCTCTTTTCTTGAAAAGCCGTGTAACATTTGTCAGATTTCAATCCGATGGGACCATTCCTGAATCTAAGGAATTCTGGAAAATCATAACCAGCGCCCCCACTCTCTCTGCAGCTATCTCTTTTAGAACTCTGGTATATAATCCATCTGTTCCAGGGGACTTGTCAGATTTTAATCCCTCAAGTTTCTCCAAAAGTTTTTCTCAATTGATATGAATATCCTTAATTTCCTCACTCTTTTTAGGCCCCAGATAACTGCCTATTTCTGGGATGGAACTTGTGTCTTCAACTGTGAAGACAGGCACAAAATATTAGTTCAATTCCCCTGCTATTTCCCCATTCCCCATGATGATTTTTCCTGTCTTTACCTCGAAAGAACCAACGTCAGCTTTAGCTACTCTCTTACTTTTTATGTAAAAGCTCCTACCATCTGTTTTTATATTGCTGGTTAGCTTATTCTCATATTTTATTCCCACATCCGATGAAAGAACATAAACAATGTCTTCACCCAGCCCTATCAGTATGACGTGCTATTTCCTGCTCCCTAATGTTTTTATCCAGCATTCATTTACATATATTTGGTTATACACATCATTTCTTTCTGTGTGCAAGTGAATTCCACATTCTCACCACTCTGTATAAATTCATTTCTTGGAGTTATTAGTGGGTATGATGTATTCATGACCTTCCCTACAAGTGCAGGCATATTCTTTTCCTCTACCCTATCATATTCCTTCATAATCTTGAACAGGTCTATCAGGTCACCCTCAGCATTGTCCTCAGCACTTCAGGTGTCGTGTAAACAAAGTATATAGAGCTGAGAATTGTGCACAGTGCTCCAGGTGTGGTCTAACCGAGGTACGTGTTGAAGAGCCGTTCTATGAACCATTATACAGGTGTGGGCACAGAGAGTGTGTGTTGCCTATCTGGAGGTTGTGGGGAGTTAGAACATGGGCGTTCTGCCAGTCGACCGGGCACTGAACAGATGCAGATCCGCATCCGATCAGCCAGGGCTGCTCTTCACCGAATGCTGGGTTAAATGCACCCGTTTGAAGGGAGACGTGTGAGGGTTTTTGTCAAGGCGGACAATGACTCTGAACCGTTGTGTCCCATCACCAGCTGCACAGAAATACACCGCCTCGTCCGTGGCGTTCACACTCTCGATCGTCAGAGTGGATTTCTTATTGTCCAGAGTCCTGGTAATAACAAACCCGCTCTTAATACCCTCTTCATACTGAGGTTCATTGCTTAGATAGTTAAACCCGATTAACAGGAATCCTCTGCTGGGGGACTGACGATACCAGTACATGTAGCTGCGAACTGTTCCTTTCTGCAGACAGTTCATTTCCACGGGTCCTGGTTGTTTAAAAGCCAGTGACTGAGGCCATTGATGTATCACCTCACCCCGGCAAACACCTAGAAAGAGAAATTAGAGGGAATGAACTAGTATCGATCGAGTTACAATTGAGACGATGGGCGTCGGTGTTGCACCAAATTAACGACAGAAATTCGGTCTGTGTCCTAATTTCCTACAAGAACCTGGATCTTTACAACTGTAAGATAGAATTGTGGAATCCACAAGCTTGCAAGTGGGTGCAAACATTGAAGAGTTAACATCATATTAATAACACTTGTCTTCCCAAACTAGGGGACAGATGAATGAGTTCACTGTCTGATATGAAATAATCGATTACTGATTTAACAAGTCACTGCCGCTCAGTTTTATTGAGATCATTAATCATCCCTTTCAGTTGATCAAATGTTGAAGAGTGATTGGGACAGAATTTTAACCTACTCAGCGCCAGAATGGAAATAGCAAAGAGGATGAAACTGAAAGGCATGTTTGCGGTGGATCTGAGAGACTTTCTGCTGGTTACTCTGGGTTTTAAGGGAGGGAGACAGATGAGGTGTTGGCAGAGCGGATCGTCATAAGAGGAAGCTACCTCAAGGCAATGATCCCCGCCCCTACCTTTAAGTTGTCCCCCATTCTTTCGTTTGCTTCCTTCCGCCCCTTTCCACTTTTTTCTTCTCTCCATTTTCCTCCTTCCACCCCACTTTCTACTCCTCTGCAAATATCTTCACTCTCTTCCCTTTGTGAGATTGCTTTCATGCCGAGGCGAGGGGAACTGTGTTGGAGAGGGTGGGTGAAAATACAAGGGGCGGTATAACGATAGCTGCTTTGGGTGACTCCAGAGGTAACGGTGCAGAACAGGGGATTATTAACATCCTTTTGCAAATTAAAAGCAGTAGTGGAGGAAGAGAAGGTGGATAGTTCGATGGCAGCGGAGGCGGCTCATATAACATCACTGTAAAGTGGAAATCTAACTGCATTTAGCATTGAAAGTGGAAAGATTGCAGAAGCAGAGGAATTGGCTCATTGATCAGCGGCGCCAAAGCCTGTGGTGGCGCGAAATACCGTGGAGCCATAGCGCCGACCAGTGGCAGCATTGTGCAACTGCAACAAGCTGTGTTTGTTACTTTCCCAGTGAAACCCATTGCTCTTTCGGAGAGCCAGTGCAGACACGATGGGCCGAATGTCCTCCTCCTGCGCTGTAACAATTCAGCGATTATGAATGTCGATGACAACTGGCAATATTTTGATTTCAATTGTTAACCAGATGATCAATATTGTGTAATATTTGTGATGGATTCAAATGTTACAGGATGATATTCTAAGATACTAAGATGTATCTATCCATTGGTCTGTTTATATCTCTGTCTTTCAGGCTACCGAGCCATCTATTTATCTCTAGAAGAGCTGGTTGGCAGCTGAAAGATACAGATGTAGACTCGCAAAGGCAACCAGACAAAGTCAGACCCCGAGACGGCGCGGAGATGAACAGAAGAGGATAGCTGTAGCAATGAGCCTGAGTGGTTATTGTCATAGTGTGGAAGGGGTTTGAAGCATTGTGCTCCTTCAGTGGCGGCGCAGTAATACATCGCCCTATCTCCGGGGCCTGCAGTCTGAATTTTCAGAGTGCTCCTTTGAATGTCAGCTCTCACCACCTCGAATCGCCTCTCGAACTCTTCCTGGAAAGTAGGCTTGCTCCCAGACACGTCCGTCACCAGAAGCTGGGGGCCTTGCCCGTGGTGCTGGCGGTACCAGAGCATGGTGATGTGCTCCGTGTCCTTCTGCTGACAGGTCAGTGTTGCGCTCTCCCCACGTCCCACAGTCAGTTCACTGGGTGTCTGGGACACTGAGGCACATCGACAACAATCTAGGGAAGTGGGAAGGGGGGAGAAAGGAAAGGGTCCAAGATTCAGTTAACGCAGCCACATCAGGAAAAGTCTGCAGTGCATCCCAGTGCATTTTCTGATCGAATATGAGCTCAGACAATCAGCTAACATGTGAAGGAGGCCGTTCATCCCAGCAGGCCTGTGCTAGCTCTTTGAAAAAGCTATGCAATGAGTTCATTCCCCAACTTTTCTCATCTCAATTTAGTTTTAAATGTAATTTATTCCAGTTTTCTAAGAATAAGAGTGAGGTCCTGTCTGGCAGATCATGCACCGGTTATAGAAGTAAATATCAGTGCAAAGTAACTCAATGTCTGTTTCTATATGAAGGGGACAATGACAACATCAATGAACGATATTACATACGGATCATTAAGTGTATTTCTTAAAGAAACTCAGGTTAAATGAAACAAGAATAGCATTCTGAAGTTACTTACGCGGCATCAGCAATGAAAAGGCCCAGAGCAGGAGTTTGAATTCCATCTTGGTGAGGTAACCAAGATGTGGTCTGGCAGCAGGAGAGGTGGGAAGAATGTGGCGCCTCTTGTTGAAGACATGGGGGAAAAGGTGCAACATAGACGACTGGAAATGGCGTCACGGATATTGCAAGCCTGAAAGTAAGGGAGAGGAAGTGAGTTATCATGGCAGGGGATTGCTTCAACTGTTGAGCTTCCAGTCCACGGTCATCTGAGATTGAAGAGTTGTTAACTCGCTCAGATCCTCGTTCCACAAAACAGTTGTGGGGCATGAGTGGAATTACTTCTATTTCATTCAATGGGTTGAGTAGGGTCCACGGTGTGATCAGGTATTAGTTGGTATAGGGGAGCCCAGAGCAGGAGTTGCTGAATAAAATAACGCCTACAAACGTGTGATCAGAGCCATCGATTTAAAATAAACCACAGTTATTCTGGGAGTCGATTGCAGATCTGTTAGCAAATTCTAAAATATTCTATTAGCAATAGCATATGTGAACAGAAATGCGAGGAGGGCAGAGTCAGAACAGCAGAGGAGGAGCACGTTCGGCCCTTCGAGTCCGTGTGAGCTCTCTGTACGGCAATCCAATTAGTCCCATGCCCCAAGCAAGTTTATTTCTCTCCAAGTTTACATCCAATTACATTTTGAAATCATTCATTCTCTCTGCTTCCAGCATCCAGGTAGGCAGTGAGTTCCACATCATTACACCGCGCTGTGTAAACAAAATATGCCTCACATCGCCCCTGTATCTCTTCCCCAAAACCTTACATCTGTGTCCCCTAGTCCTTGTATCCATCAGCTCATGGGAACAGATTTTCTTTGTCTATTTTCCGCAACCTCTCTTCATTTTGTACACTTCTGTCAAATCTCCCCTCAATTTCCTTTGCTCCAAGGAGAACAACCCCAGCTTCACCAAACTAACCATGTCGCTAAAATCTCTCATCCCTGGAACCATCCCGGTAAATCTCCTTTACACCCTCTCAAGGACCCTACATCCTTCCTAAAGTGTGGTGACCCGAACCGGGCTCAATACTCAAGTTGGGGCCTAACCAAAACCTCATATATGTTGAGCATAACCACGCTGCTTTTGTACTTTATACCTCCATTCATGAATCCCAAGATCCCATAAGCTTCGTGAACCTCTCTCTCAATATGTCCTGCCACCTTCAAAGATCTATGCACATTAACCCCCAGGTCCCTCTGTCCTTGAACACTCTTTAGGCCTATGTCATTAAGTCAGTAATTCCTCTCTGTCTCCCTTCTGCCAAAATGCATCACCTGATAGCAATGTAGTTCACTGTTAACTGCCTCTGAAATGGGCTAGCAAGTCATTCAGTTAAGGGCAGTTCGGCATAGGCAATGAATGCTGACCTTGTCAGTGATGTGCGCATCCCTGAATGTGTTTTTATATAAAATGCCTCCTTCTTCATTTTTCTTTCACTGTTTTCTCACTTTGCTTCCCCTCTTTACTTCCTTCAGATCATCTGTTTTAGTATATCACAAGTGTTGCTCAAACCATTCACTATGAACGAGCAGACTTGGGGAAATCCAATTGTCTATTTTGTGTGGAATGGTTATGATTTTAATCTGTTCCAGAGTTAGTGGAATTGACTATTTGGTAGATTGGTCAAGTCACTGCTGCTTTGCTCACTCAGTCTTCACAGAAGCAAGTGGGACTCAGGCTGCGGTGGAGCTCCATCCCCACCTCGTGGCTGTCATGTGTAACTACAGGCACCTGTGGTTTGCACAGTGCAATTGATAAAATAGGCATTATGAAGACATGCTTTGAAATTGCTCCGTCTTCCCATTTTTTATCCATTGCTTCGGCTGCTGACGCTGGTGACATCGAATTAGATCGAATTTGCAGCACAGATTCAGGCTATTCGGCCCGATGGGACCATGTTCCAGAAGAGCCTGGGGCAGATGGCGGTGTACTTGTCATGTCTCTGAGCTGGTAATCCAGAGGATGGGGATAATCTCCAGGGGACATGCGTTCGAATCCCACCAGGTCAGATGGCGGAATTTAAATTCAATTAATGAATAAATATAATTATTTCATCAGAAAATCTGCAATTGAAAGCTAGTCTCAGTTAAGGGGCCCTGTCACCCAGCTGGCTCACTCATGTCTTTTAGTGAAGGAAATCCGCCGTCCTTACCTGGTCTGGTCTACATGTGACTCCAGACCCACAGAACACAAGAAATAGGAGCAGGTGTAGACCATATATCCCATCGAGCTTGCTCCATCATTCAATACAATCGTGGCTGATCTTGGGCTTCAATTCCACTTTCCTGCCTACTCCCCATATCCCTTGATTTCCTGAGGGATCAGAAATCCCAGCCTTAAATGTATTCAATGAAGGAGCATCCACAACACTCTAGGGTAGAAAACTCCAAAGATTCACAACCCTTTGAGTGAAGCAATTTCTCCTCATCTCAGTTCGGAATGATTGATCCCCTGTCCTGAGATTTCTCATTACCTCCTTTTTTGAAAAGCCGTGTAACATTTGTCAGCGTTCAATCCGATGGCACCATTCCTGAATCTAAGGAATTCTGGAAAATCATAGCCAGTGCCTCCACTATCTCTGCAGCTATCTCTTTTAGAACCCTGGGATGTAATCCATCTGCTCCAGGGGACTTGTCGCATTTTAATCCCTCAAATTTCTCGTAGACTTTTTCTCAATTGATATGAAAATCCTTAATTGCCTCACTCTTTTTAGCCCCCAGATAACTTCCTATTTCTGGTATGGAACTTGTGTCTTCTACTGTGAAGACAGACACAAAATATTTTTTCAATTCCCCTATTCCCCATGATAATTTCTCCTGTCTTTACCTCTAAGGGACCAACATCAACTTTAGCTACTCTCTTACTTTTTATGTAAAAGCTCCCACCATCTGTTTTTATATTGCTGGTTAGCTTATTCGCAAATTTTATTCCCACATCCAATGAAAGAAACTAAACCATGTCTTCATCCAGCCCTGTCAGTATGACGTGCTATTTCCTACTCCCTAATGTTTTTATCCAGCATCCATTTACATATATCTGTTTGTACACATCATTTATTTCTGTGTGCCAGCGAATTCCACATTCTCACCACTGTATAAATTCATTTCTTGGAGTTATTAGTGAGTATGATGTATTCATGACCTTCCCGACAAGTGCAGGCATCTTCTCTACCTCTACCCTATTATATTCCTTCATAATCTTGAACACCTCTAACAGGTCACCCTCAGCATTGTCCTCAGCACTTCAGGTGTCGTCTAAACAAAGCCTGTAGAGATAAGAATTATGCACAGAGCTCCAGGTGTGGTCTAACCGAGGTACGGGTTGAAGAGCCGTTCGATGAACCATTATACAGGTGTGGGCAGAGAAAGTGTGTGTTGTCTGTCTGGAGGTTGTGGGGAGTTAGAACATGGGCGTTCTGCCACTCGAACGGGCACTGAACAGGTGCAGATCCGCATCCGATCAGCCAGGGCTGCTCTTCACCGAATGCTGGGTTAAATGCACCCGTTTGAAGGGAAACGTGTGAGGGTTTTTGTCAAGGCGGCCAATGACTCTGAACCGCTGTGTCCCATCACCAGCTGCACAGAAATACACCGCCTCGTCCGTGGCGTTCACACTCTCCATCGTCAGAGTGGATTTCTTATTGTTCAGAGTCCTGGTAATAACAAACCCGCTCTTAAATCCATCTTCATACTGAGGTTCACTGCCGAGGTAAACAGAGCCCATTGAGAGGAATCCTCTGCCGGGGGACTGACGATACCAGGACATGTAGTCGCGAATCTTTCCGTTCTGCAGACAGTTCATTTCCACGGGTCCTGGTTGTTTAACAGCCAGTGACTGAGGCCATTGATGTATCACATCACACCGGCAAACACCTAGAAAGAGAAATTAGAGGGAATGAACTAGTATCGATGGAGTTACAATTGAGACGATGGGTGTCGGTGTTGCACCAAATTAACGACGGAAATTCGGTCTGTGTCCTAATTTCCTACAAGTACCTGGATCTTTACAAATGTAAAATAGAATCGTGGAATCCACAAGTTTGCAAGTGGGTGCAAACATTAAAGAGTTATCATCATATTAATAACACTTGTCTTCCCAAACTAGGGGACAGATGAATGAGTTCACTGTCTGATATGAAATAATCGATTACTGATTTCACAGGTCACCGCTGCTCAGTTTTATTGAGATCATTAATCATCCCTTTCAGTTGATCAAATGTAGAAGAGTGATTGGGACAGAATCTTAACCTACTCAGCGCCAGAAGGGAAATAGCAAAGACGATGAAACTGAAAGGCATGTTTGCGGTGGATCTGAGAGACTTTCTGCTGGTTACTCTGGGTTTTAAGGGAGGGAGAGAGATGAGGTGTAGGCAGAGCGGATCGTCATCAGAGGAAGTTATCTCAAGGCAATGATCCCCGCCCCTACCTTTAAGTTGTATCCCATTCTTTTGTTTGCTTCCTTCCGCCCCTTTCCACTTGTTTCTTCTCTCCATTTCCCTCCTTCCACCCCACCTTCTACTCTGCTGCCAATATCTTCACTCTCTTCCCTTTGTGAGCTTGCTTTCATGCTGAATCGAGGGAAATTTTGAAGGTAGCGAGGTGTTGGAGAGGGTAGGTGAAAAAAACAAGGGGCGGTGCAACGATAGCTGCTTTGAGTGACTCCAGAGCTTATGGCGCACAACAGGGGATTATTAACATCCTTTTGCAAATTAAAATCAGTAGTGGAGGAAGAGAAGGTGGATAGTTCGATGGCAGCGGCGGCGGCTCATATAACATCACTGTAAAGTGGCAATCTAACTGCATTTAGCCTTTAAAGTGAAAAGATTGCAGAAGCAGAGGAATTGACTCATTGATCAGCGGCGCCAAAGCCTGTGGTGGCGCGAAATATAGTGGAGCCACTGCGCCGACCAGTGGCAGCATGGTGCAACTGCAACAAGCTGTGTTTGTTACTTTCCCAGTGAAACCCATTGCTCTTTCGGAGAGCCAGTGCAGACACGATGGGCCGAATGGCCTACTTCTGTGCTGTAACAATTCAGCGATTATGAATGTCGATGACAACTGGCAATATTTTGATTTCAATTGTTAACCAGATGATCAATATTGTGTAATATTTGTGATGGATTCAAATGTTACAGGATGATATTCGAAGATACTAAGATGTATCTATCCATTGGTCTGTTTATAACTCTGTCTTTCAGGCTACCGAGCCATCTATTTATCTCTATAAGAGCTGGTTGGCAGCTGAAAGATACAGATGTAGACTCGCAAAGGCAACCAGACAAAGTCAGACCCCGAGACGGCGAGGAGATGAACAGAAGAGGATAGCTGTAGCAATGAACCTGAGTGGTTATTGTCATAGTGTGGAAGGGGTTTGAAGCATTGTGCTCCTTCAGTGGCGGCGCAGTAATACATCGCCCTATCTCCGGGGCCTGCAGTCTGAATTTTCAGAGTGCTCCTTTGAATGTCAGCTCTCACCACCTCGAATCCAATCTCGAACCCTTCCTGGAAAGCCGGCTTGCTCCCAGACACGTCCGTCACCAGAAGCTCGGGGCCTTGCCTGTGGTGCTGGCGGTACCAGAGCATGGTGATGTGCTCCGTGTCCTTCTGCTGACAGGTCAGTGTTGCGCTCTCCCCATGTCCCAACGTCAGTTCACTGGGTGTCTGGGACACTGAGGCGCATCGACAACAATCGAGGGCAGTGGGAAGGGGGGAGAAAGGAAAGGGTCCAAGATTCAGTTAACGCAGCCACATCAGGAAAAGTCTGCAGTGCATCCCAGTGCATTTTCTGATCGAATATGAGCTCAGACAATCATCCAACATGTGAAGGAGGCCGTTCATCCCAGCAGGCCTGTGCTAGCTCTTTGAAAAAGCTATGCAATGAGTTCATTCCCCAACTTTTCTCATCTCAATTTAGTTTTAAATGTAATTTATTCCAGTTTTCTAAGAATAAGAGTGAGGTCCTGTCTGGCAGATCATGCACCGGTTATAGAAGCAAATATCAGTGCAAAGTAACTCAATGTCTGTTTCTATATGAAGGGGACAATGACAACATCAATGAACGATATTACATACGGATCATTAAGTGTATTTCTTAAAGAAACTCAGGTTAAATGAAACAATAATAGCATTCTGAAGTTACTTACGCGGCATCAGCAATGAAAAGGCCCAGAGCAGGAGTTTGAATTCCATCTTGGTGAGGTAACCAAGATGTGGTCTGGCAGCAGGAGAGGTGGGAAGAATGTGGCACCTCTTGTTGAAGACATGGGGGAAAAAGTGCAACATAGACGACTGGAAATGGCGTCACGGATATTGCAAGCCTGAAAGTAAGGGAGAGGAAGTGAGTTATCATGGCAGGGGATTGCTTCAACTGTTGAGCTTCCAGTCCACGGTCATCTGAGATTGAAGTGTTGTTAACTCGCTCAGATCCTCGTTCCACAAAACAATTGTGGGGCATGAGTGGAATTACTTCTATTTCATTCAATGGGTTGAGTAGGGTCCACGGTGTGATCAGGTATTAGTTGGTATAGGGGAGCCCAGAGCAGGAGTTGCTGAATAAAATAACGCCTACAAACGTGTGATCAGAGCCATCGATTTAAAATAAACCACAGTTATTCTGGGAGTCGATTGCAAATCTGTTAGCGAATTCTAAAATATTCTATTAGCAATAGCATATGTGAACAGAAATGCGAGTAGGGCAGAGTCAGAACAGCAGAGGAGGAGCACGTTCGGCCCTTCGAGTCCGTGTGAGCTCTCTGTACAGCAATCCAGTTAGTCCCATTCCCCAAGCAAGTTTATTTCTCTCCAAGTTCACATCCAATTACATTTTGAAATCATTCATTCTCTCTGCTTCCAGCATCCAGGTAGGCAGTGAGTTCCACATCATTACACCGCGCTGCGTAAACAAAATATGCCTCACATCACCCCTGTATCTCTTCCCCAAAACCTTCCATCTGTGTCCCCTAGTCCTTGTATCCATCAGCTCATGGGAACAGATTTTCTTTGTCTATTTTCCTAAACCTCTCTTCATTTTGTGCACTTCTGTCAAATCTCCCCTCAATTTCCTATGCTCCAAGGAGAACAACCACAGCTTCACCAAACTAACCATGCAGCTAAAATCTCTCATCCCTGGAACCATCCCGGTAGATCGCCTCTGCGCCCTCTCAAGGACCTTACATCCTTCCCAAAGTGTGGTGACCAGAATCGGGCTCAATGCTCAAGTTGGGGCCGAACCAAAACCTCATATATGTTGAGCATAACTGCCCTGCTTTTGTACTTTATACCTCTATTCATGAATCCCAAGATCCCATAAGCTTCGTGAACCTCTATCTCAATATGTCCTGCCACCTTCAGTGATCTATGCACATTAACCCCCAGGTCCCTCTGTCCTTGAACACTCTTCAGGCCTGTGTCATTAAGTCTGTATTTCCTCTATCTTCCTTCTGCCAAAATGCATCACCTGATAGCAATGTATTTCACTGTTAACTGCCTCTGAAATGGGCTAGCAAGTCATTCAGTTCAGGGCAATTCGGCATAGGTAATGAATGCTGACATTGTCAGTGATATGCACTTCCCTTAATATGTGTTTTTATATAAAATTCCTCCTTCTCCATTTTTCTTTCACTGTTTTCTGACTTTGCTTCTCTTTACTTCCTTCCGATCATCTGTTTTAGTATATCACAAGTGTTGCTCAAACCATTCACTATGAACGAGCAGACTTGGGGAAATCCAATTGTCTATTTTGTGTGGAATGGTTATGATTCTAATCTGTTTCAGTGTTAGTGGAATTGACTATTAGGTAGATTGGTCAAGTCACTGCTGCTTTGCTCGCTCAGTCTTCACAGAAGCAAGTGGGACTCAGGCTGCGGTGGAGCTCCATCCCCATCTCGTGGCTGTAATGTGTAACTACAGGCACCTGAGATTTGCAAAGTGCAATCGATAAAATAGGCATTGTGAAGACATGCTTTGAAATTTCTCCGTCTTCCCATTTTTTATCCATTGCTTTGGCTGGTGTCGCTAGTGACATCGAATTAGATTTAATATGCAGCACAAATTCAGGCTATTCGTCCCGATGGGACCATGTTCCAGACTAGCCTGGGGCAGATGGCGGTGTCGATGTCATGTCACTGAGCTGGTAATCCAGAGGCTAGAGTGAATCTCCAGGGGACATGCGTTCGAATCCCACCAGGTCAGATGGTGGAATTTAAATTCAATGAATGAATAAATACAATTATTTCATTGGAAAATCTGCAATTGAATGCTAGTCTCAGTTAAGGTGCCCTGACACCCAGCTGGCTCACTCATGTCTTTTAGGGAAGGGAATCCGCCGTACTTACCTGGTCTGGCCTGCATGTTACTCCAGACCCACAGAACACAAGAAATAGGAGCAGGTGTAGACCATATATCCCATTGAGCCTGCTCCGTCATTCAATACAATCATGGCTGATCTTGGTTTCCAATTCCACTTTCCTGCCTGCTCCCCATATCCCTTGATTTCCTGAGAGATCAAAAATCCCAGCCTTAAATATATTCAATGAAGGAGCATCCACAACACTCTGGGATAGAGAATTCCAAAGATTCACAACACTTTGAGTGAAGTCATTTCTCCTCATCTCAGTCCGGAATGATTGATCCCTTATCCTGAGATTTCTCACTAGCTCCTTTTTTGAAAAGCCGTGTAACATTTGTCAGCTTTCAATCTGATGGGACTATTCCTGAATCTAAGGAATTCTGGAAAATCATAGCCAGCGCATCCACTCTCTCTGCAGCTATCTCTTTTAGAACTCTAGTATGTAATCCATCTGGTCCAGGGGACTTGTCAGATTTTAATCCCTCAAGTTTCTCCAAGACTTTTTCTCATTTTATAAGAATATCCTTAATTTCCTCACTCTTTTTAGGCCCCAGATTACTGCCTATTTCTGGTATGGAACTTGTGTCTTCTACTGTGAAGACAGGAACAAAATATTAGTTCAATACCCCTGCCATTTCCTCATTCCCCATGATGATTTTTCCTGTCTTTACCTCTAAAGAAACAACGTCAACTTTAGCTACTCCCATGCTTTTTATGTAAAAACTCCAACCATCTGTTTTTATGCTCAACAACAACCTCAACAGGAAAAAATCACCAACCAATTCAACAACAACGTCAGCAGAATGAAAACACCAACAACCTCAACAGCAGTAAAACACCAACTTGTTCAACAACAACCTCGACAGAAGAGATCCACCAACAAATGCTGCAATTTCTATAGGATAAAATCACCAACAAATTCAACAACAACCTCAACAGTGGAAAATCACCAACAAATTCAACAACAACCTCAACAGGATAAAAGCTCCAAAAAATTCAACAACAACCTCGACAGGAGTGAAACACCAACAATTTCAACAACAACCTCAACAGGAGAGAAGCAACAACAAATTTAACATCAACTTCAGCAGGATAAAATCAACAACAAATTCAACAACAACCTCAACAGGAGAGAAACACCAACAAATGCAACACCAATTTCAGTAGGATAAAACACCAGCAAATTCAGCAACAACCTCAATAGGAGAAAAACACCAACAAATTCGACAACAACCTCAACAGGAGGAAATCACCAACAAATTCGACAACAACCTCAACAGGGGAGAAACACCAACAAATTCAACAACAATCTCAACACAGAAAATTATCAACAAATTCAACAACAATTTCAGTAGGATAAAACACCAGCATATTCAGCAACAACCTCAACAGGAGAGAAACACCAACAGAACGACAACAACCTCAACAGGAGAAAATCACCAACAAATTCGACAACAACCTCAACAGGAGAGAAACACCAACAAATTCAGCAACAACCTCAACAAGAGAGAAACACCAACAAATTCAACAACAACGTCAACAGGAGAAAGCCACCAACAAATTCAACAACAACCGCAACAGGAGAAAAACGCAAACAAATTTAACAACATCTTCAGTAGGATAAAAACACTAACATTATCAGAGGGATAGATCAGAGCAAGCTAATGGGATGTTTTACACTAGCT
This sequence comes from Heterodontus francisci, assembly GCF_036365525.1. Taxonomy (NCBI): domain Eukaryota; kingdom Metazoa; phylum Chordata; class Chondrichthyes; order Heterodontiformes; family Heterodontidae; genus Heterodontus; species Heterodontus francisci. Next base: position 517,053 of record NW_027142279.1, read on the forward strand.
GCACAGCTGTTTGATAGAGTACAAAGGGAGAAATTATTTCCCCTGCTGGAGCTTCAGAGAACAGAGAACTCAGATATAGGATCATGACTAACAGTTTCAGAGGGATAGATCAGGAGAATCTGTTTAAACCAGTGAGTTATAATATGTAACACTCTGCCTGAAAGTGAGAGGGAAGCAGATTCAAGAGGAAGTTTCAAAAAGGCAGTTGGACAAAACCTTGAAGTTGAAACGAAATGCAGGGCGATTGGGGAGGAGCAGGGAGTGGGAGAAATTGAATAGGGGAGATGCAAAACTCTTTTGGGCCTCCTTATCTCGAGAGACAATGGATATGCGCCCGGAGGTGGTCAGAGGGTCACCAATATAAGGCAGTTACTAATAAATCCAATAGGCAATTCAGAATCAATGACTTTACCCAGGGAGTGGGGAGAATCTGGAACCCGCATTAACAGAGTGGGTTTAGGCCACTAGTGGAGATGCATTTAAGTGGGAGACTATATGAGGACATGTGGGATAAAGGTACAGAAGGAGGTGCTGATAGGGTAAGATGCAGAGGGATGGAAGGAGGATGATATGTGTTGCATTGGGTAGCTCTTTCGAACAGCCGGGCCAGGCTCAATGGGCTGAATGGCCTTTGCCTCTGCTGCATGATTCTATAAACAAATAAGACGCATCAAGTTGCTTGTTTGTATTAGGCAGATCAAAATTAATTTCCCCTGTGCTAAACAACAATTCAAGGGTTATGTTTTACATTGGGGTGAAATCTTAGATACTTTGAAAAGCGACAGTGTCATGAAGAAGTGGGTTAACTATTTTAAACAGATGCTCAAACCGCCGTCAGGAGGCAGGTGTTCCAGTGAGAGACCTATCTGGGGAGGTGTCTCACTTTTGCATTGTATGAATCATTGGGGACATGTACAATAGGGAGCTATGTGTAACTCTTGTCCTAATCCACCGACAGCTCATTCAACAGGACCATGAACCCATTTACCCCACCTCGGAATCTGTTCTTTACAGGTCGAGGCTGCCTTAACGAGAAGGATCTGAGCACATTGCTGCAGCATTTTTAATAATTCATAATGTATTGATGTACTCTGAGTCGAAGGAGAGCAAGAAGATGAAACTATCAGTAAAATACAAATCATGATATATCAATAATTAAACTGGTATGGTGTAAAGAATGGTGTTCGATAGATGATAAACGTCAGATATATGGTGGATGCATATTTAGAGAGGTGAGAGACAGGTAGATAGATAACTCGGTGACAAATATGTATATGATCGAGGTACATAGATAGACAAATAGTGCAATGTAACCAAAAATGGACAGCGAGATAGATAGATAGATAGATAGATAGATAGATAGATAGATAGATAGATAGATAGATGGACAGACAGACAGACACAGATGGAGAGATAGATAGATAGATGGATGGATGCAGAGACGCACAAAGCGACACAGAAACCCGCAGATAGTCAGAGAGACAGAAAGACACTGAGATAGACAGACAGGTTGAACACCCACAAGTGCTTTCCTCCCCCTTTAGAGTTTTTGCTGAACTCCGGCGCCTTTCTGAGTCACTGTGCAGACTCCAGGCACAGTAATACACGGCTGATTGATTCACCAACAGGCTGGAGGACTCCAGGTAAAAATGGGTGTTGTCGGGTCTCCTGGCGGTGAAACCGTCCACCTCACCGGAGGCGGTGACCGTTCCGGCAGAGGTGGAATAGAAAAGGTTCTCGTGCTCACGGTCCGGATGCCACCGGTACCAGTAGACATCGGAGCCAGCATCTGCCTTTGTGTAAATACACTGGATACTGACTGGAGAGCCTGGGGAATAGGATATGGAAGCGGGAACCTGCTGGATCAACATGGCCCCCACATCTGTAAAACAGAGAGAGAGAGAGAGAGAGAGAGATAAACCCAGGGACAATGTTTAAATTGATATCGGCCACGAAGAGGGGAGAGGCACGATGGGCTGAATGACCTACTGTGTGCCCTAAATGTCCCGTGTTTCTATGTAAGAAGGGAGAGGTGGGAGATGGGGAGCTGCAAAGAGAGAGAGAGAGACATAGAGTGAAAAAGAGTGAGAGAAAAAGAGAGAAGCAGAGAGAGAGAGAGAGAGAGAGAATGAAAAAGAGCGAGAGAAAATCAGAGAAGCAGAGAGAGAGAGAGAGAGAGAGAGAGGGAAGCACAGACAGAGGGAGAAAAACAGCAACATTCTAGACATGGGCAACAGACATGAAGGAGCTAATAGGACAGGGAGAGAGAGCAAGAGAGACAGAGAGAAAGGGAGAGTGGGAGGGACAGACATAGAGGAACAAATATCGTTAGACAGAGAGAAAGAGAGAGAGAGGAAGGAATACAAAACGAGAAAGAGAGCAGCTGAAATAACTATCACAGTGACGGTGCCTAGTAAGGGGGTAAACCCCCAATGGGGTCACACAGGCAAAGAGCAGTGAGGATGACTGGCATCTCTCAGTCGAGTTCCACCTTACCCCTTAACACCAGCAACACAACCCAGAGGTGAGACACAGTCATCTCTGGAGGGAGACAGATCCATGTGTTCATTGTGTGAAATCACTGAGCTGTTTTACTGCAGAATATCTAAATGTTCTGAGTGACATTTACTGGCCCCTCCTCCCCAGTGTTTCATGTTCCCATTAGTGGGAGGGAAGGGTGAGGGGGTGGGTTGCAAATTCCTGATGGTTCATTGACTCCCACATGTTGACATGTTGACAGGTCATTTCCGGGGCTGAGCTAAGGAGGCCTCAGGGGAATCCGGGGGGCCTCTGGTCACTATTAAAGACCAGACATGATGAAGTCTAACTGCGTTTTTCTGTGTGGGTGAAATAGTTGAGAAGTGAAACATTTCAGAAGCAGCCAAGTTGACCTGTGGAGCTGCTGTGGGTGAAGCTCACTCTGTCTGAGCATGTTCTGGGCAGCGGCTGCAGTGGAGTAACACTGGCACCTAGTGGCTCCAGCTGCAACTGCAAGCACCGATTCTGCAGGCGTTTCAGTGTCAGACCCTGAACTGGTTTCAGTCATTAGTTATATTCTCCTACTCGACTCGTGTTGGCGCTTGTGGCATAGAACCAGATGCAAGTCAATGCACAGATCGGCGCCATTCGGCCCCACAGCTCTCTGCTTCACTCCAGCCTCAACCAGTCAAATACATTTTGAAGTGCAGTCACTGTTGTAATGCAGGGAAGGAGGCAGACAAGCTGCAAGATCAAGTGCAGGGTTATTCAGAAAGAACAGGGAGTGGGAGTAATTGGACAGGGAGGATGGAAACCAGGGATCAAAAATGTAAGGTAGTCCTTAATAAATCCAATTGGGAATTCAGGAGGAGGTTCTTTAACCCAGGGAGCGGTGAGAATGTGGAATTACAGACCAAATGGAATGGGTTGAGGTCGAATAGAGACGATGCAGTTAAGGGGGAGCTGAATAAATACATGAGTGAGAAAGGAATAGAAGAATCTGTTGATAGGGTAAGATGAAGAAAGATGGGAGGAGGTCGCTCTTTCGAGCTGCCAGGCCAGGATCGATGGGCTGAATGGCCTGGATTTGACCTGCATGACACGATGACCCAATAAGACCCGTCAGCCTGCTGCCTTGTTTCGGGGCCAAGACAGTTTTATTTCACCCCCTTCTGCTAAACGGGAGTTATAGGGTTAAGTTCTTCACCGCACTGAACTCCAGTCATTGTGAAAATTCTTCACTGTCACTGGGTCAAAATCCTGAAACTCCCTTCCTAACAGCACTGTGGGTTTACCTACCCTACATGACTGCAGTGGTTCAAGAAGGCAGCTCAGCACCACCTTCTCAATTAGACGATTAGGGATGGACAATAAATGCTGACCACAACCAAAATCTCATGAATGAATTAAAAAAGAGAAAATAACCTCAGCAGGGGGGAAAAAACTCCAAAAAATACAACAACATGAAAAACCAAATTGAACAACAACTGAAGCAGGGAAGGAAACAAGTACAACAAAAACCTCAGCAGGGAAAACACCAACAAACACAACAACGACCTCAAAAGGAAAACAACGCCAACAAATTCAACAACAGATCAGCAGGAGATTCAAACACCAACAAATTCAACAACAGATCAGCAGAAGATTCAAGCACTAACAAATTCAACAACCTCAGTCGGAGAAAAGCACCAGCAAATACAACAACAAATACAACAACAACTTCAGCAGCAGATCTATACCAACAAATGCAACAGCAACTACTGGCAGCCAATGGTAGAGAGCGGGGCGTGGTAGGAAGGTAGGAAGGTGTTGGACAAACCTGAATCACTTGCTTGAGTCTTCATGTGGCTTCTCACAAGACTCAACTCTCTTCTTTCCACTGATTTCCCAATTGCAGGATAAGCTTCCAGTGGAAGATGTATCTGTTACTGAGTCTCATGGTCTTATTTCAAAGTAAGAGATCTTTCTCACCTCCACCCCACACCCCCATTGTTTGTGTTAACAGCTCTCTTTCTTATTTTCTTTCTCTCTATCTTTCTCTCCTTCCTTCATTCTTCACATCCCAGATTGTCCCTGTTCACTGACCTTCTTCTCTCCCGGTCTCTTCCTTCAGGCGCGATCTCAGCGAGGGTCCACCAGACTCCCACCGCCGTCTCCAGATTTCCTGGGGAGGGAGTGGGACTGGAGTGCCGTGTGGAGGGTGAGAGTAGCGGTTACATGTTCTGGTACAGACAGGACCTGGGGAAGGAGCTGCGGCTGATGTATTACTCCGCAGTTACACCAAGTGTGAACTCAGAGGGGACGGTGGAGGGTTTCACTGCCAAACGACCGACTGGTTCCCAGTTCAACCTGGAGTCCTCCAGCCTGCAGGAGAATCGCTCGGCGCTGTATTTCTGTGCCTGGAGTCTGCACAGTGACTCAGAGAGATGGAGCAGTTCAACAAAAACACCAACAGAAACACCTGTTTCAGATAAAAGCCTGCAGCTCTGTATCCTGTTGGGTTTATCTACTGCAGTGTGAACATGTCTTCGACATGAAGAAGACACAGAAAGATGTTCAAGGATGATATCAGAACTGAGAGGTTATAATGATCAGGAAAAGACTGAATAGACTGGGGCTCTTTTCTCCAGAAAAGAGAAGGCTGAGGAGTGACCTGATAGAGCTCTTTAAGATTATGAAACGGGTTTTGATCACATTATTGTGGAGAAGATTTTTTCCATTTGCAGGTGAGACCAGAAAAAGGGGGAGGGGTCATCAATATAAGACAGTCACCAATAAATCCAATTTGGAATTCGGGAGAAACATCTTCACCCAGAGAGTGGGGAGAATGTGGAACTCATTACCACAGGCTGAGAGGAATAGGCAAGATGTATTTAAGCTTGGGGGGATGGGGAAGCTGCATCGGACATGAGGGAGAGAGGAACAGAAGGAGATGCGGCTGGGGGCGAGATGAAGAGGGCGTGGAACGATGTTCGTGTGGACCAAAAAGGCCTACATGGACGTGTCTGGCCGAATGGTCTGTTTCTGTGCTGTAAATTCCCTGCAGCTGGAGCGAGGAGCAGGAACACCAACACTGTGGGACTAGTCAGTGGAGCTGGGGAACTGACTCCTGGGTGAGGAGCAGCTTTTCTTTGTGATCCTCATCTAAACCTGTCACAATCTTGCACACCTCTATCAGGTCTCCACTCAATCTCATTTTCTCCAGGTTTTCCAACCTAACCTTGTAACTAAAATCCCCCATCCCTGGAACCATTCTGGTAAATCTCCTCTGCACCCTCTCAAGGAAACTCACCTCCTTCCTAAAGTGTGGTGACCAGAACTGGATGCAATTGTCCAGTTGTGGCCTAACTAGAGCTTTATAAAGATTCAGCATAACTTCCCATATTTTGTAGGCTCTGCCGCTATTTATGAAGCCCAAGATCTCACAGTTTTGCTAATCTCATATGTTTTGCTATTCCCATATTCTTTGCGACTGTTTCGAAGTACAGCCACTGCTGTAATGCAGGAAGTGTGGCAGCCAGTTTCTACAAGGCAAGATCCCACGAACAGACAACGTGCAGAGCCTGCTGAGGTTGTTGTTGAATTTGTTGTTTTTTTCTCCAGCTGAAGTTGTTGTTGACTTTGTTGGTGTTTTTCCTGTTGAAGTTGTTGTTGCATTTGTTGCTTTTTTTCCTGTTGAGGTTGTTGTTGAATTTTTTGGTGTTTTTCCTGTTGAGGTTGTTATTGAAATTGTTGGTGTTTTTCTCCTGCTGAAGTTGTTGTTGAATTTGTTGATGTTTTTCCTGTTGAAGTTGTTGTTGAATTTGATGGTGTTTTCCCTGTTGAGGTTGTTGTTTTGAATTTGTTGTTGTTTTCTCCTGCTGAAGTTATTGTTGAATTTGTTGGTGTTTTTCTTGTTGTTGAATTTGTTGGTGCTTTTCCTCTTGAGGTTGTTGTTGAATTTGTTGGTGTTTTTCTCCTGCTAAAGTTGTTGTTGACTTTGTTGGTGTTTTTCTCCTGTTGAAGTTGTTGTTGATTTTATTCGTACTTTATTTTTCTCCTGTTAAAGTTATTGCTGAGCTTGTTCGTGGGTTATTTTTCTGGTGCAGTTTTTTTGTATTTTTTCCTGTTTGTCTCCTGCTAAATTTGATGTTGAATCTATTGGTGTTTTTTCTCGATGTTGTTGTTTTTCTCCTGAAGTTATTGTTGAATTTGTTGGTGTTTTTCCTGTTGAGGTTGTTGCTGAATGTTTTGGTGTTTTTCCGTGTTTAACGTGTTTTTAACGTGTTTGACTCCCTGACCACCCGGTGTGATTGTAAATCTGATTGTAAACTGTGTCTTTAAAGTTTTATTGCAGTCTCTGTCTGCTCAACACATCTATGAACGCTGAACATGACCGTCTCAAGAAGGTTTTGATTTTGCTGGAATGACTTTCCCATCTGATCATGGAAATCCAGTGTTTTTGTTCTGGGAGGGAACACTCACTCTTAAATGATTGCTGAGGGATAGGATCAGAAGGGATGTGACTGTGCATGGTGGGTCTGCCCAGCATTCCCCAAACCTCGTGCTGCTCCATTCTTTTCTGGTCAGTGCTTCCACCCTGGATAATCCAGCTCACTCAAATCCTGACAGAGGAAAATGAGAAATCCTGGCAGCAGGAATGGGCCATTCGGCCCATTCAAGCTTGTTCCGGCATTCAGGGAGATCATGGATCATCTACAACTTATTTCCATTTGCCCATCTGGGTTCCATATCATTTAATACCCTCACCTAACATCAATCTAGCAAGCTCTGCTTTGTAATGTCTGATTAACCCCCCTCACACCCCCATCTGTAGAGCTTTTGAGGGAGAGAATTCCAGATTTCCACTACCAGCTGTGTGAACCAGCGTTTCCTGACATCACTCCTGAACAGCCCCACCCCACCTTGCCCTGGACTCCCCCAGCAGAGGAAATTGTTTCTGTCCATTAACACCATCGAATCCTTTAATCATCCTAAATATTTCAATGAGATCACCCTTTAATCTCCTACACTTAAGAGAATATAACATTAGGCCATGCAAACTGTGAAGCTAATTTAACCCTTTTAGACCTGGTGTCATTACCTCCAAGGCTGAGACATCCTTCCTGAGTTTTGATGCACAGAACTGAACATGGTTTCTCCAGAAGGGGTCTAATCCGAGCTGCATACAACAGTAACACAACATCCAGCGCTTTCTATTCCAGCCCCCTTGAGGGAAAAGGGACAATACTCTTTGTTGTAATAGTTACTTAATGTTTTAATTATTTGACCTGGAAACGAACCTGCAGAAAGGTTATTTCAATGAGCAGGAGGTCGCTCTGTGGAACAGGGTCCCAGGGAGACGCTGGAAGCAGATATTACCTGCACATTAGAGAGATTTCACTCAGGGATACAGTTACAGTGTAAGCTGAGTCATGAGGGGTGGTGAGTGTAACATGTTCAGGAGGAACAGGGGAATTCAACAACTACTTCAGGATGGGGGAAAAGAACAACAAATACAACAACGTCAGGAGCAGAAAGACACCAACAAATTCAACAACTTCTTCAGGAGAATTAAAAACAAACATCACAACAACTTCAACAGGAAGATTACACCAACAAATCCAACAACAACTTCAGGAAGCAATCACCAACAAATCCAGCAACATTAGGGGAAGCGGGGAGGAAAAAAACAACTACTATTCTCACAACGTCAGCAGGGGAAACACCTACAACTTCACCAACAACTTTAGGGAAGTACATCAAGCAATGCAGCAGCAACTTCAGCTGGGCAAAGACACCAACAGGTTCAACAACAACTTCAGTGAAAAAAACAACAAATACAGCAACAACTTCAGCAGGGGAAAAACACTATCAAATTGAACAACATCAGAAGGGGGTAAAACACTGACAAATGGGGAAATTGCACAACTTGTTGAGGTTGATGGGAATTCGTTCACAAAAGCTCCGAGTATCTGATCAGACCTGGATGATGTAATTGTTGCAAACAAAGCCCATTTCAGCCTCAATGTGGAAAGGGGAGAGGGAGATTCATAAAAGGGGCTCAAAGATCTTCTACCAGCACGTAAATAGTAAGTGAGTAGTAAGAGGTAAAGAGGGGTCAAGTAAGGACGGAGAGAGTAATATGTGCTTTGAGGCACAGGGCAAAGCTAATATACTTAATGAGAACTTTGTATCAGTGTTCCCGAAGGAACTGGAGGCTGAAAATTATCTGCAGAAGCAGAGAGAGTAGAGGCAATGGATGGGATAACAATTGAGAGCTGGTACTAAAAGGGCTGGCTATGCTTTGGGTGGATAAGTCACCTGGTTCAGATAACTTGCATCACAGGTTGTGAAAGGAAGTGGAGGGTAGAGATAGAAGAAGGGCTTGCCGTCATCTTCAAATCTTCCCTGGTTATGGGGGAGGTGCCAGAGACGACAGAGTGGCAAACCCTTATTCAAGAAAGGGTGTAAGGACAGTCCGAGCAACTACAGGCCACTTAGTTTAACATCAGTGATGGGTTTGGTTCTAGAAACAATAATCAGAGAAAAATCAATAGACGGTTGGAGAGGTTCGAGTTTAATTAAGGGTAGCCAGCATGGATTTTCAAAAGGCTGAACATTATTGACTAATCTAATTGAATTCTTTGATGAAGCAACAGAGAAGGTCGATGGAGTGAATGTGGTGGATGTTGTTTATGTGGATTTTAAGAAAGCGTTTGACAAGGTACCCCATAAAATGCTGGTTAACACAACTGAGGCTCATGGATGAGAGGGTCAGTGTTCATTTGGGTGAAAAAGTGCCGTCAGGACAGGAAACAGCGAATCGTAGTAAATGGTTGCTTTTTTGACTGAGGGATGGTAGTCACTGGTGTTCCCCCATGGGTCAGTGCTGGGACCACTGCTTTTTCTGCAACATATAAATGACTTGGATCTTGAAATACAGAGCAGAATCTCAAAATTTGCTCTCCACACCAAACCTGGAGGTGCAGCAAACAGTGAAGATGATATGAACTGCCTGGATCAGGTCATAGATAGACGAGCAGAATGGGCAGAAAGGTGACCAATGGAATTTCATTCTGACAAGTGTGAGGTGATGCATTTTAGCAGAAGGAATAGGGAGAGACAATATATACTTAATGGCACAGTTGTAAAGAGTGTGCAGGGACAGAGGGACCTGGGGGTGTATGTGCACACATCTTTGAAAATGGCAGGACATAGTGAGAGCTTGGTTAGGAAAGCATGTGGGATCTTGGGCTTCATAAATAAAGGCATTGGGTACAGATAACTCAGACAAGGAAAACTGGTTCCCATTAACTAATGGTACAATAAGGAGGTTGAAGGTTTGGGTTAGAGATGCAGGGAATATAAGGAAGAATTTTATTTGCACTAAGGGTGTTAATGACCTGGAACTCACTGCCCACAGGATGGTGGAAGCGGAGATGATCAATGACTTCAAGAGATAGTCGGATAGCCACCTGAGAGAAATAGACTTACAGGGCTACAGGGATCGAGCCAGGGGAGTGCACTGATTGCACAGCACCGTGGAGAGCCAGCATGGACCCGATGTTCCGAATGGCCTTCTTCAGTGCCGTAAATGACTCGATGACTCCTTCAAAAGAAGCAACCCTTGACTCCTCTGTCCTTACAAAATACTGACCCATCTCCAACCTCCCTTTCCTCTCCGAAATCCTGGAACAAGCTGTGCCCAGCTTTCCCAGAATTCCATGTTTGAATCCATCAGCCCCTAGCTATGGTTCTGATATTAATCCCAGCCATATCAGTAATGGGTCAGTATTTGACAATAGCCTATCAATAACTCCCTCAGATATACAGATTAATGCTTCGAGAAATACACCCTTGGCAATGTTTGACTTGAAATTTAAATACAGAGCCCATCGCAGTCCCATCACTGTCCCAATGTTAGGGTGTGACCAGCAGTCAGTCTCTGGTCCATTGATAGCTGGGCAGAGGCTTCACAATGTCACATTTCCTGATTACACAGCGACTCTCACAGCTCTCTCCCTCTCTCTCTCTCTCCCTCTCTGGCTGTCTTCACTCTTGTTTGCCTATGTACCTGAATATGTACCGGTGCCTTTTCGGGAGATCCTATCTGTGCCTCTGATCTAAACAGTCCATTGTCCTCAGTCTGTGAGACTCATCTGACTGGCACGACATCAGTACTGGGTCATATTGTGGCAATGTGCTCTGTATCCTCTCAGGTTAATGGACACTGAGTATCCGACAGAAAATATTCACAAGATAAATACCTCCCATATCAGTAATGTGTCAGTATTGAGCAATAGGCTGTGTATATTAGAACATAAATGGACACTGAGTGTCCCAGACAGATCATTCTCACGATAAATTGCTTCAATATGTCAGCAACCGTCCAGGACCCCAAACTCTCCTTCCAGGTGAAACAGCGATTCACTTGGACTTTCAATTTCAAATAGAAAGAGGGAATTATTGACAGAAGATTTTATAACACCCTCATGACGACCCGCCAAAGTGCTTTGCAGCCAATGAAATGCTTGTTTTGCTGCAGTGCAGTCACTGTTGTAATGTAAGAATCATGGCAGCTGATTTGTGCACAGCAAGCTCCCATAAACAGCAATGTGAGAATGACCAGGTAATCTGTTTTAATGACGTTGATGGAGGGATAATTATTGGCCAGGACACCAGGGAGAACTCCCCTGCTGTTCTTCAAAATAGTCCAATGGGACTGTTTATATCCACGGGAGTAAGAGGATGGAGTCTCTGTTTAATGTGACATCTGAAAGAGGGCATCCTGACAGTGCAGCACTCACTCAGTACTGCCGCTCTGACAGTGCAGCACTCACTCAGTACAGACCCTCTGACAGTGCAGCACTCCCTCAGTACTGCCCCTCTGACAGTGCAGCACTCACTCAGTACTGCCGCTCTGACAGTGCAGCACTCACTCAGTACAGACCCTCTGACAGTGCAGCACTCACTCAGTACTGACCCTCTGACAGTGCAGCACTCCCTCAGTACTGCCCCTCTGAAAGTGCAGCGCTCCCTCAGTACTGACGCTCCGACAATGTAACATTCCCTCAGTACTGACCTTCCAACAGTGCAGCACTCCCTCAGTACTGAAAATAACTTTCCTTTCAGTGCAGCAGCTTTTTCGGGAGCAGAGTGTGAGCGAGTGAGCAGCTGGGAAAGTCAGTTTGAAAGTAAATTTAAAATCCTTTTGTTTTTCGGCGGAGGCCGGGGGCTGCTGGGTAAGTAAAACACTATATATTTGGGCGGTTTAAAATAACTTTCCTTTCAGTGCAGCAGCTTTCTCGGGAGCAGAGTGTGAGCGAGTGAGCAGCTGGGAAAGTCAGTTTGAAAGTAAATTTAATTTCCTTTTGTTTTTCGGCGGAGGCCAGGGGGCTGCTGGGTAAGTAAAACACTATATATTTGGGCGGTTTAAAATAACTTTCCTTTCAGTGCAGCAGCTTTTTCGGGAGCAGAGTGTGAGCGAGTGAGCAGCTGGGAAAGTCAGTTTGAAAGTAAATTTAAAATCCTTTTGTTTTTCGGCGGAGGCCAGGGGGCTGCTGGGTAAGTAAAACACTATATATTTGGGCGGTTTAAAATAACTTTCCTTTCAGTGCAGCAGCTTTTTCGGGAGCAGAGTGTGAGCGAGTGAGCAGCTGGGAAAGTCAGTTTGAAAGTAAATTTAAAATCCTTTTGTTTTTCGGCGGAGGCCGGGGGCTGCTGGGTAAGTAAAACACTATATATTTGGGCGGTTTAAAATAACTTTCCTTTCAGTGCAGCAGCTTTTTCGGGAGCAGAGTGTGAGCGAGTGAGCAGCTGGGAAAGTCAGTTTGAAAGTAAATTTAATTTCCTTTTGTTTTTCGGCGGAGGCCAGGGGGCTGCTGGGTAAGTAAAACACTATATATTTGGGCGGTTTCTGAACCCGAGATACCACACTTGTAGTGTCTCCCACCCGCCCTCCTCCTCTAACCAAAAAAAAAGGACTCGGTGGGGTGTTTATAAGGTAAGGCTTTTTCGATTTCTCTGGTTTTATTGTGATTGGTAAAAATTTTTCGTTTCTTTTTCATTTAACTAAGTTTAAACTTAAGATTAAAAATGGCAGGAGATCTCAGACCCGTATCATGCTCCTCTTGCTCAATGTGGGAGCTCAGGGACATGGCTGATGACCCTGACTCCTTCACGTGCAGGATGTGTGTCCAGCTGCAGCTCTTGTTAGACCGCATGACGGCTCTCGAGCTGCGGATGGACTCACTTTGGAGCATGCGCGATGCTGAGGAGGTCGTGGATAGCACGTTTAGTGAATTGGTCACACCGCAGATTAGGATTGCTGAGGGAGAAAGGGAATGGGTGACCAAAAGGCAGAGAAAGAGCAGGAAGGCAGCTCAGGAGTCCCCTGCGGTCATCTCCCTCCAAAACAAGTATACCGTTTTGGATACTGTCGAGGGAGATGGCTCACCAGGGGAAGGCAGCAGTAGCCAGGTCCATGGCACCGTGGCTGGCTCTGCTGTTCAGAAGGGCGGGAAAAAGAGTGGAAGGGCTATAGTCGTAGGGGATTCGATTGTAAGGGGAGTAGATAGGCGGTTCTGTGGTCGAAAACGAGGCTCCCGAATGGTATGTTGCCTCCCAGGTGCACGGGTCAGGGACGTCTCAGATCGGCTGCAGAACATTCTAAAGGGGGAGGGTGAACAGCCAGTTGTCATTGTGCACATAGGCACTAATGATATAGGTAAAAAACGGGATGAGGTCCTATAAGCAGAGTTTAGGGAGTTAGGAGCCAAGTTAAAAAGTAGGACCTCAGAGGTAGTAATCTCAGGATTACTACCAGTGCCACGTGATCGTCAGAGTAAAAATGAAAGAATAGTCAGGATGAATGCGTGGCTTGAGAGATGGTGCAGGAAGGAGGGGTTCAGATTTTTGGGACATTGGGACCAGTTCTGGGGGAGGTGGGACTATTACAAATTGGACGGTCTACACCTGGGCCGGACTGCAACCAATGTCCTTGGAGGTGCTTTTGCTAACGCTGTTGGGGAGGGTTTAAACTAATGTGGCAGGGGGATGGGAACCAATTGAGGTCAGTTGACAGTAAGGAGGTAGTAACAAAAGCCTGTAAGGAACTAGATAATGAAGTCAGTGTGACTAAGGGGAAGAGCAGGCAGGGAGCAGATGATGAATATAAAGGGACTGGTGGTCTGAGGTGCATTTGTTTTAATGCAAGAAGTGTAGTAGGTAAGGCAGATGAACTTAGGGCTTGGATTAGTACCTGGGAGTATGATGTTATTGCTATTACTGAGACTTGGTTGAGGGAAGGGCATGATTGGCAACTAAATATCCCAGGATATCGATGCTTCAGGCGGGATAGAGAGGGAGGTAAAAGGGGTGGAGGAGTTGCATTACTGGTCAAAGAGGATATCACAGCTGTGCTGAAGGAGGGCACTATGGAGGACTCGAGCAGTGAGGCAATATGGACAGAACTCAGAAATAGGAAGGGTGCGGTAACAATGTTGGGGCTGTACTACAGGCCTCCCAACAGCGAGCGTGAGATAGAGGTACAAATATGTAAACAGATTATGGAAAGATGTAGGAGCAACAGGGTGGTGGTGATAGGAGATTTTAATTTTCCCAACATTGACTGGGATTCGCTTAGTGTTAGAGGTCCAGATGGAGCAGAATTTGTAAGGAGCATCCAGGAGGGTTTTCTAGAGCAGTATGTAAATAGTCCAACTCGGGAAGGGGCCATACTGGACCTGGTGTTGGGGAATGAGCCCGGCCAGGTTGTTGAAGTTTCAGTAGGGGACTACTTTGGGAATAGTGATCACAATTCCGTAAGCTTTAAAATACTCATGGACAAAGACGAGAGTGGTCCTAAAGGAAGAGTGCTAAATTGGGGGAAGGCCAACTATACCAAAATTCGGCAGGAGCTGGGAAATGTAGATTGGGAGCAGCTGTTTGAAGGTAAATCCACATGTGATATGTGGGAGGCTTTTAAAGAGAGGTTGATTAGCGTGCAGGAGAGACATGTTCCTGTGAAAATGAGGGATAGAAATGGCAAGATTAGGGAACCATGGATGACAGGTGAAATTGTGAGACTAGCTAAGAGGAAAAAGGAAGCATACATAAGGTCTCGGCGGCTGATGAAAGACGAAGCTTTGAAAGAATATCGGGAATGTAGGACCAATCTGAAACGAGGAATTAAGAGGGCTAAAAGGGGTCATGAAATATCTTTAGCAAACAGGGTTAAGGAAAATCCCAAAGCCTTTTATTCATATATAAGGAGAAAGAGGGTAACTAGAGAAAGGATTGGCCCACTAAAGGACAAAGGAGGAATGTTATGCTTGGACTCAGAGAAAATGGGTGAGATTCTAAACGAGTACTTTGCATCGGTATTCACCGAGGAGAGGGACATGACGGATGTTGAGGTTAGGAACAGATGTTTGATTACTCTAGGTCAAGTCGGCATAAGGAGGGAGGAAGTGTTGGGTATTCTAAAGGGCATTAAGGTGGACAAGTCCCCAGGTCCGGATGGGATCTATCCCAGGTTACTGAGGGAAGCGAGAGAGGAAATAGCTGGGGCCTTAACAGATATCTTTGCAGCATCCTTAAACACGGGTGAGGTCCCGGAGGACTGGAGAATTGCTAATATTGTCCCCTTGTTTAAGAAGGGTAGCAGGGATAATCCAGGTAATTATAGACCGGTGAGCCTGACGTCAGTGGTAGGGAAGATGCTGGAGAAGATACTGAGGGATAGGATCTATTCCCATTTGGAAGAAAATGGGCTCATCAGTGATAGGCAACATGGTTTTGTGCAGGGAAGGTCATGTCTTACCAACTTAATAGAATTCTTTGAGGAAGTGACAAAGTTGATTGATGAGGGAAGGGCTGTCGATGACATATACATGGACTTCAGTAAGGCGTTTGATAAGGTTCCCCATGGCAGGCTGATGGAGAAAGTGATAGCTGATGGAGAAAGTGATGGAGAAAGTGAAAGAGAAAGGAATAGCTTGATGGATGTTTAAAATAGAGGCTATTGCCTCTGGATCTCTCCTGATGTTTCCATCTCCATACCTATCTCCTATATGTTTGTGCACACAGCAGTGAAGGATTACATCAAATTCATATATCTTACATTCTCCCTTTCAATCCACCCCAACAATCTCTCTCTCTCTCTCCAACCCTGTCCCTCTCTACTGCCCGCTCTCTGTCTGCATATCTAACCCTCTCTCCCTCTGTCTCACTCCTAGTGTCAGAGAGAGCAGGAGGAAGAGACGGAGAGAGGAAGACAGAGAGAGAATTTAGAAGGAACTGTACTCTGTTCCTAAGCTGAACCTGCACTCGGAGTGTTTGAGGGGCTACATTAATCGGCCGTGTACAGTCCTTTATCTGGCTGTGAAGAAGCAGAGCATGTTCAGGACTCAACGGGTCAAAGGGAACGATTCACTCCTGTCTGCTACGGGAAAGAGAGACTGACCTTAACATCAATGCCGCGTTTGACCGAGTGTGACAGCGAGGAGACCGAGTAAAACTGAAGTCAGTGGGAATCTGCTGGTTGGAATTATACTGAGCACAAAGGAAGATGGTTGTGGTTGTTGGAGGTCAATCATCTCAGTTCCAGGACATCACTGCAGAATAATAGAGACAAGGTAGATGAAAACTTTCTGTCTGCCATAAAAAGTGAAATGGTCAAACAATGTTGTTATTGGAGAGGTCTGGCCTCTATCTGATTCCATTCAGACAGACAGACAGATATCAGTATAAATGAAGACATATATTTGCCTGGGTTAGAGATGGAAGACTGAACATTCCCTTCGGTCTTGTTACTACCTATCAGCAGCTGTGTACAATTTCTAATTGCACTGGTTTGATGTGGGTAATATTTATGTTTGTAAGGATGGGGTGAATCTTATAACAATCTCCCCGAGATGAAGTGGGATTGAGGGATTGGAGTAAAGGTCAGTAACAGTGCAATGCACTTTACACGACTGAGTAACAAACATTGTTGTGTTAAAGTTTAATAAATCACACTTGTGTTGCAAAGAACAAATAAAGAACAAAGAACAAAGAACAGTACAGCACAGGAACAGGCCATTCGGCCCTCCAAGCCTGCGCCGAACTAGATGCCTGCCGAAACTAACATCTTCTGCACTTCCGGGGCCCATATCCCTCTATTCCCTTCCTATTCATATATTTGTCAAGATTTCTCTTAAATGTCACTATCGTATCTGCTTCCACCACCTCCCCTGGCAGCAAGTTCCAGGCACTCACCACCCTCTGTGCAAAAAATTTGCCTCGCACATCCCCTCTAAACTTTGCCCCTCGCACCTTAAACCTATGTCCCCTAGTAACTGACTCTTCCACCCTGGGAAAAAGCTTCTGACTATCCACTCTGTCCATGCCGCTCATAACTTTGTAAACCTCTATCATGTCGCCCCTCCACCTCCATCGTTCCAGTGAAAATAATCCGAGTTTTTCCAACCTGTCCTCTAGCTAATGCCCTCCAGACCAGGCAACATCCTGGTAAACCTTCTCTGTACCTTCTCCAAAGCCTCCACGTCGTTCTGGTAGTGTGGCGACCGGAATTTCATTCAGTATTCTCAGTGTGGCCTAACTAAGGTTCTATACAGCTGCAACATGACTTGCCAATTTTTATACTCTATGCCCCGACTGATGAAGGCAAGCATGCCGTCTGCCTTCTTGACTACCTTATCCACCTGCGTTGCCACTTTCAGTGACCTGTGGACCTGTACGCCCAGATCTCTCTGCCTGTCAATACTCCAAAGGGTTCTGCCGTTTACTGTATACCTCCCACCTGCATTAGACCTTCCAAAATACATTACCTCACATTTGTCCGGATTAAACTCCATCTGCTATTTCTCCACCCATGTCTGCAACCGATCTATGTCCTGCTGTATCCTTTGACAATCCTCATTATTATCCGCAACTCCACCAACCTTTGTGTCGTCCGCAATTGCTGATATATATTTTTTAATGATATGGATTGTTTTTCTCACAGGATTTTCGATTGTAATTTCCTTTATTTTGGCTGATGTATAGAATATAAGGGCAGGGAGCTTATGCTGGAACTGCATAAAACACTAGTTAGACCACAGCTAGAGAACTGTGTACAGTTCGGGTCAGCACATTACAGGAAGGATGTGATCACACCAGCGAGGGTACAGAGTAGATTTACAAGGGATGTTGTCAGGAATGGAGAATTTTAGCTATGAGGAAAGATTGGACAGGCTGGTGTTGTTTTCTTTGAAACAGAGGAGGCTGAGGGGAGATTTAATGGAGGTGTGTAAAATGATGATGGGCCCAGATTGAGTGGATCGGAAGGACCGATGGAGAATAACCCAAGCTCTCCAATACATCCATATACCTGAAGGAACTGAAATAAAGACAGAGAGAACGAGGGACAGAGAGAGATAGAGGGGGAGAGATATAGAGAGTCTCAGCGACAGAGAGATAGGGCAAGGAGTGATAGGGGGGTAAAGAGAGAGAGAGAAGGAGAGAGAGAAGGAGAGAGAGGGACAGACAAAGAGAAGGAGAGAGGGAGTGACAGAGAGGGAATGATAGCTGGAGGGACAGAGAGAGACACAGAGAGAGAGGCAGAGACAGAGATAGCAGGAGAGAGACGGAAAGACAGAAAGGGAATGACAGATGGAGGGCCATACAGAGAGACAGAGAGAGTGGCAGAGACAAAGATAGAAGGAGAGCGAGCGAGTATCAGGAAGGGAAAGACAAATTGAGGGACAGAGAGAGAGACAGAGAGAGAAGGAGAGAGATGGAGTGACAGGGAGGGAAGGATAGATGGAGGGATAGAGAGACGGAGAGACAGAGAGGGAAAGACAGATGGAGGGACAGAGAGAGAGACAGAGAGAGTGGCAGAGACAGAAATAGAAGGAAAGAGAGGGATTGCCAGGAAGGAAAGGACAGATGGAGAGACAGAGTGAGAGACAGAGAGAGAAGGAGAGAGATGGAGTGACAGGGAGGGAAGGACAGATGGAGGGATAGAGAGAGAGACAGAGAGCGAGACAGAGACAGAGTTAGAAGGAGACAGAGGGAGTGACGGGGTGGTGGAGGGAGACAGATGAAGAGACAGAGAGAGAGAGAAGGAGAGAGATGGAGAGACAGGGAGGGAAAGACAGATGGAGAGACAGAGAATGAGAGGCAGAGATGGAAGGAGAGAGATGGCGTGACAGGCAGGGAAAGACAGATGGAGAGACAGAGAGGAAGACAGAGAGAGAAGGAGAGAGAGGGAGTGTCAGGGAGAGAAAGACAGATGGAGGGACAGAATGTGAGGGAGAGAGATAGAAGGAGAGGGTGGGAGTGACACAGAGGGTAATACAGATGGAGGGACAGAGAGAGAGACAGATATAGAGATAAAAGGAGTGAGAGTGAGTGACAGGGGGTGGGAAAGACAGATGGAGAGACAGAGAGAGAGAGACGGAGAGATGGAGAGAGATGGAGTGACTGGCAGGGAAAGATAGATGGAGCGACAGATAGAAAGACAGAGAGAGAAGGAGAGAGAGGGAGTGTCAGGGAGGGAAGGACATATGGAGGGATAGAGTGAGAGACAGAGAGACAAGGAGAGAGAGGGAGTGTCAAAGAGGGAAGGGCAGATGGAGAGACAGAGAGATAGAGACAGTGATGGAAGGAGAGAGAGGGAGGGACAGAGAGGGAAAGACAGATGGAGGGTAAGAGAGAGAGTGAGAGAGATAGAAGGAGAGAGATGGAGTGACAATGAGGGAAGGACAGATGGAGGGAGAGAAGGAGAGAGACAGAGATAGAAGGAGAGAGATGGAGTGACGGAGGGGGGGGAAGAAGACAGATGGAGGGACAGAGAGAGAGAGAGACAGAGACAGAAGGAGAGATATGGAGAGACAGAGAGGGAAAGAGAGATGGAGAGACAGAGAGTGAGAGGCCGTGATGGAAGGTGAGAGATGGAGTGACAGGCAGGGAAAGACAGATGGAGAGACAGAGAGAAAGACAGAGAGAGAAGGACAGAGAGGGTGTGACAGGGAGGGAAGGACAGATGGAGGGATAGAGAGAGAGAGACAGAGACAGAGTTAGAAGGAGAAAGAGGGAGTGACGGGGTGGGGAGGGGGGAGACAGATGGTGAGACAGTGAGAGAGAGAGAAGGAGAGAGATGGAGAGACAGAGAGGGAAATACAGATGGAGAGACAGAGAGAAAGACAGAGAGAGAAGTACAGAGAGGGAGTGTCAGGGAGAGAAAGACAGATGGAGGGCCAGTGTGTGAGGGAGAGAGATAGAAGGAGAGGGTGGGAGTGACAGAGAGGGTAATACAGATGGAGGGACAGAGAGAGAGACAGAGATAGAGATAAAAGGAGAGTGAGTGAGTGACAGGGGGTGGGAAAGACAGATGGAGAGACAGAGAGAGAGAGACGGAGAGAAGGAGAGAGATGGAGTGAGGGGGAGGGAAGGACAGATGGAGGGACAGAGAGTGAGAGGCAGAGATGGAAGGAGAGAGAGGGAGTGTCAGGGAGAGAAAGACAGATGTAGGGACAGAGTGAGAGAGACGGAGAGAAGGAGAGAGATGGAGTGAGAGGGAGGGAAGGACAGATGGAGGGGCAGAGAGAGAGATACAGAGATAGAAGGAGAGAGAGGGTGGGACTGAGAGGGAAGACAGATGGAGGGACAGAGAGAGAGAGAGATAGATAGATAGAAGGAGAGAGATGGAGTGACAGGGAAGGAAGGACAGATGGAGGGACAGAGAGAGAGAGAGAGATAGCGATAGAAGGAGAGAGATGGAGTGACAGTGTGGGAAGGACGATGGAGGGATAGAGTGAGAGACAGAGAGGCAAGGAAAGAGAGGGAGTTTCAGGGAGGGAATGGCAGATGGAGGGATAGAGAGAGAGACAGAGATAGAAGGAGAGAGAGGGAGGGACAGAGAGGGAAAGACAGATGGAGGGAAAGAGAGAGAGATAGAAGGAGAGAGATGGAGTGACAATGAGGGAAGGACAGATGGAGGGACAGAGGGAGAGAGACAGAGATAGAAGGAAAGATATGCAGAGATAGAGAGGGAAAGAGAGTTGGAGAGACAGAGAGTGAGAGGCCGTGATGGAAGGTGAGAGAGGGAGTGACAGGCAGGGAAAGACAGATGGAGAGCCAGAGAGAGAGACAGAGCGAGAAGGAGAGGAGGGTGTGACAGGGAGGGAAGGATAGATGGAGGGATTGAGAGAGAGAGACAGAGATAGAAGCAGAGAGTGGGTGTGACAGGGAGGGAAAGAGAAGTGGAGGGACAGAGAGATAGACAGGGATAGAGATAGAAGGAGAGAGAGGGTGTGACGCGGAGGGGAAGACAGATGGAGGGATAGAGTGAGAGGCAGAGAGAGAAGGAGAGAGATGGAGTGACAGGGAGGGAAGGACAGATGGAGGGATAGAGAGAGAGACAGAGAGCGAGGCAGAGACAGAGTTAGAAAGAGAAAGAGGGAGTGACGGGGTGGGGGGGGGAGACAGATGAAGAGACAGAGAGAGAGAGAAGGAGAGAGATGGAGAGACAGAGAGGGAAAGACAGATGGAGAGACAGAGAGTGAGAGGCAGAGATGGAAGGAGAGAGAGGGAGTATCAGGGAGAGAAAGACAGATGGAGGGACAGAGTGTGAGGGAGAGAGATAGAAGAAGAGGGAGGGAGTGACAGAGAGGGTAATATAGATGGAGGGGCAGAGAGAGAGACAGAGATAGAGATAAAAGGAGTGAGAGTGAGTGACAGGGGGTGGGGAAGACAGATGGAGAGACAGAGAGAGAGAGACGGAGAGAAGGAGAGAGATGGAGTGACTGGGAGGGAAGGACAGATGGAGCGACAGATAGAAAGACAGAGAGAGAAGGAGAGAGAGGGAGTGTCAAAGAGGGAAGGGCAGATGGAGAGACAGAGAGATAGAGACAGTGATAGAAGGAGAGAGAGGGAGGGACAGAGAGGGAAAGACAGATGGAGGGTAAGAGAGGGAGTGAGAGAGATAGAAGGAGAGAGATGTAGTGACAATGAGGGAAGGACAGATGGAGGGACAGAGGGAGAGAGACAGAGATAGAAGCAGAGAGATGGCGTGACGGAGGGGGGGGGGAGAAGACAGATGGAGGGACAGAGAGAGAGAGACAGAGATAGAAGGAGAGATATGGAGAGACAGAGAGTGAGAGGCAGTGATGGAAGGTGAGAGATGGAGTTACAGGCAGGGAAAGACAGATGGAGAGACAGAGAGAAAGACAGAGAGAGAAGGACAGAGAGGGTGTGACAGGGAGGGAAGGGCAGATGGAGGGATTGAGAGAGAGAGACAGAGATAGAAGCAGACAGTGGGAGTGACAGGGCGGGAAAGAGAAGTGGAGGGACAGAGAGAGAGACAGAGATAGAGATAGAAGGAGAGAGAGGGTGTGACGGGGAGGGGAAGACAGATGGAGAGACAGAGAGAGAGAGACAGAGAGAGAAGGAGAGAGGGGGAGTGACAGGGAGGGAAGGACAGATGGTGGGATAGAGAGACGGAGAGACAGAGAGGGAAAGACAGATGGAGGGACAGAGAGAGAGAGACAGAGAGAGTGGCAGAGACAGAGATAGAAGGAAAGAGAGGGATTGCCAGGAAGGAAAGGACAGATGGAGGGACAGAGTGAGAGACAGAGAGAGAAGGAGAGAGATGGAGTGACTGGGAGGGAAGGACAGATGGAGGGACAGAGAGTGAGAGGCAGAGATGAAATGAGAGAGAGGGAGTGACAGGCAGGGAAAGATAGATGGAGCGACAGATAGAAAGACAGAGAGAGAAGGAGAGAGAGGGAGTCACAGAGAGGGAAAGACTGTTGGAGGGACAGAGAGTGAGAGGCAGAGATGGAAGGAGAGAGAGGGAGTGTCAGGGAGAGAAAGACAGATGTCGGGACAGAGTGAGAGAGACGGAGAGAAGGAGAGAGATGGAGTGAGAGGGAGGGAAGGACAGATGGAGGGGCAGAGAGAGAGATACAGAGATAGAAGGAGAGAGAGGGTGGGACTGAGAGGGAAGACAGATGGAGGGACAGAGAGAGAGAGAGAGATAGATAGAAGGAGAGAGATGGAGTGACAGGGAGGGAAGGACAGATGGAGGGATAGAGAGAGAGAGAGAGACAGCGATAGAAGGAGAGAGATGGAGTAACAGGGAGGGAAGGACAGATGGAGGGATGGAGTGAGAGACAGAGATAGATGAGAGAGAGGGTGTGTCTGGGTGGGAAAGACAGATGGAGGGACAGAGTGAGAGACAGAGAGAGAAGGAGAGAGGTGGTGTGTCAGGAAGGGAAAGGCAGATGGAGCGACAGAGTGGGAGACAGAGCGAGAAGGAGAGAGATGGAGTGACAGGGAGGGAAGGACTGATGGAGGGATAGAGAGAGAGAGAGAGAGATAGAAGGAGAGAGAGGTAGTGTCAGGGAGGGAAAGGCAGGTGGAGAGACAGAGAGAGAGAAAGACACATGGAAGGAGAGAGCGGGAGTCACAGAGAGGGGAAGACTGTTGGAGGGATAGAGAGAGACAGAGATAGAAGGAGAGAGAGGGAGTGTCAGGGAGGGAAGGACAGATGGAGGGACAGAGAGAGAGGCAGAGAGAGAAGGAGAGAGATGGAGTGACAGGGAGGGAAGGACAGATGGAGGGACAGAGAGAGAGGCAGAGAGAAAAGGAGAGAGATCGGGTGATGGTGGGGGCGGGAGCGGCGAGACTGATGGAGTGACAGAGAGAGAAGGAGAGAGTGGGAGAGACAGAGTGAAAGACAGATGGAGAGAAAGAGAGAGAGAGGCAGAGATGCAAGCAGTGAGGGAGTCACAGGTAGGGAAAGACAGATGGACAGACAGAGAGAGAGACAAAGATAGAAGGAGAGAGAGGGAGTGTCAGGGAGGGAAAGACAGATGCAGGGACAGAGAGAGAGAGACAGAGAAAAAAGGGAGAGAGAGCGAGTGTCAGGGAGGGAAAGACAGATGGCGGGACAGAGAGAGAGGGAGAGATAGAAGGAGAGAGAGGGAGAGACAGAGAGGGAAAGACAGATGGAGGGATAGAGAGAGACAGAGATAGAAGGAGAGAGAGGGAGTGTCAGGGAGGGAAAGACAGATGGAGGGACAGAGAGAGAGACAGAGAGAGAAGAAGAGAGAGGGAGTGTCAGGGAGGGAAAGACAGATGCAGGGACAGAGAGAGAGAGACAGAGAAAAAAGGGAGAGAGAGGGAGTGTCAGGGAGGGAAAGACAGATGGCGGGACAGAGAGAGAGGGAGAGATAGAAGGAGAGAGAGGGAGAGACAGAGAGGGAAAGACAGATGGAGGGATAGAGAGAGACAGAGATAGAAGGAGAGAGAGAGGGAGTGTCAGGGAGGGAAAGACAGATGGAGGGACAGAGAGAGAGACAGAGAGAGAAGGAGAGAGATGGAGTGACAGGGAGGGAAGGACAGATGGAGGGATAGAGAGAGAGACAGAGAGCGAGGCAGAGACAGAGTTAGAAGGAGAAAGAGGGAGTGACGATGTGGGGGGTGGAGACAGATGAAGAGACAGAGAGAGAGAGAAGGAGAGAGATGGAGAGACAGAGATGGAAAGACAGATGGAGAGACCGAGAGTGAGAGGCAGAGATGGAATGAGAGAGGGGGTGAGACAGAGAGGGAAATACAGATGGAGGGACAGAGAGAGAGCGATAGATAGAAGGAGAGAGGGGGTGAGACAGAGAGGGAAATACAGATGGAGGGACAGAGAGAGAGCGATAGATAGAAGGAGAGAGTGGGAGAGACAGAGAGGGAAAGACAGATGGAGGGACAGAGAGAGACAGAGATAGAAGGAGAGAGATGGAGTGACAGGGAGGGAAGGACAGATGGAGGGACAGAGAGAGAGAGACAGAGAGAGAAGGAGTGATGGAGATTGACAGGAATGGAAGGGCAGATGGAGGGATAGAAAGAGAGAGAGACAGAGATAGAAGGAGAGAGAGGGAGTGACAGAGAGGTAAAGATAGATGGAGGGACTGAGGGATACAGAGAGAGAGGAAGAGACAGAGATAGAAGGAGAGAGAGGGACATAGAGGGAGGGATCAAGAAAGAAGGAAATATGGTTGAAACCATTGCTGTATTGGGAGCGAGGGAGGAAGGGAGAGAAAAATGAAAGAGAGACGGGGAAACAGAAAGGGAGAAATGGTGTCATAGAGACACAGACAGAGTTATGGACAGAGGCAGTGAAAGAGAGGGAGAGAGGGAGAGACAGAGAGAGAGAAAGAGGGAGAGACAGAGATAGAAGGAGAGAGAGGGAGTGACGGGGAGGGAAAGACAGATGGAGGGGCAGAGAGAGAAGGAGAGAGATGGAGTGACAGGGAGCGAAAGACAGATGGAGGGACAGAGAGAAACAGAGAGGAAGAGGTAGAAATAGAAAGGGAGACAGAGATATGGAGAGGAAGATAAAGAGACAGTGAGAGAGTGAGATAGAGAGAGAGAAAGGCAGAGATGGTGTGAGAGAGACACAAATAGAGTCATGGACAGAAGCACAGAGAGAGAGAGAGTAACAGAGAGAGAGAGAGAGAGTCAGAGAGAGAGAGAGACAGACAGAAAGAGAGAGATAGAGACACAGAAAGAAACAGACAGAAAGGGAGCGTCAGTGAGAGAGATGAGATAGAATGAGAGAGAGGGAGTGACAGGCAGGGAAAGACAAATGGAGCGACATAAAGAAAGACAGAGAGGGAAGGAGAGAGAGGGAGTATCAGGGAGAGAAAGACAGATGGAGGGAAAGAGAGAGAGACAGAGATATAGATAGAAGGAGAGAGAGAGTGAGTGACGGGGATGGGAAGACAGATGGTGAGACAGAGAGAGAGACAGAGAGAGAAGGAGAGAGAGGGAGAGATGGAGAGGGAAAGATAGATGGAGGGACAGAGAGAGAGAGACACAGAGATAGAAGGAGAGAGATGGAGTGACAGGGAGAGAAGGACAGATGGAGGGATAGAGTGCGAGATAGAGAGACAAGGAGAGAGATGGAGTGACAGGGAGGGAAAGGCAGATGGAGGGATAGAGTGAGAGACAGAGATAGAAGGAGAGAAATGGAGTGTCAGGGAGGGAAGGACAGATGGCGGGACAGAGAGAGAGGGAGAGATAGAAGGAGAGAGGGGGTGAGACAGAGAGGGAAAGACAGATGGAGGGACAGAGAGAGAGCGATAGATAGAAGGAGAGAGTGGGAGAGACAGAGAGGGAAAGACAGATGGAGGGACAGAGAGAGGCAGAGATAGAAAGAGAGAGAGGGAGTGTCAGGGAGGGAAAGACAGATGGAGGGACAGAGAGAGACAGAGATAGAAGGAGAGAGAGGGAGTGTCAGGGAGGGAAAGACAGATGGAGGGACAGAGAGAGAGACAGAGATAGAAGGAGAGAGACGGAGTGACAGGGAGGGAAGGACAGATGGAGGGACAGAGAGAGAGAGTCAGAGAGAGAAGGAGTGAGGGGGATTGACAGGAATGGAAGGGCAGATGGAGGGATAGAAAGAGAGTGAGGCAGAGATAGAAGGAGAGATGGGAGTGACAGAGAGGTAAAGACAGATGGAGGGACTGAGGGATACAGAGAGAGAGGCAGAGGCAGAGATAGAAGGAGAGAGAGGGACAGAGAGGGAGGGGTAAAGAAAGAAGGAAATATGGTTGAAACCATTGCTCTATTGGGAGCGAGGGAGGAAGGGAGAGATGAAAAGAAAGAGAGACGGGGAAACAGAAAGGGAGAAATGGTGTCATAGAGACACAGACAGAGTTATGGACAGAGGCAGTGAAAGAGAGGGAGAGAGGGAGAGACAGAGAGAGAGGGAGAGACAGAAACAGAAGGAAAGGGAGTGACAGGGAGGGAAAGACAGATGGAGGGACAGAGAGAGAAGGAGAGAGATGGAGTGACAGGGAGGGAAAGACAGATGGAGGGACAGAGAGAGAGAGACTGAGAGGAAGCGGTAGAAATAGAGAGGGAGACAGAGATATTGAGAGGAAGATACAGAGACAGTGAGAGAGAGAGATACAGAGAGAGAATGGCAGAGATGGTGCGAGAGAGACACAAATAGAGTCATGGACAGAAGCAAAGAGCGAAAGAGTAACAGAGAATGAAAGAGAGAGAGAGAGAGAGAGAGAGTCAGAGAGAGAGAGAAAGACAGAAAGAGAGAGATAGAGACACAGAAAGAAACAGAGAGAAAGGGAGCGTCAGTGGGAGAGGGAGACAGAGACAGTGATAGCGAAAGACAACGAGAGAGAGAGATGGGGAGAAAGAGTTGTAGGGGAAGAGAGAGAGATAGAGGGGGAAGAGAGATATAGAGGGGGCAGAGAAAGATAGAGGGGGAAGAGAGTGATGGGGGAGAGAGAGAGGGGGAGAGAGAGAGGGGGAGAGAGAGAGGGGAGAGAGAGAGGGGGAGGGGATGAAAGAGAGGGGAGAGGGAGAGAGAGGGGGTGAGAGGGAGTGAGAGGGGGTGAGAGAGGGGTGAGAAGGGGTGAGAGGGGGAGAGGGCGAGAGAGGGGGAGAGGGCGAGAGAGGGGGAGAGGGCGGGAGAGGGGGCGAGGGAGAGAAAGGGGAGAGAGAGAGAAAGGGGGAGAGAGAGAGAAAGGGGAGAGAGAGGGGGGAGTGGGAGAGAGAGGGGGAGGGAGAGAGGGGGAGGGAGAAAGAGGGGAGAGGGAGAGAGAGTGGGGAGAAAGAGCTAGAGGGGGAGAGGGAGATAGTGGGGTAGATAGAGGGGGGAGAGGGAGAGAAAGGGGGAGAGGGAGAAATGGGGAGGGAGAGAGAAAGGGGAGAGAGAGGGGGGAGTTGGAGAGAGAGGGGGAGGGAGAGAGAGGGGGAGGGAGAAAGAGGGGGAGAGGGTGAGAGAGTGGGGAGAAAGAGTTAGAGGGGGAGAGGGAGATAGAGGGGTAGATAGAGGGGGAGAGGCAGAGAGAGCGGGAGAGGGAGATAGAGGGGGAGAGTGAGATGGATGGGCCGAGGGAGATCGAGGGGGGAGAGGGAGATCGAGGGGGGAGAGGGAGATTGAGGGGAGAGAGGGAGATCAAGGGGGAGAGGGAGATCAAGAGGGAGAGGGAGATAGAGGGGAGAGGGAGATAGAGGGGGGCGAGGGAGATAGAGGGGGAGAGGGAGATAGAGGGGGAGAGAGAGATGGGGAAGGGGGTGGTGAACCTGTGGAATTCTCTGCCGCAGAAGGCAGTGGAGGCCAAGTCATTAAAGATATTCAAGGAGGGAAGAGATATATTTCTTAGTGTCAAAGGGATCAAGGGCTATGGGGAGAAAGTAGGAACAGGGTACTGAATTAGCCCATTGGTCATGATCTTTATTGAATGGCAGAGCAGACCCGAGGGGCCGAATGGCCTGCTCCTGCTCCTATTTTCTATGTTTCTATGAGAAGGGCAGACTGAGAGAGGGAGAGATCGAGAGAGAAGGAGAAACGGAGAGAGAAGGAGAGATAGAGATGCAGAGAGGTGACCCTGAGATTCTCTCTCTCACACACACAAACATGTAGACACACACAGACACACACAGAGACTGACAGACACACACACACACACACACACACAAATTTTACAATCCACACTGATGACAGTAACAATGGCCAACAGAACCTCTGTAACAATCCCCTGTGTCTGCCCAGTCCTGTGAGAGACACAGAGAGAGATAGGGAGTGACGGTAAGTGACAGTGGAAGAAGGAGGACAAAACAGCTTGTAGGAGAAACCTTACATTTATTTGTGTTCAACAGATTTTATTAAAAGTTGAAGGGACTGGACACTGAAAAAGGTTTCAGCACACAAAAAAACCCTGAGGGTCCCATTTGCACTTGTTCCATCCAGCCCTGTCTGTGAGGTTTGCTGATGTTTTGGGCAATGCTTCGTGAACTTAGAGAAAAAAGATGCACGATGCCCATTTTAATTCATTTTACTGTAGTTCTGAAGTTAGCTTTCTCTCTGTCTCCACATTCTTTCCCTGTGTCTCTATCTCCCGCCATGCTTTCTCTTCTCTGACTCTGTTTCACACTCGCCTTCTCCATTTAAAGCTTTAACAAATAAAAAAACATGCCACACACAGCAATGCGATTTGTCGTGATTTGAAATAGTGAGACGGAATCAGCAGCTTGTTCCCAGTTTCAGGAGGGATTCGCTCTTTCTGGGGACTGAAATCTGGCTATTATCACATTGCTGCTTGTGGGATCGTGCTGTGCATCTAGTGGCCTGCAGCATTTCTTCCATGACAACAGTTTCAAATTCAGCTTCCTGAGGGTCTGAGTGTGGATTTATCTGTGTTTTTAGAAGAATTTTACAATAATTGCAAGAGCTGAACGTGAAGCTGTATAAAGACTTGGCATTAGTTTAACGATGGAGTTTAGCATTTTCTGAGGACTGTGATGGGATATTTGGCTATGATCACATTGTGGGATCCTGCTGTGCATACATTCCCTGAATCAATTCCTGCATCCAACACTGAGGCAGAAACAGATGGAGAGAAAAAGAGAGAGAGTGAGAAACAGCTGGAGGTGGCAGGTTAAACAGAGAGAGAGAGAGAGACAGGCAGAGTGTGGGTGAGGGAGGGAAGGCAGAGAAAGATGGAGAAAGACAGAGAGAGGGCGAGAGAGAGAGAAATCCACACTCAAAAGCTTGGTACACTGAATATTGAAGTGTCAACATTGCTGGGATCTTGCTGTGCACTAAAAACAGATTATCTGCATATTTGCATTATCTGAAGGCCTGGAATTAAAGTCCTGAGCTTGAAGCCAGTACAATTCCGGAGTAATGATGGTGTTTTGGGCAGTGCCCTGAATTTGAGGGTGAAATGAAATTGTGGGATCTTGGTGAAATTGTGAGACTAGCTAAGAGGAAAAAGGAAGCACACATAAGGTCTAGGCGGCTGAAGAAAGCCGAAGCTTTGAAAGAATATCGGGATTGTAGGCGCAATCTGAAACGAGGAATTTAGAGGGCTGAAAGGGGTCATGAAATAGCTTTAGCAAACAGGGTTAAGGAAAATCCCAAAGCCTTTTATTCATATACAAGGAGCAAGAGGGTAACTAGAGAAAGGATTGGCCCACTCAAGGACAAAGGAGGAAAGTTATGCTTGGACTCAGAGAAAATGGGTGAGATTCTAAACGAGTACTTTGCATTGGTATTCACCGAGGAGAGGGACATGAGGGATGTTGAGGTTAGGGACAAATGTTTGATTACTCTAGGTCAAGTCGGCATAAGGAGGTAGGAAGTGTTGGGTATTCTGAAAGGCATTAAGGTGGACAAGTCCCCAGGTCCGGATGGGATCTATCCCAGGTTACTGTGGGAAGCCAGAGAGGAAATAGTTGGGGCCTTAACAGATATCTTTGCAGCATCCTTAAACACGGGTGAGGTCCCGGAGGACTGGAGAATTGCTAATGTTGTCCCCTTGTTTAAGAAGGGTAGCAGGGATAATCCAGGTAATTATAGACCGGTGAGCCTGACGTCAGTGGTAGGGAAGCTGCTGGAGAAGATACTGAGGGATAGGATCTATTCCCATCTGGAAGAAAATGGGCTCATCAGTGATAGGCAACATGGTTCTGTGCAGGGAAGGTCATGTCTTACCAACTTAATAGAATTCTTTGAGGAAGTGGCAAAGTTGATTGATGAGGGAAGGGCTGTAGATGTCATATACATGGACTTCAGTAAGGCGTTTGATAAGGTTCCCCATGGTAGGCTGATGGAGAAAGTGAAGGCGCTTGGGGTCCAAGGTGTGCTAGCTAGATGGATAAAGAACTGGCTGGGCAACAGGAGACAGAGAGTCGCAGTGGAAGGGAGTTTCTCAAAATGGAGACGTGTGACCAGTGGTGTTCCACAGGGATCCGTGCTGGGACCACTGTTGTTTGTGATATACATAAATGATTTGGAGGAAAGTATAGGTGGTCTGATTAGCAAGTTTGCAGACGACACTAAGATTGGTGGAGTAGCAGATACTGAAGGGGACTGTCAGAGAATACAGCAGAATATAGATAGACTGGAGAGTTGGGCAGAGAAATGGCAGATGGAGTTCAATCAGGGCAAATGCGAGGTGATGCATTTTGGAAGATCCAATTCAAGAGTGAACTATACAGTAAATGGAAATGTCCTGGGGAAAATTGATGTCCAGAGAGATTTGGGTGTTCAGGTCCATTGTTCCCTGAAGGTGGCAACGCAGGTCAATAGAGTGGTCAAGAAGGCATACGGCATGCTTTCCTTCATCGGACGGGGTATTGAGTACAAGAGTTGGCAGGTCATGTTACAGTTGTATGGGACTTTGGTTCGGCCACATTTGGAATACTGCGTGCAGTTCTGGTCGCCACATTACCAAAAGGATGTGGATGCTTTGGAGAGGGTGCAGAGGAGGTTCACCAGGATGTTGCCTGGTATGGAGGGCGCTAGCTATGAAGAGAGGTTGAGTAGATTAGGATTATTTTCATTAGAAAGACGGAGGTTGAGGGGGGACCTGATTGAGGTGTACAAAATCATGAGAGGTATAGACAGAGTGGATAGCAAGAAGCTTTTTCCCAGAGTGGGGGATTCAATTACAAGGGGACATGAGTTCAAAGTGAAAGGGGAAAAGTTTAGGGGGGATATGCGTGGAAAGTTATTTACGCAGAGGGTGGTGGGTGCATGGAACGCATTACCAGTGGAGGTGGTAGACGCAGGCACGATAGCGTCTTTTAAGATGTATCTAGACAGATACATGAATGGGCAGGAAGTAAAGAGATACAGACCCTTAGAAAATAGGCGACAGGTTTAGATAGAGGATTTGTATCGGCGTAGGCTTGGAGGGCCGAAGGGCCTGTTCCTGTGCTGTAATTTTCTTTGTTCTTTGTTCTTTGTTCTTGCTGTGACCAAATGGCATGCAGTGTTTCCAACATTGCAACAGTGACGACCACTTTAACAATCAATTCACTGAGTGTCAAATGTTCCCGATTCATTTCAGTTCATTTTACTGAAGTTCTGAGTTTCGATTTGTCTCTCTGTCTCACTCCAGCTTTCTTTCCCTCTGTCTCTCTAATTAAACCTTTAATAGTTAAAAACACACACAGCAGGGTGATTTGTTGTTGGTTTAAATGGTGAGACAGAAGTATTTCATAACTATTTTCAGTCAACACTACATATGAGATAGAGGGACAAAAACAGATATGGACAGAGAAAGAGAAGGAGAGACAGGGGACGAATGGGATAGGAACAGAGAGAGATACAGAGACAGTGGAGATAGAGATAATGAGACAGACACACACACACACACACACACACACACAGAGGTGGAGGTTGCTGTCACAATCCTTTTATCCTTTGGTTTATTAACTGTGATTTGTTTGTATTTGGGTGTTGCTGAGAGAGTGTCTGTGTAACCGAGGGAAATTCCTGGGCTCTTGCTGTGCTATTTTGTTTAACAATGCATTTTAATCAATTTTCTCTCTCTCCGTCTTGCCATAGGAATTTTCATTCTGAAAACTGCATGGTGAAGATGAAAAGAGGGAAAGTTTGGGACGAGGAATCCTTGGACAGGAGCTTCCTCCTGAGGGGACGGACTGAGGCCTTGTCCACAGGCTGCACCCAAAGGGCCCACGTGAGTTGTGTCTGTTTATTAGGCCGTGGTTTAATTTCATGTCTGGGGTCCTGGGCTAACCAGTTCCTGTCGGATTGGGGCCCTGCTGTTTTAAATAGGTTGAAAGCCTGGGGTTAAAGGAGCAGCCTTGGTGCAAAACCTTGGTTGAAGTGGCACCATTGCTGGGATCTTGCTGTGCACAGCTTGCCGGCTGTTATCACACTGCTGCTTGTGGGATCTTGCTGTGTACCAATGGCCTGCAGCATTTCCAACATTGCAACAGTGACGAGCACTTTAAAAATTAATT
The DNA here is from genome assembly GCF_036365525.1 of Heterodontus francisci. NCBI lineage: Eukaryota > Metazoa > Chordata > Chondrichthyes > Heterodontiformes > Heterodontidae > Heterodontus > Heterodontus francisci. Next base: position 549,297 of record NW_027142279.1, read on the forward strand.
CATTGAGTGTCAAATACTTCTGTGAATCAGCAATGAAATGGCTGAAATGTGAAGGTTTGGAAAGGCTTGTTCTCATTCCCGAATAATGCTGGTGTCTTAGGCTGTGGGCTGAATTTGACAGTGAAATGAATCACCTGGCAGAGTTTCAGGGATGGGAATGTGGATTTCTCTCTCTATCCTTCTATGGGAGAGAGGATGGGGGTCACCAGTGTTTGTGTGTTTTTACAATGAGGCAGAAACAGATGTAGAGAGACACACAGAGAAATAGAGAGAGAGAGAGAGAGAGAGAGGGAGGGAGAGACAGCAGGAAATGACAGGGTAAACACATCCACACTTCCCAGTCTCTGGCTCTGTGTCGGGGATGTGTTAGTAAGATGGGGAGTCACTGGGAGATTGTTTTCTGTCAGTGAGTGAGAGAAAGAGCCCTGGGCTCTCGCTGTGTTTTATTTCTGTTCAAAAATGCTTTGCTTTATTTGAATCTAATTTATTTCTTATTCCCAAGGAGAATCTTTTCGGAAGCTGCAGCTGTGATGATGCAAAGGTAGAATCTTTAGGCCACGTGGAATTCTCAGACAAGAGCTTTAACCAGGGAGGGAAAATAATAATAAATATATATTTGTCATTGTCAAGTTCATTTCTAAATACAAAAAAGAAGACTGTGTGTGATTTCGGGGCTGATAGAAAAACAAAGTGCTGGAAATGCTCAGTATTTCCAGCACGGTTTTTATTTCAAATTGCCAGCATCTGCAGTATTTTGATTTTGTGTTTTCGGGGGTCTGTGGCTTTTCTCCCAATAGGGAGGGGGCTGGAGGGCGCTCCCGAAGGGAATAGTTTGGGAAGCGCTGCTCCAGAACAGTCAATGTAATCCCGTAGATTTCCCTTTCTCCATCTCTTGCTGCAACATGTTCCCTGCACCTTCCTCCTTGTTCCTAGTTCTTTTTCTTCACATCTTTAAATCTCTATCTCTATCTCTCAACATCCTTTCTTTCTCTGCCCCTCGCTAGAGTCTCACAGGTTTCCATTGTCACTCTCTTTCTGCGATTCTCTGCTTCTTTATCTGTCTCTCTCTCTCTTCTCCCACTCACTTCCAAATCCCTGAATCTTTCCATCTCTGCTCCTCCTTTCCTGCAAGATTATCTCTGCATTTCCCCCATCCCGGGACACCCCTCTCTTATCTGGAAACGCGTCTTACTTTGTATCTCTGCCCCTCCACTTCTTTCTGTCTCTGCATCTCTCTTTGTCTGCGATCTTTCTCAATATCTACATCTCTGTGTATGTCTCCATTTCTCTCTCTCTCTGCCCTTCTCGGTATTTCTGTCCCTCTGTTCTCAGTTTCTCTCACTGGTTTCGGACTCCAGCTCCATTTCCATTTATTTCTCTCTCTTTCTGTTCTGTCCTAATCCTGGGATCTGTTTTCTGTGTCACTCTCCCTCTGTCTGGGGGTGGATTTGAACTCGCTGCCTTGGTGTTGTACAGGGTGATTGTGAAGTGGGATCCTGCTTTCCATCTCTGCCCAGTTTTGCTCCCATTGATGTAAAAACAGGGGGGAGGAGCTGAACGGACAGCCGATTCACAACCACCCTCCTCCCCTCCATCCTGGTTTGCACCATTGGCACCAAGTCCGAGTCCAGCCCAGTGTTTCTTTGACTCTCTGTGTATCTGCTCCCTGACTGTCTCTGCCTGTCTCCTTGTGGCTCAATGGGGGAAGGGACAGATCAGCCATGATCTAACATGGGTGGGTCAGGCTCAAAAGGCTGAATGGCCTCCTCCCGTCCCTGTGCCAGTCAGTGTGTGAGTGTTTGTGTGTGTCTCCCTCTGTTTGATTCCCTGAAGCCGATGGGGAGAACAGGTGAAACACCTTTCTGCAGAGAGGGATGTGTCTGGAGCTGGGATCTTCCTGTGCATTAAAGGCTCAGAATGCCAGTTAGCCTCTGAAGGTCCTTGCTCGATGCCCGGCCCAGTGTTTGGCCTGACATGAGTTAAAGGTGCCGGTGCTCTGGGAGCCTGTTGATGGAATTCCACTGGCTTATCCAGATCAGGAATTAAAGTGAACGAAGGGTTGTCGGGAGACGGAGCCAAACCGAGGTAAGTGATGGAGGTGGGAATAACACGGGGGGGGGGGGGTGGAGGGGTGCGGGGAGGGGGCTGTTCACGGGGGAGATGATACAGTGTGGGATTAAATAAAGGGGTTGCTTTTACACGACAGGGAGGGCATTCAGAAAGGGGAAGTGTTTACAGTGGAGGGTAGGGGGCAGAATTAGATTACGGTCAGTTAATGGGGGGTATTTGGATGGGAGTCTGCTCCTGGGGGTATTTAGATGGGGGTCTGTTCACAGAAGGGGGCAGTATTTAGATGGGGGTCTGTTGCGGACGGGTATAGAGATGGGAGTTTGTTCCCGGGAGGTATTTAGATGGGTGTTTGTTCCAGGGGCTATTCAGATGGGAAATTTTTCCCGGGGTGTATTCAGATAGGGGTTTGTTCCTGGTGGGGGTATTTAGATGGGAGTTTGTTCCTGGGGGGGTATTTAGATGGGGGTCTGGTCCTGAGGGGGGGTTTATTCATATGGAAGCAAGTTACTGGGGGGTATTTAGATGGGAGTATGTTCACGGGTGGGAGGTATTTAAATGGGAGCTTGTTCTCGGGGTGTATTTAGATGGGAGTCTGTTCCTGGGGGGTACTTAGATGGGAGTCTGTTCCCGGGGGGTATTTCGATGGGAGTCTGTCTGGGGGGGGGGGTGGTATTTTGATGGGGGTCTGTTCGCGGGGGGATATTTAGATGGGAGTCTGTCTGGGGGTATTTCGATGGGTTGTCTTGTAACAGAGGGAAGGGGATAATTAGATGGGTTCTGTTGATAATGAGGGTATTAGATGGGGGTCAGTTAACAGGAGATATCAGATCGGGGTCTGCAGACGAGGATTATTTAGATTGGGGGGGGTCTGTGCAAGGGGGAGATGTTTTCTGGGGGGGGGAAGTATTGCAGGGAAAAAGATTTGCTTGGTGCACAAAAATTGCAGGGGGTGGATAAATTGAGGGGTGGATAAATTGATGGGGTGGATAGGGTCAGAAAAAGACAGAAAAAGTCAGAAAGAGAGAGAGAAATGATAGAAAGAGAAATAGAGAAGACAGAAAGATACAAAGAAAGAGAGAGAAAAAGAAGGAGAGAAAAGATAGAAAGAGACAGAGAAAAGATAGAAGTAGACAAGAAAGAGAGAGACAAGGTGAGAGTAAAAGAAAGAGAGAAAAGATAGAAAGAGAAAGAGAGAAGATAGAAATAGAAAGAGAGAAGATAGAAAAGAAAGAAAGACACAGAAACAGAAAAGAGAGAGAAACTCAGAGAAATAGAGAAAAGACAGAGAGACAGAAATAGAGAAAAGACAGAAAAAGTCAGAAATAGAGAATTGAAGGAAAGTCAGAATAAGAAAAAGGACAGAAAGAGAGAGAAAAAGAGGAGGGGAAAAAGTGGAGGGAAAGAACAAAGACTCAAAGAAATTGCAGGCACCAAAGAGACAGACAGAAAGCCAATGAGAAAGACACAGAGAATCACAGAGAGATTGAAAGAGATGACAGAGAAAGCCATTGAGACAGAAAGACGCACAATCACTCAGAGAGAGAGAGAAACACAAAGTGAGGGAGAGAGAGAGAGATGGAGGAACACAGAGAGGGAGAAATACAGAGAGCAGAGATTGAGGAACAGAGAGAGAGAGAGTAACAGAGTCAGAAATACAAAGTGAGGGAGAGATTGAGAAATAGAGAGAATGAGAGAGAGATTTAGTGCGAGAGAGAGAGTGATTGAGTGCGAGAGAGAGAGAGACATTGAGTGCGAGAGAGAGAGAGGGAGAGATTGAGTGCGAGAGAGAGAGAGACTTCAGTGCGAGAGAGAGAGAGATTCCAGTGCGAGAGAGAGAGAGATTTCAGTGCGAGAGAGAGATTTCAGTGCGAGAGAGAGATTTCAGTGCGAGAGACAGAGATTTCAGTGTGAGAGAGAGAGATTTCAGTGAGAGAGAGAGAGATTTCAGTGAGAGAGAGAATTCAGTGAGAGACAGAATTCAGTGAGAGAGAGATTCAGTGAGATTCAGAGAGAGAGATTCAGTGAGAGAGATATTGAGTGAGAGAGAGATTGAGTGAGAGAGAGATTGAGTGAGAGAGAGATTGAGAGAGCGAGAGATTGAGTGAGAGAGAGATTGAGTGAGAGAGAGATTGAGTGAGAGAGAGATTGAGTGAGAGAGAGATTCAGTGAGAGGGAGATTCAGTGAGAGAGAGATTCAGTGAGAGAGAGATTGAGTGACAGAGAGAATTCAGTGAGAGAGAGAATTCAGTGAGAGAGAGAAATCAGTGAGAGGGAGATTGACTGAGGGAGACTGAGTGAGAGAGAGAATTCAGTGAGAGGGAGATTCAGTGATAGGGAGATTCAGTGAGAGAGACTGAGTGAAAGAAACTGAGTCAGAAGGAGGGAGAAAGGGAGAGAGAGACAATAAAGATGTGATACACACCATCCCACACCGTCTGCGTTCCATCGTTGGACTCTAACACCATCTCTCCATCAACTCATCCATGGGGAAAAGATCCTGGAGAGGGGCATTGGGGTGGGATTTGGAGATAAGCGTCAGGACTGGGACAGAGAGAGCAGGGGAATCAGACTGGACATTCACACACACACATACACTGTAATCAGCTTGCAATTCACCTGGGCACAGAGACACAGAGACTGAAACACAGAAACTCACCTTCAGAAACCAGCCGCATGGAAAGAAAGAATGGAGGCTGATGTTGTCCTAATATATCCCAGAACCTGTCACTCAAAACAGCCAGTCCACCCAAAATACAGCTTATCCAACCAGCTCTCAGCTTCCTCCATCTGGACACTCCCTCCCAGGTATGGGACAGTCCAAGGTGAGTTTCTGTGCAAACAGGGAATGGTAGAGAGAGGGATATTCCAGCCATATCCCAAATGGACCATTCCAGACAGAAACCTGTCTGTCTGTCTGTCTCTCTCTCCCTCCCCCAAAAACCTCATGAACAGAGCAGAAAAGCTGCTGTCATTTAAAACCTGGAGGGGCCGGTTTGGATAATGGCCATTTAACACTGATTGTATTAAATGTCTTTCACTATTCACCTCCAGTTAACAGAAAGTTCAGAAAATGACTCACTGCAGTTACCTTGAAATTGTGACAAAGTGTTATTGCTGGAGAGGCCGGTTTGACTGCAGTATAAACAGGCAGTTTTTATTCGGTTTTTCAATTTCACTGTATGACAAAGAGTGAAACTGGAGCCAGGTTAATGCGGCAGCCAAGAGAACTTTTATAACCAGTGACATTTCACACAACAATTCGTACCCAAATTTACTGTTATATTTGTCAATGATTCTTTGTAGTTTATTTGCTGCTGCTGTATTTATGCATTAGCCTGTAATCAATCAAAAAAACCTCCTGAACATTCGCCAGTTTAATGTTACAAGGGTTTACAAAGCTGGGAAATGGACATTTAACACAAATTGTATTAAAGATCTTCCACTTTTCACCTCCAGTTTATATAAAGTTCAGTGATAAAGACCTCCACATTCTGACAAAGAGTTTTTACTGCTGCAATAAAGTGTCACTTGTTTCCATTTGCTTCCTGACTGTTTCTTTCCTCTGTTCTCCTGGGGGATTCAGAGGGATTTTTGTTCATTGTTTGTCCACATTCCTCTGCAGCTGCTGTCCTGGAGAAATTAATTATATTGTATTCAAAATCTTTCCCTCAGTTTGGAGATATGAGGAGAGACTGTTTTCACTAGCAGAGGGGAGAAACAAATAGGCAGGGAGTTGCTCTGGTCTGGAATTCACTGTCTGACAGGTTTCTGAAAGCAGATTCAATATTAACTTTCAAAATACAATCGGATCAAAACTTCAATTTCTCTGAATTATAGTAGAGAAGATACCAGCAGAGAGGAGTGAGAGCGAGACAGATATGCCATAACCATAGTGATGAAGAATTGAACACCACTTATATAGAGAGTTTTTATTTGAAAATGATTGAGTTTAATTTGATGCTGTTAATTTATTTATCCATTACCTTTAATCATTTAAAATAATTTTCCAAACAGTAACGAGTTTAATGTTACAAGTGTTTACATCGTAGTAAAATAGCCACTTTACACAAACTGTATTGAAATTATTTTATTGAGCATCTCAAGTTTACAGAAAGAAAATTCCGCAAACTTGTAAAAACTTTCAAACATTCAGCAACACAGAATCTCGATCAGCAACGGCTCAGCATCTCCATCTCCTGGTGCCCCTCTCTCACTGCAGTTACAGTCTCCCTCTCACCATCTCCATCTGCTGGTGTCCCTCTCTCACTGCAGTTGCTGCCCCCTCTCACCAACTCCATCTGCTGGTGTCCCTGCCTCACTGCAGTTACTGCCCCTCTCCCCACCTCACAATCACTGCCATTTGCAGCTTTGTCCACTGGCGGCGGTTGTTGACAAGGCAACCACTAGGTGGCGCTGTACTAGCACATGCGCAAATGTACACTGTTCCAATTAAACGTCATGGTCTGCCACGTGCAGGCAGCTGCCAGGACTAAAGATGGCGCCGGTCAAATAATCACAAAGGTGGGTGGAGGGTGGGAGGTGGAGCTGGGGGTCTGGGGGGGGAGGGGGGAATGGGATTTAGTTACAGTGTTTGAAACCCTTCAGCTCTTTCTATGATTTCACTAATTTAACAATGAGATTGAGAGGGTATTTCACCCCCTTCTTCAGCTCCTGTCTGAATTTAGTCTGGGTCACAATGTAAATACATGTGTTGGTGCAGGAACTGAGAATCTGCAGCATCTTTGATGTTTGTTCTGTGATAAAGAGAGGGTCAGTGAGGGAGGAATAATATAGAATATCTGCAATTCGACAATAAATGATAAACACAACACGGGTCACCCATAACAGGATAAAACTGCCGGATATACTGAAGAGTAAAATAACTGATTTCCTGCGATTCTCCATCTCTGCGTCCTTGTGATTCTCTGCATTGCTGTGGCGCCGGAATCCCCTGCGGACTTTACTGGAGAATAAAATCCGTCTGACAGTCAGAACATTGAGCAGCAACATCAGAAAGACCGGGACACAAGGGGTTAAAATGTAATTAAACAATTCAAATGCCCCCCATATGGGGGAAGTAAAGAAACTCAGTTTATAAACACAACCCATGGGAACATTATTAATAATGTAATATTGTTCCTGTGTAAAGTACCAGGGGAGAGACTCTAAACAGCCCAGCACACTCACTGTTCCAACAACCACAGCCGCCGTTTTCTCGCTGCAATATTTTGTTTTCAGCTTCTCACAACAAATGGCCACAAATCGATCAAAGGTGAAAGTGACTGTGAGCCAGACAGAAACAACTGTGGATGCAGAAATCAAAACGGCAAGGAGAGAACAGACAGGAGTAATGTTCAGGAATGAATATGGAAAATAAATTGATCCAATCCATCTCAATATGGGATTAGTGATAACGACCAGGAGATCAGACACTGCCATTCCCACCAGGTAGACAGTGATACATTTGGAGAGACCGCACTTTCCTCGGGACAGGATCACAATCGCCACCAAGTTAACTGGAAGAGAGAGAGAAAAGGAAGCAGAGAAATTACTGATCAGACCTGGAGACAAAGCAGCAGTTTGACAGGATCTGGGCTGAAATTTCCAGCTTTGTTGCTGCATCGAGCAGTGAAAACTGATTCATTGAACTGGGCAGTGCTTTGTCAAAGTGAAATGTTTGAAAACACAATTATTAATAATGAATTGGGAAATTGATATAGAAAGTGAATAAAGTCAGCACTGGATATACTGGAAGTACTGCGTGAGGATGCAGTGTCAGTGGGGAAATGAGAAGGGGTTTTACAGAGATGGAATCCAATGTGTTAATTGAGAATGTGTCTCCAGACTGTTGGTTAGGAAGGTTTGTGGAGAGCGGGATGGTTTGTTGCTCTGGGTTTAGGGACTGTTATCAAATGGGAAAAGGCTGAAAACTGCAGCGCTGAGTTTGAGTATCAGCCATGATCTAGAATGGTGGAGCAGGCCCGAAGGGCTGAATGGCCTCCTCCTACTCATATGTTACTGTATTCCTATCAGGTTGGACGAGGCAGCAGGAGGTGGAGCCAGTGAGGGTAATTGGGAGGGAGAGAAGGAAAAGGACATGTTGGAGCTGGAGGGGAGACTGGAGCAAATGGTTTGGGAATGTGGATAAACTGAAGCAATGGATGATGAGGAGACTGAAGATTCAATACAGTGAGAGGAGAGGCTGAGATTCACAGAGAGAGACTGCAGCAGAGTGTTAGAGGAAATCTAATATATAGATCCCAGCAATACAACTCAATTCATACATTCAAACAATAATCCCTGTGGTAATTGGTGTTGGAGCACAGTTTGTACAATATCGTCAATATATTTAGTTTGTAGAGGCAATTAAATATAAATTTAAATATATTTCTGATATCAGCCTCGCTCTTTATTGAATTCAGTAGTCACAGAGATTTTAAAGTGCAGTATTTAAATAAAAAATTTCCATCAGTGTAAAACTGATTCTATTCAGATCATGCAGTCACTAAGTAAGGAACAGGAACTTTCCACAAAACAAAATGAGGCCCTGACAGAAATCAACACAGAGGAACAAGTCCAACAGGAAAATGAACACAATCTGGAAATGACCTGGAAGAGTGTGTAGAAGGGTGGGTTAGTAAATTTGCGGATGACACTAAGGTCGGTGGAGTTGTGGATAGTGCCGAAGGATGTTGTAGGGTACAGAGGGACATAGATAGGCTGCAGAGCTGGGCTGAGAGATGGCAAATGGAGTTTAATGCGGAAAAGTGCGAGGTGATTTACTTTGAAAGGAGTAACAGGAATGCAGAGTACTGGGCTAATGGGAAGATTCTTGGTAGTGTAGATGAACAGAGAGATCTTGGTGTCCAGGTGCATAAATCCCTGAAGGTTGCTACCCAGGTTAATAGGGCTGTTAAGAAGGCATATGCTGTGTTAGCTTTTATTAGTAGGGGGATCGAGTTTCGGAGGCACGAGGTCATGCTGCAGCTGTACAAAACTCTGGTGAGACCGCACCTGGAGTATTGCGTGCAGTTCTGGTCACCGCATTATAGGAAGGATGTGGAAGCTATGGAAAGGGTGCAGAGGAGATTTACTAGGATGTTGCCTGGTATGGAGGGAAGGTCTTACGAGGAAAGGCTGAGGGACTTGAGGTTGTTTTCGTTTGAGAGAAGGAGGAGGAGAGGTGACTTAATAGAGACATTTAAGATAATCAGAGGGTTGGATAGGGTGGATAGTGAGAGTCATTTTCCTCGGATGGTGATGGCAAACACGAGGGGACATAGCTTCAAGTTGAGGGGTGATAGATATAGGACAGATGTCAGAGGTAGTTTCTTTACTCAGAGAGTAGTAGGGGCGTGGAGCGCCCTGCCTGCAACAGTAGTAGACTCGCCCACTTTAAGGGCATTTAAGTGGTCATTGGATAGACATATGGATGAAAATGGAATAGTGTAGGTCAGATGGTTTCACAGGTCTGCGCAACATCGAGGGCCGAAGGGCCTGTACTGCGCTGTAATGTTCTATGTTCTATGTTCTATCAGTGTAGAACTGATTCTATTCTGTTTATTCAGTCACTAAGTAAGGAATAGGAACTTTCTACAAAACAAAATGAGGACCTGACAGAAATCATCACAGATGATCAAGTCCAACAGGAAAATGAACACAATCTGACAGCAGACAACTTCAACTCACAGTTTCTCTCACTAATTGTTCTGGACATTCCAGCACCTTATGATAGCGAATTATTTACACTGCTGCTTCTTTCTCTTACTTCTGCTTATCTCTTTCCATCGGTTTCGTTCCCCCTGCTCCTTTTCTCCTTCCCTATCTCTCACACCCTGTAAATTGTTACTTAATGATGCTTTTCACATAGGATTTATTTCTAACATTCTGCGTCTGTGTTCTGTTCACCAGCCCCAGGTTCAATTATTCTATTCTCAGAGTAAGTTTGTTCAACGGTGAAACCTCTGTGAATAATTTAATGCATCTACAGAACATTCAAGTCTCCACCTGTTCACCTGCACTCTTCACTTCATCTACAACATATGGAATAAACAGGATCGAAAGCTACTTCCAGACAAACCTCACAGTCATTGAAATTACTTCTCCTGGAATTATAAAGTAATCTGTTAGAATGTGGGATTGTTTAATTAATAAAACACCAACATCAGCGCTGCAGCTGATAATCTACAGAAAGACTCTTGATTCCAACTGATCGAATGAAAACCAATAAAACATCATATCAATACTTTCTATTTTACAATGTAGTCCAGTGACAGTGAAGGGTCCACAGTGAAGCAGAGAAGGGGAAGTGAAAGTGTCAGCAGCAAACTCAGTTCAGTAGCCAGACTTCTGAAGCAGTGTCAGACACACACAGAGTGAAATAATGTTTGATAACAGTGATAATCAATAAATACATTGAAATCCCAGTTAAACTGAGCCATGTTATTGGGGAGGGAGGATATTGTTCTGTTCCCTTGTAACACTGAGACTGTGAGATGTCTCATTATCAATCACTAAAAAGATATCATAAAAATATTCCAGGACCGGTTAGATCCACATCATGAAAATGTTAAAAACTCCGAATGGTCTGATTATTAATCGTAACGGAGAACATGATTTGAATGCAGTCAATACACAGAATAATCCAGTAAGAATGCCACGGTTACTGAAACCAATACAATAAAAGACATGACACATCTCCTGCAGCACTGAAAGAATAGACAATGAGGATATTCCATCAGTAAATTGCTGGAAAAGAATAGGTGGCTGTGTAACACACACAGTGAGAAATAATACCGAGTACAGCAGCACAGTTAACATCGATTTACACCATTAACAGCTGAGATTCTGCTTACCAGGAACTCCAATTGCTGCAAGTACTGGATAGTAAATGAATATGAACTGATACATTACTGGATATCCCATTCCTGTGAGAAGCAGAGGCTTCTATTAGCCTGGAATCCACAGCTCCACCAGGCACTCTGAGCTGATCCAATCCATTGGGTCCTAATTTATACAGGGGATAAGTCTCCACTGACACGGTGATACTCCTAATCATTGCTATTAGTTATACTCACCTCAACAAACACATTACATCAGCAGCTTTGATGCTGATGTAAATAATGTGGTGGATAAAACACAATCATTTCAATGTCAATGACATTTTCTTTGTAAGGCCTCTCTCGGGAATGAACCTGAAAACCGTCCTCATACTGCACGGATGCTACAATTATGAGAGGCGTCATTTATATTTGCCATATTATTGTATTGACCTTATTCACTCCTGGCATTTCTGTTGTAAATGTAACTGATCTGTCTGCAGTGGACACTGAATCCAGGGACAAAAGCAATTACGTTTCACTCTGTTCCTGTCTTTTCCCCAGTTAAAATGTGAACTTTGTGGATCTGATTCAGGACAGTGTTCAGGGTTACAGCCCAGAAACTACTGTGGGTGATATTGGGGGTCAGACACTGTACACAGCCATTAGGGAGGCAGTCGCATATTGATAATATCACTGCTCAAGTAATCCAGAGGCCCAACCTGATGTGCTGGGGACAGGGTTCAAAACTCACCTTGGCAGCTGTATAAAATAGAGGGAGCTCCCTCTCTCTGCATAAAGTGGAGAGAGCTCCCTCTGTATGTATACAGTGGAGGAAGCTCCCTCTCTTTGTTTCAAGTGCAGGGAGCTCCCTCTCTATGTATAAAGTGGAGGGAGCTCATTCTCTATGTCTTAAATGGAGGGAGCTTCCTCTCTATGTATAAAGAGGAGGGAACTCCCTCTCTATGTATATAGTTTAGGGAGCACCCTCTCTATGTATAAATTGGAGCGAGCTCCCCCTCTATGAATAAAATAGTGGGAGCTCCCCCTCTACGTATAAAGTGGAGGCAGCTCCCTCTCTATGTATAAAGTGGAGGCAGCTCCCTCTCTACGTATAAACTGGAGTGAGCACCCTCTGTACGTATGCAGTAGAGCGAGCTCCCTCTCTATGTATACAGTGCAGTGAGCTCCCTCTCTACGTATAAAGTGGAGGGAGCTCTCGCTCTACGTATAAAGTGGAGGGCGAGTCAGGACAAAGGAGAGAGGGAAATGTAAACAAATGGAGTATTGGAGAGAAAAACGAAGTGAAAGACTGAGGGACAGTAGAGTTAGTAAAATTAGACCTTGACAGAACCCCAGAAACAATGTCAATTGTCTGACCCGTCTGGTATTGGGGATTTAGTGTGAGTGCTTTAGGGCTGAGTTTTTGCTCAAACTGAAGTGACATTCCCAACAAGCGCAAGAGTTACAGATTCAAAATTAACAACGGAATGGCTCGAAGCATTGCTGTCCATGGAGAGAGGGAAACAGAGATGGAGGGAGAGAGACACAGACAGAATGGGACAGAGACAGAGGGAGAGAGAGACAGAGAGAGTGTGACAGGGCGGGATTAAATGAGAAACTTTAGATCTAATAATGATTGAAAAAAGAGAAAATTAAAAACTAAAACTGGCTGTGTGCAAAAACTAAATTTGAAAGGAAACATTTGGGGTTTAGTGTGAGTGTTTTGGAGGGAACTGTTGGATCAGTGTTTCATATTTTCAAACTGCAGGGACAGTTATTATTGTGGACAATATATTATCAAAAATTGACAAACTTTAGAAGTAGGGGAAAAGGGAGACAGGGTGTGAGGGGACCTTGACAGAACCTCAGTAAAAATCCCCATTATCTGCCCAGTCCTGTATTGGGGGTTTAGTGTGAGAGTTTAGGGAGCGTGTGTTGATCAGTGTTTGATATTTTCAAACTGCAGTGACGTTCCCAGCAAGGCCAAGAATTGCAGGTTCAAAATTAACCAATAAATGTTTAGTTTAGAGATACAGCTCTGAAACAGGCCCTTCGGCCCACCGAGTCTGTGCCGACCATCAACCACCATTTATATACTAATCCTACACTAATTCCATATTACTACCACATCCCCACCTGTCCCTATATTTCCCGACCACCTACGTATACTAGGGACAATTTATAATGGCCAATTTACCTATCAACCTGCAAGTCTTTGGCATGTCGGGGGAAACCGGAGCACCCAGAGGAAACCCACGCAGACACAGGGAAAACTTGCAAACTCCACACAGGCAGAATTGAACCCGGGTCGCTGGAGATGTGAGGCTGCGGTGCTAACCACTGCGCCACTGTGCCACCCACATATTTTCAAACTGCAGGGACGTCCCCAGCAAGGGCAAGAATTGCAGGTTCAAAATTAACCAATAAATGGACGAAACCATTTCTGTCCAAGGAGAGAGAGAGGGAGAGATGGTGTGAGAGAGGCACAGGCACAGTCATGGACTGCGGCGGGGAAAGAGGGAGAAGGAGATCGAGGGAGAGAGAGAAAGAGATGGAGAGAGACAGACATGAGAGGCAGAGACAAATAGAGGATGAGACAAGATGTAACAGTCAGTAACAATCCTCATTATCTGCCCAGTCCTGTGTTGGGAGTTTAGTGTGAATGTTTTACGCGTGAGTGTTGGATCAGTGTTTGATATTTTCACACTGCAGTGACCTTCCCAACAAGGCAGGTATAGAATAGAAGAGCTTGGAGGTTATGCTGAAACTGCATAACCCATTGGTTAGACCACAACTCGAGTACTGTGTGCAGTTCTGGTCACATCGTTACAGAAAGGATGCAATTGCACTGGAGAGGGTACAGAGGAGATTTACGAGGATGTTGCCAGAACTGGAAAATGCAGCTATGAGGGAAGATTGGATCGGCTGTGGCTGTTCTCCTTGGCACAGAGAAGGCTGACGGGAGATCTGACTGAAATGTGAAGGGCTTGGATAGAGTGGAAGTGAAGGGTCGATTCACCTTAGTAGAGAGCTCAGCGATGAAGGGGCATAGACTTAAAGTGATTGGTAGAAAGATTAGAAGGGAGATGAGGAAAATATTTTTCACTCAGAGGGTGGTGAGGGTCTGGAACAGATGGCCTGAAAGGGGAGTTGAGGCGGAAAACCTCAAGTCATTCAAAAGGAGTCTGGATATGCACCTCAAGTGCCTGAATCTACAGGGCTACGGAACAAAGGGTGGCAGGTGGGATTAGAGTAGGAAGATCGTTATTTGTCTGGCACAGATACGATGAGACAAGTGGCCTCTTTCTGTGCCTTAAAATTTCTGTGATTCTAAAGGAAAGAGTTACTGGTTCTAAATTAACAAAGACATGTCTGAAAGCATTGCTGTCCTGGGACAGAGAGAGGAAGGGAGAGATGAAAAGAGAGAGAGAGCGAGAGAGAGGCAGAGAAATAGGGGGAAGGGAGAGACAGAGAGAGAGGGAGAGACAGAGAGAGAGGGAAGAAACAGACCGAGAGACAGGGGGGAGACAGAGACAGAGCGAGAAAGAGAAACAGAGACAGAGAAGGAGGGAGAGACAGAAGCAGCGGAAATCGAGACAGGGAAGACAGAGACAGCGAGGGAGATAAAGAAAGACCGAAAGGGAGCGGCACAGAGAGAGAGGGAGGGAGAGGGGGAGGGGCAGAGGGAGAGGGAAAGACAGACGGAGGGACAGACAGAGAGGGGAGACAGAGAAGGTGGGAGAGACAGAAACAGGGGAGATAGAGACAAGGGAGACAGAGGGGAGGGAAATTCAGACAGAGAGGGAGTGGCAGAGAGAGGGATAGAGCGGTAGAGGGAGAGAGGGAGGGACAGAGGGAGAGGGAAAGACAGACAGAGGGACAGATGCAGACGGAGAGACAGAGACAGAGAGAACGATTGGGAGAGACAGAGATTGGGGGAGACAGGGTAGAGGGAGAGACCGAGACAAAGAGAAAGATGGGAGAGATAGGGATTGGCAGAGAGAGGGAGAGTGAAAGCAGGAGAGACCAAGAGAGAGCGAGGCAGAGCGGGAGAGACAGAGGGAGGTACAGAGGGAGGGACAGAGGGAGAGACAGACAGAGAGACAGAGAGAGAGACAGAGAGAGACGGGGAGACCGAGAGAGAGAGAGACAGGGCAAAGAGAGAGAGAGAGGGAGTAAGAGAGTGAAGATAGAAAAATAGAGAGAGACAGAGATAGAGAGTGGGCAGACTACCAGAGCAACTTTAGGTCAGTTATTTTAACTTTGGTGGTAGAAAATATCCAGAAAAAATAATTCGGATCACCATCAATAGTCACATGGATAAATGTGAGTTAATTCAGGAAAGGCAGTATGGATTTCATAAGGGAAAATCATGTTTAACAAACTGGCTGGAGTTTTTTGAGGAGGTAACTGAGAGGGTTGATGAGGGCAATGTTGTTGATGTGGTGTACATGGATTTTCAAAAGGCGTTTGATACAGTGCCACACAACAGACGTGTGAGCAAACTTGTAGCTCATAGAATAAATACTACGGTAGCAACATGGATACGGAATTGGCTGAGTGGCAGGAAACAAAGAGTTGTGATTAATGGATGTTTTTCAGGCTGAATGAAGTTTTGTAGTGGAGTTCCCCAGGGGTCAGGGTTGGGACCCTTGAGTTTCTTCATATGTATATTAATGACCGAGACCTCGGTGTACAGGGCACAATTTCAAAGTTTGCAGATGATACGAAACTTGGAAGCATTGTGAACTGTGAGGACGATAGTGACGAATTTCAAAAAGACATATACAAGTTGGTGGAATGGGCAGGCAGGTGGCAGATAACGTTCAATGCATAGAAATGTGAAGTGATTCATTTTGGTAGGAAGAACATGGAGTGACAATATAGAATAAAGGGAACAATTCCAAAGTGGGAGCAGGAGCAGAGGGACCTGGGTGTAAATGTACAGAAGTCATTGAAAGTGGCAGTCAGGTTGAGAGAGTGGTTAATAAAGCATACAGTATCCTGGGATTTATTAATAGGGGCACAGAGTACAAGAGCAAGGAGGTTATGTAGAACTTGTATTAGACACTAGTTCATCCTCAGCACGAGTATTGCGTCCATTTCTGAGAGCCACACTTTAGGAAAGATGTGAGGGCATTGGACAGAGTACAGAAGAGATTCACGAGAATGGTTCCAGGGATGAGGAATTTCAGTTATGAAGATAGATTGGAGAAGTTAGGACTGTTTTCCTTGGAGAAGAGAAGGCTGAGAGGTGATTTGATAGAAGTATTCAACATCATGAGGGATCTGGACAGAGCAGATAGGGAGAAACTGTTCCCACTTGTGAAAGGATCGAGAACGAGATGACACAGACAGAAAATATTTGGTCAGAGAAGCAAAAGTGACATGGGGAAAATCTTTTTCATGCAGTGTGTGGTTAATGTCTGGAATGCGCTGCCTGAGAACGTGGTGGAGGCAGGTTCAATTGAAGCATTCAAAAGGGAATTAGACAGTGATATGAAAAGGAAGAATGTGCAGGGTTATGAAGAGAAGGCAGGGTAATGGAACTGAGAGAATTGCACTCTCGGAAATCCAGTGCAGACAAGATGGCCCGAATGGCCTCCTTAAGCACTGCAACAACTCTGATACAGAGGCAGAGAAAGAGAGAAGGGGAGAGACAGAGAGAGAGGCAGAGGGAGAGAGAGCATGTGAGAGAGACAGAGACAGAGAAGGTGAAACAGAGAGAGGGGCAGGCAGTGGCAAAGTGAGAGAAGGAGAAGCAGAGAGAGAGAGAGACAGACAGAGGGAGACAGAGAGGCAGAGACATAGAGAGAGAGAGGGAGACAGAGAGAGAGAGGAAGAGAGAGAAAGAAAGAGAGAGAGGGAGAGAGAATGACAGATAGGGACGGAGAGAAGGAGACAGCGTGGGAGGGAGAGATGATGTGAGAGAAAAACAGAGTAAAGTATTCAGACAGAATAAGAGTGACAGAGAGAGGGAGAGACAGTGACAAGGAGAGGGTCAAAGAGAGACAGAGACAGAAAGAGAGAAGGAGAGGCACAGAAAGGGAGAGCGAGAAAGAGAGAGAGATATCACACGGTGGAGATACAATAATAAGAGAACCACACAGAGACACTCCCTGCGGAGATACTATAATAACAGACCCACTCAGTCACTCTCCTTTGTGGAGATGCTATGATAACAGACCCACTCAGTAGCTCTCCCAGTGGAGATACTATAATAACAGACACACTCACAGACTCTCTCTCTAACGATACTATAATAACAGACTCACTCGGTGACTCTCCCTGTCGAGATACTATGATTACAGACGCACTCAGTGAATCTCCCTGTGGAGATACTGCAATTTCAGATCTACTCACTGACTCTCCTTGTGGTGATAGTTTAAGAACAGACCCACTCAATGATTGTCCCAGTTGAGATACGATATTTACAGACCCACTCAGTAACTCTCCCTGTGGAGATACGATAATAACAGACCAACTCAGTGACACTCCTTGTGGAGATACTATAATAACAGTGCAACTCAGTGACTCTCCTTGTGGATATACTATAATAACAGACCCACTCAGTGACTCTCCCTGTGGAGATAGTGTAATAACAGACCCACTCAGTGACTCTCCCTGTGGACATGCGACAGCAACAGACCCACTCAATGATTGTCCCAGTTGAGATACTATAATTGCAGACCGACACAGTGACTCCCCTCGTGGAGATGCAATAATAACAGACCCACTCAGTGACTCTCACTGTGGAGATACTATAATAACAGACCCACTCAGTGACTCTCTCTGTGGAGATACTATAATAACAGACCCACTCAGTGACTCTCCCTGTGGAGATACTATAATAACAGACCCACTCAGTGACTCTCCCTGTGTAGATACTATAATAACAGACCCACTCAGTGACTCTCCTTGTGGAGATACTATAATAACAGACCCACTCAGTGACTCTCTCTGTGGAGATACTATAATAACAGACCCACTCAGTGACTCTCCCACTGGAGATACTATAATAACAGACCGACTCAGTGACTCTCCCTGTGGAGATACTATAATAACAGACCCACTCAGTGACTCTCCCTGTGGAGACACTATAATAACAGACACACTCAGTTTCTCTCCCTGTGGAGATACTATAATAACAGACACACTCAGTTTCTCTCCCTGTGGAGATACTATAATAACAGACCCACTCAGTGACTCTCCCACTGGAGATACTATAATAACAGACCGACTCAGTGACTCTCCCTGTGGAGATACTATAATTACAGACCCACTCAATGACTCGCCCTGTGCAGATACTACAGACACAGACACACTCAATGACTCTCCGCAAGGAGGTACTATAATCAGAGACACAATCATACACCCTCCCTGTGGAGATACTCTAATAACAGATCCACTCAGTGACTCTCCCTGTGGAGATACTCTAATAACAGATCCACTCAGAAACACTCCCTGTGGAGATACTATAATAACAGACCAACTCAGTGACTCTCCCTGTGGAGATTCTATAATAACAGACACAATAATTCAGTCTCCCTGTGGAGATACTATAATACCAGAGAGACTCAGTGACTCTCCCTGTGTAGATAATACAAAAACAGACCCACTCAGTGGCTCCCCCTGTGCAGATGCTAAAGAAACAGATTCACACAGTGACTCTCCCTGTGGAGATACTACAACAACAGAGACACTTACTGACTCTCCCACTTGAGATACTATAATAACAGACATAATCATTCACCATCCCTGCGGAGATACTATAATAACAGCCGCACTCAGAGACTCACCCTCAGGAGATACTATAATAACAGACCAACTCAGTGACCCTCCTTGTGGAGATATTATAATAACAGACCCACTCAGTGACTCTCACTGTGGAGACACTGTAATTTCAGATCCACTCACTGACACTGCCTGTGGTGATAGTATAAGAACAGACCCACTCAATGAATGTCCCAGTTGAGATACTATAATTACAGAGAGACACAGTGACTCTCCCTGTGGAGATGCAATAATAACAGACACAATCATTCACTCTCCCTGTGGAGATACTATAATAACAGACCCACAAAGTGACTCTCACTGTGGAGATACTATAATAACAGACGCACTCAGTGACTCTCCCTTTGGAGATACACTAATAACAGACCGACTCCACTGGGAGATTCACTGAGTGGGTCTGTTATTATAATATCTCCACAGGGAGAGTCACTGAGTGGGTCTGTTATTATAGTATCTGCACGGGGTGCAGATACTCTGTAAACTCCCACCCTGACCTCTCTGTCCTCGACCTCCTTCTCTGCTCCAATGAAGCTCAACAGAAACTCGAAGAACAGCACCTCATCTTTCAATTGGGCACTTTACAGCTTTCTGAACTCAACAGCTAGTTTAATCATTTCTGATCATAACCACTGCTCCGGTTTATTTGGACAGAGGCTTGTTGGTAATGATTGTGTTTCTGCCAGTTCTGCCTCTTCTGGACCCATCGTTTGTTCTTTACTTGACCCATTAACATCCCTTTTGTCTTGCACCAGCCTCAGTTTTGTTATTCAATCTATTTTGCATTTCTCCCATTCCCCCTCTCTCTGACTTTGTGCTGCTTAAAACTTAATAGATCTGTAAATCCTTCCAGTTCTGTTGAAAGATCTACGACCTGATATGCGAATGTTTTTTTCTCCCTCCACAGAGGCTGTCTGATCTGATTAACATTTCCATCCTTATTTATTTATAACCCAGAAAGGCAACGAGCACCAATATAGTGACAGAGCGCCCAGAACCTAAACCATCCAGCATCTGTGGTACCTTGCGTTCAGTTCACCAGTCTGTAACAGGGATGTAGTTATTTAATTATCAGGAGATGTTCATGGACAAGTTTCAAAGTCCCTATTGAAACATCATCAATAATCTGATACTTATCACGGTCCTACACCGCCCTCTGCTGTCACTGTGGAGAAAGACAACACTGTCAGTGAATAAAACACAACAGTGTCTGTATATCTATTTGCCTATCTATCTCTCTTCTGATCGATCTACCTACCTATCTACCTATCTATCTACCCATTTATCTATCTAGTTATCTATCTATCTTCCTACTTATCTATCTATCTATCTATCTATCTATCTATCTATCTATCTATCTATCTATCTATCTATCTATCTATCTATCCATCTACCTTACTGTCTATCTATCTATCTATCTATCTATCTATCTATCTATCTATCTATCTATCTATCTATCTATCTATCTATCTATCTACCTATCTATCTGCCTACCTACCTATCTATCTATCTATCTATCTATCTATCTATCTATCTATCTATCTATCTATCTATCTATCTATCTATCTACCTCCCTATCTGCCGATCTAGCTACCTATCTATCTATCCACCTATTTATCTATCTACCCACCTATCTATCTACCTAGCTATCTACCTATCTATTTATCTACCTACCTACCTATTTATCCACTTATCTATCTACCTATCTATCTATCTATCTATCTATCTATCTATCTATCTATCTATCTATCTATCTATCTCCCGACACGTCTATCTGCCTACCTGTCTATCTGTCTGTATGTCTGTCTATCTATCTATCTATCTATCTATCTATCTATCTATCTATCTATCTATCTATCTATCTATCTATCTATCTATCTATCTATCTATGTACCTAATCTGCACTTCACACATTAAACCCTTTCAGAATCTCTCTAAGAACACTAAAGGTTTATCCTTCAGTCTTCTCTTTTCTGGTTCAGACTTCTTTGATCGTTATAACTTCTCAGTATCGGTTTCATTCCTCGAAATTCTATCTCGCAATTTTCCACTGTCTCTAAATCTAATCTCGTTCTATTTAAATCCGCCCTGTCTTCTTGTGAAAAACATGTTCCCAATGACAAAAACACCCAGCAGGACGCAGCACCGTCTGGGTTTATCTGAAACAGGTGTTTCCTGTTGCCTTTGGGGTTTTTGTTGAACTGCTCCATCTCTCTGAGTCACTGTTAGGACTCCAGGCACAGAAATACACGGCCGAGTGATTCTCCCGCAGGCTGGAGGACTCCAGGTTGAACTGGGAGTCAGTCGGCCTCTCGGCGGTGAAACCGCCCACCATCCCCTCTGGATCCACACAGTTAGCAGTACTGGAGTAAAACATCAACAGCGGCTCCTTCCCCGGGTATTGTCTGTACCAGTACATTCCAGCAGTACTGGTGCCCTCCACAGTGCACCTCAGTTCCACTGCCTCTCCACGCAATCTGGAGACAGCGGCGGGAGTCTGGTGGATAGTCTGTGAGTTCACATCTGGGAGAGAGATGGAGAGAAGAGCAGATCAGTAAACAGGAAACTTCTGGGAATGAAAGGGAGACAGGGAGAAGAGAGGAAAGTTATTAACGATAGTTTTTGTATTTCACACTCACTTACAATGAAACAGGATTATCAGACCCAGTAACTGATACATCTTTCACTATAACCTGTTCTCTTAATAGACACAGGAGTGACAGCAGGAGCTTAGACTCTTGTGAAGGTCCAAATCCACTCTTTACAAATCATTGGGAGGAACTTGAAGAGCATTAGGAAGTGATACAATGTTGGAGACGCCCATTCACCCAGTTCAACAAATCAGAATTGAATTGGCTGCCATTCTGCTTCTCTCTCCCTCTATCGATCTATCTCTATCTCAGTTTACCTATCCAATTCGGCATAGGTAATGAATACTGACCTTGTCAGTGATGTGCACATCCCTGAATATGTGTTTTTATATAAAATTCCTCCTTCTCCATTTTTCTTTCACTGTTTTCTGACTTTGCTTCCCCTCTTTACTTCCTTCAGATCATCTGTTTTAGTATATCACAAGTGTTGGTCAAACCAGTCACTATGAACGAGCAGACTTGGGGAAATCCAGTTGTCTATTTTGTGTGGAATGGTTATGATTTTAATCTGTTTCAGTGTTAGTGGAATTGACTATTAGGTAGATTGGTCAAGTCACTGCTGCATTGTTCGCTCATTCTTTCCAGGAGCAAGTGGGACTCAGGCAGCGGTGGAGCTCCATCCCCATCTCGTGGCTGTAATGTGTAACTACAGGCACCTGAGATTTGCAAAGTGCAAATGATAAAATAGGCATTATGAAGACATGCTTTGAAATTGCTCCGTCTTCCCATTTTTTATACATTGCTTCGGCTGGTGACGCTGGTGATATCGAATTAGATAGAATATGCAGAACAAATTCCGATGGGGCCATGTTCCAGACTAGGCTGGAGCAGATGGCAGTGTAGTTGGCATGTCACTGTGCTAGCAAACCAGAGGATGGGGCTAATCTCCAGGGGACATGCTTTCGAATCCCATGAGGTCAGATGGTGGAATTTAAATTCAATTAATGAATAAATACAATTATTTAATTGGAAAATCTGCAATTGAAAGTTAGTCTCAGTTAAGGTGCCCTGACACCCAGCTGGCTCACTCATGTCTTTTAGGGAAGGGAATCCACCATCATTACCTGGTCTGGCCTGCATGTGACTCAAGACCCACAGAACACAAGAAATAGGAGCAGGTGTAGACCATATATCCCATCGAGCCTGCTCCGTCATTCAATACAATCATGGCTGATCTTGGGTTTCAATTCCACTTTCCTGCCTGCTCCCCATATCCCTTGATTTCCTGAGCGATCAAAAATCCCATACTTAAATGTATTCAATGAAGGACCATCCACAGCACTCTGGGATAGAGAAATCCAAAGTTTCACAACCCTTTGAATGAAGTCATTTCTCCTCATCTAAGTCCAGAAAGATTGATCCCTTATCCTGAGATTTCTCACTGCCTCTTTTCTTGAAAAGCCGTGTAACATTTGTCAGCTTTCATTCCGATGGGACCATTCCTGAATCTTAGGAATTCTGGAAAATCATAACCAGCGCCCCCACTCTCTCTGCAGCTATCTCTTTTAGAACTCTGGTATATAATCCATCTGTTCCAGGGGACTTGTCAGATTTTAATCCCTCAAGTTTCTCCAAAAGTTTTTCTCAATTGATATGAATATCCTTAATTTCCTCACTCTTTTTAGGCCCCAGATTACTGCCTATTTCTGGGATGGAACTTGTGTCTTCAACTGTGAAGACAGGCACAAAATATTAGTTCAATGCCCCTGCTATTTCCCCATTCCTCATGATGATTTTTCCTGTCTTTACCTCTAATGAACCAACGTCAGCTTCAGATACTCCCTTGCTTTTTTTGTAAAAGCTCCGACCATCTGTTTTTATATTGCTGGTTAGCTTATTCTCATATTTTATTCCCACATCCGATGAAAGAACATAAACAATTTCTTCACCCAGCCCTATCAGTATGAGGTGCTATTTCCTGCTCCCTAATGTTTTTATCCAGCATCCATTTACATATATCTGGTTATACACATCATTTATTTCTGTGTGCTAGTGAATTCCACATTCTTACCACTCTGTGTAAATTCATTTCTTGGAGTTATTAGTGAGTATGATGTATTCCTGGCCTTCCCTACAAGTGCAGACATCTTCGCACCTCTACCCTATCATATTCCTTCATAATCTTGAGCACCTCTATCAGGTCACCCCTCAGCCTTCTCTTGACTGGGGAAAAGAGTCCCAGACTTTTCAATCTTTCCTGATAGTTATAACCTTTTGTGCTCTGGTATCATTCTTGTAAATCGTTTTTGCACTTCTGCTCGTACCTCTCATTGTAATGTGGAGACCAGCACTCTGCACAGCACTGCAGATTTGGTCCAACCAAGGTCGATGGAGACCAGAACTGTACACAGGGTTCCAGAAGCGCTCTAAGTAAGGTATTTGTAAGTCTGAACTGTCCTCAGCACTTCAGGCGTCGTCTACACAAAGCATATCGAGCTGAGAATTGTGCACAGAGCTCCAGGTGTGGTCTAACCGAGGTACGTTTTGAATTGCATTTCTATGAGCCATTATTCAGTTGTGGGCACAGAGAGTGTGTGATGTCTGTCTGGAGGTTGTGGGGAGTTAGAACATGGGCGTTCTGCCACTCGAACGGGCACTGAACAGGTGCAGATCCGCATCCGATCAGCCAGGGCTGCTCTTCACCGAATGCTGAGTTAAATGCACCCGTTTGAAGGGAGACGTATGAGGGTTTTTGTCAAGGCGGACAATGACTCTGAACCATTGTGTCCCATCACCAGCTGCCCAGAAATACACCGCCTCGTCCGTGGCGTTCACACTCTCGATCGTCAGAGTGGATTTCTTATTGTCCAGAGTCCTGGTAATAACAAACCCGCTCTTAAATCCATCTTCATACTGAGGTTCATTGCTGAGAAAGTTAAACCCGATTAACAGGAATCCTCTGCTGGGGGACTGACGATACCAGTACATGTTATCGCGAACTGCTCCTTTCTGCAGACAGTTCATTTCCACGGGTCCTGGTTGTTTACCAGCCAGTGACTGAGGCCATTGATGTATCACATCACCCCGGCAAACACCTAGAAAGAGAAATTAGAGGGAATGAACTAGTATCGATGGAGATACAATTGCGACGATGGGCGTCGGTGTTGCACCGAATTAACGACGGAAATTCGGTCTGTGTCCTAATTTCCTACAAGAACCTGGATCTTTACAACTGTAAAATAGAATTGTGCAATCCAAAAGCTTGCAAGTGGTGCAAACATTAAAGAGTTAAAATCATATTAATAACACTTGTCTTCCCAAACTAGGGGACAGATGAATGAGTTCACTGTCTTATATTAAATAATCGATTACTGATTTCACAAGTCACCGCCACTCAGTTTTATTAAGATCATTAATCATCCCTTTCAGTTGATCAAATGTAGAAGAGTGATTGGGACAGAATTTTAACCTACTCAGCCCCAGAAGGGAAATAACAAAGACGATGAAACTGAAAGGCATGTTTGCGGTGGATCTGAGAGACTTTCTGCTGGTTACTCTGGGTTTTAAGGGAGGGAGAGAGATGAGGTGTAGGCAGATCGGATCGTCATAAGAGGAAGTTATCTCAAGGCAATGATCCCCGCCCCTACCTTTAAGTTGTTCCCGCATTCTTTTGCTTGCTTCCTTATGCTACCTTTTCCTTCTTTCTTCTCTCCCCTTGTCTCCCCCCTCGCCACTTTCTGAGCTCGTGTTCACACCGAAGCCAGGAGATCGATCGATCGATCGCTCGATCTATCTATCTATCTATCTATCTATCTATCTATCGTCTGTCTGTCTACCTTCCTCGCCAGCTATCTGTCTGTCTATGCTGCCTATGGAATGGTGCTGTACACCAATTGAATTCCGTATTTTAAGTACACTGCTCTCTGAAATGACCCAGCAAGCCCTTCAGTTATCTACAAGGCAGCAGACACCTTCTCCAGGGCAATTAGCGATGTTGAATAACTGCTGGCCTTCTCAGAGGGACCCTGGTCCCCAGAATGAATAAAAAAAATCAAAGCAAGAGAAGAGATAGCAGAGGATCTGACCATCATTGTCCAGTTCTTAATTGGCTGTTAACTGTTTTGGGGCGTCTTGAAGTCGTGGAAGAGCTGAAATAATTTCTTTTTCTTATTCGTTCATGGGACGTGAATTTCTTTTGCAAGACCAGCAATTATTTGCCCTTGAGAAGGTGGTGATGAGCTGCCTTTTTGCAACACTGCAGTCCATGTGGGGGAGGTACACCCACAGTGCTGTTAGGAAGGGAGTTCCAGGATTTTGACCCAGTGACAGTGAAGAAACGGCAATATAGTTCCAAGTCAGGATGGTGTGTTGCTTGGAGGGGAACTTGCAGGTGGTGGTGTTCCCATGAGTCTACTGCCCTTGTCCTTCTGGTGGTAGAGTTGGTGGGCTTGGAAGGTGCTGTCTAAGGACACTCGATGCTTTGCTGCAGTGCATCTTGTAGATGGTATACACTGCTGCCACTGTGGTGAAGGGAGTGAGTGTTGAAGGTGGTAGGTGGGGTACTGAACAACCGGGCTGCTATGTCCTGGATCGTGTTGAGCTTCCTGAGTGTTGTTGGAGCTGCATCATCCAGGCAAATGGAGAGTATTCCATCACACTCCTGACTTGTACCTTGTAGATGATTGATACTCTATCCATCGCTTCACAATGGTGATGTAAACTATCTGTCTTATTTACATCATTAATTAACCTTTTAATTAATCAAGTATAGGACAGAGACTGTGACTCAGTTTTAACATACTCAGTGCCAGAAATTAAACGGTGCAGACGAGGACTTTGAAATTTTGCAGGGGATCTGAGACACATCTCTCTCTTTCCTTCTCTCTCTGTTCCTCGGACCTTGTGCTATTCCCTGTCATTCAGCCCATGATGAAGGTTCAGGAATCCGGGAATCACCAGCTTGGAAAACGGCCGGTGAGGCAGGGAGAGACATAAACCATTGTCACTGCTCCTGTATGTCAGTCAGTTGTGTTGTTCACCCTGTTGGTTTTTGTACTGGCACTAAGGCAGTCTGCAGCGCTGTGCTCCCTGGCTGCACAGTAATACACCGCCGCATCCACAGCCTTAACCTTGAGGACCCTCAGGCTGCATCGTTTGTCCTCGGGCCTTATAATCTTCACCTCCTCTTCAAATTTTCCTTCGTACGTGGGTGAGCTTCCAGTGTAAGAATAGCCCATTAGGGTGAGCCCCTGCCCGGCATACTGCCGATACCACAGCATAACGCTCTTACTACTGTCATTCTGGTAACAGTTTAATTCTGCTGCTTCGCCTCTCTTCACTGCCACCAGAGTTGGCCACTGGTGTATCACCTCTGCTAGAGTTTTGCCTTGAGAAATAAGGAGAATAGTTTAAAAAGTTTAGAACATATTGTGACATATGATAACCAACTATAACTATCAAAATAGTTAAGTAGATAATACTAGATAACTATATAGGCAGACAATATATAGTTAAATGATATATTGGTAGATATATAGATAATAAACAGATAGATATAGAGATTGAAAAATAATGTAGCAAGTGATATGAGAGAGACAAATTAACCCAGAATTAGGGCAAACTTATCGGTTAAAGATAGCT
This sequence comes from Heterodontus francisci, assembly GCF_036365525.1. Lineage (NCBI taxonomy): Eukaryota > Metazoa > Chordata > Chondrichthyes > Heterodontiformes > Heterodontidae > Heterodontus > Heterodontus francisci. The sequence goes on from NW_027142279.1 coordinate 576,211, forward strand.
GTAGTAGCGTCACGAATATATAAGTAACTTTCATTCAGTCAAAAATTTCATTAAGCCAATATTATTTACAGTGAAATTACGTTATGTAGTTCAAGAAATGACAGAAAATCGACTTCAATGATGTTTTATCAATCTAGTTTGGAAGAAGTTAGCAGTGAATGAAAACACAGCATGTATTTTAGCACAGGTATCTTTATGAACGATGAATACCTACATGGAAGAAGAGAACAGACGATTAGGAAGAGTTTGACTAACTGCATCCTGCAGACTGCGGGCTGAATCTGTTCATGAATCAATATCAGGCGGCTGAAGATAAAGCAGAGAGCGGAAATGACAGCACTGGAAACAGGGTTTCCTTCTGACCCCTCACTTCTGGGTATGACAGAATAATAACACCCCCTGGTCGGAAGGAGCTTGAATAAGGAAATGCTTCCCGTTTGTATCTGGCTCCCGTTGCTTGTGTCTGATTGGTGTTGAAGGGTAGCTCTTTCGAAAAACCGGGCCAGGCTCAATGGGCTGAATGGCCTCGGCTCTGCTGTAGGATTCGATAAATATATAAGACACATCAAGTTGCTTGTTTGTATTAGGCAGATCAAAATTTATTTCCCCTGGGCTAAACGACAATTCAAGGGTTATGTTTTACATTGGGGTGAAATCTTAGATACTTTGAAAAGCGACAGTGTCATGAAGAAGTGGGTTAACTGTTTTAAACAGATGCTCAAACCGCCGTCAGGAGGCAGGTGTTCCAGTGAGAGACCTATCTGGGGAGGTGTCTCACTTTTGCATTGTATGAATCATTGGGGACATGTACAACAGGGAGCTATGTGTAACTCTTGTCACATACCACCGACAGCTCATTCAACAGGACCATGAACCCATTTACCCCACCTCGTAATCTGTTCTTTACAGGTAGAGGCTGCCTTAACGAGAAGGACCTGAGCACATTGCTGCAGCATTTTTAATAATTCATAATGTATTGATGTAATCTGAGTCGAAGGAGAGCAAGAAGATGAAACTATCAGTAAAATACAAATCATGATATATCAATAATTAAACTGGTATGGTGTAAATAATGGTCTTAGATTGATGATAAACGTCAGATATATGGTGGATGCATATTTAGAGAGGTGAGAGACAGAGAGATAAATCGATGGCAAATATATATATATGATCAAGATAAATAGATAGATAAATGGTGCAATATAACCAAAACTGGACAGAGAGACAGATAGATAGATAGATAGATAGATAGATAGATAGATAGATAGATAGATAGATAGATAGATAGATAGATAGATAGATAGATAGATAGATGGATGCAGAGACGCACAAAGAGACACAGAAACTCGCAGATAGTCAGAGAGACAGAAAGACACTGAGATAGACAGACAGGTTTATCTCCCACAAGTGCTTTCCTCCCCCTTTAGAGTTTTTGCTGAACTCCGGCGCCTTTCTGAGTCACTGTGCAGTCTCCAGGCACAGTAATACACGGCTGATTGATTCGCCCACAGGCTGGAGGACTCCAGGTAAAACTGGGTGTTGTCGGGTCTCCTGGCGGTGAAACCGTCCACCTCACCAGAGGGAATGACCGTTCCAGCGAGGTTGGAATAGAAAAGGTTCTCGGGATCACGGTCCGGATGCCACCGGTACCAGTAGAAATAGGAGCCAACATCTGCCTTTGTGTAAACGCACTGGATACTGACTGGAGAGCCTGGGGAATGGGATATGGAAGCGGGAGTCTGTTGGATCAACACGGCCCCCACATCTGTAAAACAGAGAGAGAGAGAAAGAGATTTACCCAGGGACATTGTCTCTATCGTTACAAACAAGAAGAGGTAGAAGTGGGCTGAGAGAGAGAGAGAGAGAGAGCGCTGGGGACCAGTTAGAGGCAGAGAGGCAGAGATAAAGGCAAAGAGAGAGAGAGAGAGAGAATGAGAGACAGAGAAAGAAATATAGAGGGAGAAGGAGAGAGACAAAGACAGACAGAGACTGAGAAGCAGAGACACATGTACATCATTGTAACCTCACAGTTCAGACACCTCCTTACCCGTTAACACCAACAACACAACCCAGAGCTGAGAGACAGCCATCTCTGGAGGGTAAAGGATCCGTGTGGTTTTATATGAAGTGACTGAGCACTTTTATTGCAGAGTATCTCAAAGTTCTGGGCACTGACTGAAATTCACAGCTTCCCTCTCCATCACTTTATCATACAGATAGGCGGGACCCAGTTTTCTTTCATTTCCGGGGAGGGACCAATGTTAGACTCCTGGTAATCGCTTTCTGGAACTGCAATTCTGTTTCATTGACATCTGCAGCCCGATCATTCGGAGCCCTGTCCAAATATGTGCACACAGTACACCAGGTGTGTTCTCACCAAGACCCAATGCAAGTGTAATACGACTTCCTTATTCTTGTACTCCCATCCCCCATGAAACAAAGACCAACATGCCTGTAATTCAACAGAAGCACTTCATTGGCTGTCGAACTCCTTGGTAAGTTCCAGATCGGCTTTCCAACTTTCTCCTCTCTTTCAGATACTGACGTTGACTATATAGAATTGCAGACAATATAGAACACAGCATCAGGTGAACGGATCTATACAGGTGTTAATGTTCCACAGATACATCCTTTCATAACTCTTTATCTCAACCTCTCAGCATCTCCTGTCAGTCCTTTCTGCCTCGTATGTCTACTGGTTTCCCACTGAATACTATTTACCTCCACCACTGCCTGTGGTGGTGAGTTCCCCATTCTCACCAATCTCTGGGGAATGAAGTTTGTCCTGAATTCACGTTTGGATTTTTAGTGAGTATCTTATGCCTTATAATTCTGGTCTTTAGCCTCAAGTGAAAATATCTTGTCTACGTCTATCCTATCAAACCTATTAATAATATTAAAGACTTCTTATCTGGGCACCCCTCATTTCTAGAGAAGAACCCCAGCCTGTTCGATCTTTACTGCTATGTATAATTATACCGTGATCTAAATGTGGCCTAACCAATGTATATAGACGCCAGAACTGTGCATAGTGCTCCAGTTGTGATCTAACCAATGTATAATGAGAGCGGAACAGTGCACAGTTCTCCAAATGAAGTCGAACCAAGGTATGAGGAGACCTGAAATGTTGACAGTGCACCCAGTGTGTTTTAACCAAGGAGGTTGGAGGCCAAACATGTGCAAATTCCAATTTTGGAACCCAGGTACATGAAGATAAAACTGTGGATGAGGCCCTGCTCTCTGAGTTCTTGGAAAAATTCCGTGAGTTTGAAGTCAGTCTGTGTGTGGTTCTTTGTCTAGACAGTGGATAACTCTGAACTGCTTTGTCCCATCAGTCACTTTACATAAATATTCCTCCACATTGACCTTACCTTGGAGATCCTACAGTGGACACCTCAAGGCACAGGAGAAGTAACACCAGAGGTGCCTCCGCATTAACCTCCAAATCCAGTGGCAAGACAGGTGGTCCAACAGCATCGTGCTCTCCCAAACCAACCTGCCTCGTGTCAGGGCGCGAAACACCCCACACCAGCTCCACTGACTGGGACATGTCATTCACATTCCTGCCACCAGACTCCCCAAAGCAGCAGTTCTACTCAGAACTTAGCCGTGTCAGGAGACTCCCAGGAGGACAGCGGAAACGCTTTAGAGATGTCCTCACAGGATCCCTGGAGAGATGAAACATCCGCGTCGACTCCTTGGAGACCCTGGCTCCTGACCAAGCCCAGATGGAGAAAGGACAAACGGGAAGGCATTGGACACCTCGAGGAACTTAAGGAACATGCAGAGGTAAGGCCGAGGCATCGGAGGGAGCGCACAAACCTGCAAACTACTCACCTACCTGATCCTACAAGCACCACCTGCACCTCATGTGACAGAGTCTGCAGATCATACACTGAACTCATCAGCCATCTCAGAACCCATTGAACCGGAGTGGAAGCAAGTCATCCTCAATCCCGGGGGAATGCCTAAGAAGGGGAACTCTTTCCGGCTTCCTGGTTAATTTATTGTTTTGCACCATTCTGCAAAAGCAAACCCGCTCTGAAAACCTCAACATACTGAGTTTCACCTCCTCAATGAACAGACCTGATTAATACAGCCCCTCGACCGGCGGGGTGAGGATATCACAACATGTCAGTGTGAAGCCTTCTGTTCTGAAAACTGTCTCTCACTTGATCACATGAAGTGAGCACCAGATCTCCCGTTATTCCACCTGGAAACAGGGAACATGGGGGGCAAAATGCTACTTTACACTTGGCACGATAGATGTGGGAGTTGTGCTAAAGTCAGGATGGACATTCAGACTCTCTCCTAGTTTCCTATAAACTCCTGGGACAGTGCAATTGTAAAATAGAAACTGGAAATCTGCAAACTGGCATCTGGGTGCAACTATTTCAAGGTTGGACTGATATTAATGTCACTTAATGCCCCCAAAAGGATCAGATTTAAAGCTCATTTACCTGATATCAAATCATTGATTTGTTTGACATCGCCAGAATATTTTGTGTGAAATAGTTGAGAAGTGAAACATTTCAGAAGCAGCCAAGTTGACCTGCAGAGCTGCTGTGGGTAAAGTTCACTCTGTCTGAGCATGTTGTGGGCAGCGGCGACAGTGGAGTAACACTGGCACCTAGTGGCTCCACGTGCAACTGCAAGCACCGATTCTGCAGGCGTTTCAGTCTCAGACTCTAAAATTGTATCAGTCATTGGCTTTATCCTCCTACTCGACTCCCGTTTGCGCTTGTGGCATAGAACCAGATGGAAGTTAATGCACTCTTCCGCGCCATTCGGCCCGACATCTCTCTGCTTCACTCAAGCCTCAACCAGTCAAATACATTTTGAAGTGCAGTCACTGTTGTAATGTCGGGAAGGAGGCAGACAAGCTGCAAGATCAAGTGCAGGGTTATTCAGAAAGAACAGGGAGTGGGAGTAATTGGACAGGGAAGATGAAAACCAGGGATCATAAATGTAAGGTTGTCCTTAATAAATCCAATTGGGAATTCAGAAGGAGGTTCTTTAACCCAGGGAGCGGTGAGAATGTGGAATTACAGACCAAATGGAATGGGTTGAGGTCGAATAGAGACAATACTGTTAAGGGGGGAGCTGAATAAATACATGAGTGAGAAAGGAATAGGAGAATCTGTTGATAGGGTAAGATGAAGAGAGATGGGAGGAGGTCGCTCTTTCGAACAGCCAGGCCTGGATCGATGGGCTGAATGGCCTGGATTTGTCCTGCATGACACGATGACCCAATAAGACCCGTCAGCCTGCTGCCTTGTTTCAGATCCAAGACAGTTTCATTCCCCACCCACCCCCGCCCACTTGTGCTAAACGGGAGCTAAAGGGTTAAGTTCTTCACCGCACTGAACTCCAGTCATTGTGAAAATTCTTCAAAAGACACCGAGAGACTGAGAGACAAGTGGGTTAACAGTTTTGAACAGATGCTGAAGCCGCCGTCTGGAGGCAGGTGTTCCAGTCAGAGACGGATCTGGAGAGGTGTTTCGACTTTGCACTGTATGAATCATCAGAGACATGATTAAAGGTTCCAAGATCAACCATTTCCTATTTGTATGGACTTGTGTCCATTAGAGTAATGAGGATAAGGGGAGATTTTCAAGATGTGGTCAGAAGTGTCTTGATAGAGAAACTGTATCCAGAGGGTAGTATCTACTGTCAGGAGGGTCGATAAACCAGGGACCAAGAATTGAAGGTAATTGGGAAAGGAACCAGAGTGGGAGATGAGTGGAATCTTTCTCCTCAGTGAATTGTTATCATGTGGAGGACACTGACTGAAAGGGCGGTGGAAGACCATCCAATAGTAACTTCCAGATGTCAATTGGAGAAGTAGATGAAGGGGAGATTTATTAGTGCAATGGAGAACTAGTCAGTGAATGGGAACTAGTCAGACAACTCTGTCAAAGAGCCAGTTCATTCAACAGCAGACATAGAAACTGACAGATAGTCAGAGTGATAGAATGACACCCCAGATAGACAGGTCTATCTCCCATAAGTGAGTTCTGTCAATGTTTAGAGTTTTTGCTGAACTCCGGCGCCTTTCTGAGTCACTGTGCTGACTCCAGGCACAGTAATACACTGCTGATTGATTCGCCAACAGGCTGGAGGACTCCAGGTAAAAATGGGTGTTGTCGGGTATCCTAGTGGTGAAACCGTCCACCTCACCGGAGGGGTTGACCGTTCCGGCGGGGTAGGAATAGAAAAGATTCTCGGGCTCACGGTCCGGATGCCACCGGTACCAGTAGAAATAGGACGTAGCAGTTGCTTCAGTGTAAATACACTGGATCCTGACTGGAGATCCTGGGGAATGGGATATGGAAGCAGGAGTCTGTTGGATCAACACGGCCCCCACTTCTGTAAAACAGAGAGGGAACGAGGGAGATAAACCCAAGGACAATGTCAATAAAGATATCAACAAGAAGAGGTAGAGGCGGGCAGACAGAGAGATAAAGAGAGAGGTGGGGACCAGTTGGAGGCAGAGATAAAGGCAGAGAGAGAGATAGAGAGATAATGAGAGACAGAGAAAGAATTATAGAGGGAGAAGGAGAGAGACAAAGACAGACAGAGACTGAGAAGCAGAGACACATGTACATCATTGTCACCTCACAGTTCAGACACCTCCTTACCCGTTAACACCAACAACACAACCCAGAGCTGAGACAAAGACATCTCTGGAGGGTGAAGGATCCGTGTGGTTTTATATGAAATGACTGAGCACTTTTATTGTCGAGTATCTCAAAGTTCTGGGCACAGACTGAAATTCACAGCTTCCTTCTCCATCACTTTATCATTCGGATAGGCGGGACCCAGTTTTCTTTCATTTCCGGGGAGGGACCAATGTTAGACTCCTGGTAATCGCTTTCTGGAACTGCAGTTCTGTGTCATTGACATCTGCAGCCCGATCATTCGGAGCTCTCTCCAAATATGTGCACCTAGTACTCCAGGTGTGTTCTCACCAAGACCCAATACAAATGTAATACGACTTCCTTATTCTTGTACTCCCATCCCCCTTGCAATAAAGACCAACATGCCTGAAATTCAACAGAAGCACTTCATTGGCTGTAGAACTCCTTGGGAAGTTCCAGATCGGCTTTCCAACTTTCTCCCCTCTTTCAGATACTGACGTTGACTATATAGAATTGCAGACAATATAGAACACAGCATCAGGTGAACGGATCTATACAGGTGTTGATGTTCCACAGATACATCCTTTCATCCCTCTTTATCTCATCTTCTCAGCATCTCCTGTCAATCCTTTCTGCCTCGTATGTCTACTAGTATCCCACTGAATACTATTTGCCTCCACCACTGCCTATGGTGGTTCGTTCCCCATTCTCACCAATCTCTGGGTAATGAAGTTTGTCCTGAATTCACGTCTGGATTTGTACTGAGTATTTTATACCTTATAGTTCTGGTCTTGGGCCTCAAGTGAAAATATCTTCTCTACGACTATCCTATCAAACCTATTAATAATATTAAAGACTTCTTATCTGGGCACCCCTCATTTCTAGAGAAGGACCCCTGCCTGTTCGATCTCTACTGTTATGTATAATTATACCGTGATCTAAATGTGGTCTAACCAATGTATATAGACGCCAGAACTGTGCTCAGTGCTCCAGTTGTGATCTAACCAATGTATAATGAGAATGGAACAGTGCACAGTTCTCCAAATGAAGTCTAACCAAGGAATGAGGAGTCCTGAAATGTTCACAGTGCACCCAGTGTGTTTTACCCAAGGAGGTTGGAGGCCAAACATGTGCAAATTCCAATTTTGGAACCCAGGTACATGATGATAAAACTGTGGATCAGGCCCTGCTCTTTGAGTTCGTGGAAAAATTACGTGAGTTTGAGGTCAGTCTGTATGTGGTTCTTTGTCTAGACAGTGGATAACTCTGAACTGCTTTGTCCTGTCAGTCACTGTAAATAAATGCACCTCCACATTTACCTTACCTTGGAGAACCTACAGTCGACACCTCAAAGCACAAGAGAAGTAACACCAGAGGTGCCTCCGCATTAACCTCCAAATCCAGTGGCAAAACAGGTAGTCCAACAGCATCGTCCTCTCCCAAACCAATCTGTCTAGTGTCAGGGTTCGAGTCACCCAAAACCAGCTCCACTGGCTGGGACATGTCATTCACATTCCTGCCACCAGACTCCCCAAAGAAGCAGTTCTACTCAGAACTTAGCCGTGTCAGGAGACTCCCAGGAGGACAGCGGAAACGTTTTAGAGATGTCCTCACAGCATCCCTGGAGAGATGAAACATCCGCATTGACTCCTGGGAGAACATGGCTCCTGACCATCCCAGATGGAGAAAGGACATACGGGAAGGCATTGGACACCTCGAGGAACTTAAGGAACATGCAGAGGTCAGGCCGAGGCATCGGAGGGAGCACACAAACCTGCAAACTACTCACCTGCCTGATCCTCAAAGCACCACCTGCCCATCATGTGACAGAGTCTGCAGATCATACACTGGACTCATCAGCCATCTCAGAACCCATTGAACCGGAGTGGAAGCAAGTCATCCTCAATCCAGGGGGAACTGCCTAAGAAGGTGAACTCTCTCCAGCTTCCGGGTTAATTTATTATTTTGCACCATTCTGCAAAAGCAAACCCGCTGTTAAAACCTCAACATACTGAGTTTCACCTCCTCAAAGAACAGACCTGATTAATACAGCACCTCCACCAGCGGTGTGAGGATATCACAACATGTCATTGTGAAGCCTTCTGTTCTGAAAACTGTCCCTCACTTGATCACATGAAGTGAGCACCAGATCTCCCGTTTTCCACCAGGAAACAGGGAACATGGGGGGCAAATGTTACTTTACACTTGGCACGATACATGTGGGAGTTGTGCTAAAGTCAGGATGGACATTCAGGCTCTCTCCTAGTTTCCTACAAACACCTGGGACTATGTAATTGTAAAATAGAAACTGGAAATCTGCAAACTGGCATCTGGGTGCAACTATTTCAAGGTTGGACTGATATTAATGTCACTTAATGCCCCCAAAAGGATCAGATTTAAAGCTCATCTACCTGATATCAAATCATTGATTTGTTTGACATTGCCAGAATATTTTGTGTGAAATAGTTGAGAAGTGAAACATTTCAGAAGCAGCCAAGTTGACCTGCAGAGCTGCTGTGGGTAAAGCTCACTCTGTCTGAGCATGTTCTGGGCAGCGGCGACACTAGAGTAACACTGGCACCTAGTGGCTTCACGTGCAACTGCAAGCACCGATTCTGCAGGCGTTTCAGTCTCAGACTCTAAAATTGTATCAGTCATTGGCTTTATCCTCCTACTCGACTCCCGTTTGCGCTTGTGGCATAGAACCAGATGGAAGTTAATGCACTCTTCCGCGCCATTCGGCCAGACAGCTCTCTGCTTCACTCAAGCCGCAACCAGTCAAATACATTTTGAAGTGCAGTCACTGTTGTAATGTCGGGAAGGAGGCAGACAAGCTGCAAGATCAAGTGCAGGGATATTCAGAAAGAACAGGGAGTGGGAGTAATTGGACAGGGAAGATGAAAACGAGGGATCATAAATGTAAGGTTGTCCTTAATAAATCCAATTGGGAATTCAGAAGGAGGTTCTTTAACCCAGGGAGCGGTCAGAATGTGGAATTCGCGACCAACTGGAATGGGTTGAGGTCGAATAGAGACAATACTGTTAAGGGGGGAGCTCAATAAATACATGAGTGAGAAAGGAATAGGAGAATCTGTTGATAGGGTAGGATGAAGAGAGATGGGAGGAGGTCGCTCTTTCGAACAGGCAGGCCAGGATCGATGGGCTGAATGGCCTGGATTTGTCCTGCATTATTCTATGATCCAATAAGACCCATCAACCTGCTGCCTTGTTTCAGGGCCAAGACAGTTTCATTCCCCACCCACACCTCCCCCACCCCCTTCCCCCACTTGTACTAAACGGGAGCTAAAGGGTTAAGTTCTTCACCGCACTGAACTCCAGTCATTGTGAAAATTCTTCAAAAGACACCGAGAGACTGAGAGACAAGTGGGTTAACAGTTTTGAACAGATGCTGAAGCCGCCGTCTGGAGGCAGGTGTTCCAGTCAGAGACGGATCTGGAGAGGTTTCTCGCCTTTGCACTGTATGAATCATCAGAGACATGATTAAAGGTTCCAAGATCAACCATTTCCTATTTGTATGGACTTGTGTCCATTAGAGTAATGAGGGTAAGGGGAGATTTTAAAGATGTGGTCAGATGTGTCTTGATAGAGAAACTGTATCCAGAGGGTAGTATCTACTGTCAGGAGGGTCGATAAACCAGGGACCAAGAATTGAAGGTAATTGGGAAAGGAACCAGAGTGGGAGATGAGTGGAATCTTTCTCCTCAGTGAATTGTTATCATGTGGAGGACACTGACTGAAAGGGCGGTGGAAGACGATCCAATAGTAACTTCCAGATGTCAATTGGAGAAGCAGATGATGGGGAGATTTATTAGTGTAATGGAGAACTGGTCAGTGAATGGGAACTGGTCAGACAACTCTGTCAAAGAGCCAGTTCATTCGACAGTAGACATAGAAACTGACAGATCGTCAGAGTGTTAGAATGACACCCCAGATAGACAGGTCTATCTCCCACAAGTGAGCTCTGACAATGTCTAGAGTTTTTGCTGAACTCCGGCGCCTTTCTGAATCACTGTGCTGACTCCAAGCACAGTAATACACGGCTGATTGATTCACCCACAGGCTGGAGGACTCCAGGTAAAAATGGGTGTTTTCGGGTCTCCTGGCGGTGAAACCGTCCACCTCACCTGAGGGGTTGACCGTTCCGGCGTAGCTGGAATAGAAAAGGTCCTGAGGCTCACGGTCCAGATGCCATCGGTACCAGTAGAAATAGGAGCCTGCTGTTGCTTCTGTGTAAATACATTGGATCCTGACTGGAGAGCCTGGGGAATGGGATATGGAAGCGGGAGTCTGTTGGATCAACACAGCCCCCACATCTGTAAAACAGAGAGGGAGAGAGAGAGAGAGAGAAATAGAGAGATAAACCCAGGGACAATGTCCAAATCGTTACCAACAAGAAGAGGTAGAAGTGGGCAGACAGACAGAGATAGAGAGAGCGGTGGGGACCAGTTAGAGGCAGAGAGGCAGAGAGAGAGAGATGAGAGACAGAGAACGAAATATGGAGGGAGAAGGAGAGAGACAAAGACAGCCAGAGACTGAGAAGCAGAGACACATGTACATCATTGTAACCTCACAGTTCAGGCACCTCCTTACCCGTTAACACCAACAACACAACCCAGAGCTGAGACACAGCCATCTCTGGAGGGTGAAGGATCCGTGTGGTTTTATATGAAATGACTGAGAACTTTTATTGTAGAGTATCTCAAAGTTCTGGGCACTGACTGGAATTTGCAGCTTCTCTCTCCATCATCTTCAACATTTTCCTAGGCGGAGCCAAGCTTTCTATCTTTGCTCATGGGCTCACCGAGGACTCGTCATTTCTGGGGAGGGACCAATGTTTGAGCCCCAGCTCATCGGTTTCTGGGCCTGCAGTTCTGTTTCATGTCTTTGAAAGTTGCAGAAAGGAAGGGAGTAAATGTGATGTAAACTATCTTCTGTGGTGGAGAGGTGATTAAATGAGCGGGTGTGTTGGGATCATCAATACCTTCAATACTCCCCTGATCATAACCACATTCATCCTGACACCATCCTCACACTCATCATTACCATCTGAGGCCACATTGTCACCCTCCTCCCGACCGCCAGCATCTGTGTCAGCCTCACCCTCAGCAGCCTCATAACCATGAAAAGATGATCACTCCACCATCATTATCAAGCTTGTTCTCTTCCAATTGTATCTGAATGTATTCAGTGATGGGATGTGTGCATTGCTGGGAGGGTCATTTCAGAAAAGCTGAGATGTTACAAGAGTAAATGTTCACTTTCTTTCTTAAATATCCATCAGGACTCGGTAACAAAGGAAATGTTAAAGGTTAGACCAGGAGTGGGGTGACAAGTTAACTATTCCATAGATGCACTTGACATGAAGTGAGGAGACCATGGATGGAATGGGAAACATTCCAATGTGTGTGGATTGAATGAGCAGTGGTGTGGTCCAGCATCGCACCCCTAACCTTCTGGATAGGGTTCTGGGGCTTTTTGGAACCTTGTGTGTTACAATGAACAGCTTCTCCCACACCTCCACATAGCTGAAATCCCTCACGCCCGGTCACCTCCTTGTAAATCTCCTTTGCACCCTCTGCATCCTCCCAACAATGTCATGTACAGAAGTGGACGTAGCACACCGGTTGAAGCCAAAACAGGCTTTTTATAAAGGGTTTAGCATCAATTTGTTGCGTTTGTGTTGCATTCAAAATTGTGTGCGTTAATTCTGCTTAATCAGGGAAAATAGTATGAAACATGCATTTCGGTACGACATTTTTGCTCGGTGGATTTGTTTTGACTTACCTGCAGTTTTTTGGCACTAAAGTGTCAGCCTTTTTCTTGGCTCCAGTCTGTGCAGTGGGTCCTTCTAACTCAGAGAGGACAGTTCTACCCACTCAGGCAGCGCACGTTGAGTCTTGAGTACCTCACCTCCTGACTCCCCAAAGCCTGTCCACCATCTATAAGGTACAAGTCAGGAGTGTGTTGGAATACTCTCCACTAGAGTGTGGCTCCAACAACACTGATGAAGCTCGATACCATCCAGGACAAAACAGCCCGCTTGATTGGCACCCCATTCACAAACTTTCACCCCTCCACCACCGACGCACAGTGGCAGCAGTGTGCACTATATAGAAAATGCACTGCAGCAATGCACCAAGGCTCCTTCGACAACACCTTCCAAAACCACGACCTCCAACACCTAGAAGGACAAGGACAGCAGATGCACGGGAACATCACCAACTGCAGGTTCTCCTTCAAGCCACATGCCATCCTGACTTGGAACTATATCGCCGTTCCTTCACTGTCGCTGGGTCAAAATCCTGGAACTCCATTCCTAACAGGACCGTGGGTGGACCTACCCCACATGGACTGCAGTGGTTCAAGAAGGCAGCTCACCACCACCTTCTCAAGGGCAACTTGGGATGGATAGCAAATGTTGGACTGGTCAGCGATGCTCACATCTCAATAAATAATTATTTTAAAACTATAAATGAACAGAAGCTGCTTCTTTCGGCAGAAGGCAACCAGGAGACATTGATTAAATGTAACTGGCAGATGAATAAGTGGGGGGAGGGGGGAGATGTGATGATTTGTTTAAGCAGCGAGTTGTTATGATGTGGCTAGCACTGTCTGAAAGGGTGTTGGAAGCACCTTGAACATGAACATTCAAAAGGCAATGGATTGCACACGTGAATGGAATCAATGTGCATGGCTATGGGGAAGTAGCAGGGGGGAAGAGCATAAACTGGACAGTTCTTTCAAATAAGCCAGTACGGGGGAGATGGGCCGAATGGTCTCCTTCTGTTCTGTTATCCAAGATGATTCCATGAACTGGTTGCAGAAAATGAGCAGTCAGTCTACTGCTGCCCCCTGCCGGTGGAAGATGAGCACTGAGATTCAATCTACTGCTGCCCCCTGCCGGTGGAAGATGAGCACTGAGATTCAATCTACTGCTGCCCCCTGCCGGTGGAAGATGAGCACTGAGATTCAATCTACTGCTGCCCCCTGCCGGTGGAAGATGAGCACTGAGATTCAATCAACTGCTGCTCCCTGCCAGTGGAGGATGAGCACTGAGATTCAATCTACTGCTGCCTCCTGCCGGTGGAGGATGAGCACTGAGATTCAATCTACTGCTGCCCCCTGCTGGTGGAAAATGAGCATTGATATACAATCTGCTGCTGCCCCATGCCGGTGGAAGATGATCACTGAACTCCTGTTCATCCGCTGCAGGTTTTTGCAGCTGAGTATCCGCTTTCTCAAACACTGTGCAATACTACAAGCGCAGAAATAGACAGCGGTGTGAGATGGAGCGGCGTCTCTCAGTGCCAAAGTAAACAGCGTATCGCTGGCTCTGACTGCCTTAAATGACTCGGACGTGTAATTGGTAACAGACCCTTCTGTAGCAGAATAGAACAGAGCTTCCAGTGCCCTGTCTGGTTGTTGTCTGTACCAGTACATACAGGAATTGGCAGTATTGGTCAGCGTGCATCTGAGTGTTGTCGACTCTCCTGCTGCAATCGATAGGATCGAGGGTGACTGTTCCACATAGGAGGCGAGTATTCCTGTGGAATGGAACATCGATTAGATTATTATTTCAGTCAATAATGGATTGGAGCAGGGGCTGCATTGCAAGAAAGAAACGGCTTACATTAATATAGCGCCGTTCAGGACCTCCGGACATCAGAAAGTGCTTTGCAACAAATGCAGTTACTCCATCAGTACTGCCTATTCGACAGTGCAGCAGTCCCTCAGTACTGCCTCTGCGACAGTGCAGCACTACCTCAGTACTGCCTGTGCGACAGTGCAGCACTACCTCAGTACTGCCTCTGCGACAGTGCAGCACTACCTCAGTACTGCCTCTGTGACAGTGCAGCACTTCTCCAGTACTGCCTCTGCGACAGTGCAGCACTCCCTCAGTCATGACACCCGGGGTGTTCAGCCTTGATTTTGAGCTGAAGTGTTCTGGAGTGAGACTCTAACACAGGCGTGTTCCAGACAGAATCACCGCTAACATTACAGTACATTATTCGACACAGTTTCTGACTTTGACTTACGTGGGAACAGGGCAGGCATCATTGTTAGACAGAGAACTTCATGCAACATGATTTCTTCATTCGATACTAACTCGATGTGTGAACGTGTGGAGTTTTCAACAGCACACTTGCAGGCGGTTTCTATATTGTGTTCAATTAAATACCCAGCATCCGGTTGTCATTGTTATTGGCAGTCACTTACTGCGACACTCTGCTCCACCCCATTACATTGTATAGCAATGTTGTTGAATGATACAACACAAGGGGATAGGGGGAGATTGAATAGAGGTGTTCACATTTCAGAAAGGGATTTGATAGAGTAGAATTCAGGGAAGCAACCCTCTATACCCAGAGAGTGTGCCCATCCTTTATTGCCTCTGAGAAGGTGGTGGTGAACCATCTTCGGAATTACCTGCTGGGCCATATCAGATGGCAGTTAATAGTCAACCACATTGCAGTGGGTCTGCAGTCACATATAGGCCAGACCGGGTAAGAATGGCAGATTTCCTTCCCTGAAGGTCATCAATGAATACGTTAGGTTTTTACGACACTCCATGTTCAGAATTGCTCTTACTTTCCATTACAGATTTTATTTATTTACTTAATTAAATTTAAATTCAATTTCTGCCCTGGTGAGAATTGAACTCATGTCTGGGGATCATTAGTTCAGGCCTCTGGATTACTAGTCCAGTAACATAACTGCTCTGCTACCGTACCTCCTTGCTGAATGGAGGTTAAAGGGTTAAATTGTTCACTGGTCTGAACTGCGTGTTTCTTTGAAGAACACATCAAATGTGACTCGAGTCTAAGATGAAAGTGGGTAAAGAGTTTTCAGCAGCTTCTGAACTCGCTGTCAGGAGGCAGGTGTCCCAGAGATGAAGGTATCTGGAGAGGGGTCTCACTTTGAACAGTGTGAAACAGCGCTCAGATGGTTAATGGTTCTGCGCTGAGTTAGTTCCTGTGCATTAGGGGGTTGTTCGCCTCTGTGTAGTGAAGGTTAGAGGGAGATTAACCAGACTGGTATCAGGGATGAGGGACTTCAGTTACTGTGGAGAGACTGGAGAAGCTGGGGGTTTCTGCCCTTAGAGCAGAGAAGGTTAATTAGATGTGATACAGATATTGAAGATCATAGAGGATTTTGATAGATAATTGATGATAAATCACATCTTCTACTGGTCAATATATAGAAAATCTATGAAAAGATGGTCATTCATTACATTACTGCAGTATGTTTAATTAGTTCATACAAAGTGTAATTACATAAAGATAGAGTTAGATAGATAGAGAGACAGAGAGATAGATAACCAGGTAGAGAGATAGATAGATAGAGAGACAGAGAGATAAACAATCAGGTGGACAGATAGATATGAACAGAAAGCTTCAATCTACTGCTGCCCCCTGCCAGTTGAAGATGAGCACTGAACTCCCGTTCATCCGCTGCAGGTTTTTGCAGCTGCTGATCCGCTTTCTCAAACACTGTGCGATACTACAAGCGCAGAAATAGACAGCGGTGTGAGATGGAGCGGCGTCTTTCAGTGCCAAAGTAAACAGTGTATTGCTGGCTCTGTCTGCCTTAAATGACTCGGACGTGTAATTGGTGACAGACCCTGTTCCAACAGAATAGAACAGAGCTTCCAGTGCCCTGTCTGGTTGTTGTCTGTACCAGTACATTGCAGGATAGCCAGTATTCTTCAGCGTGCATCTGAGTGTTGTCGACTCTCCTGCGGAAATCGATAGGATAGAGGGCGACTGTTCCACACAGGAGGAGAGTATTCCTGTGGGACGGAACATCGATTAGATTATTATTTCAGTCAATAATGGATTGGAGCAGGGGCTGCATTACAAGAAAGAGAGGGCTTACATTAATATATCGCCGTTCAGGACCTCAGGGCATCAGAAACGGCTTTGCAACCAATGTAGTTACTCCCTCATTACTGCCTCTGTGAAAGTGCGGCACTCCCTCAGTACTGCCTCTGCAACAGTGCAGCACTCCCTCAGTACTGCCTCTGCGACAGTGCAGCACTCCCTCAGTACTGCCTCTGCGACAGTGCAGCACACCCTCAGTACTGCCTCTGCGACAGTCCAGCACTCCCACAGCCCTGACACCTGGGGTGTTAATTTTGACTTTGAGCTCAAGTGTTCTGGAGTGAGACTCTGACACAGCAGTGTTACGGAACAGAATCACCGCTGACATTACAATACATTATTCGACACAGTTTCTGACTTTGACTTACGTGGGAAGAATGCAGCCATCAAGATTAGACAGAGAACTTCATGCAACATGATTTCTTCATTCGATACTAACTCGATGTGTGAACGTGTGGCGTTTTCAACAACACACTTGCAGGTTGTTTCTATACTGTGTTCAATTAAATACCCAGCATCCGGTTGTCATTGTGATTGGCTGTCACTTACTGCACACTCTGCTCCACCCCATTACATTGGATAACAATGTTGTTGAATGATACAACACAGGAGGATAGGGGGAGATTGAATAGAGGTGTTCACATTTCAGAAAGGGATTTGATAGAGTAGAATTCAGGGAAACTACCCTCTGTACCCAGAGAGTGTGCCCATCCCTTATTGCCCCTGAGAAGGTGATGGTGAACCATCTTCGGGAATACCTGCTGGGCCATATCAGAGGGCAGTTAACAGTCAACCACATTGCTGTGGGTCTGCAGTCACATATAGGCCAGACCGGGTAAGAATGGCAGATTTCCTTCCCTGAAGGTAATCAATGAAGACGTTGGGTTTTTACGACACTCCATGTTCAGGATTTCTCATACTTTCCATTCTATATTTTTATTTATTTAATTAATTGAATTTAAATTGCATTTCTGCCCCGGTGGGAATTGAACTCAAGTCTGGGGATCATTAGTCCAGGCCTCTGGATTACTAGCCCAGTAACATAACTGCTCTGCTGCCGAACCTCCGTGGTGAATGAGAGTTAAAGGGTTAAATTGTTCACTGGTCTGAACTGCTAGTTTCTTTGAAGAACACATTAAATGTGACTCGAGTATAAGATGAAAGTGGGTAAAGAGTTTTCAGCAGCTTCTCAACTCGCTGTCAGGAGGCAGGTGTCCCAGAGATTAAGGTATCTGGAGAGGGGTCTCACTTTGAACTGTGTGAAACAGCGTTCAGATGGTTAATGGTTCTGAGCTGAGTTAGTTCCTGTGCATTGGGGGGTTGTTCGCCTCTGTTTTGTGAAGGTTAGAGGGAGATTAACCAGACTGGTATCAGGGATGAGGGACTTCAGTTACTGTGGAGAGACTGGAGAAGCTGGGGGTTTCTGCCCTTAGAGCAGAGAAGGTTAATTAGATGTGATACAGATATTGAAGATCATAGAGGATTTTGATAGATAATTGATGATAAACCACATCATCTACTGGTCAATATATAGAAAATCGATGAAAAGATAGTCATTCATTACATTACTACAGTCTGTTTAATTAGTTCATACAAACTGTAATTACCTAAATATAGATTTAGATAGATAGAGAGACAGAGAGATAGATAACCAGGTAGAGAGATAGATAGATAGAGAGACAGAGAGATAGATAACCAGGTAAAGAGATAGATAGATAGAGAGACAGAGAGATAGATAACCAGGTAGAGAGATAGATAGATAGAGAGACAGAGAGATAGATAACCAGGTAAAGAGATAGATAGATAGAGAGACAGAGAGATAGATAACCAGGTAGAGAGATAGATAGATAGAGAGACAGAGAGATAAACAATCAGGTGGACAGATAGATATGAACAGAAAGCTTCAATCTACTGCTGCCCCCTGCCAGTTGAAGTTGAGCACTGAACTCCCGTTCATCCGCTGCAGGTTTTTGCAGCTGCTGATCCGCTTTCTCAAACACTGTGCGATACTACAAGCGCAGAAATAGACAGCGGTGTGAGATGGAGCGGCGTCTCTCAGTGCCAAAGTAAACAGAGTATTGCTGGCTCTGTCTGCCTTAAATGACTCGGATGTGTAATTGGTGACAGACCCTGTTCCAGCAGAATAGAACAGAGCTTCCAGTGCCCTGTCTGGTTGTTGTCTGTACCAGTACATTGCAGGATAGCCAGTATTCTTCAGCGTGCATCTGAGTGTTGTCGACTCTCCTGCGGAAATCGATAGGATAGAGGGCGACTGTTCCACATAGGAGGCGAGTATTCCTGTGGAATGGAACATCGATTAGATTATTATTTCAGTCAATAATGGATTGGAGCAGGGTCTGCATTACAAGAAAGAGAGGGCTGACATTAATATATCGCCGTTCAGGACCTCAGGGCATCAGAAACGGCTTTGCAACCAATGTAGTTACTCCCTCATTACTGCCTCTGCGAAAGTGCGGCACTCCCTCAGTACTGCCTCTGCAACAGTGCAGCACTCCCTCAGTACTGCCTCTGTGACAGTGCTGCACTCCCTCAGTACTGCCTCTGCGACAGTGCAGCACTCCCTCAGTACTGCCTCTGCGACAGTGCAGCACACACTCAGTACTGCCTCTGCAACAGTCCAGCACTCCCTCAGCCCTGACACCTGGGGTGTTAGTTTTGACTTTGAGCTCAAGTGTTCTGGAGTGAGACTCTGACACAGCAGTGTTACGGAACAGAATCACCGCTGACATTACAATACATTATTCGACACAGTTTCTGACTTTGACTTACGTGGGAAGAATGCAGCCATCAAGATTAGACAGAGAACTTCATGCAACATGATTTCTTCATTCGATACTAACTCGATGTGTGAACGTGTGGAGTTTTCAACAACACACTTGCAGGCAGTTTCTATATTGTATCCAATTAAATACCCAGCATCCGGTTGTCATTGTGATTGGCAGTCACTTACTGCGACACTCTGCTCCACCCCATTAATTTACATAGCAATGTTGTAGAATGATACAACACAAGGGGATAGGGGGAGATTGAATAGAGGTGTTCACATTTCAGAAAGGGATTTGATAGAGTAGAATTCAGGGAAACAACCCTCTGTACCCGGAGAGTGTGCCCATCCCTTATTGCCCTTGAGTTGGTGGTGGTGAACCATCTTCGGGAATGCCTGCTGGGCAGTTAATAGTCAACAACATTGCTGTTGGTCTGGAGGCACATATAGGCCAGACCGTGTAAGAACGGCATATTTCACTATGTTCACTATGGAGAAGGATGATGTAGGTGTAGATATCAGGGAGGGGGGTTGTGATATACTTGAACATATTAGCTTTTAAAGGGAGGAGTATTAGCTGTTTTAGCAGTCTTAAAAGTGGATAAGACCGCAGCCCGGATGAGACATATCCCAGGCTGTTATGTGAGGCAAGGGAGGAGATTTCAGGGCCTCTGACACAAATTTTCAATTCCCCTCTGGCCACAGGAGTGGTCTCAGAGGACTGGAGGATAGCGAATGTTGTACCATTATTCAAGAAGGACACTTGTGCTCTTCTGAACTCGCTGTCAGGAGGCAGGTGTCCCAGAGATGAAGTTATCTGGAGAGGGATCTCGCCTTTCAACAGTGTGAAACAGCGGTCAGATGGTTAAGGGTTCCGAGCTGAGTTAGTTCCTGTTCATTGGGGGGTTGTTCGCCTCTGTGTAGTGAAGGTTAGAGGGAGATTAACAAGACTGGTACCAGGGATGAGGGAGCTCAATTACTGTGGAGAGACTGGAGAAGCTGGGGGTTTCTCTCCTGAGAGCAGAGAAGGTTAATGGTAGATGTGATACAGATATTGAAGATGATAAAAGATTTTGATAGATAATTGATGACAAACCACATCATCTACTGGTCAATGTATAGAAAATCCCGGAAAAGATGGTCATTCATTATATTGGTGCAGCATGTTTAATTAGTTCATACAAAGTGTAATCACCCAAAGATAGAGTTGGATAGATAGAGAGACAGAGAGATAGATCACCAGGGAGAGAGATAGATTGATATCGAGAGAGGTAGAGAAATAGAGAGTTGGAGGGAAAGTCAGACAGGTAGAGAAATAGCGAGCTGCATGGAGAGACAGTCACTGCTCCTGTAAAAGACAGGAATGTTAATTCGCATTCTACCATTTTACGCCAGCTTTGCAGCCAGTGGTAGAGTGGGGAATAGAGAGAGGGAGCGAGAGAGATGGAGAGAGTGGGATGGAGAGAGAGGGATGGAGACAGAGGGATGGTTAGAGAGGAATGGAGACAGAGGGATGGAGAGAGGGAGCGACAGAAAGTTATTGATAAGTCATGAACTCATTGAAGGGCGGAGTGTTTTCGAGGTGATGAATGTTCTCCTTGTGTTCCCAGGTCACTGTTAAAGTGTGTTCCAGACTCTGATGGAGAGAGGAGGAGATCAGTAAACAGGGTACTTCTGGGAATGAAAGGGAGACAGGGAGAGTAAAGGAAAGTTATTAACGATAATCTTTGTATTTCACACTCACTTACAATGAAACAGGATTATCAGAACCAGTAACTGATGCATCTTTCACATCGACCTGTTCCCTTAATAGACACAGGAGTGAGATCAGGAGCTTCGAGTCTTGTGAGGGTCCAAATTCACTCTTTACAAATCATTGGGAGCAACATGAAGAACGTCAGGAAGTGATACAATGTTGGAGACGCCCATTCCCCAGGTCAACAAATAACAATCGAATTCGTTGCCAATCTCCTTCTCTCTCTCCATATATATATATATATATACGTATATCTTTTTACCTTCAGCTCTTTTGCTCTCTCTTCCTGTGTCTGTCACCTCATGTGTCAAGGGTTCTGTCTTCCACTCTCTCCTACTCTCTCTCGCTATCTCAGTCTATTTTTACTCTCTTTCTCTCTCTGTCTTTCTCTCTCTCTCATCGTGTATCCAGGGTTCTGTCTCCCACTCTCTCCTTCTTTCTGACTCTCCCTTTCTCTTACTCTTGCTTTCTCTTTAGTTCTTTCCCTGTCTCTGTCTCTCTCTAGATCTATCTCCCTAGATGTCGCAGGCTCTTTGTCTCAGTCTCTCTTTCTCTCCTTCTCTCTCTCAGTGTCGCACTCTC
Organism: Heterodontus francisci; assembly: GCF_036365525.1. Lineage (NCBI taxonomy): Eukaryota > Metazoa > Chordata > Chondrichthyes > Heterodontiformes > Heterodontidae > Heterodontus > Heterodontus francisci. Next base: position 597,877 of record NW_027142279.1, read on the forward strand.
TCTCTCTCTCTTGCTGTCTCGCTGTCTTTGCCTCGATTTCTGTCTCCCTCTCTATCTCAGTCTCTTTAACTCTATCTGTCGTTTTCTCTCTCTCTCACCAGATCTCTCTGTCACACGCTCTTTCTCTCTCTATCGAAGTAGGTGTCCTTGTCCTGTTGATGTGTATCAAGCTGGATCTACATGGATCTCCTGCTCTTTCAGTTTTCTCACTGAATCCTTCTCAAAGCCATTGTCCGTTCCATGGTCCTGGATCCCCCTCTGCTGTCCCTGTGGAGAAGGTAAACACAGGGTCAGTGCATAAAAACCCAGATTATTGTCATTGATTCCTGATAGTTACATTCTGAGATCTCGTGACATCTTTATTAATCGTTCATTGCACCCTCGGCAGTACCTGTAAATCTAGTGTGTCACTACAACCATAACTCAACTCTTTTTATTGTAACAAACACTTTCACTCTGCATAAGGGAACAGGAGGTCGAGGCACCGAACGATATTATCCTCCACAGGTGCTTCCTGCTGCCTTTGGGGTTTTTGTTGAACTGCTCCATCTCTCTGAGTCACTGTGAAGACTCCAGGCACAGACATACAAGGCCGAGTGATTCTCCTACAGGCTGGAGGACTCCAGGTTGAACTTGGAGTTACTCGGTCTCTCAGCAGTGAAACTCTCCACCTAACGTTCTGAGTTCACCCTTTGTGCAGTTAGGGAGTAAAACATCAGCTGCGGCTCCTTCCCCGAGTATTGTCTGTACCAGTACATGTAAGGGTTACTGGTACCATCCACGGTGCATTTCAGCTTCACCTGCTCCCCAGAAAAGTTGGCAACAGTGGCGGGAGTCTGGTTTATAGTCTGTGAGTTCACATCTCGGAAAGAGACAGGGAGAGGAGGAGATCAGTAAACAGACAACTTCAGTCCAGTGGGGAGAAAGAGGAGAGAGAGAGAAAATCAGTCCAGTAGGGAGAGAGAAAGAGAGAGAAGGAGAGAACGAAATAAATAAAAACATATCCTAAAGAAATGTTTAGCGGAATTATTGTTTCAATAAAATTCCTTACGGTGAAACAGGGTGATCAGAGTCAGTAACAGATACATCTTTTCCTTTAAGCTGCCCTCTGAATCTGCAAAGGGGAGAGAGCAGGCGTGATGAGTGTTGTTAATAACCAACCCACTCTTTACAAATCATTGGGAGGAACAGGGAGAGCATTAGGAAGTGATCAACTCATCAACAAATGAGAATCGAGTTGGTTGCCAATGTCCCACTTTCTCTCTCTCTCTCTCTCTCTCTCTCTCTCCCTGTCTCTTACCTGCGCTGTTTTTTTCTTTCGCTCTGTCTCTGTCTCACATTCTCTACCTCCCTATAGGTTTCAGTCTCTTTATCTCAGTCTCTCTCTCTCGCACACACACTAGGTCTCTCTCTCTCTCAGTCTCTCTCTTTGTCTCTCCCTCTATCTCTCTTTCTCTCTAAGGAGGTGGGTGTCCTTCTCTTGGTCATGTATATCAACCTGGAGGACTGTATGATCTCCCACTATTTCAGTTTTCCTATTAACTCTTTCTCAAAGCCATTGTGCATCACATGGTCCTCGAGCGTCCTCAGCTGTCCCCATAGTGAAAATATACACAGTGTCAGTCTATAACTGCCCCACTCCTTTCATTGTTATTCTTCGCTGACAGTTACTATCCTGAGATCACGGATATTCTAATTCAATGAGCTGGAAGATGAATGGGCACGAATACAAAGCTGTGCATGTGTGTGTGTGTGTTTTTCACTCGCTCTGTCTTTAGTTCACTGCCCCTCTCTGTTTTACTGCTCTTTGTCTTTCTGTCCCTCTCTCTTTCTTTGTGTGTGTGTGTGTGTGTGTGTGTGTGTGTCTGTCTGTCTGTCTGTCTGCCAATATGTCTCAGTCTCTTCATCTGTGTTTTCTTTTTTTTTTCTCAGTCTCTGTCGCTCGGTCTTTCTTGTTTTCTCTCTCAGTTCTCTGGATCTTTGTTCTCTCTTTCTATCGCTCTCACTCTCTCTCAACCTTTCTTGGTCCCTTTCTCTGTCCTCCTCTCTGTCACCGTCTCTGTCTCCCTCTCTGTCCTCTTCTCTGTTTCAGTTTCTTGGTCTCATTCTCTCAGTATCATTCTC